>NC_142157.1:16995987-17610129 GCF_024610735.1 Ursus americanus
ACACTGTCATGTCAGTCCCAGGAAAAAGACTTCGTGTTGGTAAACAAGCTGACGTTTCTACGGGACGGATCTCATCTCTGATTTCGCCTTGCCCCACCCCATCCCTGTGTGTGGAGAAAGAGCGCTTGCTTGTTGACAAGATTTCTTTTGGTTCTAAAATACCTGGCACTACCAAGGGAGACACTGAGGAGTGAATTTCCCCGATGCAATACTGTCATCATCATTCCGTAATTTATGAGTCCCTCTTGTGTTAAGCCAAACAAACACTTTCTTTCAATATTCTAGAACTAATAAGAAATCCAGTGAGCTTCATGTAAAGGATTGTGTTTTAATAAAAGTGGTAATTCAAAACACCTGTTTAACTCATGGCTTTCAATTCTAATCAAAGCTCTGTTAATCCTTTGCTTGGGACATCCTGATTTTTCCTTTGCTTTTTCTGGAAAAAAAAAAAAAGACAACACACCCATTTGATTGAAATTTGAATCTTCTTGGTGAAACTGCCAGTTTTAATTAAGTTCGAAAATTGAAATACAGCTGGAAATTGGATGAAGTTCAGCACCGTGATTTCCTTCACGTGTTCTGAAGAAGGGACCGAATTTGTGCAGATGAAGACATTACATGACTAACCGTTTCTGCTTCGATGAATTAAATACAACTTTATAGTTTTATTGGTGTTCATGAAAATCCTTTTATGCTTATTGAAGGGAAGAGATCACTGAAGAGATGTTCCATTTTAAATTGTGGCTACTTCTTTTTATTAGCCGTAGCAAACAGTCTGTCCAGGGTTCTTAATTAGGAAAATTGGGGTTGCGAAAAATTGTACTCTGTAATTTTAAAGAAATCTTAGGGTTGGATGTGCTCTTGTGATGGTGCCCGCTGTGTGTTTTTGCCCATCTATATTCTTGGGTCTATTATCCACTTTTTTTCTATTGCTTATGTCCAAGTCAGCTTGACCTGAGAAACAGTTGGGGATACACATACCTTTTTTGGTTGGTTTGTTTTAGGTAACTCTTAATTCTGATTCTGGAATAGAGAAGTTAAAAGAAATACATTAATTTGTGTCTCGGTTAATTAAAATGTTAATTCTTTTTAAACTTCCTTTGATTTCTCTTAAGTGTAAAGTAAACAAGAGCCACCGAGGGTGTTTTTGGTAAGCTGAGCTGTGGTTTCTCTGAGCAGCTTTTTGGTTTGCTTGCTTTTTAACAGTCGACAGTTACCTGAATGTGCCTCAAGTATTCCTTCTTGGCCTCCGGGAATTATCCGTTATCAACTAATTTACCTGCTTTACATTTTTTCTCTGAAGTCTTTGATTTGGCGAGTGCCCTGTGTTGAGTATTTTCCCCTCTCCCGACCACAGGTTTGACCATGACTAATTGTTTTTCCTATCAGTATAATCAAATGAATTTGGTTTTGCTGCCATCAGTTGACGGTATGAGCTAGTGGTTCTGATTTTGGGCTCGAGAATATACCTCCCTGCTTAACTCTCCTGTTAGCAACAGCACGCATGCATGCATTCATTCATTCATTCATTCATTTATGAGCAAGTCTGCACGAGCGGTGGAGGGAGGGGGAGAGAGAGAATCTCAATCAGACTCTATGGAGAGTGCGGAGCCCCATCAGGGCTCAATCTCACAACCCAGAGGTCATGACCTGAGCCGAAATCAAGAGTCAGTCGCTCAACTGACCAAGCCACCCAGGCCCCCAGCTTTTATTTATTTTTAAACAAATGCTGGAGATCTGTGAAGACTTTAAAATGTGGATAATGACAAAAAAGATTCTTACTTGGGTCTACTACTTTGAATCTTTTAGAAAAACAGTAATAAATATCCCAAGGCACTCTGGGTTTTAGACCTTCTTCGCCGAACAAGGTCCTACAGAATTCTTCTAAAACAAAAGCCAAAAAAGTGTGTCAGAGAATTTCTTGTGATTGAATTTCAAATAACAGTAGAAAAGTCGTTTTTTCCCCTTTCCTTTAAAAATTGATCCTTAGTCACTGGGGGGATAGTAATAGACAGTTTCTACTTGTTTTGGAAAATGTTTAGATGGGATCAAGAGAAAGCAGAAAAGAAGAAAAGGGAAGGAAGAACATGAACAGTTGGGTTGGATGCTCCCTACCCCTTCCTTATGGAATACTTTTGGGGTTCCCTCGCTGGCTCAGTTGGTAGAGCACATGACTCTTGATCTCAGGGTTGTGAGTTTGAGCCCCACGTTGGGTGTCGAGATTACTTAAAAATAAAATCTTTGAAAAAAATATGAAACACTTTTCATAAGACTATAAGGATAATTGAAGGCAGGACATCAGGAAAAACTTTTTCCGTGGAGAGGGGAAGAGAGGAGTTTTTGAGAGGGGCTATAAGTTTAAAGCAAATTAACCCAAGAATATGGTCTTACATATGTAGACTCTTAATGGGAAGATACGAAGAAGAGATTATTCACAGAAAAAGGACAGCATGGTGGAGACAAATGGGAGTTCATTTAATATGATGTGCTTTTGAAGTCCTAACCCTAATTTTAGATCATATTAGGGGTGTTTTGAATCACAACCTAATGCTTTTTATTTGAATTATATTAATTTATTCTTAGCAAGTTGAGTCAACCAGGAAGATGAAACCTGCTTCAAAATGCAGATTATTATCCAAAATGGACCCTCCTAGAGGTCCTACAGGCCTTGGTCAAAGGAACTGTTCAGGAAGAAGTCATGAGAGAATAAGCCAGCCAAATTGCGGGGCACGAGCTCTCCAAATGTCAAATTTTCCAGAGATGGTGTTCATTTATAGATCTGTTACAGAACTGTCTTCACACCTATTTTCAAATTATCCATTTGCATCATTCTGTGAATCAGAAAGGTCAGTTTCAAAGTATATTTGTCACATCATCTTAGTCAATGAGCGCTGTCCGTCCTGAGACTTGATGTGCATCGAGGCTAACTGGAATAAACATGATTGGTGGGGCTTTATGGTGACGTGCGCTCAGTTTCTGCGGTTGCCCTGGTGGCAATGGCCTGAGTTCGGGCCTTGTCTCTGCAGCATGGCTGTTCTGGCCTCTCAACCAAGCGCACTTCATGCTGCTTGCATTTTGTTTCCATGTGGCTTCTTTGAGCAGCACCGGGATGATTCCATCCAACCACTGTGCCTGACTGCACAAGGAAGAAAAGACCATGTGCCCTATGTGTACTGGGGCCTGAGAAAGGCTGTATCTTTTGAGGCCATAAAGCCTAAATTATGAGAGTTTGCAGTCGTGATCGGGCAGGCTTGCATAGCCCAGAGCATATCGGGCTGAGTGGTCACAGCTCAGGATTCTGGTTTTAACACTAAAAACAGTTTGTGCTGCTTTAGGAATGAGTCACCTATTTGGCTTTAATTTCCTCATCGTTTGGTCATCTTTGGGACGTTTCTGCTCTTCAGTTCTGAAACCAACCCGTGTTTCAAATCATGGAACCATTTTCAGTCTTCTGTGGGTGGGTAGATAGTTTGATAGAGAGATAGATAGATATCCTTCCATTCTGAACCTGCAACTTCTTCCACATTTGCTCTTCGTTGTCTCCCCACATAAATGTGCTTTGCCTCCAAATTTACAATGTATAACCCAAGCAGTTATGCCTTGGTGCATAATAAAATACTCCAAAATTTAGTGGCTTAAAAACAGAAACTGTTTGCTCGTGATTCTGCTGTTTGAGCTAGGCTCTGCTGGGCAGCTGTGGTTTTTCATGTGGCTGCAGTCACTGGGGAATCCACTGGGGCTGAGTGGCCCATCTTGCCTGTCTAGTGGTCAGCTGAGGCTGTCACGGCAGCAGACTCTTAGGAGGACGAGCCCAGGGCACAGCACTTCTCAGCCTTGTGCTTATGTCTGATATGCTGATGTCCCACTGGCCAAAACAAGCCTCATGGCCAAGACCAGAGTCTGTGTGGGAGGGGGCTTCATTAGTGATCAAGGGAGATGTGATTCACTGAGGACCATCGGTATGCAGTCTTCTGTATATTTATACCCTGATGAACTTAGGTTTTAGAAGTCTGCATTTCAAATTTAAAGTACATGTACCTGTATTCCCTGTCTTAGATTGTCAGCTTTTACAAAGTAACAGGTGTAGCTTTCGCTTCATATACCAGCAATGAAAGTGGGAGGGGGTGTAATGATTATTTGTGGTGGTAGAGGTAGGTGTCTGTACTCCCTGAGTGCCCAGGAGGGAGCGTTGCGTGTTCCCTTCTGGTTCTTCTATCTCAAAATATTGCGGTTCATGGGGCACCTGGTTGGCTCAGTCAGTGGAGCATGTGACTCTCTCGGGGTTGTGGGTTTAAGCCCCAGGTTGGGTGTAGAGATTACTTTAAAAAAAAATCTTTAAAAAAATGAATAAATAAAAGTAAATATTCCTGGCCAGACTCCTTTGTTGAGTCCTCTTCCTAAGATTCTGGCCATTTGTTTTTTCACTCTGAGCAAATCCCTTTGTGACAGTAGCAATTTCTATAGCGGCAGCTTTTCCTAAAGCTTTAATTAATATCTCTTTACAGATTGCTTCTAAACATTTTTGACCTCAGGGCCACATTTGTAAGTGCATATCAGACCTCTCCACATGAATAATCTGCACACCCAAAATAATTCATCTACGTACCCTAAATCTACTTCTCCTTCTGTATTTCCTACTTCCAGTAATGGCTTCACTGTTCTCAGTTTCAAAGGCCCAAAACCTTTTAACCATCTTGGGCCCTTCCTTTTCCTTTCCCTCCTGTGCCCCAACCACACATCCTGTGTCCCAGCTCCTGCCTCAGGCCCACGCCACGATGCCTGGCCTCTGGGCTTCCTCCTTGCTCCAAATTCCATTTCCCACAGTAGGAGCTAATTCCTTACTTGGTCCTCATCTTATAACTGCCTGGCTCAGAACCTTCCATGACTCCTTTCTTCCCACAGAACAGAAACTGGCCTTCTCAGCCTGCCCTGTCAGTTTGCTCTCGTGGAATCCTTCCTGTCTTTGCCCCGGCTAGTGACTGGTTCTGTGATGCAAATGTATGTCCTTTCCCTCCTCTGGGTTCTGGCTCCAGGATCTCATCAGACAAACTCCGTGGATAGCAGTGTCTCCCTTCTCGATGCTGTCACAACGCATTTCATGTTACCAGCGCTTTTTTTTTTTTTAATGAATAGACTGTATTTTAGAGGAGTTTTAGGTTCAGAACAAAATTGAGGGAAAAGTACAGAGTTTTCCCACATGCCCTCCCCCCCAGCCTCCCCCACCATCAACATCCTGTACTGGGTGGTACATTCATTACAGCATGAACCAGCATTGACATCTCGTTACCAACCAAAGGCTGTAATTTACATCAGGGTTCACTCCATGTTGTACCTTTCATGGGCTTTGACAAATGCAAATGACCCGTATCTACCATTATAGTATCTGACAGAGTATTCGCACTGCCCTAAAAATCCTTTCTGCTCCACTTATTCATCCCGCCCTCCTCCCAAACTGCTAGGACTTTGAACTTACTTATGTCTGTTTCTGTCACTTGACTTTGAACCTACCTTGTCTTAGTCTCCCTTCCCTACATAAGTCTCTAAAATATATGGATACATAGATTACATCTTTAAAATCTCAATAAAAGAGCAGTAATTATCTCCTTATGGAAAGCCCAGATTTTACACAAAATGGAAATGGGATGGGGGAGACACATGCCACTGAGGCTAGAGGTTGCTTTTTTTTTTTTTTAAGATTTATTTATTTATTTATTTGAAAGAGAGAGAGTGAGCAAGAGAGTGAGAAGAGAGCATGACAGAGGGACAGAGGAAGAGGGAGAAGCAGACACCACGCTGAGTAGGGAGCCCCATGTGGGGCTTGATCCCAGGACCCCAGGATCATGAGCTGAAGGCAAACGCTCAACTGACTGAGCCACCCAGACGCCCTAGAGGTCGCTTTTGGAAAAGAACAATGAAGCTTGACAGTTAAGGGAGACATTCTTTAGCTCAGTGTAGGCTGATAAGCATTTGGGGAAATTAGAGATGATTTTTACTTTCTATTGTAGTTATATGTGCTCCTTCCTAAATGGTTTCTCCGTAGATTAAAAAGTCCATGCTTCCTGAAACACTTTGCACTCTGCCAAATTGAGAGACAGAGACAGAATTGGGTCTTGGAAAAGAACACTTCAGTGAGTCCTTCCATAAAGCAATCTCATTTTATAATGTGAATAACCACCTCTTAATTTTTCTAAATTCGGACTTTTAAAAGATGCTATTTAAGGGGCACCTGGGTGGCACAGCGGTTAAGCGTCTGCCTTCGGCTCAGGGCGTGATCCCGGCGTTATGGGATCGAGCCCCACATCAGGCTCCTCTGCTATGAGCCTGCTTCTTCCTCTCCCACTCCCCCTGCTTTTGTTCCCTCTCTCGCTGGCTGTCTCTATCTCTGTCGAATAAATAAATAAAATCTTAAAAAAAAAAAAAGATGCTATTCAAGTGTAATAAACAAGCAAGTCAGTAATGTGTACCGAATATGATACTGCTTCAAAGAGCTAAACAAAAAGGTGTAGAGTTCTAAGAGCATTAAACAGCATTGCCAGCAAAGTTCTCACTGTTCCCCAAATCAGCAACCACTAAGGAGGTGAACGTGAACAGTAAGTACTATGGGAAAGAAAGGTGATACCCCAGAGAAAGACATTGCGGTTTCTCCTAACAAGAGGTGTGATAGATAGTTGTCTTAGATTTACTCATGACAACTGAGGGAAACAAGCCTTGCCTCTTCTGGAACAAAATCCTGTTGGGTGCAGCCCGCTTCTCTCCACCCTCTTTGGCTGTTCTTTGGTCTGTGAACAGACACGCTCCAGGTGCTGCGGCTTGCACTGTCCCTCCGTGGCAGTGCGCCTGCCCTGGGCAACGTCAGCAGCAGTCTCCGGCTGTAGTCGCGGGCTCATCGTGACTCTAAGCCAAATGATCATGTTCTGTTTCCACCACGTTTTGTCTGAAATGAAAGCCAGCAAAGATTTACTGAGGGGCTGCTCTGGAGCAGCACTCCGAGGGCTACTGACGACAGTGACAGTCAGATGAACTCCCCGAGTGTCAGGCGCCACTCACAGCAACCCCAGGCACGTGCGCTCGAAATCCGTGTTCCTAAAACGGCATCTGAGATGCCTTGAAAAGACTGACATTGTCTTTACCTACATGTAGACTCATTGCCCTTCCCTCATTGCCCCCATACTGGGGCGAGGATGTGGAAACAAAACTACACTCGTGTCTTTGGTATTTGTTGTCTTGTTTCTTTGGTTACCAGTTTTACAAAGTGCTTTTAGAGCATGAAATTATGAACAGCCTTGGGGTGTGGCATCAAGGAGCGACAGCCTCGTTGAGGAGTCGGCACCCACGGTGTCTCTGACACCTTCCCGCTTCCTGTTCTCAGCCTGTGTCCCCTCCCCCAACCCACCTACTTGCACCTTCTCCCGGCACCCTTTGCTGCAGGCTCCTAGAAGCACCCAGAAGCCCCAGCCTGTACTGAGTGTAAGGATAACGTTATTTTTTTCTCCTCAATTTACTAGCAGACACAAAGCTAGGATTTTTTGCATGAGGTATTTTTACTGTGGGTGACTGGGTAAAATAAAAAGGACAGAAAGTTGCATACACTAAAGAAAGTCGATAAGGTGTTCTACATAGAGGCTTTGTGTTTCTTCTGTCTAGCTGCCATCTGCCCCTTAAGCACTTTTCCTTCAGTTACTTTAAGTAATTGAACAGGTGTTGTTTTTTTTTTTCTTTTTAAAATTGATATCCTTCTTATTTATTTATGTGTCTATAAGACAAGAGGCAGTTGAATGCCATGGCTGAGAGCCCAGGCTCTGCAGTGGCACTGGCCAGGTGAACAGAATCAGACTGCCCTGCGTAGAGGTCTTTATGACCTTGAGCCGGTCAGTCACTTAGCGGCTTTTAGCCTGGTTCCTTCTCTGTAAAGGGGAGGGGAGTCCTGTCCATTTCATAGGGTTGTGAAGACGATTACATAAGAAAGACTGTGAAGCAATTAGCAGATCCCTCACACATAGTTAGCGCTAAATAAATGTTAGCGTTGAGGATGTGTTGTTGTTGTTAATTTTTAGACATGATGAGTGCTGGGGATGTACAGGTGCTGTACAAATAGAAAACCAAAGAATACAAAGCCAAAAATAAAATTCAAATATTTTCTCAAAGTAAGGCTTATTTTTTCTCTTGACTGGGAATTGTTCATAACATTTGATAATGTAACAGAGTGAAGACTGTTTTATGTCCTATTCCCTTTGCTTTTTTTTCCCTGTAATTTTTATTTTAAAATAAAATTTAGAGATTCATTCTTTTACCACTGAGCCAAGCACTGAGGTAGGTGCTAGGGATGGAAGTTCATATCTTACCCATGAGGTACATTCTTCTTGCCCACAGATTAGAACAGATAAGATGATACTGCTTATCCCAATGGGACACGAGAGAAATATTCCAGTTAATACCTGTAAGATACATATGTGGCTTAAGAAGTGCAAATTGAAGAAGAACCAAGTTGTTAACTTCAGTAAGCAGGGTGCAGATTATTAGGGAGAGATGTGCTGTACTAAAAACACAATTTTAATTTTTTTTAACTTTCCATTTTGAAATAATTTCAGACATATAAAAATGTAGCTAAAAAGAATACAGAGAATTCTCATAGACCCTGCATCCCCATTTTAACATCCTACATAACCGAGAGTACAGTTATCAAGGGCAGAAAATTAACACTGATACAATATTATTAGGTAATCTATAGATTTCATTCACATCTCTCTAGTTGTCCCAGTTTTGTTTTCTTTCTGGTCCGGGATCCCATGTTGTGTTTGGTTTTCATATCTCCTTAGTCTCCTCTAATCTGGGCCAGTTTCTCTGTCTTTATATGTCTCTCTGGATCTTCACACTTTTGATACTATCTGGTTATTTTGTAGAATGGCTCTCCCTTAGGGTTTGTTTCCTAATGATCAGGTTCAGATTATGCATTTTTCATCGGAACCAGATTGTTGATGCTGTGTCCATCTCGGTGCATTATATCAGAAGACACATGATATCCGTATAGCCCATTACCAATGATGGTAACTTTGATCTCCTGGTTAGAGTGTATCAGCTTTTTCTCCTGTGAAGTTACTATTTTTCCTTCTGTTCTGATCCGTGAGAAGTTGTCATCGTAGTTCTTGCCTGTACCCCTCACCCCTGTTTCCATCTTAGTGTCCGTTTGTATTTACCCTTATTAAAAAAAAAAAAAGTAAGAGCATTGGTGTGTCAAACTTGACCTGGGTTTGCTGGCTGAATCGGGAGGGATGACGAAGGTGCGCGAGGACGTTGCAGTATGCTGTGACTACAGATGGTGAGTCAGACCTCACATTTGCACATCCTGTCTGAGCTTTAGGTGGTGTTGTGGTTCCTGAAACCAAGATTTGAAGAACAGGAGTTTTTTGCTTTCCTCTATGGCTCTTTCTTATGTTTTGCTGATATTCGTACAGTCGCTAACGTCTAAAAACAAACCCTAAGATCATTGCTTATAAAGTGAACAAATGTGGCAGTTTTAGCAGCTGTGGACTTGGTGGTCACATTTACAAGCGGAAGCAGTTTTCCCTGCCACATCTCCATTTTGTGTGTTATAAAGATCATTTTTACCCAGTTACATTTTAATAGTCATTTAGGAATTCTGTGTTTTAATATCTAAGTAGTTACAAGTAACATATTCTGAATATCTACAAAGTAGCTTTGATTTGAAACAATGGTTCACAACACAGTGTATAATAAACAGGGACATGGGGCAACTGGGTGGCTCAGTTGGTTAAGTGTCTGCCTTTGGCTGAGGTCATGATCTCAGGGTCCTGGGATGGAGCCCCACATGGGGCTCCCTGCTCAGTGGGATCTCTGCTTCTCCTTCTCCCTCTGCTCCTAGCCCCGCTGTGCACTCTCTCTCTCTCTCTTTCTTCCTCTCTCTCTCTCTCTCTCTCTCACACACACACACACACACACACACATCAGTAAAATCTTTTAAAAAATGGGCAGGGCTCTCAATTTTAGTGCTCCGTATCACAGGGTTAGAGAAAAGAATATAAATCGCATAATTAAACTGTTAATAATAATCAGGGCAGTGTAACTCATCATTAAAATTAGAAATTGGGTACAGGAAATGGCATGATATCACTAACAGCTTTGTATCAAACAAGAAAGCTGCCTGTTCTACATACCCGATTCATGCTGTGGTCTGTGGTTGGAAACCTACCCTAGGGGGCAAGCTTTTTTAGTCCTGTGGAGCCTGCCTACCAAGTACAGAGCATCTTGTATAGATAGAGTCCAGTCAACTCAAGAGTCAGACTTTGGGGGAGCACATCCCTCTTAGTCCACGCAGGCCGCTATGTCAAAATACCAGTGACTGCGTAGCTTATAAACAACAGAAATTTATCTCTCACAGTTCTGGGCACTGGCAAGTTCAAGATCAAGACACCACCATAGTCACATTTTGGTGCGGGACCTCTTCCTGGTTCATCGCTGGCGCCTTCTTTCTGTGTCCTCACTTGGGCCTCGGGATCTCTACGGGTCTCTAATAAAGCAATGATCTATTCATGAGGCTCCACCTTCATGATTTAAGTGCCTCCCAGAGGCTTGGTCACCTCTCCCCATCTAATACCATCATCTTTGGGGGTTAAGATTTCAACATATGAATTTTGGGGAGACACAGACATTCAGACCATAGCAACATCTAATAATCCTTCCTCTTTCCACCATCTAGTGAAAGTAAACCATCTTTCTTTCTTTTTCTTTCTTTCCCTTTCTCTTTCTTTCTTTCTTTCTTTCTTTCTTTCTTTCTTTCTTTCTTTCTTTCTTTCTTTCTTTCTTTCTTTCTTTCTTTCTTTCTTTCTTTCTTTCTTTCTTTCTTTCAGTTAAAATTTTTTTAGTTAATCTCTATACCCAATGTGGGGCTTGAACTCATGACCCTGAGATCAAGGTTTGCACACTCTACCTACTGAGTCAGCCGGGTGCCACAACCATCCTTTTTTCTTAATTCTGTTTTGAAAGAAATATCTCAGGAAGGAAGAATTGAAGGCATTTATTGCCATCAATAATTACAGGCTCTGTTGTCTTTGTTGTGAAGTAATCCTTGATATAGGAAGTATATTCCCTCTAGGGTGTTAAAAAAATTAGGAGAAAACTTGTGAGATTGCGTTAACAAATCAGCACATTGGGAAAATGACAATTCCTAAAGCTCTGGTGAGGTTAGGCCTCTCTCATCAGTGAAAATGGTAAAGCACCTGAAATTTTCACATTTGGGTATGTTATTATTTGTATCTTAAATTTATCTTCAGTGTTGTTTATATATTATCGAAAAGCCACTCTTGCTTTTTGAAATATAAGGTAGATTTTTCTTTAAAGGACAACTTGTTTTATAGTTAACTCAGTAGGTTGTAGTCTTTGAAATAAAAATCGTCATCTCTCTCTAGCAGACTATTCCAGTTGAGCTATTACTGCCCTTGTCTTAGAGTAGTCATGGGTGTGAGGAGCTCTTTTACACCCACAATTTCTAACAATGCAGGTAGTCAAACATTTAACCATATGGAGGCAAAGTATTACGTAAAGCAGGGTGCCTGGGTGGCTCAGTCCATTAAGCATCCCACTCTTGATCACCTCAGGTCATGATCTCAGGGTGTGAGATCGAGCCCCGTGTTGGGCTCCACATTCAGTGGGGAGCCTACTGGAGATTCTCTCTCTCTCTCTTCCCCTCCCCCTGCTCTCTCCCTCTCTCTCTCAAATAATTTTTTTTAAGTATTAAGTAAAGTATATTTGTAGTAGCTGGTTTCTTTTTTCTTTAATTTTTCAGGCTTTCAGTAGTATGTATTTAGAGACTGTGAATTTAAGGTTGCTTGTGTGTTAAAACTAAATACATCCTTAAGCACTGTTGACCTAAGTCTCTGATAAACGTTCTCTTCGGTTTGTTTGGCTGTCACCAAGTTGAATGGGAGTGAGAGTTGTTTCTTGTGTTATTATTTTTTTTTTTTAGTATGAAGAATTGCTGTTTCCTTAATAGATAGTAAGTGATACTTTAAAGCATTTAGGCTACCGTTTTTCTATGATTTCTGGGCCTTTGGATGATGACAGAGGTTCATATATTATAAGGATGATTTAAATAATGGATACGAGCATCTTTCATGAATTTAAAATGCTGTGTAAATGTACAAAAACAAAGATTATCTTCCTCAAGAATTGCTCAGCTGGTAGAATTAGTTTTTGGAGAGTATTTTATTTCATTTATTTTATGCCAGTAAAATAATCTTCCATTAAGTCATCTTGCATATTATCAGTCCAAACTTTGGCAACTTGGTAAATAGGAATTTATAATCGGCATTGGAGCTTTTGGTTTTCTGAGAGATTAATGCGAATATCAGGATTTGTCTTGGCTAGATATAATCGTAAAGTCACTTTCAAAGTTTATAAGCGAAGGAAGGATTTAGTTTAAAAATTTGTTTAACAACTGTTTCTTGTAATTGGTCCCAGGGGTGGACAGGAATGTACAATGATAAATAAAATCTAGTTCCCACCCTTGAAGTGCTTATAATCTAGTAGGGAATAAAAGATGACTTTGGGCCAACTCTTTTCTCATTATAAGAAATTTTGTCTTATCCTGCTGTTACAGCAAATGCTTACATTGTCATATTCTCCTTAGATTGTCTTTAGATAAGGAATCAGTAAGGCCCTCAAATATTTGCTTTCACTGAATATATCATGTGGGGATTCTTAAATTCAACAATGGAAGGCCTTGTGCACGGGCAAAGCCCTTATAGTCGCAGTAGAGGGCATCTGTGGAAAGCATGCTCTGTTGTGTATCACAGCCAGATTTTCAGTGGCTTTCCTTGTTTTTCTTAACATTAGATTGTGGCTTAACAAATGCAGGCTTATTTCCCATATTTCTTAAATTTCACATCCTTGATAAGCAGGAACAGGCAATGCAGTAGCTTTGGGTTGCCTTCCTATTTATATTCTACCACGTGAAGTTGTGTTTTTGTTTTTACCCTAAATTGGTACCAGTGAGCATTTGTAAAAGCTCTCATTCTTCACTTTCAAAGATGTAAGTGCTTCTTGATGTCATTCGTCACTGAACATTTCAGGGTCTGAACTACAAGGTAAGGTAGGAGTCCTTCGGGTTCCCTGTGTAGTAGGAAAGGCCTTTTGGCCATCGTCAAGGCATCATCACTGCCTGATTTGAAATGTTCAGTGATGACATCAAGAAGCACTTACATCTTTGAAATTCAAGTCCTTTGGCTTTTCCTGAGCTATATATATGATAACCTGTGACAAAAGGTGGAAAGGGCATGAGAAAAAGAAATCATAATTAACAAAGAAATAAGCAAATCTCCTACGACTGAAAAAAAAATGGATGATTCCTATGGAATTTCTTACAGCATTCCCTTGATTTTTACCTTGACTATTCCGGTTTAGAGGAAGAAAAAGGAATGACCACAAATGAACTTGCTCAGAGTTGACAAAACATGAATTTGGAGTTCTCTAAATCACGTTTCTCTCTCAAGTATGTCTTCGCACTGCAAGTTGATTGAAAAACTTTAATTCATGTATGCAAAAGGCAACCATGCTCCAGTCTCTGAAACTTTAGCTTTTCAGCTCCAAGAGGAAAATACATCCGAAAGCAAAGGTTGGCTCCTTTCGTTAATGTGAAAGATGTTCCTGAGAAAATACTCAAGAAACAAATGCACTATATAAGACCTGCATCCTTAAACTAAGAACTGCATTCTAATTCCTCCTACCTCGCCTTGGAGGGACCATACAGAGCAGTCCTATGTTGTTCCTGGGAATGTACCGTAATGTTGGTTCAATGCCCTCCTGCAGTTGCTCTTCCTTGATGAAAACTATTAGCCTCAAATGACTCAGAAAAAAAAGGTTATTGAAATATAGTGGCAAAAGAAAAAAAAAGTGGAATCTTTTGTAACATCTAAGGGTATAGTCAGTCCCCTGTCCAACCTTTTTAGAAGTTTCCAGATTTAAAATCCATTAAGAACCACCTGGATTCAATCTGGTATGTTGCATCCTTAATTCATGCTCATAGCATATGGAGAATGAGAAATTAATGTCAGTTGATCTAATTAGGAATTAAGATTCTCTGTCATCTAATTCTCTGGGGTATTTTTTTGCTTATCTATTTTTATAGTCGGTAGGATACATAGAATGTAGTGGGAGGAGATGGGGAAAGGAGAGAATAGAATTATTTATGCAAAACTCATGTGATGGCAAGTGCTCTTTTTCCCAAAATAATGAAAACAAACAGCAGCTTTTTTGCTCTTCTGACAGTTTGTGAATTAGGAGTATTTGTGGATAGGAGGTACATATTAATTGGTATGACATGTTTTGGAAAATTAATGAATTCTGAAAAGGTCACAGTTTTTTAAACCAGGTAAAAAAAGTGCTTGTTATTTTTATTATTTGTAAAACACTTCAGTACATTGATTGGTGGGTATATATGGATCTAAATAAAGGGTTAAAAATATTCTGTTTTCAGCGGTGAAAAAGAAATTGGCTGAGCTAATGATTCTTTCCTTAAGCCACACCCCTGTGCTTTACATCAAAATGTAAAGTAAATTTGTGTCTGTACAAAACAAGTGATTTTTTCCAGTTCAGGGTGCTGGAAGTGTAAGGATGCTATAAACCCTAAACTGAAGCCTCATTTGAGCTTATCCTCAATTTTCAGAAACATTTTCAGGGACAAAAGAAAATTATGTAAGCAATGTGGTCTGGTATGTCTTTGAAAAAAATATCCTCTTGTTCTGAATAAAATAGCTTTAGACTATTGTTTGCTAAACAATTATTTCTTTTTTAGACAAAATTTGAGTTGCTTGTTGGCTCTCATGTTTTAGAAAAATGCTTTTATACATGCTGGAAGTAGCCTTTTCGGCTAAAGAATGTAACTCACCAGGAAAACATGACTAATTCAGCATATCGGATACAAAAGCTCTGAGCTTAGAGGCAAGTTATTCTAAAGTTTTGGAACAGAATGTATTTTCGAAGTGGTGGGGTGGAGAAAGGAACCGAGAGGGTTGAGATTGAGATAACGAAAGTGGGTAATCTCATACAGTCATTTGATACAAATTTATATCCCTAACTTCCAAGTATTACAGACTTCTCGCATGCTTCCTCCTCCCTGTGATTACCAGACGCATCCTCTCACAAGCCCCCGGAACGGGACTCAGCTGGACCCCTGTTTTCTCATTAAATACTGGACCACGTCTCTGCCATCTCTTCCCATGGGGCACCCCCTTCAGGACTTTGGGGTTCAGGGTCTAGTGCGTGCGAGGTTGGCACAAGCATCAGGCTGAGCAGAAAGGAGTCTAATTTTACCTTTTCTACCAATGATCTAAAGGAAGCCATTTACCCCCTCTGTTGAGTCCTTAAACTTTATTTCTTATTTATGCTGTGAGAATAATTCTGCCTCATGTTATGAAGGAAAAAACAGGTAAATGTGACTCATTGTTAGGAAGGAAAAATCAGGTACATGTGAAAGTGGTTTTTGACAGTTTTTAAAATGTGTTGTTGCTATGGTTAAGTGCGAATGCTATGGAGTATGCCTGCCTCTGGCCAGCAACAATATAAGAGGATTGCGTTTCTTTCTCGGTAGTTCCTACTAGATCCTCTGTACCTGCTAGGCCCTCCTGCCTCCGTGCGGGAGAGCAGAGGAGAGGATTGTGTCAAAAATACCTGGGAACTTTTTATTGTCCAAAACACACAGCCAAATAGCCCTGTTTCCCACCACAGGGCTTATAGATGGGTAAAGATACGTGTATTTTGAAAAATTTCCCATAGAACAATAACCTCCAGATATTTTGGATCACACATCATATGTGTGAAATCTAAGCCTGCTGCCATGTGCTTTATGTATCCATTATATTCAGATGCAGATAGTAAGCTCATGTATTTTATAGCATCTCTAAAAACCAAAAAAGGTAAGAGTAAATATTTTTAAATAATTTTAACACTATAAAAAAACCTTTCGCCCTCATTAAAAATGATTACTTTTTAAGTGAGTAGTGCAATTCATTTGTGTATTTTGAAAATTCTGTTTTAACACTGATTCCTTTTAAGCCTGCCTCTGAGGTTCTTGGTTTGGATTCTTGGTTTTAATGGCTTTTGCTGAAAAATATACACACAAAGATATGTAAATACCAATACCAGTGATATGCCAATCACTGGCCATTTCCTTTCTACTAAATCCCCACACCCCTTACCTCAGCCCAACCTACCAGTTTTAATTGACTTGACAAAGGTATTAGTCAACTTTCAGATGTTAAATTTCATTTTCCCTGAACACTTCAAAACTCATCAAGAGGTATTATGGTTTAAAGTTTTAACAAAGGAGCATGAAACTCTCTGGCCAGATTTCTAATAGACTAGAATATTCTCTTTCCAAGTTTTTGAGTGTGCTGATACAAGAATTTTCATAGGTGACACGGTTACATTGTTTTTGGCAACAAGATCACAAAACAGTGGAAACATTTCCAAACATCTGTTTTTAGAATCGTCTCTTTTCAAAGCCGTAGTTTCTCTTGAAAAGCAGTTATTTTCCCCCTGTATGTTGACTCTCACCTTTACTTTGAAAGGATGCTTAAAGTGTTTATTTCTTTGCTGCTAGGTAGCACATCACTGACCGGCACCCCTGGCCCCTGCAAAGGCCCATGAATTTGGAACATTTGTCTTTTTTTGTAAAGGAAAAGCACATGACTCATCTCACTTCTTAAAGTACTTGGGCTTTGCTTCCCTCTCAACCTCACACAGTAGTTCTTTGAATATATGGAGTCATTTAGCAAACACCAGAAGCAGAAACGTGGTAGAGTCATTTTCACTTCATTGCCACTATGAAGCAAACATTTCAGGCTGTGCAATTTGTTCTAATCCTCATCGATTGCCCAGCATCTTCTGTGTATCTGCTAACAGTGTGTGCTGACAAAGGAGTGCGTTTGAATTTGGTGCCATATTGGTTTTCATGCACGTTCGGCCATTTTTACCTTGGCAGGAATAAAGAGCCGTATGTGGTGCCTAGTCTTTCGCCACTCAAGGAACCTAGAAAGCAGCTTCTGTACACTAATCAGTAAATCAGTACAATTTCGAAGAGTGCTGAAGTTGCTACTTTAGTGTTACATGATGTGAAGCATCATTAGAGTAACCGTGGATGTTTGTGTTCAGGTTGAGTGCTTCGTTATGAAATGACTTGCCAATTTCGATAGCACTGTGCAATCACCATCTAATATCTCAAGATATCTTACAGAAGGGCATTGATATCAGTTAACCAGAACGGATGGGAGCCCACATTTTAAATAGCTGTCTCAATAATGTCAATTGTTTTTGAACTACTCTTGTCATACCCGATTAAATCATCAACGCTTGACCTCATGATTTGGTCAATAGAGAAAATGTGCCAGGAGCTCAGCTTTCTGCCAGTTCTGCCATGTTCTGATTAACTGGTGCTTGGGTTTTCAGTAGTAGCTTCGGGAGGTTCTTTGCAGACATTTTTTCCAGCACGTGTCTGTTTTGTGAGGGTTAATTTAGCTTCGCTAAAACCTCTGTAAATGCGCTCAGCTGGGCCCGTGTGAACTACAGTCAGCTGTGATGCCCGGATGTGGACAACAGCGTGATGTGCCCACTGCCAGCCCCTCCAAGCCAGGGGCTTCCGACAGTTTCTTCAAACAGTATACAGCTCATGACTGACATGTGCACTGATGAGGTATAATACATTTACAGAGGTTAGTTTTCTCTGATATAAAATAAATAGAAATAGAAGTTCACCCTTCTCTTTGCTGGAAGCACGCACGCACTTTTTGTTGGGGAACATTGCCTTATAGTTATATGATATGCTGCTGGGTTAGAGACTTCGTGAGGGCTCTGGTTTTCCCTCCATCGTTATGATGAAAACAGCATGTGAGAAACTTCACCCCATCCCTCTATGCCCAAACCCACTCCTCCAGCTTTTATGTGCGTCCTGTAAGTTTCATATACAAATATGTGCATGTGTAACATTTTGCAGAAACATAAGGGGCGCCTGGGTGGCTCAGTCGGTTAAGGGTCTGTCTTCGGCTCAGGTTATGACCTCAGGGTCCTGGGATCGAGCCCCATGTCAGGCTCCCTGCTCAGCCGGGAGT
Organism: Ursus americanus; assembly: GCF_024610735.1. NCBI lineage: Eukaryota > Metazoa > Chordata > Mammalia > Carnivora > Ursidae > Ursus > Ursus americanus. Next base: position 17,014,104 of record NC_142157.1, read on the forward strand.
CAGCTTCGCCTTCACCTCCCCCTCCCCCTCCCCCGTTCTTGTGCTCTCGCTAGCACGCACATGTGTGCTCTCACGCTCCCTCCCTCCCCCTCTCAAATAGACAAAATCTTAAAAAAAAAAAAAAAAAACCAAATGGGAGCACAGTAAACACATCTTGCTTTTTTCACTTTATACTATTTCTTAGAGAACTTTCCATATTAGCACACAGGTATTCTTAATAATAATTAACCCTGGTATGTACCTCTATATTTCTAAGTAAGTTCTATATTTGTCTGTGTGTTTGTCAGTCGTAAATATTATCTGTTGACTTTCTGCCACGATAGATGATGCTGTCACTCTCGTAGGCCTTTTCTTTTCCACTCTTGCCCCTCTTTTTGGTTAAAATAATACACAGCTTTTGGTTAAAGCAATACCATCTACATTGTATGCCTCAGTTATTTTGAGTACTTAGTAAAATGCTGAATTTTGTAATTTAAGTATTGTGTGGGGTGAAATATCACTGAAAAAGTTAGAGGTTTGTTTGAGCGCCTCCTTCATGTTAGACGCTTTCCTCTCGTGTCTGGTGGTTCATGGCGATCCACTCGGATATCCGTTCCTTGGGACGAGTCGAGGAAGCAGATTGCAGATTCTGGCTGTGTGGAGGGGCGGCACTTGCTGGCTGGTGGGCTCTCGGGTGGGTGATTGGGGTCTAGCCTTCCCGTCGTTGCCCACCGGTGGAGTTTTCTCTGGTGCCTTTCTCCTGAGAGGAAGCCTCCAGTGTCCCCTCAGGGAGTGGCCAGCTGTGATCGCAGCAGAGCAGAGAGTGGAGGCTGAGGTCCGGGGGGTAAGAGTGGAGATTTCCACTGGTCCTGTGCCCTAGGCCGCCCTGCTCTGTGCCTGGTGTTCCCAACTCTGAAGCCTCTGGGGTTCTGTTCTCTAAGGAAGCAATCCTCTGTCTCCCACGGGAAGCGACAGTGGTTGGCAACAGGCGACACACTTTCTGCCACCCCAACTCCAGGCGCCAGGGCCTCTGCGTCTATGAGAGCAAAGTGGCCAGTGGCATCGAGGTGTGACTTTCCTCTGACACCCGTTAACGGTGCTCTATCTTCTGTCTTTTAAAAAGTTTTTGAAATTTTCTCCTCTTCTGTGGTCTGCTCTCTAATTTTTTTTTTTTTTTGGGGGGTCAGTGTTGTTTTTTCCATCTCTAACTTTCTTTATTGTCATTTTAGCAGGGTTTCTGGAAGGGAAGGAGATAAAAATGCATGGTCAATTCATCACTTAAAACAGGAATCCAGGAAAGCTATAAAAACTGCATAATGGTAACCTTCCTCATATTGTTCTTTCTTGTGCAGTAAAACAAGCTGACCCTCTGTTCTGTTCATGGAAAGAAAAACAAAAGTCCAACCCCGACAGAATCAGGAATTCAGTGCTTCCCTTCTGGAATCTTAATATAGGTTCGTTCCCAACTAGGAAGTTTGCTGAAGGAATCCTTTCTTTAAAAAAAGGCTGAACTGTACATGCCTATCCCCTTCTCCACCATCTGGTGGCTTTCATTGATCATGTGTGTGAGTGGTTTTCTCAATACACGACCGTCTCTCCTTGCTTACTTTTTCAGCAGATTGGTCCTCCCTGGGTATGCCAGTGGGACTTACCAAACTCCTCCCCACCTTCAGCATAGTCAGCCAGGCCCCACTCCCAGAGGGGTGTGCGAGGTAGGGCCTCCTGCCAGCATTGCGTCAGCATCATATCTGCCAGCGCCCTATGGAAGCTTCTTTTTCACGGTCCGCCAAGGGCACTGTACACTTAGGATGTCCTCATTGCAGGATGAATCTACAAAAAGAGATCAGGAAGTATTAAATCATTTTGGCATATTAGATATCTGACCATAAAAAGTAAAATGTGTTCATTGGAAACTTTCAAGGTCAGTTTCTTGGAGTGCTGTGTCATTGCTGGTATTCATGCCCTCAGATGAATGAGGTTTGTATTCATTTGACCTTGACTAAGTATATGAGTGTTGCATTTGAATGTCATCAGTCACAGGTGGCAGAAACATCACTTGCACTAACTTAAAGAGTTAGTTGGTTTGGGGATCTGGGATGGGTGGCAGGAGTCGGCTGGCCTTCAGATCCACTGGGTCCAGAAATTCAAAGGCTGTCCCCTGCACATGGTTCTTGTCTCTCTGATCACACCTTGCCTGTGTGTCAACCACGGTACCCTTCTGGAGACAGGCTGAAGGCCTGGTTCCAGCCAGCTGTGGGGGTACCACCTCCAGTTAGCATCCCTTTCAAGTCTTTCTGTCCATTTTAGTGATCATGCCCTCGATTATAGTATTGGAGCTGTGGGCTTTCTCTTCCTACCTTTGTCCCTGTCCTCCTACACCCATATAAGCAAAACTCTTCATGAGGTCATCTGTTTCTTCTAGGAATTAAGGGAATCTCTGTGGAAAGTCGTTTTACAATTCACTTTTATTTGTGGGACTGCCCTCCCGTGCAGGCACTGGAGCCCAGTGGTGGCTGAAACCCTAGAATGAGTGAGGTCATCCAGGCTGATGACTAGAGGGCGTGGTGGGCCCTGTGCCCGGCTAGTGGGTACACCCCCACTGGTGTTCAGCACCAGATGATGCCAGGCAAGATGCCAGATCATCCTGTTTTTCAAAGAAGCCAGAAATCCAAATCTGGATGTGAATTTTCTCAAGTCTGAAAAAATTTGGTAATTAATTCAAGCATTTTCTAAATCACTGTCTGGGCCAAACAGCACATCATTTACAACGTCTTGTGTTCTCAAACTCATTTTTTAAAGTATAACGCAAGATCAAGAGAGCTGGAGCAATTTGCTGAAGGTTAGGCCGTGATGAAGTGGTATGGGGGCTCCATCCCAGACCTCCTGACCCCAAGACCACGTTCATATGGCAAGATCTTGTTTTCATTGGCAACATTTTTCTTGAAATTTTTAAAGCCAGTATTACTGCTGTAAAAGCCTGTAAATTTTTGGCCTTAATTCAATAGTTTCGTGTCAGATTCTTTGGTGCATGAGAGGTAAAATTTTAACATGACTTCATTCTTTCGGATGAAGTTGGCATTGGGCCAGCCAGCGAGGAACACCCATCAGAAGTCTGATTGAGCTTGCAGATACCAAGCTGACAGATGGTGTATAGTAGAGTGTGTGTCTATGTTATAAATTAAGATTCCAACCAAGAGTTTAAATATTTCTGATGACATTTTAATTTTAGTCAAGTAGCCATTTATCAAAAGATTGACTTAATGATCCTTGTTCAACAGAAAAATCCCCGTAAGTGTATTAATTTGGGCTTTTGAGTTTATAGATGTTGGAATGACAGACCTTTGTGCTTTGATTTGCGTCTCTACTCAGCTTTGCTATCAGAACAGTTTTCTTTGGCTCATCAAAATAAAGCATTTATTTTCTAGACATTTGAAGGTAGCTCACATTTCACAAGAAGGCTTTTTTAATTAAAATACGCCTGAATTTTTTTTATTTTGCTTTATCTGTAAATACGAAGATATTAACTTTTAAAACATAGTTTTAATGAATAGTGATGGAGCAGCTGTAGAAAATTGACCTCTTGCCTCAAGACAAATAAAAATACACTTCACAAACATTTTCAGCTGCCTGTTTTTTTCTACCTCTGTAATTGACTCTAATTTGCTCTCCCTGCCCCTCTGAAACCTCAGAACTTCGAAATTGCTTTTCAATTTGCAGTCTAAGTTATAATGAGAGCCACACCATTCCAAGTGCAGGCTACGTGCTTGAGTTATATTGAGACTTCAGTTTTTTAAATTCTTTTATTATTTCAAGCTATCTTCATTACAAGATTATAAAATTATTTCCAACTGGGAGCTGATGCTCAAGTGAATGGGTATTTTTCTAATAAGGAATAATAAGGTATCAAAAAGACAGTAAAAAATCAGATTAAAAAAAAATCTTAGGTAACCCCCCCCCCCAACTTACTAAGAAAATTCGTGAAAGAAAGGGAAAATGGTGCCTTTATGATATTTTGTATTCTAAGGACGTTATGGTTGCTATCTGAATCACAAAATATGAGCTTCGGTATATAAGTTGCTGGTGAGATCCGCATTTTACAGACTAATGAATGTAACAAGTTTTTAGGAGCCCGCACCCAGGCATTTGGAAAGGGTGGTACTAGGTATTGCACTTAATTTGGGCAATTCTGTCCAAACCAGGCAGTCTGCCTAATTTGTTAGAGTTTATTTTTACAACCCCCAAAGTTAGGCCTCTCTGCTTCCCTGCTCCTTGGCAAGCTCCTGCTCCCCACCCTCCCCACAAGTAGTGCGTGTAGAGGGCTCTGGAGAAAAGTGTGGGGAGAGACATGTACAATCTTGATGACCTTTCCTTTTTTTTTAAAAAAAAAGATTTTATTTATTTATTTGACAGAGACAGCCAGCGAGAGAGGGAACACAAGCAGGGGGAGTGGGAGAGGAAGAATCAGGCTCACAGCGGAAGAGCCTGATGTGGGGCTCGATCCCAGAACGCCGGGATCACGCCCTGAGCCGAAGGCAGACGCTTAAGGACTGCGCCACCCAGGCGCCCCTTGATGACCTTTCCTAGGTCATACTATGGAAAATATTTTTTTAGAAACACACCCGAGGTCATTTTGTATACCTTTGGGGAGAACCAGTGGAAGTTCTGGTTCACATTTAAATGACCCTGTGTTTGTGGAACCCAGACAGAAGGCATTAGAACTTCCAGCTGTGATTTGTTCCCATAGCTCTGGGAACACCATTACCTCATAGAAGTAGTAATTTTAGTTTTCTACCTGTTCACTTCCGAAAGTGAATCCTAGGGCAGAAAAGTTCAAAGAAATGTATTTGGTGGGTGGGATCCTTCTATGCTTATGAGCCATAGTGTCACAAAGGAATTTTGTTTTTTTAGGATGAGTCCAGTAAGTGGAAAGTATCTGTCTTCAGACACTGATATGAAGGGGTATATGGAGGAGTAAGAAGACTTTTTTTTAAAAAAGACTTTATTTATCTGTTTGAGAGAGAGATCGAGAAAGAGAGCACAAGTAGGGGAGAGGGAGAAGCAGGCTTCCTGCTGAGCAGGGAGCCCGATGTGGGAGTGGATCCCAGGAGCCTGGGATCATGGCCTGAGCCAAAGGCAGACGCTTAACCAACTGAGCCACTGGGCACCCCAGAAGAAGACATTTTTAACATTAATCATGAACTTTTATAATAGCGAAATCAGGAACCTTTTCTAGACCAGAAGCAAGTGTGAAATTTGTAAAATCTAGGGAATCTGATTTGACATATTTATTATTTGATTTCCCTAAGAAATTAATTAAAGTTAAAAGAGTATCCAAAGCAATAGTCATGTCAAGTTATGCATCAAGTTCTTTTGCCAATTGGGTCCTTACTGCTCTTGAGTCCTTTGGGTTTATCTTGCTCAGGTTTATCACCCTGCAGCTTACTACCCACTTTTTTTTATTATCAAATTATATTTTAAAATATGCAAACTCATATTTAAGTGGTAGGAAGGTTGTGGAGGAGATAAAGTAAGCGCACTTCAATCTGTGTTTTGAGATTTTTAAAGAGGACTAAATTGCCTTTATTTATTTATTTATTTATTTATTTATTTATTTATTTATTATTTTTGAAGAGAGAGTGCATGCGTCAGCCTGGGGATAGGGGGCCGAAGGGAGAGGGAATCTTAAGCAGGCTCTTCCTCGACTGGGGGCTGAATGTCACCATCAGTGATCATGACCTGAGCCGAAATCAAGAGTCTGATGCTTATCCCACTGAATTCCCAGGTGCCCCAGGATAAATAACCTTTCAAGATCATTATCACTCTCGCTGTCTCCTGTCTTGCCCGATCACAGATGGACATGCTGCTCTGAAAACAGCTCCCACCCACTACCTTTATGCCCAGCAGCATAGCCTGCGGATTCACGTGCTGGATGCCTCCTATTTCATCTGAATATGGCATAATTTGTAGTGAATTGTTTATCACAATCAGAATAAATATCTCAGTGTCTCCATGGAAGACGTTCTCCTTTTTTGGTTATCTTTTGGCAGGGCTGTGTGTTGGGGGGGTCTTTTTTGTTTATTCTTGACTGAATGAAAACAAATTACTAATTATGTATTAGTCTGGGAACATAGTATTTAGGCTGAATATATCTGAATTAATTGTCATTAATAAACCTCACAATTTCTGAACATAGTCTTTGCTTGATTTAAAAATCATATAAAGTAGTGGAGTTTATTTTTTACATGTTGCAGTGTGAAATGACTTGGTGGGAACACCTCAATGTCTTAATTTCAGAATCATTATCAGATGGGTCTATTTTATTCCTTGTCCAGTAGCTATTTATTATGCCTACTTTTTTGCAGCTTAATTGCAAACTCTGTTTTCTTGCCAGTATGAATTCAGATTATATCTGCAGGAGTGATGACCACTGCGACTGGCAGATCTGACCCCCAAAAAGCAAACCTATGTTTTACAGCGTAGGAGGTGTCTTGAATGGGATAGTACATTTGAGAGTTTCTCTGAGGAGAAGAATCAAGATACCTTTAGTGAGTTGGTCCATATTTTAAAAGGGAAAGTCCACATCAATTTTAGTATATTATATGTTAATCATATTTTTCATAAAGGAAAACTTAGACATTTGCTTTAATAAATAATTGCTTTGTAAATCAATTTTGTGTCCTTCCAGGATACTGTTTATGATTCATTGTGATTTAATGGAGCTTTGAGGAATAGTTACTTTCCCTTTTTTGAAATGACAAGGAATGTCAGAAGAATGATAACTTTTCACTGCTAACGGGTCTTTCCAAATTTAGATTGCGCTTATCGAAATCATAGCTGATGTAATTGTAGCAGATCATGGTGCAAATTCAATTAAACATGCGTGTAATAATTTATTCTAAACATCTATTTAATTACCTCCCTTTTAAAAAAGATAAGGAATCTTTTAGAAATGTTTGGCACAATGGAAGACTGGAAATTTCAGGTGGAATTTTTTTTTTTTTTTTTTAAGTAGGCTCTATGCCCGGTGTGGGGCCTGAACTCGTGCTCCTCAGGTGGACATCTTATTAGGTTGCTGTGAATCTTACCTTATAGGCTGTCAGGTGCTCCAGAGGATCATAGGGTCAGCCAATCCCACTGTCTGAATTTTATATTAGGAGTAACTCAAGTGAGTTGCCTGAGTGAGACAGGCTGGGTTATTTTGCCCAATCTCACTAAGCCTCAATTACCTTATCTGGAAAATGGGGATAATAGTAGTATCTACCTCATTCTGTTGTCAAGATCAGGTAGGATACTCTCCCTGAAGTGCTTAATGCAATGCTTGGCAGGTGTCCACGAAGTCTGAGCAGCAAGGTTAATACCAGGCATTAAAGTGCGTTAGGCAAAGCTGAGCAGAGACCTCAGCAGCTCTCCTCATTCTCCTCCTTCAGCACCCCATGCCCATCAGTCTTCTCCCCTCTACACACATTCTCTCTTCTCTCCCCCACTCTTGATTTATATATGGGCACTTGGTAGTAACCCTTGGTACTAACCCTCCTCGCACCCCTTTGCCCTGGTTTCTATTGAGACTGACAACAAAGCTGCTTTTTTTGGTGTCTTACGTTGGGCCACAGCATCGTCCATATTGATGCCCAGGGGCTAAGCAGAAAAGCAGAGCTGGTCCACACCTGTCTGTTTTGGGGGTGACTGACACGGCATAAACGGAAGTCAGGCTCTTCCCAGGGTCCTGGGAGACACATCCTACAGCCTGGGGGTATTTACAATACTTTAAATGCCCTTGAGCTTTATAAGGGCTATGAATAGGACTGTCAGCACATATACAAAATGAAAAAATATTTGCCAAAATGGTTTGACAACTTTGAAGTACTCATAAGTATAAAGTGGTATTGCACTTCCGTTGTGAGAGGTTATTAAGTATTTGCAACCCAAGGAACCTTAAATGTGGCCTTAATAATATAACTAGTGCTTTCAGTGTACTGTTAACCTAATAAAATTTTAATAAGCTCCAAAACCTCTTTTATCTCCATAAATTTAAAGCTACTTGGATTTCATAATGTATGCTTACTTTTATGGGAGATGTGCGTCATTCCTTCCTTCCAACTAGTAGTGGTGGACAAAATTTTTTTATTTCCTTTCATGGGTACTATTTAGCATATATCAATATAGCTATGTATGTGTGTTCCCTATGTAAGTATCTATAAAGAAAGAAAAAAGTGCTAATGCCTTGTTAAATACTAATGATAGCAAATGTAAACTAGTGATGGTAACACTGAGTTTTGCTACCAATTTCGGGGTGGGCCATATGGAATGGTTGGGCTAGATAGAAATGCCAAACTAATAATGTTTTCTCACACTGAAGATTTTGAAACCCAAGAATTTTGTCCTGAAATAGTGTTCACAACCCAAACCTGTGTGTGGAATATAGAAACTAACAAATAGGATTAACTTAACCTTATTCAAGATGGTAGCTCATTGTCATTACCTCCATGAGCTCAAGAATGTGAGCTAGAAACAAGGATGTATTTTTATTTGTGTAATGTCAGACTAAAGGAGAGATTATCCAGAAAGTCAAATAGCCTTTCAGTTTTTGGATGGCCTTATAAATAATACATTTTGGTGAAACCGATGAATATTGTGTACAGGCGAGCTTATAGAAGAAGATAATATAGGCACTCATGGGCACGTTACTGAAAAACAGTGTTTACTAATTAAAAGCTTTTACATGGTAGATCCTCTGGTTTGTGAAGTGTTTGTTTACGGGTCATGAAATCTAGCTACTCGTAATCTGACCAAGTGGTTTGGGGAGAATTTCTGGGAAAACAGAAACCCAAAGGAAATGTGAAGCCATCATGAATGAAAGATAAAACGCCCGTGAAGTAACCACCTGATATAACTTAGAATGGGGCTGCTGCTCGATTAGAAAGAGGTAGATATACCAGGACACATTGTGCTCTGCAAAATGAGAGCCGAGGCTGGGATCTCGAAGATTCTCTTTCAATTTCATGATTTTATGAGTCTATGTAAAGCAAGGAGTGAGTATAATCAGAGTTCATTTCTTTTTTTCTTCTCTAATAATGAGGGCGAAACATTCCCCACAGCCTGGAGTCTTCTGATTTGTGAAACTAGGACTTGTAGCAATAACTAAAAGTATGCATTTTCCAGATGTTTAAATGAAAGTCACATCTCTCCATCTGTCAAGAGCCACATCGGGCTCCCCTCCCTCGCAGAAGCCGTCGGCACCTGCCACGGCGGCTCCCTGCTCATGGTTCCCGTAGTCCTGTCTGGACTCCAGCATTTCTTCTCTCTGCTGCTTTGTGCCTCACCCTGTGCGTGGGTGCTGCCCCCGTCAGCGACAGTGAAGTGTTTTGTGCTGACTTCCCATTTCCGGGTGGTCACCCCGGAACTCCATTGCTCTTTATGTCACATGCGACTAGTGAAAACCTCGGACCTGAAGGACCCTGGCCGTCCTCCGCCTCTGCACCGCACCCTGAGGCCCAGCTCTGCCCGGGGTGTCCCTCCACGGGCTTACGAACCATCACAGGCTACAGACAGACTCCCCTCGGCCCCAAAGCCCAGCCGTGTGCCCCTCTGGGAACTTGTTCTCCCACATTCTGTGGTCACTCTTTCCAGTTCTCTGTGTTCTCTCCAAGCCTCTGAGCGCCACCCCGCTCGCCCCCAGCCTGCCTCTCACTCCCCCCCCCACCCCCGCCCCATGGCCACAGTTCCTCCTTCCCAGGGAGAAGAGTTGCCAGATTCGACTGCTTCCACACAATCCTGTCCCTTTCCCTCTTTTGCTGGAGGAGTTGCCTCCCCACAGCCCATTTCGTTTACATCTTGGATCCCACCCATTCCCACCGTAGAAGTGCTCTAGAAGCAATGTCCCTTCTCTCAGGCATCTCCTCTGTCCCTCATCCCGCTGCCTGTCCCTCTCTCTCTCTCTCTCTCTCTCTCTTTCTCTCTTTCTCTCTCTCCTTCTCTCCTAGACTTAGAAACCAGCCAGATTCAGCATCTGCCTTCTCTCCCCTTGCCCGCCCCCCTCAGCTTCTCTACTCTGGTTTCCACTGCTCCCCTCCATCAGAACCCTTCACGCTAAGGCTGCCAAAGACCCCATGGTGCTCAGTCCAGCGAGACTTCCCACCTCGTCAAAGCGGTCAACACTATTCTTGTCCTGTTTTGTTCTTCACTCCTTCCTCCCTCATGTCCTTGAAGGGACACCGTGCTTCCCTTTCTCCTTCACAGGCTCATCCTCCTCTCCATGCTATTAACCATTGATGTTCCTCAGGACTGCTTCTCCGCCCTCCTGTCCTCTCTGTCCACTCTCAGGCTTATTTCATTGACTCCCATGGAAGAACTGTCTTATGTACAGATAATGCATATTTTTGTGTCCCGCCCCTGCCTCCCCTGGGAACTTCAGATCCACATGTCCACCTGCCTACTGACCTCAACATTGAAGATGTCTAAAGAGCACATCAAATTTAACAAGTTCAAAACTGAACTCTTCCCTTAAAGTGCTCTGACTCAGTAAATGGAATCATGGTCTGGACAGTCCATGTTTTTACCACCTCAGCGTTGCTGGAATCTACTTTCATTGTCTCTGTTTCCATGCTGTGCCAGGCTTCTGGCCTCTGCTGGAGTTCCACTGTAGCCTCTGAGGGTCCTCGGAGGCATGCTGTTCAGCCCCATCCTATCACGCGCCCTCTTGATTTTTTGCATTCCTAACATGTTAACCTTTTATTTCTCTAGTTAACTATTCCCCCCCCTCCTGCCACAGGGCCTTTGCACCTGTGACCTACTTCCTGGAATCCTCCCCACCTGCCTTCTGCTCAAGTCTAGCTCCTCCTTTAGTCATTCCTGCCCTTGTCTAAGCTCTGTCATGCTTGCTCCTAGCCTGATGTCCTCTCTCCCGACACTTATCACTGTTGGAATTTTACATTTGTGCACTTCTTCAGTTAATGCACGTGCCCCTCTAGACTGTAAGCACCGTGAGGGTGAACACTGGTGTTTGTGCAGTGCCCAGCCCAGAGCGGACACTCACGTGTTGCTCTCATGAAAGGATGGGTGGTGGGTGAGTGCATATCGGCAAATTTCCAAATCACACCTTCCATTTTGGCTGAAAGGTTTTCATATTTTTTTCCACAAAACTTTTTCCAGAGCAGGAACTCTATAAAGCAGAAAAGTTTCAGAAGTTTCCTTTCTTGCTTTCTTTCTAAAGAAGATACTGTTGCCAATCCAGATCCCAACAGCATGAGCTGTAGGAATTCAGGGGTTTGGTTGCTCCTATCTCAAACTGGATTTTGCTTTCTCGGTGATCGCTCAGAGCCTACATTGTGCTGGGGATAATTTATTATGGTCTCTCTGACTTTTTTCTGTATAATTTGGGGAAAGTGATATGAAGTGATCGCTCTTCCACTTCCCCTTGCCACCCGTAAACGTCCTCTGGTTTTATTTACACTCTTGTTTCCACAAGATACAGAAAAACCGATTGGTCATCCAGCTTCGTTCTCACGGTGCTTGTCACAAAACTTGGTTTTTAGTTCTGATTCTCTTGTTTTCAAACTTGGATATTCCAGTGCTGGTATAGATATATATTTTTTAATTTTTCACAGATATACTGAGAGTGATTTAAGATACTTGGGTAAAATGAATAGGAGAGAATATATGATTTTAAATTAGCCTCGCGTTTTTGTTAAGTGACAGCTTCATACATTTTTATGGATCATAACATGAAGGAGATTTTAATAATACAGTATAGAGTAGACTAAAAGCGATCCCTGATTAAGTTATTGAAATAATTTGAAAGGAAAGGAATTGTAATTTGGCCTTGGACAAATGCAGTTGAACCGCAAAATACTTGTAGAGATGATCGGTTTACACAGGTTAAGGATTAACTGCTGGTTGTACCTAAGCTCGTCGGGGATGAATCTGAAGTGCTTATAGGTTATGATCCATTGCAGCGAATTTTAAGGGATTATTCTGATGATTTTAGTCTATAATTAGATTATATCATTTGCTGTTTTAAACATCTGCTGTTTAGCTCTGGGCTTTCTAAACTCTGCCAGGGTGCCGGAGGGCACTGCAGCACATTTACCAGGAGCGCCAGAGGATATTTTCAAATTTCGAGAGAAATGTGGCGATACTCAGCATCTGTAAGATAGCACGCAAACGACTAGCTTGAGGGAGTTCGCAGTTCAACTTAGATTGTACCGCATTCCTTTCAAGGACATGATATCTTTGGGAAGCTGGGTGCTGAGCAGTTGTGTTTAAAAAAAAAAAAAAGTGCCACACGAAAATCAAAGTGGATCAGGAAATACCCAGGAAATGCCGGTGGTGGTATCTAATCCGATCGTAAGGTTTGAGAATCTGCAGCGCCCAACATTGTATGTGTGTGTGTGTGTGTGTGTGTGTGTGTGTGTGTGTGTGTGTGTGTATCTGTGTATATATGTATATATATACATATATATATATGTTATAAATAGCCTGATAGTTGGCATATATTTTTTCCATTTTGTCGTTTTTAAAAAATTATTAAAGCACTCAGTTTTAACGTGCTTCAGAAAGCAAAAGCATAAGAAGGAATTCTCCCCCACCTTGGATGATGGCAGCTCCGTCCCCCTAATTGCTCAGGCCAAGGCCTCGAACCTGGTCTTGGCTTCTGTCTTTCTCACACCCCACATCCAGAACTTCAGGAAATCATGTTGGCTCCACTTTCAGTAAATATCCCTTTTCCTACCTACACTGCTGTCATTGCTTCCTGCTTCTATAATTGTGCCCACCCCCACCCCTCCAGTAATCTTTTTAAACCCTAAGTTAAGTGATATCATCACTCTACCACCCAGAACCTTGCAACAGATCCCATATGGTTTGGAATGAAAGCCAGTCTTTTCAGTGATCTCAACTCTTAAACTAGTTTGTTTCTCTTCTCAGGTTATCTGCTGCGGCCACAGGGGTCTCCCTGTCCCAAGTGTACCAGGCACACCCTGCCCCAGGGCCTTTGCATTAGAATGCTAAACCTCTTTTCTCTTCCAAACCTTGACTTACTCCAACCCTCCTGATTTAAAATACTTTGATGACCCTCACCCATGCAGTGATGGGCATTCCCTACCCTTTTATACTGCTCTTTTTATTTTTTTTGTAGTTTTCTAACATAGTAGATAATTTATGTCTAACATAGTAATTTTCTAAGTGTATCTTTTATTTTTTGACTCTTCCCACTCAAGTGTAAGCTTCAGGAGGGCAGGCATCTTAATCTGTTTTCAATCACTTATCCCAAGCATCTGGAAGACTATACCCTATATTGAATGAATGATGTTCAAGAAATTGTTTAAAAATCTACATCTGGGGGGCGCCTGGGTGGCACAGCGGTTAAGCGTCTGCCTTTGGCTCAGGGCGTGATCCCGGCGTTATGGGATCGAGCCCCACATCAGGCTCCTCCGCTGGGAGCCTGCTTCTTCCTCTCCCACTCCCCCTGCTTGTGTTCCCTCTCTCGCTGGCTGTCTCTATCTCTGTCAAATAAATAAATAAAATCTTTAAAAAAAAAAAAATCTACATCTGGGACACCTGGGTGGCCCAGGCAGTTAAGCGTCTGTCTTCGGCTCAGGTCATGATCCCAGGACCTTGGGATCTAGTCCCACATCAGGCTCCTTGCTCAGCAGGGAGCCTGCTTCTCCCTCTGCCTGCAGTGCCCCTGCTTGTGCTCTCTCCCTCCCTCTCTCTTTCTCTCTGACAAATAAATAAAAAGTCTTAAAAAATAAAAAAAATAAAAATCTACATCTTTCTTAATTTTCTGGCTGTTTGAACTATCCAGAAGGCATATTCAGCTCTTCTTCTGTAATAATGGGTTGCCTATTTTCCTTGAGGTCCTAAGGGTTTTCTGTATACTTCCAGGCTAATTAGGTAGTTAAAATATGAATCCTGTCTTCCTGACTAATTGAACCTTTTATCATTATGTACAGACCTTCTTTATTCTTAATAATGCTTTTGTCTTAAAGTTATTAGTTTGTCATGTTAGTAAAGGTCAACTAGCTTCCCAATAATTTTGGGGACTGTTTAATATGTTTTTTCTGTTCCTTTCCACCTTTTTGAGTTATGTTTTAGCTCATATAGCTTGCATATAGCTCATAGTTTTTAATTCATCTTGACAGTCTGTTTTTAACTGCTAGCCTGTGTATGCTTATTGGGATTATGTGTATATCCAGATGAATTTCTACCATTTACTTTCTCTTTGTCCCATTTTTGGCAGTGTTTATATTTTCTTCTTTGCTCTCTTTTTTAAAATAAGGAGTTTTATTTGTTTTCTTATTCTGTTTTTCCCCTTCTACTGGTTTGGAAGTTAGATACTCTGGTTCTGTTCTTTTAATGTTTGTCTTTTAAATGTTATCATAATACTTAAGTTATATCTTACCCTCCTGAATAATACAAGGGCACCGTAACTTTGTCTGCTTCCCAGCTTACATGCTGTTGTCATTCAGTGTTTATTTCTGTACATGTTCATCCCATGAATTAAGCATTACTACTTTATATAGGTGATGTTTACTTGTATTTATCCTCGTATTTGCCAATTTATTTGCGAATTCTTTTTGTATCTCAGATACATACCGTTTACTTTCTTTCTGAATTATGTCCTTACAATCTAAATAATATGCTTCTAAAACTTATCCGTTTCCTTAGTGAGGTCCTTTGTTGCTAAGTTCTCGGTTTTGTTTCTATGAAAAAGCCTTTAATTTGCTCTCATTTTTGGGGAGGTAGTTTTAGTGGGTCTATCCCACATATGTTTGTTTGGTACCATAAAGCAGTGAATTTTGACGCTGCGTTTCCGGAGAGAGCATCAGATCCTAAGGGTTAGGGGCTCTGTCCCACAGACTGCCCTCCCTTCAGACGCCAACTACAAGCCCCGGCTGTCACCTGTGCTTCTCACCTACTGGCTCTAACTCAGAGGTTCCACGACCTCCTCCTCGGGTTTGATGAATTTGCTAGAGCGGCTCACAGAACTCAGAGAAAACCTTTATGCCCATTTACCACTTTCCCGTAGTAGATATTATAAGAGATGCGGATGAACAGCCAGGTGAAGAGGGACATAGGCCGAGGCCCAAAAGGGTCCCGAGCACAGAAGCTTCTGTCCCCATGTGCCTGGGGTGTGCCATCCCCCTGGCACGTGGATGTGTTCACCAGCCCAGAAGCTCACCACTTCTTGTTCAAGAGTTTTTATGGAACTTAATCTCTAGCAACCTCCTTCCCCTTCCGTGAGGTCAGTGAGCAGGGCTGACCGTGCCAAAGCTGTACTTAATGGTCATTCTGGTGACAGCCCCGCCCTGAGTCACCTCATTACCATAAATTCAGGGGTGCTCATAAAGGGCACCTTATGACAGGAAGATATTCCTGTCACTCTGGAAATTCCAAGGCTTTTAGATTCCTGCCAGGAACCCAGATAGTAGACCAGAAATATATTATACCACAGTACACAGGTCATGTGGGCAGTCGTTTTTCACTTGGAAGATACACCGCTGTCTTTGGGCTGCCAGTTTTGCTGCTGAGAAGTTAGCTGTCGGTCTGGTTGTCATTCCTTCTTTGCGTTCTGTCTTTTCCCTCTGGCCACTTTTCTTCTCTTTGACTTTGGTATCTTCGGTTTAACTACAGTGTATCTAGGTGTGGATTTCTTCTTAGACTATTTTTGTGTATATTGCATGTTATGTATCTATAGATTTATAACCTCCATCAGTGGTGGGAAATTCTCAGCCATTTATTTTGAATATTGTCTTTTCCCCATACTCTCTTCCCTTCCTCTAACATTTCATGTAATCTCACTCCAAACCCCCTGTCGTAAACATTCTTTTTCTCCTTTTTTTTTCTTCCTTAATCATTCTTTATATATTACATTTTCGTTCTTTGTTTATTCTGGGTAACTTCCTCAGATCTCCCCTCCAGTTATCCAGTTTGTTGCCGAAGCCCTACACGAGGGGCTCTTTCTTCTAGTTTCTGTTCACCAATTATAGTTTTCATTTTGTAAAAGTTTTATTGGATTCTCTTTCAACCTGACTGGTCATTTGGAAAGTCTCATAGTTTACTCATTGTTGCCAGTCCATCTTTTACTTCTTCATACGTTTTACACACGGTTTTTGTTTTCTTTTCTGTATCTGATCATTCTAATAGCTGAAGTCATGAAAATAATTTCTTTTTCTGCTGAATCCCCCTCTCATTATCTTTGTGCACTCATGTTTGGTTGAACTGAATCTGTGAGACTCCTGGAGGCCTGCGTTGGGGATGCTTTTCCCCAGACACCATTTGCATTTACTTCCACCAGCTGTTGGGACTCCTTTTACTTCCTTCGAGGGTCCTCATTTAAGGTTTGAAGTGTTTGGTTGAGCTCCCCAGCTTTCCTTTGACCCACCTAACTGTCAGAATTGGTATTTATCTTCAGAGAAACAGCTCTATTCATGCTTGCTTGTCATCGCATTCCCCGTGGATTAGACTCTTTTTAGGAGAAGGAAGGCATCTTGAAGATTTTCTCTACATTCTCTGAACCCAGCAATGTGTTAACTACTCTGCTTTATCAAAGAACTCATTTTTTTCCTTTGTCTTCCTTTGTTTTGTTTTGTTTTGTTTTTATAACTGAGAACCCTTCTGAGAATCTTCAATTTACTGGAAGTATAAATCTCTAAAGTGGTTTTTATTAGTAGCAACAAGGGAGGTATAGCTTGGGAGCCAAGATAGAAAAAATAATTAACCAAGAGAAACTTCAGCCTTTTCAAAGTCATATGTCAAAAGCTGTTCCTGCCATTCACTGGAACTCAGATAGAACTTGGTCCAACCCTTTGTTTTCTTCTTCTTCTTCTTCTTTTTTTTTTTTAAGATTTTATTTATTTAATTATTTATTTTAGAAAGAGAGTATGAGCCGGGAAGGGCAGAGGGAGAGAGAGAAACCTAAGCAGGCCCCATGCCCAGCATAGAGCCCAGCGTGGGGCTCTGCCTCACGACCCCTGAGATCATGACTGGAGCCGAAACCAAGAGTCAGACGCTCATCCGACAGAGCCACCCTGGCGCCCGGGTCCAACCCTTTGTTTCTGTAACCACATCTTTACTTCTGGTCTTGACCCCTTTCAAACCCATCTCCCTCTTACTCAGTCCCAGGGCTGTATGTCTCCGTCCCCTCCTTCACGAAGGCTGCTCTCTTGGTAAATTCATGCCTTGCCCCAAAACTTATTTTTAAACGTAGTTCCTGTAAGAAAGATACAGATCACATGAATGACAGTGTGGCTTTTTGAGTACCCAGACGTTCAAAGAAATGGTCACATTCGTTAATTCAACAAATATTTATGTCAGAAGTTTAAAAGCCCTCTTTCTCAGATAGCATTTTCTTTACAGGGAGTAGTCGTCCCGGACGTGTGGTCAAAGGAGCTCTGGGCTGAGGCGCTGGAGGGGCAGCGGGAAGATAAATGAGAGAAGCAGGGACAGCTGGCCATGAGGGTTCACCCTCCAGGATTCCTCCCTTGCCACTGGCCCCCGGAGGCCCCTGCAAGCCCAGCAGCGGGGACCCAGATGAGCAGTGGGAGTTGGAGCTAGACGTGAGGTGGAGGCAGTGGCAAGGCCTGAAGGGGGAGCGAGGAGGGCAACGAGAGAGACGGATTGGGATAGGAGCAGAAGGTGGGCGGGAGGTTCTTGTGTCTACTGGGTTTTCTTCCTGAGCTCCGTGTTCAAGTCAAGCACATTCCACGTAGATAGTAATGACCTGTGCCATTTGTTTTGTATTTTTCTAGATCAATGAACTGAGCCATGTTCAAATCCCTGTTATGTTGATGCCAGATGACTTCAAAGCCTATTCAAAGATAAAGGTGGACAATCACCTTTTTAACAAGTAAGTACAAGTACGGCCTTTTATAGGACTGACATGGCTGCCAGGAGCATGATTTTTGTGAATTTCTATAATCACATTATTTTTCAATGGGTGGGAGTAAAGTTTTGCTGATGAAGTTAATCCTGTGATAAACATAACCATCTGTCATTTTCAGAAAAGCAACAGCAGGCCCTCTTGGGTAATATCCTTTTGCCATATGGCATATTGTTCTCTATGAATATCTTATATGTTAAAAGTGATATTCTCATTACAATTTAAATGTTTGAAGCTGTAAATTGCTTGGAATTTTTAGCAGCTATGGACCTCAGCTATCTTACACAAAACTCTAATAATGCCCACTTCACAAACAGGAAGGACTCCTTCATAGAACAAGAAAGAATTAAGGTACATTTTTATAAAACCTAATTGGATGCCACGTTGGGCCTTGAGACTATTTCTCCTTCGTTTGCATGTCATTTTAGATGTCATATGGAGCACGTAATGTATTAGCTGTCCACGGAGAGCAGGGGGTACGAGGAAGTGTAAGAAACGGCCCTGCCCACAGGGGGCTCACCGGCAGGTGGTTGGAACCTGACACATATACAAATTACTATAATTTGGTGTACAAAGTACGACAGTAGAGGTGTGTGTGTGTGTGTGTACACACATGTACACAAAGGAGGAAGCAATTCTGAATGAGTGGGATGAGCCTCCAAGAATTCCCTCCCACATGAGGGAATTACGATCTCTCTTAATGTGATCATTGTTCTGATGGGAAGCAGATGCGTTAATTCTCTTACTACTGTTTAGAGGTTGACCTTTTGGAGGGACTTTTCCTCTGTGAATTTAGAATGTGGTACTTATATATAGCGTCAAATAGGTTGTTCAAGGACTGAGAGATAGTGTTGTTTTGCAAGCTTTAATCAGCAAGTCCCGGAGGAGAGGAGTGTGGGGAGCACGTCTGTGACTCGCTCTGCTGCCCGTCCCCAGCCTCCCAAGTTCTTTGCTGTCCCTTCACTTTTTCCCTCCTTGTGGCCCCTTCTCTTTCCACTTCTTCGTCCTTGGGGAAGCGGCTGTAAGGACTGGTCGGGATTAGAATGGTCATCTAGTCCCAGGGCCCGTGGGTGGTGCGAGGAGATGAATGGGACCGGTCTGTCCCCGTGTCCCCTGGATTTACTGTGGGTCGTAGTCGATCCTATGAAGCCCAGCCATGCCTTCTGGGGATGGGCAACTGCAGGCACTTGGCTACACGTGGACCTAGATGGTGGCAGATTCAGGTCTGGTTAACATTTTGTACATCTAAATTTGTTCCACATTGTGACTGTTTCAGAGAAAACATGCCGAGCCACTTCAAGTTTAAGGAATATTGCCCGATGGTTTTCCGTAACCTGAGGGAGAGGTTTGGCATCGACGATCAGGATTTCCAGGTGAGTTGCTTTTGTAACCTTTGCTTCAAATGGGATTTGCTCTGTAAAACAGGACTTGCATTTTTTTTCATTACAAGTAATTATATAATAGTAACTTTCATTTTATGTAAGAATGTTTCAGTGTGTTTTCTGAAGTCAAGGGCTCTTTTATTTAGGAGACTCTATACAGAATGATTTTAGCAGTCGGCAGGAAAAGATTATTGTTTGGGAAGGGAACACACGCGAGAGTTCTAGGTGACACTCTGATTTTGCAGCAAGTGTCCTGCCAGCAGAGCCTCCTTTGATTTCTGCTGTCAGACGTGTCAGCAGCCTGTGCTAGTGCGTATGTGTGTCTTGAATTCACATTTCCTGTATTTGCAGCGGCCACGTAGCAATCGTAGAAATTTTATTTTTGTTCTGATTGATCTGCTGCTTTTCAAATTGGCCGAACCTGACCCTTGCTCGCAGCATTTTGTCAGAGGCCACGCCTTGTGCGCTACGATGTGTCATGGTCTAGTGACCGCAGAGCTCTTGTCACCAGCAGGAGCCTGCCAGTCCTGGGAATGCCTTGGGGAGCACTGTCATCTGCTCTTGGTTCCCATAAAAATGTGCACCATTGCTTTTCTTCCTATATATGCCTCGTTCTCAAATTTGACTTTTCCAGTTGAGATCCTGGTGCTGCCATAAGTGCTAATCCATGGTCGTTTCTCCTGAGAAAGGACCTGGCATCAGTTAGCCAGTCAGATTGGTAAAAACCAAGGATTTTTTTTTTTTTTTAAGATTTTATTTATTCATTTGACAGAGATAGAGACAGCCAGCGAGAGAGGGAACACAAGCAGGGGGAGTGGGAGAGGAAGAAGCAGGCTCATAGCAGAAGAGCCTGATGTGGGGCTCGATCCCATAACGCCGGGATCACGCCCTGAGCTGAAGGCAGACGCTCAACCGCTGTGCCACCCAGGCGCCCAAAACCAAGGATTTTTTTAAAAGATTTTATTTATTTATTTGAGAGAGAGAGAACATGAGTGGGGAGGAGGGACAGAGGGAGAGGGAGAAGCAGACTTCCAGCTGAGCAGGGAGCCCAAGGGAGGGGCTCGATTCCAGGACCCCGGGGGATCATGACCTGAGCCTAAGGCAGATGCTTAACCCACTGAGCCACCCAGGCGCCCCCACAAGGATTTTTTTAGAAGGAGAAAATCTGAGTTAAGAGATGCAAGGGCTACTTTCTGGTCTTTTAGGACAGTCTATTCATTTTACTGTGAAAGCACTGAGCGTTTTAAATCCCTTCACATCTAGTAAACACTTTCTTTCATTTGCCGCAAATCAGAGATCCTAATTTATCCTGCATTAAGTGCCATATTGCCACCCTGAGTGGCCTTACAAGTTAAACACTGACATAGCTTACCCTGTATTTTCTCTTAAAGAATACGGTCCCTAAGGCAAATTGAGCTTAGTTGAGTACACTTCCCTAAAGATTGTGGGCCTCTCCACCCTGCCCTGCCCCATTATTGAGTTTTCAAGAATTTCTCGCATGCTCACTCAGGCTTACAAGAAGCTTCCAAGCTGCCAGGTTTTGAATAAGCAATGCTAGCGAGGCTGCCAGTGACATTCTCTCCTCTGTGGACCAGGGCTGAGTTTTCCACAGAGGTGGGTTCTGAGCAGAGGCTCGGGTGCACCCCAGAGAGAGCTGGAGAGAAGTGGAACAGAGTCAAGTGGGCGCTCGGTTTGCTTTTAAAAAAACTGGTGGAGCCAGCGCTCAGATTTGGGCCCCATGTGTAAGAGAAAGAATTTCAGTCAAACTTAGACTTGGAATTTACTGCTAAAAAAATAAGTCACTTTTTATTTATTTAAAAAGATTTTATTTATTTATTTGAGAGTGAGAGAGTGAGCAAGCACAAGAGCAGGGGGAGGGAGGGGCGCCTGGGTGGCACAGCGGTTAAGCATCTGCCTTCCGCTCAGGGCGTGATCTCGGCGTTCTGGAATCGAGCCCCACATCAGGCTCCTCCGCTATGAGCCTGCTTCTTCCTCTCCCACTCCCCCTGCTTGTGTTCCCTCTCTCGCTGGCTGTCTCTATCTCTGTCGAATAAATAAATTTTAAAAAATCTTTAAAAAAAAAAAAAAGAGCAGGGGAAGGGAGAAGCAGACTCCCCACTGAGCAGGGAGCCCAACGACATGGGGCTCTATCCCAGGACCCCAGGATCACAACCTCAGCTGAAGGCAGATGCTTAACCGACTGAGCCACCCGGGCACCCCAATAAGTCACTTTTAAAGAATAAATTTTGGAATAGTAAAAAAGGTTTGTATAAAAGAAAAAAAGGAATGACTCTACGTTAAGAACTGCTTAATACATTTAAAGAGGCCCTATGAAAACAAACAGTACTTTAAAGGAGTGAATAGCTGACAGCTTTGATGTCCTAAGAAAATCTCCTCTGCCTGATTCCCCTGTTAAACTCATGTGTGTTCCTCCCTCTGTCCCTCTCCTTTTTTTTTTTTTTTTTTTTTTTTTAAATCAGCTACACTGGCATTTCACAGAAACTGGCTTTTGAGAGCCTATAGTACAGAATATTGTTAGGTTCCTCAATTCATTACCAAAATGAAGTTCTTAAATGTCTTCCCAGAATTAGCCCTGTTAAGTGAGATCTGAAATGGACCCTTTCCAGCCTGAAATCTGTACTGCAACAGATGAAAGTAGTTTCTAGAATTTCCCAAAATGACCAGTTTAGTTGCAGAAATACCAAGATATGAGCCAGTTTTCCTTCACCTTTCTTCCCCCCTAAAAACAAAACCATGTAACTTGATATTTCAGTAAGTGCAAATTGCTGACTACAAGCTTCAAAGGCAAATCAGGCAAGTAGAGGATGATTCACGTAACTAACTGGCAAGTCTCTGAAGGTCTTAGCAGGAGAGATCAGTATAGAGAGCCGGTGTGAGTATAATTAATCATTTGAACACCGCTCCTTTCCTCAGCTACGCCCAGTGCTTTTGGCATTTAAATTGCTGCTTTCTCTTTGGCAACTGTATTTCTATTAAAAAAAAAAAAAAGAAAAAGAAAAGGTGGGTGTTTAGTAACTTTAGTAAACCAGAGATATATGCTGGTTTCCTTCCCCAGTCCCATGTTCCTTTCCCAAGATCTCTACTTTTAAGAAAATTTTCCGTAGGGGTAGACCTCGGAGTTGAAACTGAAGACGAGATCATAAATGTGGGGCTCCACTCCCCACTTTGTTGGCTACTTGGTTTGGAAAAATGGAGGAAGTGTGCCAGCTCCGGCTCTGAGTTTGTACCTTGAGGGCCACTGGGCATTACTGGGATGGAGGTGGAGGTGCTGTGGTCCTGGGAAGGTCCTGGGAAGCCCAGCAGTGGGCATAGGCCAGGACTAGAGGGACTGTTATCCCAGCTGCTGGGCACATCAACTCACCACTGCCCAGACATTGCACTGATCACACATAACGTGTGATCGGTTGACATATGTAGTACCAAATTAAATACTCTTTCTCAATCTGATTTCAAAAGTGAGATTAGACTATGGCACCACATTGCTAGAAGGGACCAGGCCTCACACTGCTTTGCTTTGCCTTGATGTGTTTGTTTTTCTGAAGTGCCTGCTTATTGGACGAGTGGCTTTAAATCAATGTGGCGATAAGGAGCTCGGCTGTCTGGTTCATTTAGTATTCAGACCTTCACATTGAATCGAAGGGATAAATGCTGTCGACCTGCCTTGTGTGTGTGAATGCCTTTTTGCTGCACCTGAAAAAAGTCAGTATTGATGAATCTGATAAAAGTGGAACATGGTAATCAGCCTACCTAATTGACCTCTATCCGCAAACTCCAAATTCTTGAAAAGAATTGAAGAGCATTCCTACCATAAACCTTTGTATCTTTTCCCCTGGTTTTGGTTTCTGGAATGTCCTTTAAAAATAAAACTTCTTTTTCTTGCTGTTAAAGACAAATTCAAACAGAGGTTCTAGAATATTCATCATTAATAAGAGTATCACTTAACATACACACACACACACACACACACACACACACACGCCTCTTTGTAGGTATGTCCAATGCTTCCAGATTCAGAACTTTCTCCACTTTATTAGTGTGTCTTAAAATTACTTCATTGGTTTGTAAGAGGCTCGGTGTTGAATTATGTTCTTCTGATCGTTGTTGGACCAACGTGACTCTGCATTACCATATTTTAAGATGAGGCATCTTTGAAGATGAGTGCACCCATGGAAGTCTCCACTATTCCTGATACTGTTTCTGCCTCTGCTGCCCACACCCCCCCCCAAAGCTCCGGTCCCCCTTCGGTGGAGGATTTTATGCACGATTACCACTCGGTGTGTGTTATGTGTACCTATTGCATTTCAGCTCTGTGCAAGACATTATAGGGGTGCAGAAGGGAAGAGAGGGCAAAGGAGCTCCCTTTTGTTAGTGTGTTTGTTTGTTTAACTCTTCTGTATCAGATTCTGTAGAGTTGCTAATGAGATTTACAAAAACCCAGACATCTTGATTTTTACTCTTCTCCAAGCAAATCTGCATCCCTCTTTCCAGTCTCTCAGACTATCAGAACCTCTTACAACAGGCCTAGGAAGTCAAAAGGAGACTTCACTTAAAGTTTCTGAGCTGTGGGAGAGGATTGCCCACCAGAAACCAAAAAGTTCTGCAGGATGGAGATGGTGCAGTTAAGCCTCAACCCACCACATAATTGAAACTGAGTCCTCTTGTTCTCCGTGGAGGATAATACCAGGTTTACTTTTCCCCTACCGCGTCTCCTGAATTAGAATCCCTCATTATTTGCATTTGATGCGTCGTCTTCTTTGTATTTGTAATGGCGAATTCTAATTTTAAAATAATTAATTTTAAAAGCTAACGTTTTAAACTTTTGATGTTGTAGTTTCAAGTTTAAAAATAAAATGTGAAAGTGTTAAGACCTTGAGAGGATACGGAACTTTGGGGGAGAAAACTTGCCAGTGTCTGTAGAATACAGAGCCTATCGCTGTGTTTTCAAATGTAGATTTTCCCAAAAACCATTTGAACTGTCGAAGGGCAGGGACTGAGTCTCATGTGTCTAGGGGTACAGGCCCAGAGTTTAGCATCAGCCTGGCTCTGGGCAGCCACTTAGGAAATATCTGTGGCAGAAGAGGAGGGAGGGCTGGGGGGGGGTAAACCAAGGGAAGTGAACCTTCTGGGCCAAAACATGGCGGTGCAAGAGCTCAGGAAATGCAAAGCAACTCGATGGTGGTGGGAGTGTGGAGATAAAGATGGGAAACCGGCCTGCAGACTTCCCTCAGATTCTTCAGCCCCAGAACAGCCCTGTGGATTTTACACAGGGGAATGATGTGATGACATGTGGATTTTCTAAAGATAACTGAGGTGGTTACGTACAGAATGCATAAAAGAGATAACACAGCGAGGAGGCTATGAGCTATCCTAGCGAGTCTGAAGAGGCATACAGCAAGGCCCTCAGCATTGACAGGGTCAAGCAGAGAGTAGCTACCCAAGGTGTGGGGAAGAGAAACCTGACAGGAGTGGAGGTGTTGGAGCCTGAGAGGCTGGGAGAGGAGAGGGAAAGCTTGGGAAAGGGTGAGGAGAGAGCGGAAGATGCAGTTGAGTGTTTAGCCTTTTGAACGTAGAGGTGATCTTGCTCGTCATGTGGTGGGCTGCCTGGATGGTGCCCAGGGTCAGGGGCACTGGCCCGACCTGGGAGGGATTGGCTTGTGGGTGCTCATCTCTCGACAGACCTACTTGTACTGTCACCATCTGGCATTTGCTTGTTCCTTGAACCATATGAGCTCTTTCTTTCCTCTGTGACTGCTGTGTCTCTTGAGCCTGCTCATTCACAGCTTCTCCTCACACCTGTTGGCCTCACCAGTGAGCCTCCGTGGGCCTCACAGTGCGTATCGGACAGAAACTCCTCCTGGGCCGAAAACCAAAGGTGCTCTTCTCACATTGGACAATCTCCTGACAGACTTTTGGGAAAACTCTCTCACAACCTATCAACATCATCAGGTTTTTTTCTTGTGCTTTTTCTGCTCCTTCTTGTGAGTTGAACCAATGACTGTCCCCATCGCAGACTGTCCCCACCTGAGAACTCAGGCTTCCTGTTTGCCTTTGTTTCCCTCACACTGAACCCACTTTGGGTTATGACCCGTGATTTCCAGCCAAGAGCTGACAGTCGTCCCTGCCACAAGGCGCTCCTATCCAGGTTAGATGTTGTGTTTGCTTCTTGTGATCCCCAGGCACAGGTCTCTGGCATTTTAATGTCAGTCAGGGACCAACCTGAGATTTTTAAAGGAGATCTCATGGTGCTCTGTGAAGTTCCTGCAACTCTACTGATCATCACCATTCGTTTTTTTATTTTTTAAAGATTTTATCTATTTATGTGACAGAGAGAGAGATAGCCAGCGAGAGAGGGAACACAAGCAGGGAGAGTGGGAGAGGAAGAAGCAGGCTCATAGCGGAGGAGCCTGATGTGGGGCTCAATCCCGGGACCCTGGGATTACGCCCTGAGCTGAAGGCAGACTACTGAGCCACCCAGGCGCCCCATCACCATTCATTTTTGTGTTTTTCTTTTCTCAGCTGTTTCATTATTGATAAGTGTTAAATTGCAGTGTGTCTTGCTCCCCTTCTTAATGAAAGCCACTCTACGCCTGGGATCACAGCTCAGACTTCCTTTGAAATTCCCGAAGAGCTTAACATACAGCTTTGAACACAGTGGGCATTTAATAAATCCTTGATGATGATGTTCAAGTTAGCATGTTGGTCTTTACCTCTCCGACGGGGTCAGAGGACCATCTGTGCTCTCACAGATATGTCAAATGCAAACCCAGAAAGCAGCCTTGGCCGGGCGGTTGCTCCTGGCTTCTGGCCTTGTGATTTGAGGCATGTAATCGTAATCCTGAGTTGTCAGCACGGAGCGATCGGCTTCCAGGTTTCAAGTCCATGAAACAGGTGGCATGGGTTAGGTAAAAGAACATCTCCTGGGAGCAAGGAGGCTGGTCAGAGTGTTGGATCTTCAGCGACTGACGCTGTGGGCTGTCTCTAGTCGCTTATTCCTGGTGGGTCTCAGTTTCCTCATCTGTGAAACGAGGGAAAAGGACGTGATGTTCGCTGAGGCCCTCCTAGCTGTCAACTCTCTGAATCTGTTATTAAGTCATCTCCGGTAGATGACAGTCGCCGAGGTTCTCGTATACAATATCGACATGTTCCCTTTGCACTGTGGTGGCTTTTATACACTGGAGTATGGCGGAATTGATTGTAGGTGGCCTTTCTGTTGATGAAAAATGAAAACTTTTCATACGTGATTTTTAACAGGACTACAAACCCGTATCAAAGTGCAAAAAATCCAAAAACACATAAGACTGAGAATTCAGTATTCAGAATGCTTGGATATTTAAAAATGCACAGGGGACCGTAATGGTTACTAAATCGTGACATTTTCAGGAGAGGCATAGAAGATCGGTGGCAAGAATTAGCTAATGAAATTGACCTTTACATTTCCTCCACCCTCTGGAGGCCCCACTAATCCCGGACCTCCCACTGCGGAAATAAACATCTTCAGTGTAGACTTTCAGAGGAGCGGGGAGGAAGGATGGCACCGTTAATCCCTTTCTTAAGGGAAATGACAATAAATTTCCAATTAGAAGCGTTAAGAAGGCCACTGAAGAGTGAGCTTCATCTCTCATTATCTTCCTTTATTTCCTGCCGAGGGCAGACGTGACACCAGAGCTTCAAACACGGCTGTTGAGTTTGGGGACAGCCATGTATTTGGCTATGCAGAATGGAAATGGTAAAAAGAAGTTCACTTACCACGAGGCAAGAGAGGCAAGCAAAAAATGACTAAATTGTCATACTGTTACCTGTCTTCCACCTAATAGCTCTGCCCTAGACCTTCAGTTTTGGTCAGAGAGTTCATTTTTTCCCCAACTCCCCAGCAAGCCTAGGAGCATGCTAAGAAGCAGCATTTGCTGGCCATAATGTGTCCACTGCACTGGACCGAGCAGAGCGTGCCTATAATGTCCCTTCACTCGCCCAGAGACGCCCAGGGTCTACAGCTAGCACAGCTGGTCGCCTTAGGGACTTTCAAGAAGAAAGTTTGGTCCTGTCACAGATGCCTGTGTACTGTAGGAGTGTGTTTATACGAAATGTCCAGAAGGCAAATCTGTAAGGCAGCGGATAATGGTTTCCTGCTTGGAGGGTGGGCGTCGGAATGGGGGTGACTGCTAATGGGTACAGGTTTCTTTTTGAGGTGATGAAAATGTTCTAAAACTCATTGTGGTGATGGTTAACTTTGTATATATACTAAAAACCATTGAACTGCACCCTTTAAAGAGGTGAATTGTATGGTATGTGAGTTATAACTCAGTAAAGCTTATTAAGGAAGAAGAATGCGGTTGAAGCTTACTTTTTATTCAATATATGATTTTAATTTTCCCCCACCACTGATTTTGGCTGCCTTTTTCTTGATTGGGTGTTATGATATCAGTATTCCCATTTAGGACAAGTGAATTCGAGGAATTACATAGTTTATAATATGAAATGAATGAACGGCCAATGAATACAGCGTGTATCGTTCAGTTCGTTTACATTTGTGATTAGATTTTCCCCCTAAACTAAGAGCAAATCATTGTGCATTTCCTACGTCTCTACAAACTAACAGCAGTAACTGTTACTGAGTATAATTAGTAGAGCAAGAAGGAAACCTAGAGACGTTAAGTCTAACTTTCTTTGCAGATAGTCAGGTAACAGAGTGAGGGCTGGAGGAGGGGAGTTGGGAGGCCTCCATGCCCTTGCCTTCTAAGTCACTCTGTTTCTGCCCTACATGCTGAGACCTGGGTCCTGTGAGAAAATTTTGTGGGCAGTGGCGGTAACAAGACACTGTATCAATGTCTCTTGATCCATATTTTAAATGTTGAGTTGAGTCTTTTAGGGCTCTGCATTGAATGGGATTGTGGATGTCACCATAACTCAGCGCGTTACACAGATGACTTTCCAGACCGTCGGTCCAAGGTTGCTTTTCCAAACCTCCACCCCTCTCCTCAAGCCCTCATCTTTAGCCGGCAACCGCTCACCCTCCCTTAGCTTTGCTTCTCCCTCGAGGTCACAGAGGCCTGCACATGGAGCTCCCCTGACTTTCCCTCCCCTGTGCCTTCAAATTCATGGGCATCTCCAGTCAGTCTACTTTCCTCCCCTTCCCCTCCTCCTCCTCAGGAAGGAGTCACCCACCTCTCCCGACCGCCTTCCCCTGTTCTGTTTCTTTAGAGACTTGTCCTACCCCCTTTCCCCTTTGATGGACGGAGGCCAAGGACAGAAGGAAGACCTTGTGGGTTGGCAATTTTTGACTTGAAAGTTCTTTATAAAATGTTTTAAATTCTTTTTTTTTTAAGATTTTATTATTTTATTTGACAGACAGCAAGAGAGGGAACAAAAGCAAGGGGGAGTGGGAGAGGAAGAAGCAGGCTCCCAGCAGAGCAGGGAGCCCAATGTGGGGCTCGATCCCAGGACCCTGGGATCACGCCCCAAGCCAAAGGCAGACGCTTAACGACTGAGCCACCCAGGCACCCCAAAATTCTTTTGTAAAAATCTAAGTGGTTGTTAAGGAGGGCTGTAAGGAAATAACCTGCAAAGGTAAATGGACTGTGTGGCTCTCGATTCTCAGTGGGTACAAACCAGAGGCTTGGCTGGGGTGGGGACCAGAGGAATCAAGAGCAAATTGGGAGAAGCTTGTTCTGTAAGTCCATCTTCATTTTTAACTTCTCAACCTGCAGAATCATCTATCAGTATTGATCTGCACTTCTAAATATCTTCCAAGTTGAAATTCGCTCTTTGTAATAACAGCTACTATTTATTGAGTACTACTCTATTCCCAGCACTGTTCTAAAACTTTATATTCCTCTGATTTAACTCCCAAACTTTTGACTACTATTATTATTACCCTCATCATTATTTCTGTGGATAGGGAAACTGAGGCAAAAAGAGCTTAAATTAACATGCCCAAATTCACAGTCTTGGTTTTTAAAGTTCCCTTGTCCGATGTCATGTTATAACGTCCCCCAGCTTCACCATCATCCCTGTTTGGAACTTGAAAGGTCATCAGGCATCTGCTTATGTCAATGCGAACCTGAGAAAATATGAGTAAACTAAATAAAAGTATGAACAAACTAAACAGAGATGGTTTTGATGTTCAGAACATTCTGATGAGTGTGTACTTAGTGGGTTTGTGAGTGTGTTCTCTTCTGATGGCTTCTAGACTTGGGAAGATGTATGAGGACGTTTCAGAAGGCCCGTGGGACGCTCCACACATTGAATGCCCTAGATCGCCTTTACATTGTGCTGTGACTTTGACCCCAAATATCCAGAAAGCACATTGTTTTGCATGTTCACGCTTTTGAACTGAGAGTTTCGGAATCCCAGATTTTGAATTTTTAAAATGGCACCTTATTTCAGAATATATGGCTTTGTCCATGACAAAGAATCTGTTTCCTTCCTTCCTTCCTTTCTTCCTTCCTTCCTTCCTTCCTTCCTTTTTATTTTTTTAGGAATCTGTTTTCTAATGAGGGAATGTGAGTAGGGCTCCACCCTCGAGGTAGATGTCATTGGGTAATTTTACCTGGCAGCTTTCTCAATACACACAGACAGGTAGGTAATGGTGAACATTCCTGAGAGTAAATGTTTTACTTTGGAAATGGGAATTACCTTGAAGATGACTAAACCAGCCCTATAAGCTGTGCTTTCTAGGCCTTCGGTTAGATCAGATTTTCATCTTAGACTTGGTCTTTTAAATCAGATGGTTAAGAGGAGACAGAATTTTTTTTTTAAAAAAATGGTGTCTTCAGGGTCGCCTGGGTGGCACAGCGGTTAAGCGTCTGCCTTCGGCTCAGGGCGTGATCCCGGCGTTCTGGGATCAAGTCCCACATCGGGCTCCTCCGCTATGAGCCCGCTTCTTCCTCTCCCACTCCCCCTGCTTGTGTTCCCTCTCTCGCTGGCTGTCTCTATCTCTGTCAAATAAATAAATAAAATCTTTAAAAAAAAATGGTGTCTTCAGCTGGACCTTCTTTCTTCCATGTAAATCTTTTTTTTTTATATTTTTTTTATTATATTATGTTAGTACCATACAGTACATCCCTGGTTTTTGATGTAAAGTTCGATGATTCATTAGTTGCGTATAACACCCAGTGCACCATGCAATACGTGCCCTCCTCACCACCCATCACCAGTCTATCCCATTCCCCCACCCCCCTCCCCTCTGAAGCCCGCAGTTTATTTCTCAGAGTCCATAGTCTCTCATGCAGTAATCAGAAGGGGGAATGAACCATATAAATCTTGTCCAAACTTGCAGATTTTTGTCTTAACTTCTTTTTCTGTTTCTTTCTTTTCTTTCTTCCTTTCTTGCCAGTTTAGCATTGTGGAGAGTGACCTAGCATTTCATATTCCCAGAGTAAAGGATTACTTCTTTCAGCCTTGGCATTCTTTGCCAAGGAAACCCTTACAGTTTTAAGCAGGGAAAACCCAGGGATAGGATAGTCTTTAAAGACAGAAGCCAGTCACCAAAGAGAATGAAAACCTCCAGCAATTCTCAGAACATGTGAACTAATTAAAACTGACACTAATTAAAACTTACTGTGCCACATGGTGAGAAATGTGAAGAATTCAGGACACCTGGGTGGCTCAGTCAGTTAACGTCTGCCTTTGGCTTAGGTCATGATCCCAGGGTTCTGAGATCGAGTCCCTCATTGGCCTCCTTGCTCAGCAGGGAGCCTTCTCCCTCTGCCTGCCGCTCCCCTGCTTGTGATCTTTCTCTCTCTGACAAGTTAATAAATAAAATCTTAAAAAAAAGGGGGGGGAAATGTGAAGAATTCTTAGGAGTGACACCGTCATCCTCGTGCACAGGACTGTCAGAAGTATGAAGCTCTAGGCAGGTTTCTGCTCCGTCTGTGCCACAGGAATTGTCTGACTCGAAGCCCGGGGCTCACCCACACACACTTTCCCTGTCCTGAAGCCTTGTTGCACAAACATGCATCAGTCTCAGCTCTGGCCTTGAGAGAAGACAGCTCCTATACTCCTACCCGCCTCACGTCAAGTAATGAACAGCCCTAGAATGAGTCAGGATGGATTTGTACACATGTTAATGAAAGTGTAAATTAAGGACTCTGGGCTGCATTAGCATTGAGGCCGTTACCGATGATTAATTTTTACTTGGTGAGACTGAAAACATAAAGACAGTTTTGGTTTTGTGCCAGTTTGCTCATGCTCTAAATTGTGATTAGAAGGTGTTTGTCACGACAGAAGACTGTATCGATAGTCCCATTGCTAATGCCCACCGGACTCTTGAGGCTGGGAGGGAGGCAGCAATGGCGGGAGGGGTGGAGGCCGACTGTTCTGGGTGAGGCCCCTGCAAGGCCCTCCCCGTACATCGTCCCACTCAGATGTTCAAGCACTAAGGCAAGCAAGTCATTTCCATCCCTGGGATTCTGTTTTCTTACCTGTAAATTGAATGGTTTGGAATAATCTCCAAGGTTGCTTTCAACTGTCATGCTCTTTGATTATGAGCATTATTTACACATAGAGGGACCCTCTGGGGGCTCCCAAAAGTCCCTCCCAAGCTCTGCTTCTCTGCCTTCCTCCTCTTGACCTCCCAAACTCGCCGACTGTCCTGTATGATATCGTGGTTCATTTTTCCTTTGTGACAGAACAAAGCACACTGAGAGAATTTCAATATTCAGTTTTGCTACATAGCAGACTGAATGGAGGCCACTCACTGATTCCTTTCAATACATGGCCTCAACTTCCTTCTCTCAGCTTGTTTTCTCGCTCTTGCCAAAATTGTCCTGAGAATATCTGGAATCTATGAAGTGTTCTTTTCATGCTGTCCTAAGAACTATTGCCATCTTCTTTTTCATCGTGGCCCAGATATGTTAAACCATCATTATGCCTCTGCTGAGGTAGTGGTCATACCTTTCTGACTGAACTGTTGTTGGGCAGCTTACCGACCCACCTCTGAGGTGAATCTACAGGTCCTGGAGCTGTGCGCCGTGCCTTCGAGTAAACACGTTCTTAGCGTTATAAAAGGTCTGTGGTAGAGCTCTCATTCAGCTCACCCTCTCCCCTGCTTTATTCTCCCTCACTTTATAGACACAGAAACTGAGGCTCAAAGAGGCTAAATGACATATCCAAGGGCTGGAGAGTGGCAGAACATAGGCCCTGCTGTTACACAGTACCGCCTACACACACACACACACACACACACACACACACACACACACACACACACTTCTACCTTATTTCAAAGACCACAGAAAGTCTATGATAATGATGTTAAGTAATGGGAGAAGTTTAGTCTTTGAAAATTGCCCTTTTTGGTTTCCTCAGAGGAAGCTTTAGGCAGGAGCCTGTGTATTGCTTAATTCCATTGTACTCTACAGTTTGGTTATCTTCGAGTGGGAAAATGCACCTGGCCTTGCCTATCTCAGAGGACTGTTGTGAAAATAAAGACAAAATAAGGAGTTGGATTTTTCCAGGCCTTAGAGTCATTCCAAGGATTGTTCATGTTGTGTAAAATAGCGTTTACTCTTCTGATTTTCTGTTTATCTAAGGCTTTCAATAAATTTGATTCATATTTTTTATGTTTGTAGTGATAAAGATACTTTCTTAATTTTCACAAAGTGTCTGTTCCTAACTTCACTGATTATTTAAAAACGAAGAGCCTTAAAAAATCCTTCTACACGCTGGAGGTAGACACTGTGCATTGGGTCTACTCATGTGATTATTGAAAAGCTGAGTTGAGGCAGAACCAAGATTAGAATTTGTAAAGGGTTATAACCAGGATTAAGACTTGGACAATATGCTAATGCAGAGTCTGGAATAAATGATTATCAATATATTTGTTTTTTTTTTTTAAAGATTTTATTTATTTATTTGACAGAGAGAGAGGCAGCCAGTGAGAGAGGGAACACAGGCAGGGGGAGTGGGAGAGGAAGAAGCAGGCTCCCAGCAGAGGAGCCTGATGTGGGGCTCGATCCCAGGACTCCAGGATCACACCCTGAGCCAAAGGCAGATGCTTAACTGCTGTGCCACCCAGGCGCCCCTATCAATATATTTGAAACTGAAGGGGAAGACAAAGAATTTGAAAGGAGGTAACATCTGAGCTGAAGAGCCACTGCTTATGTGATGAGTCATTCCTAGCCCTTGGGAAACCCATACACTGCCTTGTACATATTATTATTATACACTTCTCTAATGAATTAATACAGTCAACGCAACAAAGTCCCCTTCACTATAAAGTTTCCCATTTTGAGGCGCTTGGGTGGCTCAGTGGGAAGAGCATCCTACTCTTGGCTTCTGCTCAGGTCATGATTCCACAGTCATGGAATCAGGCCCCACGTTGGTCTCCGCACTGAGCACGGAGTCTGCTTGTCCTTTTCCCTCTGCTCCTCCTTGCACTCCCTCTCTCTCTTTCTCTCTCTCACATAAATAAATAAATTAATGAATGAATAAATAAATAAATGTTTAAAATCTTTAAAAAAAATAAAATAAAGTTTCCCATTTTAAGCAAACCAGGACTGGACAGCATATAATGGGAAAGGTGTTCATGCAGGTAAGTGTGTAATTATCACACGCCTAATGCGCTGGACTTGACACACTGTGCACAGAGAAAGCACATCACAGCCACAATTCAGCAGACCCTTGATTGTCACCTGGTAGACACACCTGCCGCGTCCCTCCCCGGCCCACACCTGCGGGGTCCGAATCTGCATTTCCACATGATCCCCCAGGTGCTCGGTGGCTCATTAAAGTTTGAGAAGCACTTGCTGTGCAGTTTTCAATTTTATTCTCCCCCGTTGGTCTGTGATAGGATGTTAGACTTCAATATCTGATACTAATAAGTAGTGGCCATCATTATGTCCTTTGCTGAGTACAGGTATCCTTTATTACCTACCCTGCACCCTTCCAAAAAGAATTTATTTGGAATAATTTTTTGCACGCTAATGCGTGGGAGAAAAGTGTAAGACCACTAGCCCATAGCAACGATTGCTTTTATTTTTTGCTAGTGTTTAAAACCTCTTCACTTTGATTTTCTTCCTTTCTCTTCTTAGTAGGAAGTAGTTGCAAAGGAGATTTTTTGGGAGGGAAAAAAAGAAAAAACCAATGTCATGGTGAATTAGACTCTCATGAATATGGCCATTTTTGTCCTGAAAATTATTTTCATCCTTCTCAGTCTATCTAATGGATTTCAGTTGTCTCAAGAATAATTTAACACTGCCAAATCCTGCTATTTAAAGTCATTGGAAGTTATATCGATTTTTTTTTCTTCTCTCCAGTTTCTTAATAACTTAAGGAAAGCAAATTCCGTTCCTTGGCAGCGTGGGCTCTGCACTTGACAGGTGTGCCCTGCTGCACGCTGACCCAAATGCGCTATTGCAGAATGTGGCGGTGCACGACAGCCGGGCCGGGTGCATCCTGGGAGATGAGAATGCGCTCACGGCCGCCCCCTCAGCCCCGGAAGGACCTTCCTGAGTTACTACCCCTGCAACATAGTTGTACTTCATAGCACTCAATCCTGTCGGATTTCATCTAGAAAGGAAGGAAAGGATAAAGAGACTCGAATATACCAGACAGAAAGGAACTCTTTCGTTGAAAATCCATGATGCAGGGTAATCACCTGCCTCTCTAAAGACATCTGTGGCCCCTTTAGTGGACATTCAGTGGGGCTTTCGAATGCCCACTTTTAGCGAGGAAGTTGGAGAGGGACGCTGTCTTTGCCTTTGAATCCCACCTACGCAACCCAGTAGGGCCAGGCAGGGCAGGAGGGTCAGTACTGACGAGCGCAGGTGGC
The DNA here is from genome assembly GCF_024610735.1 of Ursus americanus. Taxonomy (NCBI): domain Eukaryota; kingdom Metazoa; phylum Chordata; class Mammalia; order Carnivora; family Ursidae; genus Ursus; species Ursus americanus. The sequence goes on from NC_142157.1 coordinate 17,049,133, forward strand.
AGGGGTGAGTCCAGACTTCCGAGATGCTAGAGGTTATCCTAGTAGCCTGAGTGACTAGAGTAAGAAGGTTGGAGGAAGAGGGAGAGGTTTCTTGGAGGCTAAGAAAATGAGAGATTCAAACAGGAGAGTCACAAGTGAGAAAAGGGTAGACGGTCGGGTGGACTTACCCAGCTCGAGTGTCAGTAGCGGGAACCAGATCAGCCCTCTCTTGTCCCCATCTCTTCATCTATAAAACTAGGATGATATTAATAGTAACCAGTTCGTGGGGATAGTATCAGAATTAGGAGAAATATTTTCTGCCTGCTGTTTGGCGGAGTACCTGTCCTATAAGGAAATCACTCGGGAAATGTAAAAAAAAATTTTCATGACTGGAACCTAATTCGATTCAGAAGAAAATTTGAGCTCTTGTCCAACTCAGAAAAGAACAAGGTGAACAAAAAAACTTTGATTGTAATTCTAGGCATTAGCCTATTTTAAGGACGTTAGAAGCATAGTATACATCCAGGCTATTTTCATTTCATTTGAAAGACTACCAGTTTGAGTTATGATGAATATATAATGTTGTCATCCTACTTAGACCGATTTCTTCCGAACATAATTGTGTTCGAAAACTCGTAATGACAACACATGATCTGGAAATCAGAAGGCCATACCTCTAACCAGTCTCTTCCCTCCTCCTCCCGCCTTATTCCGACCGGAAGAATTCCTTGACCAGGAGTGCACCCCTTCCCAACGACTCCCAGGCACGCAGTGGAGCTCGATTCCACACTTCCTACGACAAAAGATACATCATCAAGACCATCACGAGTGAAGATGTCGCCGAAATGCACAACATCCTGAAGAAATACCACCAGGTAATTTTTCTCTATTTGAAACTCTTGAGAAAGTTAACATTCACGATGAGTTATGACCAAGGCCAAAGATACGTTAGGAAATGATGAGAACACATTTGACATAAAAATCTCGTCTAGTTGGGTTTATTAACATTCCGTGGCCAGATTACTGATTGTTAACATTTAGGGATTCTTGTACTATGATCAGTAGTTATTTATATGACACTTTTCATGTAAATACTCTTCTGCATAATAGTTTTGATGATTACCATTCTGAATTTAAAATCACTCAGTTGAAGATTTGGCAACGTTTCAGAAGTGTTTCGACCGTGCCAGAAGTTAGGTGTTGACTTCTTGGGTATTTATCCACTTGCACCTCCAAATCCTATCCTGCTGTTCTCTGTCTCTTCCTGTCCCTGCCCCAGAGAGGTCCACCCCACTCTGAGAAAATTATTCGTTTTTGGAAAGTTGGTGTTTGTCTACTTCCTGCCTCCTTTTTGCCCCTCAGTGTTCTCCCTTCATAATCCCTTGGGAAGAAAGTGAAACTACCGTTGGAAGCAGTGAGCTCTCTCTCTGCCTCCCTCCCTGTTTCCCCCCCCCCCCCATCTCAATAAAGTCCAACCCAAGTGTGCCTGGTAGAGCGCGTGCACCCAGGTCCCAGCTGGAGCCGTTAGAGGCCTTACCTACTGTGACATAAAAGCATGAAGTCCAGTGTCAGACAGTCCCGGGTTCAAATCCCAGCCCTGTCACCTAGTAACCATGGGACTTCTGGACTTCGAAGTCTCAATTTCTTCCTTTAGACAATGGAGATAATACGGGAGAGGGCATACCAGGTACTTAACAAAGCATCTGCCATGGCCTGGCAGCTCGGTATGCGGCGCCGGCAACAGTGATTGTCAAGTCACAGAGGCATCCTGAGAATTGTGGTCTTTGGCATAAATGTGACCGCTGCTTGCAACATCCCAGCAGTCATCTTCAGAACTGGTGTCTGACCACGCGCGCACGCGCGCGCGCGCACACACACACACACACACACACACACACACACACACACACTTGCTTTTAGTCTCCTGCTTCATTTTTTGACCTAAATAGCTCCAAATCCTCCTCCCAGGTAAAGATTGGCTGTCACAGAGGATATTCAAAATAAAGTGCTGAGGGCCCTGCTTGTGTTAAGCTTAGGATTCTGACACATTATTCAGTCTTGGCCTCTCAAGGTGACTACTTGGCAGGCAGTGCTCGTTTGGATTTGTGAGCTCCGGGATGTCTGTTCAAAAGTCAGCTTCCCTACCTGATGGTCACGCGTGATGCTCTGACATCACGGATTATTTCTTGGCAGCTGCTTATTCTTCCCATCTCTGCGAAGGAGATCGATTGCATTTTGCTTGCAGTGAAATCTGTTAGAAATCTTTGAGCTATGGTCTGTTTCTGGAAACTGGGAACTGCTCCTAATTTGTTCTCTAAAAGCGTTAGTCAGGCTCTAAACTCATTGAATGTCCAAAAAATCTTTTATAACATCTCTTCCTTTTGAAATTTGTTCTATAGCTCTTAACGTTGTTGCCTAATACAAAGGACATTTTAAGATGCCAGGATAGTACGAGGTGAGGGTGAAACACCAAGGCCCGGTGTTTCTGAATGAATTGAATGACAAGATGGGACTTTTAACTATTCACCTTTTAAATTGTCTACTCTTTCATTTCTCCCCCTCTGGAACTTAATGTCATACTTAGACATTCTTTTTATTCTTTCTTTAAATTATCTCGGAACATTCAAAGCAAAGTGATACCTCAGTGACTGATGAAAACGTATTATTCTGATACGTGGCTATGATACCGTTCTAATAAAATGTGACACGTAATTCAAACATCAACTTCCTGATGACAACTTCGAGTTCAGAATTTTTTGACTTTCCAGAAATCACTGTTTGAAACGTTTCTCTGGAGTAGTCACTGTAAGCTCACATTCAGATTTGACATGTCATCAGTATGACATAAAATACATTGGGGATCAAAATAAATCTGTTGATGTGCTCCCGGGGCTTTCACAGTGCTCAACATCACCTTCCGTTCCGCTGCTAGAAAATAGTTATTTTCTTGGTATGTTCTTTACCCAGAAAACTCTGTTATCCAATATCTAGCTTTTTCTTTCTTAAAAATAGAATTTCAAATCTAATCTAAAGTGTCTTGGGGCGCCTGGGTGGCTCAGTCAGTTAACCATCTGCCTTCAGCTCGGGTCGTGATCCCAGGGTCCTGGGATGGAGCCCCACGTCTGGCTCTGTGCTCGGTGGGGAGTCTGCTTCTCCCTCTGCCCCTCACCCTTGCTCATTCTCTCTGTCTCTCTCTCTCAAATAAATAAAATCTTCAAAAAAAATAAAAAATTGAGTGTCTTAATGATTGAGAATCACCACTATTAATATAATCTATTTCGAGAATCACCACTATTAATATAATTTATTTCAAGGACATTAAGTTGAAAGTCAGGAGACCTAGATCCTAGCTTGTTAAGAAATGGCTACCTAGGGGATCTCTGAAGCTCAGTTTCCCGATCTATGTTTCTTTCATTCATTCTTTCATTCATTCATTTGTTCACGGATTTATTCTTGACCTAATTCCAGAAAGAATACAAGGTGGCCTTCAAGGAAGTTTGAAACACAGGACAGAATAAATGGGAAGAGGGGGAAGGTAGAAGAGGGAAGGAGAGGGTGAAGACACAAAACGGAGGCTGGGATAAGGTGGAAACGTCATGCCAGGATGCCAGCATGCTTGCTAGCGTGAGGACCGGAAATTTGAGTTTCCGAGCAGCCAAGGTGGAAGGAGAAACCTGACTGAGTCTATTACACAGCTGCTGTGCCTGAAGATACCGTGAGTCAGTTGATCAGGAGGACTGGAACTGTTCTTGGTACGAGGTTCAGACAGGGTTGTCTTAGTCTAAAGAGCGTGCTGCGGAGAGGACATGTGACACAATCAGCATCATCCTCACAAACACCCATGCAACACAGAATTTCACAGAAGTTAGTGCAGGCTGCTGAAACCACACCGACACACAATTACGCTTAGTCACCACGCTTGAGCCAGGGAGGGTGCAGTTTGCACGGGCTCCCCGACCCTCTGCCGGCCCGGCTTCCTCCAGGCAGGGTTTGAATGTTCTTCTGGCCACTCCTCTCACAGGCCACCTTCACACAGGGGCGCCACTGATGTGACACAGTGGCGAGCTCAGCCTCGTCCATCCCCAGGTGTCGCTGTTGCATGCGATCGGACACAGGCCTCGTCATCTGTGCTCCAGGAGAGGTCTCCAGGCTTTGTGGTTCCCTATTCTAGTCAGTGATACTCAAGGCATTTGAGGTGCGCGTCAGGCCTGCCTTCCTAGCTGACGTCGGCCTGGGCCAATGCGAGGATGTATGTTGAGTCTTACTGATTTCTGTCTCCTGCTTCAGCAGCAACCGCCAATTCTCTATTTCCTCTTGCTCTTTGCTGCTTTTACCTTCTGACGTGCTGTGCTTCTGAGCTGCCTTGTCTGAACAAGCACTGAGGCTCATTCCAACTGCCTGTCAGTGGACGGGACCGGCTCGCAGAGAGGGCGTCTCCCATGGAGCAAATGGCTGGACTTGCCGACAGCTGCGGTTATTCCGCAGCCCTTTGACTTCTCTTTTCGCTTCTCTTTGCTTTCGTTGTTTTCTGTTTTGATGGAGTATATCCAGAGCTGCAGCTGCAGTCTGGAAGGTTAAAATCACCACGAGGCCAGTCTCTGGAGAAGTGGAAATTGCTAGATGGTTAAATAAATCCTTCCTGGGACCAAGCTTCTGACGAGCCAACCTTTCCAGGGACGTGGTATGGTAGGTGGTCCAGACCTCAGACTCTGAAGCTGTCTGCTGCAGTTTCGCCCCTGACCAGCTGCGTGACCTTGGGCAAGTTACCTAACCTCTCTCTGCCTGCCTCTCTGTCTGTAAAATTTGGATAATAGTACCTCCTTCGTTGGGTATTGTGCTAAGTAGGTGAATTGTTATTTACAACCTGCTCAGTGTGGTATATGGGAAGTGCTCTGTCAATAACTAAATAAGATAAAGACCATTCTTCTACTTGGTTTCCTACCTCCCAGGGTTGAAATCATTAACTCTGTCAGTCCACTAGGGGGCCTGGTTTCTGGTACCGTGTGGCACTGTTGCAGAATTATGAAGATTCAAACCATAAGGAGTTGGAATTTTCCCCAAGCCCCTGCATCTTGCCTTAGTCTTTACTTGCAGCCCAAATCCTGCCGTAATTTCCACTCAGCATCATTTCTCAGACTGATGGAGAATTTCTCTTAAGCAAAGCAAACATTTATAAGTCTCTTTTACTTTATTTGGTTTTCTCTTTGTTATATTTGGGAAAATAACCTGAAGTTTTGGTGTCAATACCATTTTCTTCAAATTTCTCTTAGGCTAGAACAACCTTGGGTCTTGTAAATGACGATTATCAACGGATTGGTTCACCAGTGTCAGAAGAGCATTCGAAAAGAAAACAATAGTCAAGAGCCTGCTTGAATGTCTTACTTCTCTTAACGTGACTGATTTTTTTCCCCTCACTGGCCTGAAATCATTGGGAGTTCTGACATCATGTAGCTTCAGCTTTAACTGAAATTCAGGTCCGTGTCAGTAAAAGTTTAGAAGTTTTAGGAGAGGGAACAAGTTACTATATACATCATTAAGAAAGGCCTAAGAATATACCATTAAGAATATCTTTTAAATTTTTGAAATACAGGGTTTAAATTACTTGTTTCTTATTTCAAAATGACTGAAACGATAAACTGATAAGGTTGATAAAGTAACCCCCAAATCCTTTTTTATCCTCTGCTTTGGGAAACAACTAGTAACTTGAGCAGAATCTGGATGTCATGGCTAAAAATCCGAATTCCTTGTTAAATAAGCTCGCTAGTACCTCTCATCTCAGTAGAAGATGTGAGTGAATATTTGACTTTTTTGGACCCTCCTTGGAGTACATCTTTTTATCCTCCCATGAGGGACAATGGTGTTGGTGCTACGATTCGAAGAATGAGCCACGGATAGAAGAAAGCTCAAGAAACAGGCACCGTGAAAGCCAACAGCTGGAACAGTTGGGTGTTGCGCAGAAGGAGAAAAAGTTACATACCACATCAGTGCTTCTCGCACTTTGATTGTAGACACAACCCCTGAGCGCCATGCAGAAACGCAGATTCTCAATCAGTGGGTCTGGGGTGGCCCGAGATGCCACGTCTCTAACCTGCTCCCAGGTGACGCTGATGAAGCTTCTTAGGTGGCAGGGCACCATCTACTTTCTAGAGCTGGAGAAACACTCTTGAGTCCGCTCTTGGGTTTTTGGTTCCCTATCTGGAGGAGAGGTCAATGTAAATTTGAAAAGTAGGTTAAAGTTTCAAGTCCAAGGGGTACCCTGCAACTCTGTTACTAGAGCTGAGCCCCCAGCAGGGCCTCTGCCCTCAGAAGCTGCAAACACATTTCTTGGCGTCTCTTCGTGGAAACATCAGGAAGGCCTTTGCCATCTCTCAAGCCCCCAGGGAGTGCCCCGCCAAGCTCCACTTTGCAGGCGGGGAGTGGCTGCTTGCTAATGGGATGATTGGAGCCCTTAGTTCCCAGCGCCCTACCCGTTCGTTCTCAGGCTTCTGGGGAGCTGCCCAGCCCATTGACCAACACCCACTGCCCACAGCAGATTTCCTCCAGTTTCTGGAAATTCTGTCATCCTTTTCTCTTTATACACCGCCTGTCTCCTCTTGTCTCTTCTATAGCTAGAACATTCTCATTCTGATCTCCACGGCTCGTCACTCCTCTTTCCCGCTTTTCCATCTCGACATCCCTGCTTGTGAGATTCCGGGGAAATGCGTCAGCTTTGCCAGTCCCAGTTCTCTTCTCAGCTGTCCTATTCTGTTGTCTCACCTGTCCAATGGGTTTTTATTTCAATAACTACATTTTTCCTTATAGAAGTTCCATTTTTTAAAATCTGCCAGTTCATTCCTGATAATTTCTTGTTATATGTTCATCTCTGAGACTGCATCCTTTATTTTTTAAAAGTTTTACATGTGACTGTTCAAGTTCTATTTTCTGATGGTCCTAACCTCTGCAATTTCTGGGAACCTGAGTATGTTGTCTCTTGGGCCTGCTGCCTCTCAGTCAGAGTGACCTTCCCAAGCAGAAGAAGCCCCTGTAGTCTGGGGTCAAGACGTTGACTAGGGATCAAACCTATCTATGTAGAGTAGGGGGAAGAAGCAGGATTGGGCAGAAGGGGACGTCAGACCGCCATGTAGGCCAACCAAGCCAAAGCCAACTGGCAGGGTGCTCTTGAGCCCCCCACCCCCACCCCAAAGCTCCCATGTTGGGCCAGAGTCACAGGGAGGCTGACCCGGAAGGAGCTGCCAACAAGGCTGTGAACTGCACTCCACAGCTGGGCGGGAAGCCTATCCCAAAGGCAGCCACACTTGCCTTCTTATGTTTGATGGTCTTGGTGAGTGCCTTGCTTCATCTCCAGAGGGCCTCCAAGCTGACTTGAGGAAAGGTGTCCAGAGAGTTTTGTCTGTGCTGAAGAAAATGAACAGGGAGCACAACATGTTTCTGTCGGAATCTAGCACCTCCTAGCTCCCTGCCTCTCCTGCTACCCAGCCCAGCTTCTCTGGCCCCAGCTGCTTCTCCTGTCCTGGCTCCCTGGCACACCTGCTTAAACTTCTGGCCTCCCAACCCCAGTCACGGGCCACTGGGGACACAGCTCCTGACTGGAGGTCAAGGGGCTGGTTCTGGAACCCACCTTTTTTGACCAGCTAAAGCCTCCCATCGGGTGCGGTCCTAGTCGATGCCACAGGCCTCTCAGATCTCCTTAGGGCGATGTTGGAGCAATTCTGCGTTTTCATTGTAGTCAATGAATAAATGCCATCTGCACTTACGATAGAGTAGTTTTTACGAAGCCATTTCATCTTTAATAACCATGGTGTTTCTGGGTCTTAATTTTTTTTTAAGTGTTCTTTCTATTCTATTTTTTTAAAAAAGATTTTATTTATTTATTCGACAGAGATAGAGACAGCCAGTGAGAGAGGGAACACAAGCAGGGGGAGTGGGAGAGGAAGAAGCAGGCTCACAACGGAGGAGCCTGATGCGGGGCTCGATCCCATAACACCGGGATCACGCCCTGAGCCGAAGGCAGACGCTTAACCGCTGCACCACCCAGGCGCCCCTCTGGGTCTTAATTATATTGTAACAAACAAGAGGAGCCTCAGTGTTTGCCTTCAGGTATTTCTATGTATTCTGCATTACCTCAGTGCTAAGAGTGTTTATAAACACTACAGAGGAATGTTTGTTCCTTTTAAATCTGATTTCATCAATTTTAAGAAAGGCAGGAGTTTTTTATTTATATTAGCTTAAATGTAGTCATCCTTACATTCTTTTTTCACCTCAAACCTGTATGAAACTAAAATAAATTCTATTAACTGATATTTAAAGTCCATTTTCCCAAAACATTAATTCAAGTTAAGTTTGTATTTATTTCTTTGGTCATTCTAAAACAAAGCAGTCCTTAATTTCAGGCTGTCTTTCTTTCTTCTTTCTTTCCTTTTCTTTTTGTTCATGTTATCGCAGTGATCTATAAACATAGCCAGAGGCGCAATAAGGATTACAGATAATTTAACCTTTCGAAAACACTAAATGAAACAAGACTTTACGTTGAAGTATTAATTTGACGCTATGTTAGATTGTCACTTCAAGCCTCTAAAAAAGTGAGTGAAGCATGGTAATAACAGCAATTTCCAAAAGCCAGAGCCCAGGTTCACACTCTCACATGGAGACATAAATATTTATCCGTCGCAGCACATCACTGAGAATCCTCTCTGCGGAACCCTTCAGTCAGCTGCGAATCTTTTAATGGCGTTTCATTTTGCATGAGAGCAACAAAGCGGGGAGTCATAATACTTGTCATTCGTGCTGAGCGCCTAAGAGCAGAGGAAGCAGACCTTATGACTGTTTCCTTGCGTATGTTTTAAAAATTCGGATTTCACCGCGTTAATTTTTCATGGGACGACAGTTCTAACAAACCCTTGGCTATGTAGGAAAAAGTTCTAAGGAAGACTTTTGAAGAGATAAAATTTGGTTTTATTGATTGCACCATAGAATCGTTTACAAGTCCCTTTTTAAAGAGAAGACAGAAGAAAGTAAGAACTGTTAGGGTTGGAAACACAGGTTTCAGACAGAAATACCACCAGCAAATATAAGTTTCTGAGAGTGCTCTTAGAAAAACAGAAGCCACTCCATGATAAATAACAGGTGACTTGAGGTATCCAGCCAGGAAAGTACAAAAGTGAAAAATACTTAATAAATTTAAACAATATTTTAAAATGCATTTAAATGTGGGTAATGCAGTGAGTTTAACACTGAGAATGTGGACGTCGACCCCAAGAATAACTGTGGTTGTTTTAGCTTCATATAACAAGCATAATAAGGACCGATGATAATCAAGTTCACACTTTGAAAATTGGGGAGTAAATATTCAGCACCGATTCAGATGAAAGCTCAGTGTCATCATGGAATTGCAAGCATTTGAAAGCCACCAGTCTAGGCGCCAGACCTGGACTCTGTTTCTCTGTTGGATATGAGAGAGGAGCTTGGCTGCAGGTGACCTAGAGAGCCAGCATTCTGCCACAGGTAGGAATGTGTCAGGAAAATGCCATACTCGAGAAGCCACTGAAAGGCACACTCTCCAGGACTGTATAATGCAGCCCATGCTCTCGTAAAAGAATCATCTCTCTTGCCTGATGTGTGTTCTTGATTTCCGAGCCACACATGGGTGATCAGCGTTGCCAAGTGTCTGGTCCATTGTGGCCTTCTCTCCCTTGGGACCTCAGAGTGGCAGAGGACAGAAGTTGCAAACTCATCTGACTTCTAGAAAGGAGTCTGCCTGGCTACTGTAGGCACTGCACCTGCTGAGTCTGTAGACTGAGATATTAATATAGCAGTGGGGGGGTGGGGACGGGACACGCATGTGTCTATGTCCTTTGCCAGTAGGGAAGGCCTGCCTTATATAGCCACATCAAGACACAAGTTGAAAGTGAAAGAAATACTTATACCTTTCTTAAGGAGTCATCCTCAGGATTAAGTTGTTAACTTCTTCATTCGTATAGTCCGGAAATTAAGTATGTAGAAGGGAGGACGCAAAGACTCCTTAGATTATCTTGTGATTGAATCAACAATGTTAAAAAAGAAATTAGGAGATGCTGAGGATGTTTTTCAATATTCAAAAAAAAAAAGAGGGTGCTCCTGACAAATAATTGGTTATTGGAGAAAGGCATGATATTGTAGTGCCCACCATACTCCCCTTTCTTCTATTTTTGAAGCATTTATGTACAAGTTGTTTTGTAAATTTGTCAGTGATGTTTAAATTCTTCAAGGGAAGTGCTCAGAGTTCTGATCCTAAAAGCAAAATGAGAGAGAAATACAGTTTTTTTAGTGTTTCTTTTATATTTACAAGAATATTACCTCATTTATAAGCAGATACAGACATACTACATACATTCACAAAACTTCATTTTGGGAAAGTCTTTGCTCTGTGGATGTTCATTGAAATTGAGACTTCCCATCGTGCATTTAAAATAAAATCCATTTCTCAGCATTTGAGGGACACATCAGGTGCTCTAGGAAGTGTCCGTCCCTCCCTCCCCGCTTCCTTTTCCACCCCTAACCCCAGGGACTTGGTTTCATCTTGTTCCAGCTCGAGTCATGGGCAGTCAGTCCCCCCGAGTTCTGTTTCTCTAGTCTTCACATTCTTCACAAAAGCCCTGTGCCCTCATTACTGTCATTACCCCTCTTCTCCAAATGCGGAGACACAGAGAAGTTGAATAATCGGCCAAGGGATACACAGCTAGTGAATGTGGAGCTGGGCCGAGAGGGCTCCTAGCTGCGTGATGCGGCTGAGTCGTGCGAAGGGCCAGCTAATGCTCTGGCCGTGACTTTACAGTCTCCCTGGATGTGGGATTATCCCGGGAGTTCATGTGCGTGGCTTGCAGATGCGACCACTGGCGTAGGAGTTCGTGTGCAGCATTTCCGCGGTCAGCTGGTGAAGAACCCAGGAGGATGACCATTCAGGCCTCCATGCCAGCTCCCCCATGCAGTGACACGCTGTGCTGGAACAGTGGTCCTCCAGCCCCGGCATTGCCAGAGCCCGTGCAATGCCCCTCTACTGTAATGAAACCACGTAATCTTTTCCTGGAACCCCTGCCCAGAAATTCCATCTATGGATGGGATTTTCTCTTCTGCGAAGTTTTGACCCATAAATGCTTTCTAAACCTTTGACACCAACTGTTGCTCATCAGTACTGGAATCTAATAGGATAGGCTTGACTGGGGGGTGTGGTCTTGTACATGTTTATAAACTCAGGAGCTTCAGTCTATTAAATCTGTATTTTTCAAGGTGTTCGTCTAAGAGCCTCATCCATGAGCCAGGCCTTTGAGAAGCAGCACCTGTAGAAACTTGGAGATGCAGATTGAATTGATCTTTCTTTTATATGCAGTAATTTATTTAGTCTTAAAGACAGAGGAGTTGTTGGGGCGCCTGGGTAGCGCAGTCGTTAAGCGTCTGCCTTCGGCTCAGGGCGTGATCCCAGCGTTCTGGGATCGAGCCCCATGTCAGGCTCCCCTGACTAGGAGCCTGCTTCTTCCTCTCCCACTCCCCCTGCTTGTGTTCCCTCTCTCCCTGGCTGTCTCTGTCAAATAAATAAATAAATAATCTTTAAAAAAAAAAAAAAAGAGGAGTTGTAGAATGTCTTCTGCGTGGGTGTTTTTCTGTGGGGAAAAGAAAAAGCTTGTCGACAATTTCCTGTACCGTATGCACAAAGTTTCTTTATCATATTCGTTACCTGAGTAATAGTGTCTGCTCTGTTTGCGGCGCTCTGTGGCTTGGTCCGGAGATTTTGATCAAAAAGACTTATTCTGCTGCCAGGACCGGTAAAAGATAGGCCGAGATGAGAATAATCTGAGCACAAAGAGGGGTTGAGCAGCCAAACTGAAACTGGTGTGTCCCCCCCACCCCCAGGGCAGGGGACAGACATACCCTAAGAGCCTCCGCAATACCTACGCAGAGCCCGCCTCGGAGTGGACTCCAGTCCGCGTTCGTGAGTGAGGTCGGAGGACCAAGCAGATGGGTGTAACACTGAAGTTTCTTACAGAGTTAATAATTGTTCCTATTACCACTGGCCCCTGCAGAGGGAGGGAGAGGGTAGTACCGCGCACAGGCATGGCATGAAGTACTTTGACATCCTAATCCTCACAACTTTCCTTGACGGTAGGAATTAGGGTGAATCATTTAGTTTCCAGAAAATGAAACTAAAATGAAGAGTGATCTAGTAACTTGCCCAAGATCCCACAGCTTGTAAACGGAGGCACCAGGATGCATACGCGTTCTTTCCAGCTCACACACTTACAGTCTTTCTACCGTGCTCACGCAGTGTAGACCCCTGCAGTCCCCATGTTTTTAAGGCTCACCCAACCATCTTCAGAGATGAGGGACAACAGCCCTTTTTATGTCTTTAGATCAGATGTGAGAAGTTTTGTTTTCAACCAACGCCTCTTTACAGCCTGTTTGGTATTAGCAAACCTCCCGTTAATTTACTGTGTTTTGGAAAGGAGAGAAATAGAAAATGTTCCACTGACATGACTTCAAATGACGAACAAATTGAGGTGAAACTCTACTCAGGAAATGCATCAAATGAAAATGCGTAGCTCAGTTATGGTCAGAATGATGGAAAAGCACAAGAGCGTCTTAAAACCCGCCGACACTCTGGGTGACACATACCAAACTCACGAACTGATGCTGTGTGTCTTTAGTGACAAAAACGAAAAGCATTTTTTGACTTTTAAGGTGGTTAAATATTATCAGAGTTGATGACTGACAGTGCTTACCACCAAAAAGTTTGAAAGGGCATTTTATTTTTATTTTTAATAAATGCTTATTGTAGAATGGAAAAATTCAAGCATTATAATTTACAAAAAGCGGGGGAGAAAGCAAAGTTACCCCAAATTCCACCCTTTCCACTTGGCGACCATTCTTACAGGCTTCTCCTTGTAAATCTGCACAATGTGCATGATTTTAACAATTGTTACAATTTTGGAAGCATGCTACTCATGCTCTTCATTATCCTAAAGATTTCACACACCTGTCAAGGACAAAAACAAGCTCTTTTGAAATATTTTCTCCCCTTTCATTTTAAAGAAGGGAAAACCCAACTTTCCTTTGGAGAGTGCAGTGGGACCCATTTTATACAGATCAGCTTTCAAAGGAGATGTGTCTCCCTCTTGTGGCCTTTTAGAGGATGGCCATCAGTACTTTGAGATTCGTGTTGTGTTTTTGCAACTGTCCTGAGAAATGGTGTCAAAGCTGGAACTTGTCCAGTGGCTTTGATGAAATCTGACATGGGGCCAGAGTACCTCTGTCTGTCCGTAGAGCAGGAGCAAGCACTCGGGGGTAGCGTGGCACCTTCCCTTCACGCTGCTGCTCTGGTGGGCAGCTTAGCTCGACACATGAGTGTGGTGGGTGAGAAACAAAAACTAGGACTAGAGCATGACTGTCCCAGCTCCTAACAGCTCTCTCCACAGTTTCCTCTTTAATCACAGCTTCAATGCTATACTTTCCTAACACTGTTAAAAGAGCTGATCTTAGTGGCCAAGTGACTCTCCCTCACCCTCACTGAGTCATCACCCAGGCTTCGGGGGAGGGAGGGGGAGGCCCTTGGTAGGGTGTCATTTCACTTTAGAAGAATTAGTAAATGGACCAATCACTTGCCCTCTCGTCTAACACTCTTATATCCAAGTTTTGACTTTACAAATTAGTTTGGGATGTTAGGAAAAAAATATCTCTTTGGAGATAAAGTTGAATTTTCTTACCTATGTATATACATGGTGAACACGGATCCTGTGTCAGGCAGTATAAACATGGTCATTTTCCGCAAATAGGACCTTAGTGGTCGGAGGGTTTCACTTTGTCTAAACGCCATAGGCAGAAGTTATATTTTATGTCCAAATGAGCCCCTTTTGATTACGTAACGTGTTCCTTTTTCTCTCTCCTGCGCAGTATATAGTTGAGTGTCATGGGATCACCCTTCTTCCCCAGTTCTTGGGCATGTACCGGCTTAACGTCGACGGAGTTGAGATATACGTGATTGTTACAAGAAATGTCTTCAGCCACCGTTTATCTGTATATAGGAAATACGACTTAAAGGTGAGATTTTTTTGTTAATTTTTATTAAGTAATCAAGCAAATGTTGTAACATCATGCTAACCACTTAGGAGGTGCTCGGAGCTTAAAGCCACCAGGCAACTAAACTAGCAATGCTCGCCTTTGGTTGAAGCAAGGATCGCTTGCTGGCTTTACCAGAAGACTTTTGCACATGTTAAGAGGTATCGCATCTGATTTTCAACAAGTTATCTATTGAACAGCTGCTAGGTACCAGGCACTGTTTTGGTGCTGGGAATAGTGCGATGAACAAAACAGACCAAACTTGCACTCAAGGAGCTGACGTGGTGGTGGGGACAGACAGACAGTAAGTAAAAGTAGCGAGGAAATCCTATAGCAGAGTAAGAAGTGATGAGTGCTATGCATAGAGGTTAAGATGGGGAAGAATGGGGGAGGGACACAGCCTAAATAGGGTGTCAGGGAAGGTTTCATTGGGAAGATGACCTTGCAGCAGACCCAAAGGAAGAGGGCATGAGCTGAGGGAAGGGCATTCCTGACAGAGGACACAGGCCCTGAGACCAGCTATTTCAAAGGTCTTGAGTGAGAGGCACGCTACAAGAATTCTGAGGGGAATGAGGGGAGCTGACTCTGGATCACTGACTTCGGGGGAGAAGATCCAAGTTGGGAGCTGGCAATCTGTGACCTGCCTGCATGGCAAATCCAGCTTGGCCATTTTTGTAAATAAAGTTTTATTGGAACACTGCCAAGGCCAGTGTTTCTGTCTCACATGTGGTTGCTTTTATACTATAATGGCAGAGTTGAGTAGTACCACAGACATTGTTTTGAACCACAAAACCTAAAACATTTACCAGCTGACCCATTCAGAAAAAGTTTGCCACCCTTTGCTCTTTGCCAGTAGATCTCAAATTTTTTGATCTCAGACTCCTTCAGTCTTAAAAGAGGACCCCTGGTACAGCCTCTGTGGAAAACAGTATGGAAGTTCCTCAAAAAATTAAAAATAGAATTGCCATATGATATAGTAATTCCACTACTGGATATTTACCTAAAGAATACAAAGACACTAATTTGAAAAGACATACACACGCCTCTGTTTATTGCAGCATTATTTACAATAGCCAAATTATGGAAGCAACCCAAGTGTCCTTTGATAGATGAATGGATAAAGATGTGGTGTACGTATACAGTGGAATATTACGCAGCCATTAATAATGAAATCTTGCCATTTATGGCAACATGGATAGATTTAGAGGGTATGATGCTAGGTGAGGTAAGTCAGAGAAAGACAAATACCGTATCATTTCACTCACATGGAATTTAAAAAACAAAACAAATGAAGAAATTTAAAAAGAGACCAAAAAACCCCAGATTCTTAAGTATAGAGAACAAACTGATGATTATCGGGGGCGGGGGGGGGGAGTTGGGGAATGGGTGAAATAGATGAAGGGGATGAAGACTGCACTTAACGATGAGCACTAAGAAGTGTACGGAATTGTTGAATCATTTTATCGTATACCTGAAACTAATATGACATTGTATGCTGATTATATTGAAATTAAAACTTTTTAAAAAGAGGACTCCCAAAAGCTTGTGCTTATATAGGTTGTGTCTACTGCTATTTACAATGTTAGAAATTAAAATAAGAAATTTTTAAATGCTTGCTCTATTTATAATTTTAAAAAACCATTACATGTTACCATATTTTTATGAAAAATTAGCTGTATCTTACAAATTAAAAAATTTAGTGTGAGAGGTGGCTTTTTTTTTTTTTTTTTTTGCTTTACAGTTTTGCAAACCTCCCTAATACCTGATTGAACACGAGGCGGTTGGAACGTCTGCTGCGACGTTACTTGATGAAAGTGTGTGGAGAAAGTCAGTCCTTACATAGATATAGTTGGAAAATGGGAGGGTGGGTGTTTTAATAACTTTTTCAGAAATTTATGGGTATTCTTCCTTGATATTATACCAGAACCTGACAAAAGGTAATTTCTCAAAGCTTAGTTACAATGTGGAATCAGACGTCACATCAGTGAACTTTCTGTACTTGTTTCATTACAACCCACCGGTCTGTTTGCACGCTCTGATCATTTGAAACAGATGGGTTCACTGAGTTTTGTGGTCTTCCAAATATTGACACACCTCATTATGCAATATTGAAAAGTCACATTAATATCACCACAAGCCTCATCAGAGAAGTCTTTAAGTATTGAGAAGCTGTCATGCCCACGGTGGTGGATACAAGTTTTTAAAAACTGTGATTTCCACTTGAAAGCTCAAATTTTACCACTGGCAGCAAGCCCTGTGAGTTGTTTTCTGTGAAATGCCAGCACACAGCTCCCCCAGCACAGAGCCGAGCGCCACGAGCAAGTTATCCACCAAACGCCCAGATCTGAGTAATCCAGATCTGAGTAAAGAGATTGCCGGTTGTTCTTTCAAGTAAAAATGTTGTTTTAATGAACAAAGTGGCTAGTTGAGCTCGTAACTCAAATCATCACAAATACGACTGTTCTTAAAACATGCCTTCTTCACAAACAGAAGGGTTTTATACATATTCCCACAAAGAATATTGAAGACGTGTACTCCATGGTCGAGATTTACTAATTTCATTGCTTCATCAAGGACATTTTTAGACATATATATAAAGTATATTTTGTACGTATTTTATGACAAGCTCTATTAGTATCATCCAGTGCGCCTGGATTTGTGCTAAGCTGACAACAGTTTTACCCACTATTGTTTTTGTAACATCCGTGCAAATATTAAGACAGTGAAAAAGGCCGATAATGCCTTGATATTATTAGAAAGATGGTTTTGACTTTGCAGAGCCCTAAAAGGGTCTTGGGACCCCAGGATGCTGAGCACACTTTGAGAAATGCTAGTCTAAGGGAGGGAAAATGGTTTAGGCTCATCTCCTACCGTCTGGAGTTCGGATAAACTGTATAAGCTTCCCACAGACAGCCTTGCTCTGTTTGCCTCCGAGGTGAGGCAGTTCCGTCGCCTGGAATCGCCGCTGGTGGAAATCCCAGCCACTCTCCAGGGCTCTCGATACCACCGCTCTCACTTAGCCTTTGCAACGCTGCTTAGAGAAAGGACTCTATGGAGTATTACGGGACTTTGTTCACTGGTCTGACTCCCCCATAGAATAAGCCAGAGTGACCTCTGAAGCCACCTGTCCTGGTTTTATCACTTATTAGCTGTGGGTGGGTTGCTGAACTTTTATTGAACCTCCGTTTCTTCGTCTGTAAAACAGGGATGATTATACCTACCTTTGCTGGGTGGTTGTGAGGATTCAGTTACGCACACGTGTATGTATGTCATGTCCGGCATAATGTGTGGCATATGAGAATTGCTCAATGAATTTTGGTCGTGATTCATCCATTCTACTAGTAAGTGCCTTAAAGGCAAATTTTTGATCCTTTTTTATTTTTTAGTCCCCCAAGATACTGCCTCATTGAAGCAAGCATCTAGTAAACGTATCTTCATGTAAATTATACTTCTAGACTTATATTATATTTTTATAATTATTATTATTTTAGTTTAGATATTATAGTTTTAATTGGCTTCATATTTCCTTAATTTCATCTCCCTTTTTCAGCTTGTAGAATAAATTCTCTTCCTTGCCAGTACTTTCGATTGTGATGGAACTTGGACATCTCGCATCATTTCATGGCTCAAACTCTTGGCCTTGACTTACTAACCTTATTTTCTACTTCTGTTTAAATTTTTATTTTGGATTAATTTAAATTTGGGTGAGATTCCGCCCCGCCCCTCCGGCTAAGGATCTGCATTTACATAGAGATGAAGCTTCACTGAGAATCAGAAGCAGGATAAATTGTATTGCAGGAGGGAAAACACACACACACACACACACACACACACACACACACACACACCAGAAACTTGGCTGGAGATACGAAGAGGAATAAGTAGTTTCTTCCTCTGACCAGGAACATAGACAGCACTCAAATATTGCAAATATCCCACTTTTTTTTTTTAATCTAAGAATATTCTTTCTTAGAAACCAGTGTGTAAAGCAAGATCTTTGCGGTCTGAATTCAAGAATCCCTAAAAATAAAAAAGGAAAACGGACGCTTACAAGTGGCAGCTGCCGGGTTTGCGCTAGGGACCACACGTTTTCCTTCACGAGCAATTCACATTATCCCTCATCGTTTCATGGGTCAACTTTGTGCTCCTCTGATGCGTCTCCCAGAAACTCTGAGCATTTCCCCTGGGCTGACAGCAGCGTCTCTGATACGCGCCGGGCCTGGGAATGCTGACCACCCGGGGGATGGAGCATTGACCCGGGGTGAGGGAGAGGGACTCTTCACGATTGGCTAATGCGATGGGCTAATGCATGGGCTCCAGGGCGATAAGTGCCTATAGAAGAGGTGGCCGGGTAAGCGCGTCACTCTGCTCACCTGGTCTTGCCTGGGTGGCCAGCGCCATGGGGGAGAGGAGAGCGGTGAAGTGGTCATGATCCTTCTCCAACCATTTATTCGGGGAATGCCAAGCATTGCTGTGTGAGGTACTGCAGTGGTCCCTGAGGAGCACAGAGAAGAAATCGTTCTCGGTGTACTGACATCGCTAGGAATTCGCTGGCCATCTGCTAACCAACTTCTCTTCTGCGTTAATATCTTCCACAAACAAGGGGAAGTTTCTCTTCTTGAGCTCTACCCCGCGCCCCTGTTGGCATCTGGGTGGGCTTGGGTCTTCTCGAACAGCCCCAGAGCTCTGAGGAGCGGCTTTGAAGACCAGTGCGCTAGAGGAGACTTGTGGAGATTAACTGTCTTTTCTTCCACTTGATACCTTTGTGCTCAGCCCAGGGCCTGGCACAAAAGGGGTCCAAGTAAATGTATGTCTGAAGGGATTCTCAGAGAGAAGGGGGACAGGAAGGACCCACGGGTCTTACTCAGAGTAGTGAGGACAACATGGCCATCAATAACTCTGAAACGGGACAAGGGCAGGCGGGGGGCTAGGACGTGCCCACATCTGGAAGACATAATGTAGGGAAGGAGGCATTTAATGCCCCAGTGGCTACTGCAGCCACTTCAGCTTTGAAGATCTAAGACCAACTATTTCTGGCAATCACGGCAAGAAGCAGAGCATGGTTTTGATCTGGTCTTAATAAGCTATCATTCGAGGGGCACCTGGGTGGCACAGTCGGTTGATCGTCGGACTCTTGATTTTGGTTCAGGTCGTGATCAGGGTCGTGAGATCGAGCCCCTGTGTTGGGCTCTGCACCGGGCATGGAGCCTGCTTAAGACTCTCTCTGTCCATCTGCCCTTCGCCCCCCGCCCCATTCATGTGCTCTCTCTTTAAAAAAAATAAAATCATTAAAAAAAAGTTATTGTTCAAGTGATGGTCAGGTGTTCTGATTTCCAGCAGGAGACAAGAACCAGGGAGAAATCCAGCTCGGGTGACAAGCTAGGGAAAGGGTTGGAGACGAGCCAGCAGGAATGGTCTGCAGAGCGGGGCGCGCCCATGGGGCAGAGTTGTGATCAGGGAGGGGACAGAGCTCACTCAGGGTATGGCTCCAGAGCAAAGTGGGCGCTCGTTTATTCTGCCCTCTGCCCGGGCACACTTGGGTATTTTACACGCGTGAAGCCCGATGCCTCCCCTGTGCATGTTTTCATGACGTCTTTGTATTTCAGGGCTCTACCGTGGCTAGAGAAGCCAGCGACAAGGAAAAGGTGAGTACCCTGACTTGTTCCCGCCGCAGTCCCCCCCTTATGTCCACCCTTCCTCTCCTGCCTTCCACTGTGATTCTGCTGTCTCCCTTCCGCCGTGCCAGTGAGAAGCATGTCCCTGACCTGAGAAGTCTCCTGCCTCCGCTCTCGTCCTCAGATTAGCTGTCCCACACTCCTTGTTGGGTAATGAAATAGTTCTGTTAGTTACAAGTGTGGTTGAAAGAAACGTTTCACATGCAACGTGGTCTTGACAGCACAGCCATGTGCGCAGTTACGTAGGATCCAGACACAGCTCAGCAGCTGGGTTCCTGACCCCGCTTTCCCCCTGGCTGGCGGCTGGGAGCTCCAGTCCTTCCCACACGTCTCTGAGCCCTGGCTGGGGACCTGGAAAAGGAGCGCGTGGAGCTTCAGTTTCACCTGTAAAAGGTTGGCTCGGATGAGCTTCAAACTCCTTACCAGCTCTAAGGTAGAATTAGAGTGCTTTTTACTTAAAGAATTAGGGCTGTGGAGACTATCTTTTCATCTTTTCCTGAGTCACTGGACAGCGGGTAATATTTGAACCACATTTGGTTAATTATGCAAGAGTATAGACAGATTGAACTTGAATGAGTCTGATTAAGAGTTTGGGAAGTAGCTTTCTGTATGGAAATCGAAACTGACCCCAGTCGACATTTGCTTATACGAAAGGTACCACGATACTCTCACTTACTCCCCCTCGTCACCTGGGCAAGTTTTTTGACCAAACCGTTGAAAGTGAGACTCAGGACTTTTGTTTCTGTTTTGTTTTTAAAATTATGATTTTAGAATATTCTCATCCTGTCTTGATTTGAATTTTACATGTTGGAAATCTACTTTTCTTTATCCATTCAGAACTATTTGTGAATTTTTTCATGGTTACCATCCTAGCTCCAGGGGCTAAAAAAAGGAACCACACAGACACATCTAGCAGGCGACACAGACATTAAAATAGGAAATGACAGTAATCATGTGATAAGCGGTTTAACAGGGAGCGTTTAGCACCTGACTCGGGCTCGGTGGGGTCGGGAGGGGGTGTTTGGACCCCTGAAGGACAAGGAAGAGCTAGCTGGAGGGAAAGGTGAGAAAGAACACCCTGGGCAAGGGGATAAGGCAGGGAGCGCTGGGGGGTGACGTAAGCCGCACCAGTTGGAAAGGCTGTTGAAATAACCCGGATAGAGTGGTGGCCTGAGCTGAGATGGTGGAAGAGGATAGGTTATAGGCAGATTCAGGAAGAAGAAGCCAGAGATTCGATGTGGGAGGCAAGCAGTGCCAGGTGTGTGTGTGGAGGGAGGGTGGGGAGCAGAGTGGGAGGAGGGGTTCGAAATGTCAGTGCGGGGTTTGAGATGGTCAGTAGGCCTGAGAGGCTCCAGGGAGGGTTTCAGCTGGGAAAAAAGGGCTTGGAAAACCTCACAGAAAGGATCATCAGCCAAGACAGGGAAATAGCTGAGGCCACCCAGGATGAGTGTATGGAACAGAAGAGAAGTGTGTCTAGAACCAGCCCAGAAGAACTTCATCATTTAAGGACTGGGTGAAAGGAGAGAGTCCTGCAAAGGATCAGCCAAAGAGACAGACGAGCAGACGAGCCAGGAAAGTTTGGGTCATCTGTTCAGACATTTACGGAGTATCTTGTGAGCAAGCGTTTCTGCAGGCATTGTGAGAAATACTGCCTTGAGTAATGCCCCTAGTCTTGGGAGACTTGCCCTCTAGTTGTATCCCAGAAACCAGAGGAAGAGAACTGTCCCAGAACCAGATACTTCTGCAAAGTCAGGTAGGATGAGGACTGAGAATTATCCATTGGACTTACCACCAAGGAACTCTCTGGTGACCTTGTCCATGACAGCGGGTGGAGCAGAAGCTGGGTCTCAGTGGGTGATGAAGTGAGGGGCGGAAAAGGAAATGGCGGATCCTTCTCTGACCATTTTTATTTTATTATTTTTTTTTAAAGATTTTATTTATTTATTAGACAGAGATAGAGACAGCCAGCGAGAGAGGGAACACAAGCAGGGGGAGTGGGAGAGGAAGAAGCAGGCTTATAGCGGAGGAGCCCGACGTGGGGCTCGATCCCATAACGCCGGGACCACGCCCTGAGCCGAAGGCAGATGCCTAACCGCTGTGCCACCCAGGCGCCCCGACCGTTTTTATTTTTACTGTGCACTAGTGAATATATTTTTACATTCTGATCTCCACACAAGTCACCCTGAAGGCACCAGCTTTGGCCAAAAGAAGCAGAAACAATGGACTACCAACTTCCATGTTGCTATGACTAAATGTTTTGTCCAAGCGCCCAGGACCCAAGCGGGTATTTAGGTTTTAGGCCATAATAAACTCAGAGGTTTAGTAGGATTGGGATTTTCTCCTAGAAGAAAATATCTGGACTGTTTGAAGAGCCATGCAGACTTTTCGGCCTCATAACAAGAAGCCAGCCCCTGAGTAAGAGCTGTGGTGGTGATGACATCCACTATTCCACGCTGGTCGCTCTGTGTTTACTTTGTTCCCAGGTCCCTCGAGACTGTTGCTAGCAGACCCCACCCTTTTCCCCCCACTCTGTTCATTTTCATTTCTTCAGGTTTGATCACCAAGGGCCTGGTCCGCTCTGACAATAAACAATGCCAAGAAAGACAGTTAGAGGCCATGGGGTGGTTGCTGCTGAAGCCAAAATCCTAAGACGAGCCCACGTAGGAAGGAAAGCCACAAGTGTTTGACATCCTTGAAGCTAATATTTCACCAGAAGCAGACCATCCGATTGCCTGTCCCTCCCTCCACTGCTCTGCTTGTAGGACCACACACTTTCCAGAAACCCATGGCATTTACCGCATTTCCACTTCCCGCCTCACCGAAAACGCTGAACCCTTCGTTGGTGGAGGTTTCTGTGAAAAGAATGAAATTACAGAATTTGTCTAATAGAAACCCACTTTTCTGAGGAGCCTACTTAGGATGCTTTTATCCTGG
Source organism: Ursus americanus (assembly GCF_024610735.1). Taxonomy (NCBI): domain Eukaryota; kingdom Metazoa; phylum Chordata; class Mammalia; order Carnivora; family Ursidae; genus Ursus; species Ursus americanus. Next base: position 17,071,803 of record NC_142157.1, read on the forward strand.
ACTGAATTGTTCCTCAGAACATCTCCCCTGGAGGGGGGCTTAGAGAAGTCAGCGATGGGAAGGACCTTTCCTACCTCACATCGTGACGGATGTGAGACCCATGAGCTTCAGTTCCCGTGCTCCTTCACACAGTCAGTGGCACAGGCGAAACCTTACCTTCGTCTGGGGGTTATTTATTTATTTATTTTTTACTGTTAAGTGTGATGTCTTGGGATTAGGAAAGGTCAGTAGTAATACCTGGTATTTGTTGAGTGTATACTACGTGCTAGACAGTGTTTTGCATTTTACGTGAATCAAGTCATATCATCCTTCCAACCGTCCTACGAGGTTGGCGCCATTATTATTAAATGAGGTTACGTCACAGACAGGTTCCGTAACTTGTCCAGAGCCCCCCACTTATGATGTGGTGGAGCCAGGCTTCTGGCCCAGAGCTCACCTTTCTTTCTTTTTTTTTTTTTTAATGATTTTTTATTATATTATGTTAGTCACCATACAGTACATCCCCGGTTTCCGATGTAAAGTTCGATGATTCATTAGTTGCGTATAACACCCAGTGCACCATGCAATACGTGCCCTCCTTACTACCCATCACCAGTCTATCCCATTCCCCCACTCCCCTCCCCTCTGAGGTCCTCAGTTTGTTTCTCAGAGTCCATAGTCTCTCATGTTTCATTCCCCCTTCTGATTACCCCCCCCTTCTTTATCCCTTTCTTCCCCTACCGATCATCCTAGTTCTTATGTTCCATAGATGAGAGAAATCATATGATAGTTGTCTTTCTCTGCTTGACTTATTTCACTTAGCATTATCTCCTCCAGTGCCGTCCATGTTGTAGCAAATGTTGAGAATTCGTTCTTTCTGATTGCTGAGTAATATTCCATTGTATATATGGACCACATCTTCTTAATCCAGTCATCTGTTGAAGGGCATCTCGGCTCCTTCCACGATTTAGCTATTGTGGACATTGCTGCTATGAACATTGGGGTGCATCTGGCCCTTCTCTTCACTATGTCTGTATCTTTGGGGTAAACACCCAGTAGTGCAATGGCTGGATCATAGGGTACCAGAGCTTACCTTTCTAACCACTGCGCCATTACCCCCTGAATGTCTGGCACTTCTCTGTCTCCTTTTTTGAAAGGACCTGTTACCAAAAATTCATAGCAATCCCATGACTCACGAAGCATTCCCTGCCTGCTTTGACACAAAACAATGTTTGGAGTTAAATATGGTACGAGAGCATTTCTTACTGAATCTTGATTTAAAATTTTTCAAAGTCGTGAAATAAATCGTTTGGTTTCATCTTGTGTTGGCAAAACGACCGATTCACATTTCCTCCATTTGAGGCTTTCGGCATTTTTGTCACCACAGTCGACGTCGCTGTATCTCACACCGTGTAAACATTAAACATTAAAGTTGTCTACACGATTACCCTGAGGAAGAATTCAGTGCTCTCTGCTTCCTTCGGGGTTCGTGATAGCTCTGCTTCCAGAAGTTTCGGCTGCAAAAGGCCACCCACCTGCCCTTCTAGTTTACAGGCGCTCGCTGGGCAGGGGCCAGGGGCCAGGGGAAATACCTTATAGAAAAGGAAGTAAAAGCCATTACAATCTGGGGCGTCTGGGTGGTACAGTGGTTAAGCTTCTGCCTTCGGCTCAGGGCGTGATCCCGGCGTTATGGGATCGAGCCCCACATCAGGCTCCTCCGCTGGGAGCCTGCTTCTTCCTCTCCCACTCCCCCTGTTGTGTTCCCTCTCTCGCTGGCTGTCTCTATCTCTGTCAAATAAATAAATAAATAAAATCTTTAAAAAAAAAAAAAGCCATTAAAATCTGTACCGGATGGAAACTCCGCCCGCCTGCGAGGGTAGGAGGGCGTCATGGCTCGGAGACAGCGTTTTGTTTATAATCTGACCACAACCGAGGTAACAGCCACTCAACTGTAGTACGTCAAAATAAATGAAATGCATATAATGGAGCCGAACGCTTAAAACCATTGGGTTTTTCAAGTTCTAAAAAAATGCCTTTGCCTTTCTCTGTCAGTTTTCAGGTTTCCTTTCCATGAGCAGTTAACATTTTTCATCTTCCAAAAAAGCGTGTTATTCTTTGTCTTCACAAATAAAACCATAAATGTTATCAAAACAGTCGCTTTTACCTCCGGGTAGAACTATTTGAGGAAGGCTAAAAATATTTATTTTCTACGTTTTGGGCTTTTCTGAATGAAATCCCACGATCTGCCAGGAATCTTTTCATTGCCATCCCTCTGGAACTGTGTTCTCTAAGAAATGATGTCATGGTGCAAAGAATAATTTTCCTAAAGAATCCCACTGACATGGCTTCATTAGTAATCTCAATTGTGAGTTTTCCTTTTATCTGAGTCATGATAACTGTTTTAATTTCCCATACTTTCAACTTGTTGATGACAAGTTTTGAAACCGTCATTTCCCATATTCCGTGCTGCATAGGTGCAGACGAGTCCATCCCTTCGATTTCAGCTTGACACATAATTAGTGTGATTTGCATTAGCATAATAATGAAGATGGAACTGAGGGGAATAAAGAAGTTGTGTCGAAACAATAGTGGCATCACTTTCATGGCAACAAGTATCAGAACACGCATGTACAGATGTCTTGAATTTTTATTAAAAAAAGCAGAACAGTGCTTTTTTTTTTTTTCCTTTTTTAAGCCGTTGTCAAATTCTGACAGCTGCTATGACTTGTTTTATTCTTTAATTCTTTCCTTTCTAATGGAAGGGCATCTTCCATTCATGGCTCCAGCAGTTAGCCGCCTCTAAATGAGACAGACAAACGCGAATCTCCCTGGTGGTCGATCTTTCCACAGCTGTGCTGCGATTCCACTGTGACATCAAATTAGTAATTATAGCTGAGCAGGCTGCTTTTTACAAATGACAGTCTTAGCATGCTGCCAGCAAGCCAGCGACGCAGCAGGGAATCCGGGGAAGTAAAAGAAAACATAACTGGACTCACTTGATTTCTGGGGGATTTGACCTGACTCTTTAAAGAGCCCATGTTCTTGAGAGACAGAGTCCTGGGGATTTACACAAATATGCATTTTGTTCATCGTTCTGCACACTTCTCCTCAAAACTCGGGTCTGATTTTATGAGGGAAAGCAGAGCCTGTGTAATGGAGTCACTGGGTCCCAAGGAGAAGATTCCTTTTAACATCTAACCTGCTCCCCGGAACTCATGTGAAAGGAAACACCTGCCCTGCGATTGGCATTTGTGTAACTATATTGGCAATAATCATTGTTGACACTTTGATAATGGGCCGCGGAAAGCTGCCTGGTCGATTCTTAGGCATTGTGAATTGCACTGGCAATTAAGTGACTGTCACCATCTCTGACATTTTACCTATTACTGACTGGAGGTTCGGGAGAGTTGATCATTAATACCCTTACATCAAGAAATGCTTTCCCAAACCAGTTTTCAGCATTTCTTTTGTAATCTTTAAATTGTAACAAATTACAATTAATGACACCCTCTCTCTGGTTCTTTGGGATGCAGTTAAAGGCAAGGTGACAAAGCTGCTCGGACAATAATGTACACAAGACAGCGGCGTGTCCTTCGGGAATCTTCCCGCCGTCAGCTAGTCATCAGTTAAAACAAGATGATCGCGGCTTTTAATCCCTAAACTCGGCTCATGCTTTAACCTCCTTCTGTAAAATCCCTTTTCTCCCCAGATGGAAGTGAATCACTTCCCTTTGCCAGCCAGGGCTAGAAACGCAGATTCCAGCCCCCAGAGTGCAAGGAATGGGTTCCCATCAGGGCAGAAGAAGGTCCTCAGACCTTAAGTTAAAGGCAACATGAGGAACATCTGCCTCGTGGCCCAGAGATGTTTTATAAAAGGGGCTTCTCGGGGAGGGGCCCCAAACAGCAGTCGTGGATCTGAGTCCCAGCCCCTGCTCTGGCACTAATGGAAGTTTAGGGTTCAGGGATAAATCATTTCACTTTGTCATCATTCGTAAGATGAAAAAGACCGGATCGTATCATTCGTTTTCCTGCTTTAGTGTCAGAATCTCTTGTTTCAAACAAAGCTCTCTCCTCCTGCCGAGGTGCCAATCAGCAGCAGACTGGACTTTGGAAAGTCCTGGACGTGACAGTCACTCAGATCCTGTCTGTTCCAGTTATGGGTGAAGGTGATTGCTAGGATTCATGGGAAGAATGTTTAGAACTGTCCTATTATATCAGCGGATGTCGAAGCAAACCTTAAGAACCCCGTAATGTAAACCATAGGGGTTAGTCTGGGAAGTGGAGTTTTTAAGATTTAACTCATTTGGAATTTGGTAAGAGAGGCATGTGAGAAAGAGGGGTGCTCTTGCAAGCACCTCCCAGGTCGCAGTATTAAAGTCCTCGGGCCTGTATGGCTTCCGGTGGCGTGGAAACTCTCAGTTGCCTTCAATTCATTTTTATGTCTCTGGGATGAATTCAATCCCGCAAGGAGCAGTGCTGTTAGATATGGGGATTTTTTTTTTTAAGCTGACAACTCTTATTCAGTTGGTTCCAGAAAGAGTCGTGGTGGAAAGAAAACTTCAAAATTTAGAATGGGGCCTGAATTTAAGCCAAGCTGCTACAGATGCATACGTTTTAAAATAATAAAATTGTGGAGTGCCTGGGTGGCTCAGTTGGTTAAACGTCCGATTCTCGATTTCAGCTCAGGTTATGATCTCAGGGTTGTGAGATCGAGCCCCGCATTGGGCTCTATGCTGGGCATGGAGCCTGCTTAAGATCCTCTCTCCCTTTCCTCCTCCTCTCCCCTCTTTAAAAAAAAAATTAGAATATAAAATAAAATAATAAAATTGTGATGTTCGCTAGGTTAGTATTAAACCAGAAACCATATCGTACTTGGTCAATTGCTTAAGTTTTCAGACTCTGAAATTTTTTATATTATCACCATCAACATCCGTGCAACGGAATCTTCTGGTTAGATCGTAACAGTCTATTTTGTGTGTCCCGCATGCAAGTTAACTGTCACGTCACAGCCTGTGGAGGAGAACCACACTGTCCCCACTGATACCACCCACTTAGCATTAAAGGGCCATTACGTTTTGAAACGCATGACAATATTAGAAAAGCAGTACATTTCACATTTTAAATATTAGCTTGAAAATCTCAGGGACAATAAATAACCAGCAGCTGGGCCCTGCCAGCCCCAACAGTTCTAAGGGGCAGAATCGCACTGGGGCTTCACCCAGTTTTGTGCTACTTAATTGCAGCCCAGTTTCACAGGTGTGTTGAAGTATTTTCTCTTTCTCCATTTACACATAGACGAGTTCAAAATACAAGCGATGAACATTTCACTTGCAGATGCTGGTCACCAATGTATCCATTCTCGCTGCGGACATTACAAGGTAGTGAGGGGCTGTTGGATCGTTTTCCAAGCCATGAGCTTGCATAGACATCCGACTTACGTTAAAGGAGGTTGCTCCATGCACTTGTTGTGAGAAGGCACCTGTTATCTTTGCCACTTCTGTAGGAACTCTACCCACATTCACTAACTTGCCTTTTCGTGTATCCAGTTTGTGGCTTGGATGTTTTGAGAAGCAGAACTGATTTTATTACACATCTCTAACATCCCTTCTTGCCCTAAAATTGATACCACATATATGATGTTATTCAATCAAATTATCTTTATCCTAGCTCCAAAGTAAGGATTACCTAAAATTCTCTCCCTCACAGAAATATTTCTGGATAGGATATTTTCAGCCCCACAGACTCTGATTTTTATGAAGTGGTTCAGAAAGCCTGGTGAAGGGGGTTTCATTCTTTCTTTTAATTTTCATTTAGGTGAGCTTGGAATAACAAGTAAATCAGGAACATAAGCAGTCCCTAACACGAGACAATAATTAGTACATATATTTTTTATGTTGTGCATTCAGCTCCAAGTGTGACAATACAGCCCATCAAAAGGACACCAGGCGGCAATCTTTGACATCAAGGCTTACAATTAGACTTTAAAAATGGGTTGCCAAATGAGCACATCGTACAAAAATTCATTTCTTTCTGAAATACAAGTCCTTTAATCACAGAGAACTATGCTATGCATTATCCTTTGCATTGAAACCTTCTGGTGCCAAAATCCTGTTTGCATTAAACACTCAAGTGTGACAGGAGTATGTTCCATTTTCCTGTTAGGGTTTCTGTCCAGGCGAAAATAAAAACATGGCTCTGTATTATATAAATTTTGGCTCTGTGCATTTTCACTATACATGTATTTTTTACTTTCCTATTGGTAGTGGCAATGTAAAATACGATAGACTCTTCTAGTATAATTTAATGTAATTGTAGCACAAAGATAAAACCCAGTATCATTTTCGTTTGAATTCTGTGTATATGAAGGTATGGTTTTGACCGTGAATACAGATTTCAAATATTTGTGATGTTTTAAAAAAAAAATGCTTTCTGACTTATCTAAGAGATAATTTGATTTTTTAATCTCACTAAAATAAGACGTCTGTATCATTTCTCTGGCTTTACTAGCCCTTAACATAGGCAGTATTACTAAACTCCGCACACATGACGGCAATCGTGTATCACATCGCAGAGCCCAGTGAAGTAGGTAAATATTTACATGTAACCGACAAGTTAACTTCCGTTTGAAACACGATGTAAGTTCTTTTGCTAAACATTTATTTTTGGATTTGTTTTCAGAAAAATCTGAAAAATTTTAATTTGAAATTTTAAAGTTTTTAGTAAAAGTGCTAACTGTTTTTAGAAGGGCTGTTCTAATGCCTTGTTTTGTTTCATTAATCTCCTTTCTACCATTCTTTCTACCTTTGCCTCCTTGGCCCTCTCGGGATCCATAATTTCCCTCTGGCCACAGAAGTATAGGTTCATTTCTAAAAACGAGAGTTGTGGACTTTGTCGTTGTTAGTTCTGCATACTTTCTCCTTTTTTTTTTTTTTAATCTCAAAGCCCTGGCCAAATCTGTCCTTAGAGATCATTTATGTCTTTTATTGACCCCTAGGGAATAATCAGTAATCGCTTATATTCAGAAGCATTTATACACGGAAACTATCCGCATGTTGGTTATCTTCAGGCTCTGACACAGTTGGGTGTATATCCCGACTCTCACGGCCATGTTCGTTTGTGTTGAGTTACATATAAACCATTTCTGACCATGACCACTATTGTTACATAGTATGTTTCTTACTAATGAAGAGTATAGACTCGCAAGAGACGGATTAAGCAGCTGGTTCAGAAAGTCACAGATAGTATAAAAATGTTAAATATGCCAAATATGTTAAAAATCTTGCTCTGGATTTATCAGCGAGGAGTTTTTCTCTGGCTACACAAGCCATACTTGAGCACATGACCCACAAATAACACTGACGATGTTTGTATATAACCCTCCACGTGGCAGGCACTGCCCCAAGCTTTGTACGTGTATGAACTGGATCCAAGCAATGCTGTTGGCTGATCCCCATTTAAAGAGGAGGAAACCGAGTCACAGAGAGGTCAAGTAACTGGCTCAAAGCCGCACAGCTAATAATGGGAGGAGCTGAGCTACAACCCCGGCAGCTTGGATCCAGTTTGTGCTCAGAACCTGACACTTCAGTCTCTGTGCCGTGCTGGGCCATGGCCAATGGACCTGGGGTCTGGCATCACCCCGCGGGAAAGCATGAGGGATATGCATCCTGCTAATTTTATCCGAACGATGGAAGCCGGATAGCTAGGTTGCAAGGGGAGCGGTGTCTCTCCGCTCACGCCTTTGCCTTTGTGCACTTACATGTCGCATTAGAATAGGTGAATGTCATTTGGGGTCCAGTCCACCCCAATAGAATTACCTCATCCAAAAGAGAAAGTAACCTTGCCTCATTACACTTGGGCCGTGCTGGACCCTACGCTGAGTTTGGTTGTATGCAGCCTCCCTGGGCTGCCCCGGGGCCTGGGAGCAGCTCCCAGAGCCCCCCCCCCCCCCCACCGCAGTCCTGGCCCCTGGGAGGATGGGGGAGGGTGATGGAGCTCATCTTTCTTGGCATCGCCTCCCCGCAAGTACCTTGTGTGGTACTGCAATTCCCCTGTCACACTCGGAGGCTCCCAGCCTCCACGAAACTGGCCAGGAGAACATAATTCAGAGGGAATAAATAAAGACTTAACCTACTACCACTTCAGAAAGGTTGCTGACCGCTGGCTGGGAGCCAGCCTGGGAGAGTCCGCAGTTAAGAAGCGATTCTGAGCTGATGTCTTTAGCGCTGGTGGTTTCCTCCGCCCTCTGGCTGGTTCTGCATTGAACTAGAAAGGTTATGAAAGACACCCATTAAAGAACCAGACCAGTGACTTCGAGGCTTTCAAAGCTCTCCTAAGTGCAAAGCAAAGGGTAGACTCCATCGCTACCCACGGTTACTTCTGTGCTGTGCTGCAGACCTCCCCTTTGTGGGCCTGTACACCGAGAGTATACTCGCTCATTAACTCATAGCCTGGTCATTTTCTTCATTCAAAAAAAATTGCGTTTAAATATAAATACTTCTCATTATCAGAGGGATATATTGAAATTGTTCTAAAAGCTAAGCAATAAAAAAGAAAAAAGACAAACCAAGAAACAGACTCTCAACTATAGAGAACAAACAGATGGTTAGCAGAGGGGAGGCGGGTGGGGGAAACAGGTGAGGGGGAGCAAGCGTACATTCACCGTGATGAGCACTGAGTGATGTAGAGAATCGTCGAATCACTCTATTGTATCCCTGAAATTCACATGACATTCTGTTGACTATACTGGAAATGAAAATTTTAAAAATTTTTCAAAAGCTAAGCAGTAAGGTTTTCTTGAGCGTGAATCACTGCCAGGTGACTTTATCTTCCTCACCTAGTTCTTAGTAGAAAAGAACAAAGTTCTTTTTTTTTTTTTTTTTTTTAGAAAAGGTGTTGTATGCAGTCTAGGTTTTAAATCCATACAATTCGTCGAATGTTCCCATCGAAGGTAGCGGTGACGACAAATGGCACTCGCTAGTTAAGTGTGTCACACGGGTGTCGGCGGAGTTCTCAGAACAACTCCACCCGAGCTGAATGGCAAAGCAGCAGGCAGCCCGGGTTCCCGTCTCCACGTGAGAACTGGCTTCCTTGTTGCGCCTGCCAGGCTGTGAGACCTTCGCTAAGACCTTCGTTAAGTTGCATGATCTCTCTGAATTCAGTGTCCTTGTCGGTATGAATCTAGGGGGGTAAGAGTTAAGATTGTTGTGAAGAATAAACAAGACGATGCACGTAAATAAGTGGATGCAGGTGAAATGCCTATTAGCGCAGGACCCAGAGCAGCTGGCGCTGCGTGGCTTGTTCCCCCTTCCGAGCCTGAGGCCACCGCCTGGAGGGGCCCAGAAACCTGGCCCCAGGCCCTGACAAAGGAGGGCGTGGAGCCAGGGTCCAGAACATCGGGGTTCGTGTGTTCAGCACCCTGGTGGCACTCCCACGCGCTCTGCCCCACTGCAGACACTTGGGGGTGGGTATGTGTAGACCCGTGTTGGATTCCGCCAGCAGCTGCCCTGCTAAGGATCTGCCTTTGCCTCCTGAGCCTTTCGGTAAGCCCTTAAGTCTTTTAACCAATCTGGTTGCCCTTTTAAAAACTTGATCCAATCTAAATACGTCCCTAGTGCCTGTGAAATTCACAAGTGAGCTTAGTAATAGAGTACAGGGTGCCCGGAGTTTTATGAGCTAGGATTAAGTTTTCCCTGTCACATGAGGTCATCCTGCTGGGGTGAACCCGAATGGCATTCATCTTCGTGAATGTGCCTGGAATTACAAACACCTATCCACCGTGTCACTTACTGCCGCGGCTCTGCTCTGACATCCCCGGCTTCAGGTTTCCCTTGCTCGCACGGAACCCCAAATCCCTCTGCCCTTCTTCTCTTACATGTACGGAGTGAGTTGTGGAGCTGAGGCCGGTACCCTAATCCTTAACAGTGTCACCCACACACGCTACCACCCCCCCCCCCCCACGCACAGTTAGACACCAACACCCGGGGTGTCCCCTTGGAGAATCCGCTCCTCCATCTCTGAGTGTGTGTGGAGATCTGGCTTGAACCTTTCTTCTAAGGCATTTCCAGGTTTGTATCCAGGGCAGTGTCTCACCGCCCTCTGGGTCTGTGAAACTTCAGACCCTATTCGCTGTGAAGCAGCCTTACATTTATAATTGTGCTGGAAGCCGCCTGACGGTTGAGCACGGTTGACTCAAACATTTCGCGTTAATGAGCTGTCGTCACACATAGGGTTTTTTATGTCACATTTATGACGTTATTTTTAAATCATTAATGACAGATTTAGGGGGTCAGACTAACAGGCCCCTCCATCGTTTTTGTGAAGAATGGCTTTGTGTTTTTATTTCCTCAAAACTCTGGACTCAGCATGGAAGTGTTTGAAAGTAGAGGAGTCTCCCCCAAGAAGGGCACTGTTTATCCGTTTTGCATACTCATGCTGCCTTGTGTTTTGTGTTTTGTGTTTACCTACTTGCTCTCCTGTCTTCCTCTCACACTAGATCACAGACTCCTTTAGAATAAAATTTTTGCATTTTTGCATTCCTGTGCGTGCCGGTCCTTCGGTAACTGCTACTTGAATCAAATCTTTGGATTTCTGATCTTTGCTATACCTGCTTTGTAAAGGTAATTATTTTGGCAGTAGCTTTATCAAATTAAAAATTGCAAAACTTCCGGGGTGCCTGCGTGGCTTAGTTAAGCGTCTGCCTTTGGCTCAGTTCACTATCCCCGGATCGAGCCTTTCATGGGGCTCCCTGCACAGCGGGGGTCCGCTTCTCCCTCTGCCCCTCCCCCCATGCGTGCGTGCGCCCTCTCTCAGATAAGTAGAATCTTTTTTCACGATTGCAAGACTTCAAATTTTCACAAAGTTAAAATGAGTGGCAGAGCTACAAATTTGGAATTGCATAATATATGTGCATATATGTGTGGGCACAGACAGATGTGAATAGTTTACATAAAAGGAAAAGTTCAGGCGTTTGAAAGATGGTCCGGTAGATCTATCCAATGGGTTTTCTTTTATTGCTCTGAATAACGGGGAGGCAATGTGGGGAGCAGGAAGGAGAATATGTTCTTTCCTTGGATTATTTTATTTTTTCATTTAGCTCACATTTACGGGAAAGAGAGCCATTCAGACATTCATTGGTATACTAAGACCGTGTCTGATGTTGGATTCCTTTCAGCTGGAAGAAATAAGATATGATTAGCTAACAGGAGTGGGGAGGGGCTTTTGGTTGGTCTTGAACTCTCCCAGAATGCAGGTTGCACAAAGTTAAATGGAATAATCCACACTTTCAAAATTATATGCCCATATTATCCTATAGCATAAGCTCAAGTTTTTTACTGCTTTGTGACCCATGTTTCGATCGTCACCCATGACTTTGTGTTGTGACGGACAGTGTAGTGGCCAGCTCACCACCCTCTTGTTTATTCATAAAGGATAGAACTGTTCATCTTAGTATGTTTTATGTGAAAAGAAGACCTTTTCCTTCGGCATTGTCCAAATGCAAACAGAATTTTCTTCTTGGTGGGGTGGTGACCAGGAAGGCTTAGAAGGGACAGATGGCCAACCTCTGGCTGCATATTCTCCCTGACTGAGAAATTAGATATGATTACGGATGGTGCTTTTCTGAGACAAGATAACCTGTTATTTGTAACATGAAGCCCGCAAAAGCTACCCAAAAAGTGTCAGGGGTGTGGAGTTGGGTTGTACCAGTAAGAAAATTGAAGGTTCCTGACAATTCCAAGAATACAAATTCTATACTTAGAAGACTTCTTGTAAGAGAGTGGATCTAAGAAAGCAGTCAGGTTTATGCCATGAAGTCTGTTACAAAACTTCGTAATATGGAGTACGTTTGACCCTCCATTCCTAGTGGGAATGCTTCCAGTGGTCGTAGCTCACTGGTGCCCCCTTGCGGTAGTCAAGCCACCTCACATTTTGTTGCCTCGGGTCAGACGCCTGCCGTGAGCGAGGCACGCTCCATTTCCGGGGGTGGAAACTTGACCTCTGGGGTTGGAAGGTATCTATTTCTTAGATTTTATTCAAACTTCTTTCATTCCCTTTGTTGTTTGTTTTAGGCCAAAGAACTACCGACTTTAAAGGATAATGATTTCATTAATGAGGGCCAAAAGATTTATATTGATGACAACAACAAAAAGGTGTTCCTGGAAAAACTGAAAAAGGATGTTGAGGTAAGAAAAATCAATGTAAAGGACAGCCCCATGCTAGAAATGTCACCACTCTTGAGTTTGAAAAGCTTCTTCAACCGTCCATTTAAATCTGTAGCCAAGGCAAAAACCCGTATTGGACGTTACGAAAATCACATCTAGACAGGTGCATGTCCTGTGTGATCTGGTCTAGGAAAGAAGTGTGCTGCTTCGGCAGCTCCTTCCCTTAGATGACGGGCCAAGGAAAGCGCCTGATGTCCTCTGCGGGGTGTCCTCACCCTCGGGTGGCCACGTTCTTGGTGGGTGGGGAGCCCGTGCGGTCGCAGCCAGCTCACGCGGACCGCCCGCAGCGACCAGAGGGAGGTGCTGCCCAGCGATGACATTTTGTCACCCAGCAAAGCGTTTCAAAAACAAATGTTGAGTAACTGTGTGGATCTGGGGTTTTCTTCCTCCAAACCACATCTCGGTGTTAGTAAGCACAGCCCCGGTCACGTGGTGCTTCAACATTTCCACCAGCCTCTGTGAAAGCGGCGTCACGAGGCCCACCGAGCCTTACACGTGGCGGGAACAGCGCAGAGGCTGTTCGTGACCCCAGCGGCACGGGGGGGGGGGGGGGGGGGGTTGTGACACACAAAATACTGTGTGAAAATGGGCTTTTCGTCTCTCGTGAGGGAGGCTGTTTTTCTTAACTGCAATTTTGTGTAAGAATTAAAAATATACTTTTCCCTACCCTTTTGTTGATTTTAAAGGCATCACAGCTCTCTTGTCAGACGTCCTTTTATGAGTCCTTTAGAAATTAATTTGGGGGAAAAAGATTTTCTGGAGATTCGTTAGGTTTACAAGACCGTGCAAAGAGAATTCTAACGTAGACAGTTACTGAACAAAGGTTTTCTGAGCGGCTACTTTCATTCATGTGTATGTGTAAGTGTCGTATACTTTTTATTTTTATTTTTATTTTTTTACTTAGAAATACAGTTCCCCCCACACCAGTACAGCTCTGCTACTTACGAGAGAGGCTTGAGTGGAAAGTTTTCTTTTTCATGTCATTAAATAAAAATAATTAAATGGCTCGAGCCAAAGAATGAGTGTCTTGCGTTCGACTGTATCCCCCGTGAGGACAGAGCAGTGTCACAATTTCCTTTTTCCTCCTCTGACATCTCTTTCATTGTAAGACACCCATACTGACCCAGTGGGTTCATAATTATTTTTAGGTCATGAATTATTTTCATAAAAAATGTTTACTTTTTTTTAACCTCCCTGGTGTATATACTTCAATTAGAACCTAAATAGTGTTTATTTGTGAAGGATACAAGTGTCTACTTAAAAAGAAAAGTAGAAAAAAGTGTTTAACATGTAACATTTTTTTCTCCAGTCTTTCATTAATAAGCATTTTTTCCCATGTTGCCAGTGATTATTGTTAGAGTACGTATTAGGTAAACATTAAACATTAAACATTTCCCCTACTTTGGTGTCAACTTGATCTGATAACTATTCTAGGTAGACTTGCTCACTTTCGGGTTTTTATTCATCAATCAGCAGATCTCTGATCTTGAGAATAATACCAATTGAGCAATTATGGTAAATATCCTTTAGGGTTATGTGCAATTTGCCAAAAACAAAAACAAAAACAAAACAAATTTGTTTCCATCGTTTTTTTCTGTTGGCTGTGTCACTAGGATAGTTAGACTGCAGATACGATGTAACAGAAACAGTTCACATTTACAGTGGAATTACATAAGGATCCTCTCAGCCCTTTTGTTGTCTCTAATAATGTCGTTGATTAGAGGATTTGATAGTTTAATCCCATGCAGGGCTCGCACTTAGCTGTTTTGTTGAAATAGAAGCAGGGCATAAAGCATTCTTTCATTAAAAAAAAAAAATCTCAATGGCTGATACAAGTATCTTTAGTTTTGAAATTCATGCAGAAGCATCATTAAATTTTTAAGCAGGTAATTATGGTGAAGTGGCTTGACATCTGATCTTGATAAATGAGACTAGAATTTAATCTAGTTTTGTTTTTTTCATTAACACTGTGCTTTATAATTTAGCTGACTGGCCTGTTTGAGTACAGTTTTCTGCTTCAGGGTAGGGGGTGGGGACAACTCTTTGCTTTCTACTTAATGCTTAAGGTTAAGGTGGAAGATGAGTTTATAACAGCTCAAGAAGGGATCTATTTTTGTAGCAATACGAAAAGAATTGTCAGGAGAATCTAGCTGCTTTTTTTTTCCTGCAACTGAAACCTGCTCTGTTCGTATACCCTGAAAATATTTCAATTCAGAAAGTTTTGCACGTAACTACGTATCGGTGAGGCCTTTCCTCCGAAAGACAGTGCTCTACGGAGGGCGAGAATCACTTTGGCCTTCTGGCCTGCGTGTTGTCAGCTCGGATCATGACAGTGGACGGTGGAGAGCTGGCACCCATTTTCTTGTCATTGGCTCACACTGGGAGCCCAGGGGCGTCGGGGAGCCCCTACCACAGGGCATCTCAGCTGTCGTGTTTATGGGCCCACAGCCGTGGAAATGGGTGGAAGGACGGAGGTGGGGGTGGGGATGGTGGGCCACCGGCACTGACGGAGCCACTGGTGGAGCCTAAACTCCTTTCCAGAGTCACTCTCTCTTTCATTCGTAACGATGAGTGCGGATATTATCCCAGTCTATGTATGAGAAAACTGAGCCCAGAGACTCTGTAATTTGCTCAAAGGCACACAGCTACCAAATTCAGACTGGGATTTGAGGCCGTCAGAGGCCACACTCCTAAACTGCCCCGCTATAAAATGCAAATTTAAAATGTTTGTGAGAACACTGTTGAGACTTTGTTTCCTGATGAACGCCCCAAAGGAGGATTATTACAACTTTTAACAAGTGATACGAGATAACTGTTAAATAGGGCTGGTTGGACTTTTAATTCTGCTTTGCAGATGTGTTAAGAGGTGTTAATTCAGTAGAACAAATGTGTTAATAAAGTTAGCAAAGAAAGCGAATTTCAATGTTGTGAAGGAGAGGTTATTAATGGCTCTCTTACCACATAGTTTTCTAGAAGGGTTTGTGACAGGACTCATTAAAGATCCTGAAGAAGATTCTAGCTCAAAGATTTGGCATAAAGAGGAATCAATTATGAAGGAATCAGATTAGGTGGGATATTCTGAAGAAAAAAGCCGACCAAAGGTCTGGCAGATTATTATTAAAAAGTTGAAAAGGAGGAAAGGCAGGGGACCTAAAGATTATAAAGATTTATAAATTATCATGCTTTGAAATCTCTTTAAAAAAATCAGTAAGTTTGAGTCAGAAGCGTAAAGGGATAAACAGAAAACAGAGCAAATATGTATTAAGTTCCTTAATGTCAGCTGGAGGCAAACCCCAGCAGTGGAGCCCTTAACCCCTTCCCTCCTTTCCTTCCCCTCAACGTGGCGTCTTCCAGGCCATGGTCATTTCGTGATACCCAGCAGGAATTTTCTCTAACAGGAATCTCAGGTTTATTGCCACATTTCAATCTGCTCTCCTTCCGAAGAGATTTAAAATTAAGTTTGTGAAGATAAGAGCTGGTCAGTCTCTGGGCTTCTCCGCGTTTCTCCTCCTGGCCCACCTCCCTTGAATCCGCCTGTGTGGAAGGTGTATATTTGATGAAAGTCTTTCTACCGTAATAACACCACGGGCAGTTCTGTCACAGCCTCTATTGTTACCTTCAAGGCCCTGTTTTCATCACCTAAACTACATTCGCTCTCTCTATCCCCTCCACCCTCCCGTATGAGCTTAGTGGTATTACCCCATTTTATAGTTAGAATAACTGAGGCTCAGAGAAGTGAACTCATTGTCCAGGCACAGAGCTAGCAAGTGAGAGAAATAAGATTGAATCTCCCATCTGACTCCCAAACTTATACTCTTTCTAAAGATTTTCTGGTACTTTAAGTAAAGAGTAAAGGGGTCACCCTTAGCAGCAAAACCTATGCTCTTCCCCACTCTGCTGGCCTTGGTCTTCCATTTCCCTCTCGGCGCCCTGGATCTGAAAACTTACGCAGTACGCTCTTGGGACCGCAGCGGCTCCTTGATCTTGGGTGTGTCAAAGCCGCTGCTTCCCTGGAGGCGTGTTTTCCTTGTCACCAATGTGTCACCAATGGTTTCGTCTGAAGCTCTGGATACAGAGCTGCCTTACGGGGAAGGAGCCTGGGCAGTGGTGTGACTGCAGAGCTCAGTCGCGGGGAAGGGTCTGGCACTGTGAGCAGACCGATGCGAGAGGGGACACTCGGGCCTGGAGACTTCTCCCCTCCACCCCACCCCGAGTGAGGCGGTCCAGCCCCGCCCGTCATCCCCGCCGGCGGCCTTTGCAGGTTCCTTACGCGCGGCCCCCTCCTTGGGTAAGAAAGCACACCGGGGAGAGTGTCTGAAAGCCAGCCGGGTGAAGGTGGAACAGACTGCCCCGTTCCTCGGAGCACAGACGCGTGGTCCGTGGTCTCATTGTGCTCCCAGGGGCTGCTGCCTCTTACGGTCTCAAGCAAAGGGTTTTTTGTTGCCTTGTTCTGTTTTTACTTGGCTGGGGGGATTATGTCTTCGAGAAAGGGGTTCGGGAAGTTAGGGTGAGTTCAGCAGCAGGCACCTCATTCACTCGTTCAATAAATATCAAGACCTACCATCGCTTCCCGTCAGGCCGCAGCGCGGTGAGGGCAGAAACAGCCAGCGTCCTGCCCTCACGGGGCTGCCACGTTCGGGGAAGACAGAAGTCGACTGACATAGTCCGACAAGATACACGGGCAGCTAAGCCAGGCGTCCTTAGGGGAGGTGCGCTGGTCCATCCAAGCGCGCGCTCTGGGGATGTGGCCGAGGCAGCATCAGGAGAGGCTGCCGGTAAGCAAGTGTCTCTGCAGCTGAGATCCGGAGTCAGCTGGGAGGTAACTGGGTGCTGGTAAGAGGGCCAGACGATGGGCCGGAACAGGGTTCAAGGCGGCCCAGGAGGTAACGGAACCAAGCTGTCCTGGCCCGCTGGGCCGTGTTAGAGTTTGCTTCGGCCCAGTAGGACGTGGGATACCATGGGAAGGCCTTCAGCAGGGGCTGGGCAAGACCAAATTTGCATTTGCAAAAGATCTTCCCTTCCCTTCCCTTCCAGAGGACTGGGGGTCAGTAAGCACAGCATCGATCTTTACCGCCTCCCAGGGAGCTTCCAAGGGCCCCGGGAAGAGCAGCCCTGCGACGGGTCAAGTGCAGCAGGACTGGGCCCAGCCAAGCCCCCACCCACCTTGCACGCAGAGCGCGCGCACACACACACACTTGGACTTGATGGGGAGATGCTGCCATCTGGTCGTCAGTGTCCGCAGCTGTGCCCAGACCTCTGGGGGGGATGGGCAGAGGGGGCAGGCGCTGTGCTAGGTGTGGGAGGGGGTGGTGTGGGAGACAAAGGAGGCGCTGAGCCTGTTCTCTCGGAGCTCCGGCTAAGGTCAGCCCCAGGCACAGCCTTCTGGGACCCATGGCCACCAGTGAGCCACCTGCCTGTCATACCTGTAGGGGGGCAGAGGGTATGACTGGGGGTTTCTGATGCAGTGTTTCCTGAATGTCTTCTGTTTCCAAATCACTAGGCCCCCAGGGCATTCTGAAGGGAGGAGGAAAGCAGGCATCGTGATGAATTCAGTGTGAGGCCTGCTGCTGGCAGGTACCCCTCGCAGAGACTCACGGGCCTTAGTAACTTTGGGAGGCCCTCCTCCTCAGAAACCATCTGATTTGTTTGACTCATTTTTTCCCTACTAGTGTTGCAAAGAGCAGGACTTGGGAAAAGCCGCCTTAATGCAGTTTCCAGAAGCAGAGCCTCGTGCAGCATAAAGAACAAGAGCTTTGAACTCAGGATCCTGAATTCACCCCTTCTTAGCTTTGATTCCTTGGGCAAGCTCTTTTAAGCTTCTGAGCCTGTTTGCTGTCTTGCGCGGGGATCAGAATGCCTGTCTCAGGCTAGGCCAGCTGTCTCTGCACCCCGCACGGCCAGCTCTCTTCCACATCCGTGCGCTGGTGGGGAGCAGCCCGGGTACCTGAGATCCGGCTCCGTGGCTGGGTGGCTGGCTCTGTGTGGGTAAAAGATTCAAGCACTCCGTGGAATTGTTACTCCCTCAAGAGGGGGACGCTGCCCACACAAATGAGTCCCTGGCCAAACGCGCCCTGACACCCAGCAGTTGCCAGAAGGATATGGCAGGGTGAGGAGTCTTTGGCCACTGGCTGAGGGAGGTGGCAAGTTGCTCTGTGAGGACTTGAAAAGGGGAGTTTGGGAAAGCCCATGGGAGGAGCAACAGCTTCCTCGGTCTGTGGGGCTCAGAACATTGATCGAAGGCTCGAGAACCAGCACTGTTTTGTTTGTTGTTGGCTTTTTTTTGTTTTTACTAGACTAAGTAACATCTTCATTTCTTTACGCAGCTTTATTGAGGTAGAGTTGACACACAGTATATATTTAATGTATCCATGGCGATGACTGATGTACGTATCCATTGTGAAAGGGTTTCCCCATCAAGGAATGAACACAGCCATCACCTCGCATATTGACCTTTTTTGTTTTTCTTTTGGTGGGAACATTTCAGTTCTACTGTCTTAACAAATTTCGCTTATACAGTACACATTACCAACTACAGTCACCGTGTTATACGTTAGGTCCTCAGACCTTATTCATCTGATAGCTGAAGCTTTGTACCCTTTTATCGACTCTCCCTATTTCTTCCACCCCTCTCAGCCCCTGGCAACCACTTTTCTGCTGTTTCTAGGAGTTCAGATCACACACACACACACACACACACGTGCACGCACGTGATATCATGCAGTATTTGTCCCTGTCTGGCTTATTTCACTTAGCATAATGCCCTCCAGGGTCATCCACGTTGTCACAAACGACAGAATTTCTTTCTTTCTTGAGGCTAAACAACATTCCACTGTGTATACAGATCACATTTTCCTCATCCAGTCATCCACTGACAGACACCGAGCTTGTCTCCCCGCCTTGGCTAGTATGCATAATGCTGCAGTGAACATGGGAGTACAGAGATCTCTTCGAGATAATGATTCTGTTTCCTTTGGATCTCTACCCAGGACTGGGATTGCCAGATCTTAGGGTAGTTCAATTTTTAATTCCTTGAGGAATTTTCATACCGTTTTCCACAATGGCTGCCCCAGTTTGGGTTCCCAAGAGCGCACAAGGTTCTCTTTTCTCCCCATCCTCGCCAGCGCCTGTTCTCTGTCTTTCTGATACTAGCCGTCCTGACAGGTGTCCGGTGTAGCTCATTGAGGTTTGATCTGCATTTCCCTGATGATGAGGGATGTGGAGCACCTCTCTGTCTACCTGTTGGCTATTCAGCACTGTTTTTTTTGCCAAAGGGCTTGCATGCATCAATTTTTAAGTATTAGGTTTCTCCTCCCTTGCTTACATCTCTAAACAAAGGTTTGTGTGCATTTCTTTCCCCCCCTGAGCTTAAATGAGGAAGAATCGGTGTGGCCCGAGGGGATTCATGGTGGGAAGACAAGGAAATGGGAGCTAAGGAAGAAGAGAGCAGGCAGGAGGGGGCCGGGCTGGTGAGGGACTGAAGGCATCAGGGAACAGGGGGGCAGGTCGTCTCCTTGTCTTTAAGGGAGCGTGGCTTTCTCTTTAGCTCGGAGACTGAACTGTTTCCCAACGGGCTCGGGAGGAAAAATGGCTCTGCGGGTCTCCACAAATTGATTTCATTTCATTTTCAGCCCGAACTTCAAGACCTATAATTTCATATGCTTGCCCTTTGCATAAGGAAGTTCCATTTCCTAAATTCTACCCGCGTCCAGCTGCTCCACATCACGGGGCGGGGGGGGGGGGGCACCGAGTCCTCCAAGAGTCGGGGTCAGGCGTCTTCTTGGGCCACAAGCCCAGGGCCAGAGCAGTCTTGGACCCTGTGCCGAGCCAGCCAGCTGGGTGGTAAGGGAGCTGTCTGGTTTTAGCCGGCAGACGGGCCGCCACATTTTAATTGATCGATTAGAACATGGGCTTCAGGCCATGTGTCTGGGTACATCTACCGAGAAGAAAAGAAAAATCATGACCCAAAAAGTCAACCGAGACCTTGGCAGGAGGAGTAGGCTAACCCGCAGAGCTAGGTCGCCGCGGCCGGAACGGGGGAAGGAGCGAGAGCAGGAACCCGGGGCCCAAGCTGCTGCTTGGGAAGTGAACCACCTTCGGGTTCTGCGGTCCCCCGCTTCCATCATAAGGAAACCTGAGCAGGACAGAAGGACCGTGTTGTTCACCAGAGCACTGACGCAGGCATTTGCTGGCTGATTGGGACATTGGGGCTTTTACTTATTTGTGATGGACAGCATAATAATCCCCTCTCAGCCCAGTGTGCTGAATTTCAAAGTGCTTTCACAAGAGACTCTGCTGGAAGCTACTTGGGAGGTCCCTGGTTTTTCCCATCAGCCAGTCTTAATTGTCGGGAGAACAGCTCTCTTCCCTCCTTCTTGCCAGTCCTGCTCTCTGCTCTTTGGTGTAATCCAGCCTCCATGTGATAAATGCATGCCTCCAGCATCCGGCTCGGCGTTGCAGGGAAAGTACTACTAGCGCCGAGCCAGCCCCAAGCGTGGGGCTACATTTCTGGCCAGAGAAGCTGCCCGACTGCGAGAGCATCATAAAGGAGGCTCCTGGCTGGCCGCCTCTTGGGGAGCCCTCGCCTCGCTTTTGCTGCCCCTTCCCTCACAGCGTTCCCCCACAGGCATTTTGCAGAGCTCGTTTTCTTCAAATCTGGGGTTTTGTCTAAGGCGTGACTGACCCTGTTGCCTCCCACCCTCAGTTTCTTGCCCAGTTAAAGCTCATGGACTACAGCCTCCTGGTGGGAATCCATGATGTGGAGAGAGCCGAACAGGAAGAGGTGGAGTGTGACGAGAATGACGGGGAAGAGGAGGGGGAGAGCGATGGCACCCACCCTGTCGGGACCCCTCCGGACAGTCCTGGAAACACGCTGAACAGCTCGCCGCCCTTGGCTCCAGGGGAGTTTGATCCAAACATTGATGTTTATGGAATTAAGTGCCATGAAAGTAAGCGGAGTTATTATCCACTCTTTTTATCCGTGAAACCGTTTGATTTCTGCATTGTTTCCTACCGGTAATCGTAATCCCAGTTAGAAGTATGCTGCCTCCAGGACGTAGTCTCCAGAGCCCCGGTGATTGATTCAGGGACGAGAGCACGTTAAGATGAAGTGTAATCTCTGGCTTTGAAACCTAATGTGATAAGGTCCTTCGATTTTTTGATGTTGAGGGACTAGAGTGAAGCCACAAACTATTTTATATATGCAACACCCGTGTGCACACGCCGATGTAAATGTAGGTAACATGTAGAAGAAAGGGTTGTGAATGTTTTTTCCTTAGCGAACTCTGTGGCTCTAAAGCGTCAGGAATCTCTCCAGCGCTGGGTACATACGGGGTCCCCTCCGAACCTTGCTCGGATCCCTGTGAGGGCGGGGGTCTCATCACTACCAGCCCATTCCTTTTCAGGAGCGCCCAAGCCGGCCCAGGGTGCGGGATGACAATGTCTGATTTGCTGTCGCGGCTGTCCTCTGCTGAGTCAGCCCCTCCCCCCGCCCCACTCCCATTAAAGGGTCTGTGGCTCTCTTCTCTAGAATGAGCGTAATCATAATCCTCAAAATCTCTATGACTGGGTGTTTGAAGGAAGATTACCTTCTACCTTAGCTACTTACACATAAGAAAACCAAAATAATTTAGAGAGATGATAAATGCAGGCCTCTTATTTTTTGAGTAATAAAAATGATGGTTCATCATCGTTAAAAAAAAAATCTCATGGGGCATATCAGCCAAGTGAGTTTGTTTTTTATTGTGCTCACCAAAATTTTCTTCAGCACAGAAAATCAGATATAGTCAAATGTACTTTTCTTATTGTTTATAATGAAAACAGCATATTTGTGGAAATATGTAGAAGACTGATCTTAAAGAGGATATATGCCTTTATCCAGTTCTGATGCTAGACTCAATGAGAATTATGAACAGGCACGCCTCAAAGCCATGCGGGTTCTAGACCGCCACAATGAAGCAAGTCGAGTGAATCTGTTGGTTTCACAGTGCATACGAAAGTTATGTCTACACCGTACTAGAGTCTAGTAAGTGTGCAATCGCATTATGTCTTAAAAACACAACATACATATCTTATTTTAAAAATACTGTATTGCTAAATTATACTAACCATCATGTGAGCTTTCAGTGAGTTGTAATCACTGATCACAGATCACCATCAAAATATAATAATGAAAAAGTTTAAAATATTGCTAGGATTACCAGAATGTGAGAGAGACACAAAGTGAGCAGATGCTGTTGGGAAAACGGTGCTGACAGACTTGCTCGACGCCGGGCTCTGGGTAAAGAAGGCAATACCTGCGAAGGGCGATCAAACCGCAGTGGTAGAGAGGGATTAAGGAGCAAAATTACCTCTACTTGTTGTATTTTAAAAATAGCATGTTTCTTTACACCAAGGCAATACCTAACGAGTAAGGAAAAGGCAGATTAACAAAAAAATGAGAACAATCTTCCCCTTGGACCTCCACTGGCAATATTCTGGGGTTATACTTTTTTTTACTTTTTAAATTGAGAGAGAATTGGGGACAGAGTTAAGCTATTTAGCAGGGATGTGCAGGAGTTACATAGACTTTTTTTTTCCAAATTACTATTTTATTAATTTTTTTTAATATTTGAGGCGAGCTGACACAGCACGTTACGTTAGTCTCAGGTGTACGACACGGGGATTGGACGGGTTTATCTGGGATGCGGTGCTCGCCGCGGGTGTGGCTCCCGTCTGTCGCCACGCAACACCCTTTCCGTCTCACCGCCTGCATTCCTGATGCTGTGCCTTTTTCCTCACGCCCCTGATTCATGCTGTAACTGGAAGCCTGTCTCCCCCAACCCCCCGCCCCACTTTGCCTCTCTCTCCACCCCACAAAACACAGGAGTAAAAAATAAGGTGTTTTTTTAAGAATGTGTTGAATGGCCGAGTACGTGGCCTTTGTCGTCAGACCCCTCTGGTCCGCGCCCGAATCCCTCCCCCTCCAGCGGTGCGCTTCCAGGCCGTGTCATCGGTCCCACAATCATTGCTCTCGTCCCTTTACAGACTCGCCCAGGAAAGAGGTGTACTTTATGGCAATTATTGACATTTTGACTCATTATGATGCAAAAAAGAAAGCTGCCCACGCCGCAAAAACTGTTAAGCATGGCGTAAGTATCTCCGCTTTGTTTCCTTCTCTGCTCCTGGGGTCCTGCTGCGGTCTGTGGTGCGGGGCCCGGCTCTGGTTGTCTCCTTGCCACCAAGCTGCCCAGAGCCCCTCCGTGGTTCTAGTTCGGTGGGCGGTCGTGGTCGGAGCGCGAGGCTTAGAGGCAGCAAATGCCAACAGCTCACGCCAGCTCTCCCTACGCTTTGGGCAAGTCACTGAAACTCAGCGGCTCGTCTTCTTTGTACACGCTGGAGACAGTCACAGACACATGCATCTCTAGAATCCTGAACAGATTCGCTTTTGCTGGGAAAACGCTTCAAAGATAAAAGTGAAGACAGCTAAGTGTTTTCACATGAGTCCTCAAAACTGACCTGTTCAGAACGGAAGCACTCTTCTGTGCTTCACACGCTTCCCGAACATGCAGTCTTAGCTTTCTTTTGGTACAGTGAACTGTATTTTTTCTATTACGGAAATCTTTTGGGTGCAAGACCCAAGTTTCATACCATGAATTCTTCACCTTTATTGTGCTTGCTCTGAATTATCCCTATTTGCGCATATGCTGACCTGCTGAATTCCCCGCGACAAGCCTGTGACGGGTACAGTGTAGCCCTGCTTATCAGCTGAAGAAACTGAGGAAGAAAGCCTAAGCCGTATCCTGTCAGGGTCACAGCACTAGAAAGTGGGAGACACGGGATTGCTCCCCAGAACCTCGCCCAGCCCCTGGCTCTATGCTAGTCCCATCGCCCTGCCCTACCGGCAAATCCCACCTGCCTGGTCGAACTTCGCAAGTGCTGCATACCCATCGTGCTCCTGTTGTAGACATTCGTTCTGGCTTTCCAGGCGGTGCTAAAAAAGCCAGAGGCCCCATCCCAAGAGAGGAACTTGGGCCTCGGCTTGTTCGCACGGAAGGAGAGGCGCCCCCCAGTAGCGAGTGCACCCAGCCGAGATACGCCAGAACATAACCTCGAGTAAAGGCTCTTTTTCTGTATTTTAAAATCAAACAGCCTGTCCTCCCAGCAAGGGAACCAGCGTAAAGCCATATTCTGTTTGCCCAAGAAACACTTCCGTTACATGATCAGCAACTATTTATGGTATTCCTACTGTGTGCAAAGCAGGGACAAGAGCTCCCCCAGCCCACCGCAAGTGTCCAAAATCCCGTACTGGCCAGAAAGGAAGGCACCCAGGAGCTCTCACCCAGCGGCTAGCATCGCCACCTTCAAAGCTGCGTTTATGAAATACGCACGTGCCCAAGGCACCATCTCCCTTCCCTGATTCTGAGTCCAGCTCAAGGGGTTGGGGGAGGTCGCGAGAAGGCTCTGTAGCAGTTCTGATGCTCACCCCTGATTGAGAACCACGGGGATACTGCAGAGACGGAACCGGGTCAGAATCCCCATCATCCCTATTTTAGCTTTCCCAGTTGTGTAACCCTGAGAAAACACTCTGGAGCTTAAGGGCCCCAAGTAATAAAGGAGTCCTAACACCTTGCTGATGGGGTTGTGCGAGCAGGCTGCGTCCTGGGGAGAGGCTCTGTGTCTGCGCCCACCCCTCCTCGCACGGGCCACAGTACCGCACACCATGTGGAACTGGAAATCGACCGGAGCAAGCATGGCTCCATTTTAGTTTCCACTGCAAGACAGCAGCTCAGCTCCGCCATACGCCACGTGGCCTAAGACTGTGTGTACAGTTTGCAGGAGCAAGACGTTACTCTTAGCAAAGGAATGTTGTGTCGAGCTGCTGCTGGGAACTCTTCTCTGCCTTTAAGGCCTGGGCTCCTCCGTGGAGATCCCAGTGGCCCGGGCCAGGCTGGGAAATTACAGGTTTCCCAGTGAGTATGGGAGTCTAAAAATAGCACGTGGTGACTTCGTAAAACTGGCCCTGCCCTCTGCAGCTCAGGAAGCTGGCCGGTAACTACATACCTTGAGTCTGGTCGCCAGCACTGCCTCCCGTCCTGGGAAATCCCCCGCTGAGCCTCCGCAGAGCCCCCCCTGCCTTGCTCCGAGCAGCTCTGTGAAGGGGAACAATGGTACCCCTGTGCCCGGCGCTGAGGGAAGCCCGCCCGGCGCCCTGGGGGGAGGTGCAGTCAGCAGCCTGATGTCTCACCTGGCTGTGGGGCCAGCCGACACAGACCCTGCTGCTGCGGCTGTCACCTCTCTTTTGAGCGCTCTGCCACTTTCCTGGGTCCTGGAGAAGAAACCCCATCCTATGTCCTGGTCACCGGAGTTTCCCTTTGGCCAAACGTTGCAGTTGGTGGTACTCTCCAGGGATCTCCAGTCTGCTCTCCTGAAAAACAGCAATATTGTTCGTGTGCCTTGTGAACGGAGGCCACGCAGAGGCCACTGTGTGACAGGAACATCCCAAACGTGGCTAGTTCCTTTTTTTTTTTTTAAGTTGCCGCAGTCCCAGTGTGATAACAGCATCCGTTACTGACTCTTCACCTCACTTTCACACAGATTCCCAAGAACCCTGATTATTGAGACACAACAGCCAATATATTTTATGTTTTAAGAACAGAGGCAGAGATTGGAAGATTATTAGCTTTGTATTTAGCTGCAATTGGAAATTGCTGTGGAGACTAAGTAGTAATTATATCGATATTCTTCTCCTTTACAACTGCCTAGGCGGGTGCAGAGATCTCAACCGTGAACCCAGAACAGTATTCAAAGCGCTTTTTGGACTTTATTGGCCACATCTTGACGTAACCTCCCACATGGCCTTGGACGGACATGAGCACGGGAAGGACCGAGGTGGCTTCGGTGTAGGAGAAATGGAAACCAAACTCAGTGAAGCACACCTCCTCGTTTACATCTTCAGGCCAAGATGACTGATTTGGAGGCTACTCGCTTTAACAGCTACCTGATATTTCCCAGCATCGTTCTAGCTATTTCTGACACGTGTGTGTGCGTGCGTGTGTGTGTTTGTGCGCGCGTGTATGCGTGTATCTTAAAAATTAATTAATTAATTAATTAATTAATGGAAACCGGTCAGCTTCAGTCAGAGTGCATTTGGGCAACCACCCTCTGATTCCAGCTGTGGATGGATGGATGGATGAGCACATGTGGGGGGAGGGGGCGAAGGAAATGCATGTCAGACCAACCATGTTGGCATCACACGATAAACTGTGGATCAGTTTATTTTTTGGAGTTGAAAGATGTGACAGTATTCATAATAATAATGAAGATAATAATAATGATGATAATAATGATGGTGATTAAAAGGAAAAACTTACTGCGAATGTTACATTTCTACCACGCACGCTGACACTCCTTAATAGTTGTCCCCCAAGCCCCTGGCGCTGGATGGGGGAACCCTGGCTCAGGGTTCTGCCTCCCCATGTCGGGACTCCCGGTGTCCGGGGACAAAGGCCCCTCCTCCAGCAAGAAGCTGATGCCCCTAATGACTCTTGTCTGTACGTTTTCACCTCAGTAAGTATGTCCAGGAAAACTGCGTACTTCTCTTTTCTTGCCTGGAGCTTCCTCACTGTTACACTCTTATGTTGCAATATAGGAATTAATGCTACAAAATCAAAATAAAGCTTACCTGAAAAGTGCATAGTTTTGGGCAATGGTATCTACATCTCCTACTGTGGGAAGGTGAGCAAAGCATTAGAACTCTGAATTCTCCTGTTAACGATGGCAAATCTGAATTCTAAGTTGTTTATGTTTCACCATTGGTTAAACAGGGGTATTTTGTTATGAATTATCCCTTTAACTGAAACCCTCAATTTTACTGTTTACATTATTAGGAAAACAGGGATATTTTTGAATCTAAAAATTTAATGTACAGCATGTGATTTTTGAAGTTTACATGTAAAGTCATTTTACAGCATAGGTGAAATAATGTTTGTCCTATTTTGAAATGTATCCTGCAGTCATGTGTTTGGGTGAATGTTTTCTTCAAAGCACATGGTAGGCAGTCTTATACAATAAAAGGAAAAGGATTGTTTTGTTTCCTCCAGGTGTACATTTATCAACCTGATGATTTTTTTTGAAATGTTTAACCCAGATCTGGTTATGTAAGTTCATTGCCCTAAACTGTGCGGATTGTGTTTTAATCAGTTTATAAACTTCCAGCACCGATCATGTATTTACCCACTTTCCGGCATTTGCTGACAGGAGTCAAGCTAGAATGTTAGACTTGCTCAGAGCAGGTCGTCAACTTCACACTGTGCTAAAGCTGTGCCTTTGAGAGTCTTTGTTTCAAACGTGAGACGACGTTTGTGGGCAGTTTCAGAAAAGGGAAAAAAAAATACCCCTCTCAGTGATTACTTACGACTCCGCAAAACACCCCTGCCATACCGCCTCTTCCAGGAGCTTTACTTCAGGGCTTAGCAAGACTGCGACGGTGCCCACGGGCGTGGGTTTGCTTCGGAAAACACGAGGGGGAAGCACGTCAGGGCCTCTGGAAGCCGGCAGCGACACCATCCCGCGACTGGTCACTGGCTTCACCCGGGTTTGGGAGCCGCGGTAGGTGATGTTCTCGCCGCTGTGACCTGGTGTCCAAATCTGTATTGTATGCATTCAAATTAGTTGAGACTGTGATTTGGGGACCCCCCCCCACCATTCAGTCTGGCATCGAGTCCACTTCGGTGTTCTAAGTGACACTGTGGTTTCTTTGACCCAGGACTACAAAAGTGAGACCCTGAAGTAAAGATAAGGCGCACGTACATCATCTGAGCGACTCTTTCCTTTGTGGCCGGTCTGTATGCTTTTAGAAGTTTACAAAATGCTTTATTTTTGTCTGTAACAGTCTCTGTCGTTCCTTTCTGTCGATAAACCATTTGGACAGAGTGAGGAAGTCTGCCTTGTATCTCCTAGTGCTAACCACACACTCCGGTCATGAGCCAGGCTTTACGAAATAAAGCACTTTGATGACTCACAAGGTGCAGCCTTCGTTCCTCTCTCTCAGTTGTGTTTCTCTCTACTGCAAATAACTGTTAAGTCCTCGGCACTAAGACTACCTGTAGCTGATCCTTGAAGAAGTAAAAGTGAAACTGAATCTTTTCACTCTCTAGAGCTTTGCCTCCAACCTGTGAATTATTTTACTAGTAAATAACAGAAACTTCCCCACCAAAATGGACTTACTGCAAGATGGACAGGCAGAGAAAAGAAATCTCTTCAGTGAATACCCTACAAAGTATATTGTTTTATTTTTAATTTGTGCCAGCCACAGTTCTGTGTCAGTGTGTTTCAGGACTTTCCTGGGCTACCGCTGATGGACGAAGGCTTCCTGATGGCATCCTGTACTGTCGCTGGCGCCCGGGCAGCAAACACAGTCCGCGAGGCTCCAGCACTTGTTTTGAAAATGCATATTTGTTCTAATGCAGTTGATCTTTTGAGGGAGTGATCTGAGCATCCTGGGCTTTTCCCATTTACTTGTGTGCACTGTGGTCCAATGGAACGTTAGATGGACACAGCAAACTGCACCCAGCTGAACTGTGTCACTCGGGAATGCACAAGACACCCCCTCAAACATCACCAGCTCCCCCGGTGCCTCCCCATGTGCGCAGTCACACCGGGCGGCCTTCAGACCACCCCGCCCTCTACTCTACAGCAATCGCAGAGATGCAGCCCTTCCAAGGCCTCTACCACGGGCGCCCTTCAGTCCTTTTCAAGATAACCTGCCACATTTATTGGGGTGTTTATACGTTTCCTGACCATTTGGCAACGCTTAAAACTATACTGTTTTTATTACGTCCCTCTTTTTTTTTTAGCTGTTATCAGTGGTGAAGTTTTGGGGTGCTGCGCCCCTTTGTCCCAGTATTCCCATGAGCTCTGTGGGCTTTACTGTGCACACAGCAATGATTTAATTTCCTGGACTGAATTCACATTGGTCCCAGAAAATCGGTTATTGCTAATTGACAAAAGGACAAAAACTGATAGGAAGCATTCATCCTTGATGCAACGCTTCTGGAAATAAGTGATGAAGGGTTAAATGCAAAGGGACTAAGAACTGTGGGTAATGAGGTGGTAACAGATACAATGTACACACCTATATAATGAAGTGGTTAGCGAAGAGAAGGCAAGGCCAAGAGGGGGAAGATGGAATTAAACCCGGGAGTTCTGCAAGCCCCCAGCCACTGTACGTGAATGTTTAATGGGCACAAAATCAGCGGTCACGGTCTCTCCTGCACATAAAAGCCTTCTTCCCGTTCGCGGAACACCCCCATCTCTTCCTCCCTCCCCATCTTAAACAGCACTTCATTCAGCTCCAGCCACACTATCTGGAGCTGCTATGTTACAAACAAAAGTTACTCTCCCTAAAGGGCAGAAACTTCTGTGCCTTTTGGGTTCCCGCGCACAGCAGTGACGCGCACAGCAGCCCACACGCAGTCTCCTGCTCATACGCCCAGCGAACTGCTTCCTTGAAACAGCTGGCGCATCAAAGAGGCACTCCTGGTGACAGTGGCCCCGAAGCGCAGGGAAGTGTCTCTGGGAAAGTGCAGCTGATAAGTTACCTAGAGCGACGACTGAAAGTTCTCTCGTGAAAGGCAGCCCTAAAGCGTACAGTCGGGTACCTTTTCATCTAAACCGAATGCCCTTCAGAAGTTTGTTTTAGTCTTGGTTTTGTGATTGGGTGAAACTCTTGCCAAAGGGCAGTTAAATGCCAGAGTCTATAATTTTCCCTCACTCTTAATCACTTGTGTTTAGTTTAACTTCTTAAGAGAAGGGACAAGAGGTTAGGATTTCTCAGAATCCAGTGTGACAGCTCCGTGTTACAGAATCCCACACTTCGTGCTGGAAGAGGTGTCAGAGATAAGGCAAGCCTGGCCCCAGAAGCTAAGTGACTCGCCCGGGGTCACAGGACAGTTCACAGCAAAGCCAGAGCCGGCACTCTGCGGCTGCTCGAGATTGAGAGTTGAGTGCTTGAACGATGGACCTCATACCCGCTGGGGACGCCCGAGACCTCACCAGCCACCCTCCCTGTGTGAGCGCTCCTGTCCCCAGTCCCTTCCGCTGTGCTCTGAGAGCCCTCACTGGCATGCGGCCTCCCGCATTTTATAACAAATGTTCTACACAGTTCATTTTATGAGAGTTAATCTATATAATTCCACTTCTATCATTTTCTCTAAGTCCGACAGCTTTTCATGACTGTCACTTGACATTTTAAACCAAGGGGTATCACTTCTGATGAATGGCCAGTTTGGAAAACACTGACTTAAGTGGCTAATCTCTCCCACTAAACGAATCACTGATTTTAAATATTTTTTGTAATATGCTGGTTTCTGTCTCTCTCAACCCACCTCCCTTTTCTACACTCACAATATGCAAACGAGGTAGCTTCTTACTGATTAGAGCGGCGGTGAGCAAACCACAGCCTGAGGGCCAGATCCAGCCCGCCACATGATTTTTGTAGTCTTCCGGAAACAGCTACACCCGTTCGCATATTTTCTATTGCTGCTTTCACACCCCAGTGGCAGAGCTGTGACTGAGACCTGACGCCCATAAAGCTTAAAACATTTACTACAGGGGCGCCTGGGTGGCGCAGTCGTTAAAGCGTCTGCCTTCAGCTCAGGGCGTGATCCCGGCGTTATGGGATCGAGCCCCACATCGGGCTCCTCCGCTGGGAGCCTGCTTCTTCCTCTCCCACTCTCCCTGCTGTGTTCCCTCTCTCGCTGGCTGCCTCTGTCAAATAAATAAATAAATCTTTAAAAAGAAAAAAAAAAACATTTACTACAGCCCTTTGCAGAGAAAGTTTGCCAACCCCCGAAACAGAGCCTCATTCGAGTATCACAAAGTAGTTTCTGCAAAACCACGGACGTAGCTACAATTGCTCTATCATCCACAGAGATCTTCTTCAACCTGGCGTTGTTGAGATTTCTTTCGTTCTTCTACTAAAGTTGCTGCAACTTCATGACTGCCCTCGGTTTGTACTGAAATTATTACTGCCATTTGAGTTTGTCTGAGTAAACTGCTATGGTCATCTTAAGTCACCATCACAGTCACCAGTGGAGGTGACTATCTGAGAAGTCCATTGACAAAAGGGGCATTAACTTGAAGTCACTCAATCACTTTGTTAAAGTCCTATAAAAACAGATGACTGAGTTCTTCAACATGTGACATTTTCTTAACAACTTTAAGATATTCATATATACTTTAAACAACCCTTTTTTGGTCACAGAATCTAAGGATTCTGTGGCAACTAATATGTGCTACTTTTACCTAGTTTTACCAAAGATGATAGTACTAAAATATAAGAATTTGGTCAGAGACTGTGTTTACCTAACATTTGTTCCCCCCAAGCTTCCGGGCAGTCTGGGGGTGAATAGCTTATTAGCCTGTGGGTTTGTATTATAGAGAGCCTCGGATATTTTCCCCCAAAGTTCCAGAAGGGAGCTTCTTCCTACTTTGGTCGAACTTACACATCTCCAAACCAAGCTTTGGCCAGGCAAAATGAGGGAGTTTTCCACTTAAAGTCTGAGTAGAGCTCATCCTTCCGTCCCACTCCACTCCCACTTTTTGGCCAGATAGTAAAGTTGATTTACGGAAAATCAGCAGGTCTTTCTAAGTTTCTAAAAATAAGTAAATAATCACAGACTGAGGAGACCGTGTTATTGCAATGAATGCAGACGCAGAGCGGAGCACCTTCACGCCAGAAGGACGAGGCTCCCAAAATCAAACCCTGAATGTTTAACTATGAAGCCACACATTGTTTTCTTTTACTAGTTCCTACATGGGCTTAGGAAGTTAGCTTTTAATTAAACAAAATGCCATAAATAGAGGACTGCCTCTTCTTACCAAAAATAAGCAGCAGCAAAAATGCCAAAATATACAAATGAACTGTATGTATTGATCACGGCTCTGGTGGACCAGACAGACTAAGGGACATCTGGAATTTGCTGACTGGACACACATCCACTGTTCCCACGTAGGGTGGGGGCAGGATACATGTGCCATGGATATACAGATGCTCTTGGCTTTTGGGCCTCTAAATGCTGTTATATAAAAAGGTTTTTAAGTCATCAGTGTGATGAAATTTAATTTTGACAAATTAAAATTTATCAAAAAAATAAAAACATTGACTCAAGGGTCTGTGTTGTGCTAAAGCATTTTCCTTCACATTCTCTCACTTAAACCTCATGCACATAGTTTTATCTTTATTATTCTTTCACAGCGAGAAGACTGAGGCTCAGACAGGTCGGTAAACCCTCTGAGGCAGTAAGTCACAGGGCCAGCTCTTCAGCCAGGTGGTCTTAGAGTTCCTTGTACTGCATCAAGTGTTCTTTGCACCGTATCACATCTCGAAGTTTCCCAAAATATTCGATGCCCTCAATTTCCTTCCATTTAATGCACATGGAGTCAAACTGTCACTATAACTTCGTACTGCATCTGATTTGGACAGTCATAGTTGGCTTGGTTTCCCCCAGAGACCCCATGAAAATACCTAATCAAATACTAGTCTAGCTGTTGCTGGGAAGGTACTTTGTAGATGCGATTCAAGTCTATGATCAATTTATGTTAACGAAGAAAGATTAGTGTAGATGACCTGGGTGGGCCTGATTCAATAAGGCCTTAAGAGCAGAACTGGGGTTTTCCAGAAGAAGAAATTCTACCTGTGGACAGCAGCTCAGCTCACGACTGAGAGTTCCAGCCCACCCTTCCCAACAGCCTGCCCACTGGTTTTTCAACTTAAGCTAATAAGCCCTCACAATCATATAAACCAATGCCCTGCAATAAATCACTTAATAAACAGCTTTGACTGGTTGTGTTTTTCCGGCAGAACCCTGACTCACACCAATCTTCCAGAGCTCTTTCAATAATAAGGGGGAAAGGAATGGTGGAATAAAACCCTCTGAAAATCCACTTCTCCATGAAAGTAATCAGAACCCTTGCAAAAATTGTCATCATTAACTTTTTCAGAACTCTGGATATTAGCCAAAAACCTGCAGCAATCTGAGGAGCTTTTATTCAAGAAAACAACTGGATCTTGGGAGGAAGTGAGCGTTTCATATTTTATTTTACTTCTTCCCAGATAAACAAAAACCGAAAATTTGTCACTAGCAGATCCTTCCTATGTAAACACTAACCAAAGTCCTTCAAACTGAAATGAGGATGATGTCAGCAAGATAGTGGAGCAAAGCCCTGGCCCCTCCTTCCGCAAAAAACACCAATTCAGCAACGATTCAGAGAGAGTCCCTTTCTGAGAAATCCAGAAACGAACTGAAAGGCTCCTGCACTCGAGAGAACACAAAACCAGACTCACTGAAGTCAGTAAGGAGATTCAGGACACCCTCTCACGGGAGTCCCTGCACCCAGCAGAGCACCCCATGATCAGGAAGAACCCCCCCCCCCAGCTCCCTGCTTAACCCACGGGAAGGCAGAGGTTGGTTTATGCATCCAGCACCCCAACTTTTCCAAGAGGTCTCCCCAGAAGCCTAGCTTTTATCTTGCCAATCTTGGAGCTCTAACGGGCCTGGCACAGTTAGCTGCTTGGGGAAAAAAGACACAGCAGCTTGGGCTAGTGGATGCCATAGACCCTCCCCCTGCCCAGTACAGAGCGAGTGGATGAAAAATCCCTGTCTGTTGTCAGCTGCCTCGAGGGAGGAAAAGAGTTGATTTTTATGCCCACCCCAATTTCTCCAGGGCTGCCAACAGTCTAACCAGTTTTGAATCTCTTGACTGGTCAGCACAGTCTGCTTGCCTAGGGGAGAACAGAGATGGTGGTTTGAACTGATCGATGCCATAGCCCCCCACACCCCTGCTCCGCACAGAGCAAGAGACAAAAAAGACAGCCGCCTGCAGTTCCCTGAGGAGGGAAAGAGTTGGTAGAGGTCCCCACAATCTGTAACTGGGCTGAATGACAAGGGTCTTCTGTACAAAGCCAGCCCATGAAGGAGGAGAGGTGCCTGCTTCATCTAATGCACGCATACCAACAGAGTCAAGGACGACGAACAATCAGGAAAACATGTGCCAAACGAACAAGACTTATATCCAGAATTCATAAAGAGCTTTTACAAGTTGACAATCAAAGAGACAAATTTTAAAATGAGGAAAGAATTTGAATAGATGTTTCTCCAAAGAAGATATACCAGTGGTTAATAAGCATATGGAAAGATGCTCAGCATCATTAGTAATTAGGGAAATGCAAATGAAAGCCATAAATCACTTCACACCCACTAGGATAGACAGAATCAGAAAGACAGGCAAAAGCGAGTATCGGTGAAGATGTGGAGGAACTGGAGCCCTCAGAGTGCTGGTGGAAATGTGCAATGGGGTACCACCACTTTGCAAAGCAGTCGGGCAGTATCTCAACTGGCTAAACATAGGTGACCGTAGGACTCGGGAATTACACTCCTAAGTACATACTCAAGGGAAGGGCTGCATTCCTTCTGGAAGCTTGAGGGGAGAATTCCATTCTCCAAAGCCAGCAGTATAGCATCTTCAAATTTCTCTCTCCAACTCTGCTTCTGTCATTACATCTCCTTTTTGATTAAATTAGCTAGTGGTGTATTTTGTCCATCTTTTCCAAAGCACCAGAATTTTGATTAATGGATTTCATCTACTATTTTCCTGTTTTCAATCCCATTAATTTCTGCATTTACCTTTACTACCTTTGTGTGCTTTCTTTTGGTTTTATTGTTCTTTTTTCTAGATTTTTGAATTGGGGATCTAATTCATTTATTTTCAATTTCTAAATTTAATTGATATAGGTTTTAGGGCTGTGAGTTTTTTAATGATCACTGCTTTTTATATAGAGACATTTTAAGTATGTAACTATATAAAAGTTTTATGTATATATTCTTCATTTAAGTCTTTTCATTATGATCTTTCAGATTCTGTAATTTTTGTGTATATTTCCCTCATAACCCAAGAACTTAACAGAAATTTTTAAAAATTTCCAGGTGGAAGTGCTTTTTTGTTTTTAGTTTTGTTTTTAATTTCTAACTTTATTGTACTGTGTTCAGAAACTGTTATTAATATTTCACTTTGATGAAACCTGTCAATGATTTCTTTGTGCCCTAATATATGACGCCTTTTCAGGAACGTTCACGCGGTCTTTAAAAGAAGGTATATTCTCTATTATCAGGGAGCAGTGTTTGAGCCAAAGGATCCTACGGCCGAGGGTGCACAATTCACTCTAGTGATGGCATTGTCTGGGCTCCACAATAACTTCATGCCCCAGTTTTTGTTTCCCTGTTCAAGTTTATATACACGTTCCCGTGGCCAAGAGCCCCCTCACCGCCATCGCACGCCGTGACCTGACTCTCGACGGCACTCCAGAGTTGCTCTGTTGCCAAATCAATATCGAAGTTTTCACTCACCTCTTCCGGATGACCTACAACTGGAATTTTCCTGTAGTTTTTAACATCATGCACCCGGCCAGTCTGCGTGATCTCACCCCCGATGAACGACTCCCACACCGGGAAACACCCGGGGAGTCTGGGGAACTCAGCGCCCAGAGAGCCGCTCTCGCCCACCAGCCCCGAGCAGGTCCTCGCCGCCATCTTGCGCGGCTGACCCTTGACCTGGCGCGCTGCGGCGCCAAGGGCCCACGACGCAGGCGCACTCTTACTATCTTAATAGGCACCCTTTGACTTGCGTTGTGAATACCGCCGCATGCACCGTATTAATCTACTTTCCTCTCTCGCTCCTTTCTCTTACTATTTTGAGTTACATTTTTTCTACTTTTTCAGATTATATCCTCTTTATATATTATTCTTTTACCCATAATTTCACCCTTATTTTAGCCTTGGCACTGTGCTTGTAGGAAATGTTCACCCTCAGTCCTTTTGCCAGTTTCCCCCAGTCATCTCCTACTGGATAAGGTTCACCCTGTAGTACAAGAGCAGACAAGCTTTCTCACTGAGGAACCTGACAGTAAATATTTTGGGCTCGGTGGCCATCTGTCAAAATTACTCAGTCGGCTGTTACAGTGCAAAAGTAGCTGTAGACAATACATAAATGGATGAATATGGCTATGTTCCAATAAAACTTTATTTACAAAAAAGGATGGTGGGTTGACTGAGCCCTGCTGTGTTAGTTAATTTTACATGTCAGTTTACCTGGATCACAGGATGTCCAGATACTTGGCTAAGCATTATTTCTAGGTGTGACTGTGAGGGTGTTTTTGTATGAAATTACCACTTGAATTCGCAGATTCAGTAAAGCAGTTTGCCTCCCCCCTCCCCAATGTAGGGGAGCATCGTCCAAAATGTTGAGGGCCTGATTAAAACAAAACAGGAGGGGAAGGAAGGATTCAGCCTTTCCTGCCTGATCACTTGAGTTGGGACATTGATCTCCTGCCCAAGGCACTCCTGGTTCTCAGGCCTTTAGACTCGTACTGGCTTTCCTGGGTCTCCAGCTTGCAAATGGCAGATCATGGAACTTCTCAGTCTCCATAATTGTGTGAAACAATTGCTTACGTAAATCTCTTCCTGTATATATCATCCTATTGGTTCTGCTTCTCTGGAGAACCCTAATATGCCTGCTTCTAACAGGTTCCTTCGGAAAAGCACCTGTATATGGCAGTCCCTGAGTTCTTGCACACTCAGGACTGTTTCTCAATAGCTTTGATATTTGAAGGGTAGCTTGGCTGAATAATTTTCTTCTTTATCCATGAAATCTAATCATTTTACCAGGCCTACAAGGCCGCTTCCAGTGATCCTCTCCTCCTGGTATTCATGCCTTTGTTTAATCCTTTCCCCCCAAGTGTAGGCTGGAACAGTGATTCGCTTCTAACAAATAGAATATGGCAAAAATGATGAGATGTCACTTCCAAGATTAGGTTACAAAAAAAGACTCTGGCTTCCATCTTCCTCACCCTCTCTTGTTCTACTTACACCCTCTGATGGAATCCAGCTGTCATGTTGTGAGCAGAGACCCACTTGGCAAGGGGCTGATACTGCTTCCCAAAAGCCAGTGAGGAGCTTCATTCGGCCTGCCAGAAACCATGTAGGTCCTCCCTCAACTGAGCCTTCAGGTGAGACCCAGGGCTGAGAACGTCACTGCAGCTTCATAAGAGACGTTTAGGCAGAGACGCTTAGCTAAGCTGCTCCTGGATTCCTGACCCACAGAAGCTGTCAGATAAGAATTGTCTGTCATTTTAAGCAGCTAACAGATAATAGATAATACAGTAGATAACGATATACCAGGATAACTCAAAGATCATCCCAGGCTCATTGTGAGGGTGCCCACTTCTTTTTAAAAACTGTAGTAAAATGCACATAAACTTTCCTATCTTAACCATTTGTAAGTGGACAGTTCAGGAGTGTTAAGTACATGCACATTGCTGTGCAACGGATCTCCAGAACTCTCTTCCTCCTGCAAAACCGAAACACTATACTACGAAACAACTCCCCCCGTCCCGCCTCTCCCAATGCCTGGCAACCAGCATTTCACTTTCTCTTTCTATGAACTTGACTACTCTGGGTTCCTCATGTAAGTGGAATCATAAAGTATTTGTCCATTTGTGACTGGCTTGTTTCACTTAGCATAAGGTCCTCAAGGGTCATCCATATTGTAGCATGTGTCAGAATGTCCTTCATTTTTAAGCCTGAATAATACTCCATGATACGGATATCCTACGTTTTGTTTATGCATTCATCTGTCGATGGACACTTGGATTGCCTCCACCTTCTGGCTATTGTGAATAACCATTACAATAGTTTTACGTAGATGTGGTCTGCTCTATGGTATTTTCATTCATTTCCACAATAGTTGAGGGGGGAGCATAAGTATGTATTTGTGTCTGCAGGATCCCTAATTTTTTCTTCTTTTTTCCTTCTTTTCCTTCACTGCCATATCTCCAAGAGGTACCCCCCTTCCCTATAATAGCTGAGTCTCCCCCAGAAGCAATGCTTCTCCAAAGTGCTTCTATTCTGCTCGCTTTCAAACTCCCTTCCTTTTGCCAGTGCTATGAGTTATCAATGCCTGACTTGCATTTCAGTATTTTGTACTTTCTTTTTCTGGGGGTGACTTTTATTTCTTCTGTACCCCTTTACTCGTTTTTATTGAGTCTCTTCAGCTTTCTCTCCCCTGCTTTCCATACCCACTGGCATGTGTGGTGAGTAGGTGGCAGGAGCTGTTGAATTCTGGTTTGTTTTCTACTCAGGGGTAATTTGAGTACCCCCATATTCTGTCTCTTACTACTGCAGAAGGTGTGGGACGTGGCTTTATTTGCTCTCCTTGTTGGGTTTATAGATATTTGCAGAGGGTGAGAGGGAAGATTCAGAATTAGGCAGCTACCAGTGACCGCCAAACCCGAAAGTTCCAACCAAGCTTTAAATGTCAGCGTTCCTTAGGGTTTGGACCTGGGTTCTCTGCCCACCGTATGTAACTGTTTCTAGACAATCTCAGTGATTTTCATGACTCCAGTTATCAATGATACATCATTAGCCACTACCTGTATATTTTCTATTCATATTTCTCCTTTGAGATCCAAAACTTCAACCAATTCCCCCTCTTTACTTGGATGTTTCAAAGGCCCTTAAGTCACAGATCCTGTAAATGCCAAACTAGATTCATGCTACTCTCTCCCCCCAAACCTAGGCCTCCTCTGGTTTTTCTATCTTACTCCCATCCACTTAGGTGTATAAGCCAAAATTTTGGGAGTCATTCCTCCCCACCCTCAAATCTACCACCTCTCCCCAAATCCAATAATATCACATCCTCTTAATTCTCCCTCCCAAGTATCCCTCAAATTCATCCACTTTTCTCCTTGTCTACCACCTTGTTTAAGCCTTCGGAGTCCAGGCGCACCTGGGTGGCTCAGTCGGTTAAGTGTCTGCCTTCAGCTCAGGTCATGATTCTGAAGTCCCAGGATTGAGCCCCACATCGGGCTCCCCACTCAGCGGGGAGCCTGCTTCTCCCTCTCCCTCTGCCCCTTATCCCACTCGTGCTCTCTCTTTCTCTCTCAGATAAATAAAATCTTAAAAAAAAAAAAAAAGCTTTCAGAGTCCATTCAGTTACTCGAACGAAAAATCTGGGAACTTTCATTACTCATTTCTTTCCCTCACTACCACAGTCGATCAGTCAGCAGATCCTGCTGGCTCTTCTTTCAAAATATCCCATTCCATCAACTTCCCCCTATTTCCACTGCTACCATTCTGGTCCAGACCCACCGTCATCTCTCACCGAGTGCCCACTTGCTACAAGGCACGGTCTCATCTTCCTAAAAGGTAAATCAAAACATGTCACTGGTCACTCACATATAGGAAACCCTTCAATGGCTTCTCATCGTACTTAGAATACTCACCGTCCTCACGCGGCCTGCCAGCCTTGAGCTCATCTTGCCCCTGCCTGTTTCTTAGATCTTACCTACTCCTCTCTCGGCGGCTCCCTCTGCTCCAACTATACCTGAGTTGTGTCTGCTTCTCAAACAAGTCGTGTTCTTCCCAACGTAAAGGCCTTTGTGCTTGTGCCTCCCGTATCCTGCAATGTCCTCCTGTGACTTGTTCCTTCTCATACTGAAAATCCTGTGACATGGAGGTTCTCCTTAATTTCCTCTTCAGCATAATACTCTGTTCATGGACATCATAATCCACCTTACAGTCTGTCATTTTTTCATTTGTGTTGGTTTGTGGTATGTTCTCTGCTATAAGGCAAAAGCACAGGGGTTATGGGTGCACACGAAAGACAGTTAGGCCATCCCTTGAGGAGACAGAAAGCTGCCCAGAGTAAGCGGTGCTGTCTAGTCTGAGATCCAAAGGATCGTGTGCCAAATGAGGAGGTGGGATGGCGAGTAAGAGGCGACTGTTTTGACTGAGTGAACAGTAGATAGGACGGCGACAACATGGCACTTTCAAAGGGTCTCATGTGGCTAGGGATAGAGTCAGAGGCCAAGAGGAGACAGGAGGATGGAC
This sequence comes from Ursus americanus, assembly GCF_024610735.1. NCBI lineage: Eukaryota > Metazoa > Chordata > Mammalia > Carnivora > Ursidae > Ursus > Ursus americanus. The sequence goes on from NC_142157.1 coordinate 17,111,919, forward strand.
AGAATGGGTGGCATTTACTGTACACGTACACATGAAAATGGTGGTATTTAGAACTTACTCCTTTGACACACCAATCCCTCGGATAGGAATTTATCCTACGGAAATAGTCAAACATGTATGAAATAATAATGTGGGCACATTCATGGAAGCCCTGCTTGTACTGGCAGAAACGGAAAACAACTTAAATATCCGGTAGATGTTTATCCAAAAAGGAGAAAACCACGTAGCACTTGAAAAGAACGTGGATGTTCTAAATGTACTGATTCTGAAATGATCTGTCCCGGACAAACCGACAAATGAACAAAAACAAAAACAAATCATGGCACCCAACAGTGTATAGAGGACAATTCCATTTGTTTTAAATAAATATATATGCATGTAGACACACAGAATATCTCTGGGAGAAAACACAAGAAACCGGCTTCAGTGGTTGCCCCTGAAAGTAAGGGGAACTGTATGACTTTGAGACAGATGGGAGAGACACCTGTTTTACACAATATACCCTTTTGTACCTTTTGCAAATACAAAATACAAATTAAATTATAACTCTTTAAAAGAATGCTGGTATTGAAATTGAGGGAGAGGCTTTTGACGTCCAGAATTTTCTTGGTCATCACTTGGCATACTCACTACCTCTCTCTTGTTCTGGGAATTCATTCCCACTAAATTAAAGAAGCAGAGTGAGGTCCCAAGGTAGGGGAGCTGGGAAGTTACCTGGATTGGCCACTTCTACCTATATTCACAACACTCTCCTCCGAGTGGGGCACAGACTACTTGTTCTTAGACTGGTTAAAGATTTGGAGTCAGGGAAGTGGCCAGGTGTCTATGCTCCAAAGGGCACTCGCAGAAAACAGTGGGAACAGAAGTGTCCCCAGAGCCATCCAAGCACTTGGGTCTTTCTCTTTCTATGGTGTCTATGCCCCTAGATATTGCTACCCAAGTATTAAGCAGTAGGGAAACGCATGACAGCTTTTAAAGCCTTTGTGTTCACAGAGAAAGTTGTAAGTTCACCTTGAGCTAAATTCTCACCTCCGCATTCTCGGCTTGCTTGCGCAGACTGTCGTTTGGGAAATGCTCCGCACTGGTTGCCTGGGCCTTCTCATGGCTGAGCTGAATCACAGGGGTCAGTGATGGTTACCAGATGTCCGCTCACCTTCTCGTCATACTTTGAGTGAATGTTGATTCAGCATTTATAACTTAACTTGTAAAAAAAAATAGGATGTTGAACTCCCCTCCTCCCTCGCTTTCTCATTTTTATTTCCTCACTCATTTTCTTTTATTTATTATTCCCCAACCAGAATTCTCACAGGGGCAAAAAACAATCGAAACGTGTGAATCACATGTCAACAGCAGCCCTAATGTTTGCGCAGGAAGCGACCACAACAATGAGCAACGGAAGGGAGAGGGCTGTGTGGGCAGGCTGTGTCAGGCTGTTAAGAGTAGGTGTCCTGGATGCCTGTGAAACCAGCCCGGAGACAGAGAAAATGCTGCCAAGAAACGAGGTCCTTAGATAAACGCAAAAGGCAGACCTCTAGGATTTGATTGTACAGAATTTACATCACAATCTCTCACATAACGGATTACAGCGAACTACTGTCTGTGTTAAGCTTTGTGTGAACCACTGATGATGTGAAAGTAAGTGAAAAGGAACTTCCGGGCAAGCGCGGAAGGTACTGTGACATTATGGCAGCCCTGAGGACTGGGGGCCCCCCCTGCAAACCATCGTGCTACCGGTCTGGGCCCCTGTTCTCTGTTTGCTTGCTGCCTGTGGGTATTTATGTCTTCCTGGCACAGTCTGCACTGCAGGGAAAGCCTCGAGGTTCTTCTTTCATACACCAGCATGAGAAGAGCAGAGACTCGAAAATCGTCCAGATCTGAGGTTGAATCCCAGCTCTGCAGCATGACCCTGGGCAGGCGTCTGAGTTTCTGTTTCTGCATTTATAGAAAGGGGATATGATGCAGCTCACATGGTTGTTTTAGTGATGAACTTAAATAATATACGTCGTTGTGCATTAGTTTTAGGACTTAGCACGTAGTAGGTGCTTAAGTCCCCCAGATCACTTACAACAGTGCCTATTCATCAGATATTCATAATGTATTAATTAGGAGGAATCATTGGATCCATTTCCCACACAACCATCTAAGATGATACATGGGTACAGTATTACAGACGCTGTGTAGCTGCAAGAGACAGGTCAGTGTTCTGGCTTCAACCATACTGCCATTCCTTCCTAAGGGCTTCCATTAATGAACCAAACTGTCCGGAAATCACCCTTCCCTCTCATTCCTTCTTCCACTCAAATTCCCTTTCTTATATATTCATAGATGTGTCAGAGCAAGGTCGGCCATGTCAGTGCAGGGTCAATGGTTTAGGGTTGGTCTTTGATGTGCAGGTGAAGTAGATTTCAAGGTGGTAGGAACAAATGGGTCACCGGAAGGGAGCAGACTGTGCCTACATGAGGCGGTGTCTTTTCAGACAGTTATAGAATCAAACACAGTGAAGAGAAGGTTATGACTTCACAGAAGCCGTGGGCTTGCCTCAGGAGCCCAGGCTCTGCGGGAAAGGGAGAGAACACAAGGGTGGGTCAGGAGTTCTAGCTCACCGTTCACCCCACACACCAACCTTCCAATGACTATTTCCTCCCAGAAAGAGGATGTGATCAACTCTCACCTCCAGTGACAGAAAATGGCTTTGCAATAACTGGTAGACACATAGCTCTGATAGCTTTTCTGCTGGGACCAGAATGTTTTCTAGAGCTGTCTTAACCACATGGGAGACATATGTTTTCTTCTCCTTTACCCCGCCTTGCGACCATCTAGGTCGTTGCTCAACATCTTCCTGAAACCTTCCTCTGGTGATGGCTTCCACCCTGATTTTCCTCTACAGGTAAAATGGGTGCAGACCCCTCTGTTGAAGTATTCTTTAGCAGATCTTTGATGCAACCCAGAGGAAAAAAAAAGAGGAAAAAAAAAAAAAAAGCTTTACCGGACAAGAAATTCAGGGCAAACGTGTTGATAAGCATGTTCTCTGTCCTGGGGCAGAAAGAGGACTGGAATATATTTGCAAATGATACTACAGATCAAAGACTGGTATCCAAGATCTACAAAAAACTTCTCAAACTCAATACACAAGAAACAAATAAACAAATCGTAAAATGGGCAGAAGATATGAACAGACACTTTTCCAATGAGGACATACAAATGGCTAACAGACACATGCAAAAATGTTCAAAATCATTAGCCATCAGGGAAATTCAAATCAAAACCACACTAAGATACCACCTTATGCCAGTTAGAATGGCAAAAATTGATAAGGCAAGAAACAAGAATTGCTGGAGAGGATATGGAGAAAGGGGATCCCTCCTACATTGTTGGTGGGAATGCAAGTTGGTACAGCCACTCTGGAAAACAGTGTGGAGGTCCCTTAAAAAGTTAAAAATTGAGCTACCCTATGATCCAGCCATTGCACTACTGGGTATTTACCCCAAAGATACAGACGTTGTGAAGAGAAGGGCCATATGCACCCCAATGTTCATAGCAGCATTGTCCACAATAGCTAAATCGTGGAAGGAACCAAGATGCCCTTCAACAGATGACTGGATTAAGAAGCTGTGGTCCATATATACAATGGAATATTACTCAGCTATCAGAAAGAACGAGTTCTCAACATTTGCTGCAACATGGACGGCACTGGAGGAGATAATGCTAAGTGAAATAAGTCAAGCAGAGAAAGACAATTATCATATGGTTTCTCTCATCTATGGAACATAAGAACTAGGAAGATCAGTAGGGGAAGAAAGGGATAAAGCAAGGGGGGGTAATCAGAAGGGGGAATGAAGCATGAGAGACTATGGACTCTGAGAAACAAACTGACGGCTTCAGAGGGGAGGGGGGTGGGGCAATGGGATGGGCTGGTGATGGGTGGTAGGGAGGGCATGTATTGCATGGTGCACTGGGTGTTATACACAACTAATGAATCATCGAACTTTACATCGGAAACCAGGGATGTACTGTATGGTAACTAACATAATATAATAAAAAAAATTTTTTTAAAGAAGAAAGAAAGAAAGAAAGAAAGAAAGAAAGAAAGAAAGAAAGAAAGAAAGAAAGAAAGAAAGAAAGAGGACTGGAGGTTAAGGGAGAGTAATTCCCAGCTTCTTGGATGTTGTGAGTAAGTGATCCTTAGCTGTTTTACTGAATGACGAAAATAATAATGAAAACTCCCTAAATATTTCTATAGAGCAATGACAAAGTTTAAAAAGCATAAGGAAAAAAATCCACCAATCCCATTAAGTTGTAAATATAGTCAAGGTCACAAAGAGAAACCATGACACAAATTCCAAAACCTCAGGGGTTTTTTGCTTGTGGCTTAAATCAGCCAAGATTCTTCTCACTTCCAGAGGGTCCCTTTCTCAGAGGACCCAGCAGCCCACTGAGAATCCCACTTAGCAAAGGTCAAACCCATCAACAAAGGTCAATGCTGGTGGCCCCCCTGCTGCAAAGTTCTCTTGTCAAAATTTCAGGCAAAGATTAGATAATAGCATGTTTCATAATAGAAGCAAGAGTAAAAACGTAGGTAAAATACATTCCTATTTATCAAGAATCAAAGTTATCTGAAAACAAGAGTTCACAGAATGCTTTTGCGGAACCGCACAATGATAAATGACGTCCAGGCAGGGCAACATCCTAAAGGGCTTTATGACTCACCGAAGGATCACATAAATCATGGTGGGGATGATCTGTGTGGTGTGAATGTTATTAAGGCTTTTGAACACTTTTCTGAAATTAAGTGGTTCATTTAGGGCATATTAATCAACTTAACCAGGAGTGCCCGTTTCCCAATCATTTGGGGGCATGGGTGGATTCTACAAGAAAAAGCACTGACTGACCTTTTTTTGTGACCACAAACCCTTTCACTCGGTCCACCCAGTCATCCATCCAAACAACAGATCTTTACTGACGTCTGTGTTTTGTGCCGGGAGCTCTGTAGTGCTTGCAATTCTATTCACCCAATACTTCTCCTAACCCAACTGTCCTTTTCTCTCCCTCTGCTTCTAATCACTTTCTTGTCTAGTCATTTGTGACAGAAATTAGGAAATAAAGGCATGCCCTGTTTCCCCCAAACTTCTCAGAGGTATGCAAAAATTTACTATTAAATGCTCGGGACTGAGAGGTTTCCACAAACGCACAACTTGCTAGGAGAACTATTAGGGGCTTTGATGAAACAAAGTATTCATTTATGCGCTGTTTCTAAAAAAGTCATGTTTTTACGGTGATTTCATGCTGGGAACCAAAGGCAGACATCACCTCATTTGATGGTCACGTGGGTTTCACATATTCACCCTCTGGTACCTGCTCCCCGATCTGGGGCTGAGAGCCTCTCCCCGACTCAGGCTGCTCAGATGTTACAACATCTGTCAAGCGTTTTTTCAAAAATAAACTTAGCAGAGAACTTCCCTTTCCCTTCATAGGTCCTCAAATTAGGAAAAAGAATTCATTCTGCATGAAATCTGAAATAATAGGATTACTTTCTCAGCAATTAAATACTTAACCATTCTAACCCCACAGACGGGAAACTCAGCCAAATGCCTCTTTCACATAGAACAGTATTTTAACAAGGCGATGTCAGCTTCTTTTGATGAAGACACTTTCATGGAGTTTTAAAATGCCTCTTCATTTGCAAACACTAAATGTAACCTGTAGAAATGTTCCTGCGGTTGCGAACTTTGTCTCAACTTTTTTTTTTTTTTTAACCAACGAAAAGGGCCTGGAGTCCCTCTAGCAGCAGTGGGCGCTTTCTTCCTTTAAGCGATATCACGATTTTTCCTTTGAAACCCTGGCCTCACTGAAAAATGTATCCACATTCATCTCCGCTCGCTTTGTCAGTGACTGCAAGGTGCTTGTCAGCACACGCTGGCTTTGCTGTGTGCCTCTGACCGGTCGTTCTCCCCCAGTTCTTAATCCATGTTGACTTCGAGATCCTGGTCAAGTTATTTTAAGGCATTTGAAAAATGCTCAGTGTTATCACAGGGCAAATAAATACCAAAGATGAGTATGGAAAGAGCGATGAACATTATAGCCGAACTCCTGCCCCCGGAGGTGGGAGGAAGAGCTGGCTTGGGGCCGCTGGAGGGGCAGTTTAGGAAGGCCATACCTCTCTTCCAGAAACATCACCTCCCGTGTGTTTTCTCTATTTAGCTGCCAGGGAACTGTTTTGCCAATAAACAGTAACTCTTAACTCCATTTAATAGTGATTTTTATTGACATGCATATCTCTAAATCTGGCCTGAATCAGCCCATGGCCCCCAGGCTTAGAATAATCTGAAGAGGTCCTGGATGGGGACCTCCTAGGTCTTGATATTATTTTAACAGTCTCTTCTGACTTTTCTGTCAACTTTTAACAGAGGCTCATAACACTCCTGGAAAGGTGGTTCCTCTGATTCCCAAAGACTGCAAACGAGGCACGCAAGGCTGAAGGATTTCTCTGGCATCACATACCCCCCCCCCGCCCGCCCCCGCCGTGGCTCTGGCGAAGGTTCGAATTTGACGTGTCTAATTCCTAGTTTTTAAATCTCGCGAGCGGAACATGCTCCCTCCCTTTAGGCCAATAAGTCATATCAACCCAGGAATTGACGTTGCTATTCCAATCTAATCATAAAGGTCATTTTCAGTAATGGGAAAAGGACACATTTGCATATATCGCTCGAAGTCCATTGTCCTGAGAACACTGCCGCCAGCTAAACGAAGCCTTCCTCACAATCGTGGAATCACGGGGGACTTCAGAATCTTCTCCATCTCCATGGTCCTGAATATATGGCCCATGTCACAGTAGAAAAATATGACCGTCAGCTCAGGACAGGTTCGGTTACTATAAATGCCACAGGAAGGGGGGGTGTGGGGGGGCTGGGGGGGCGTGTTTCATCAAAGCTATTACTACACACAGTCATTTTCCCCCATGACCCTCTCCGTAATTCCTCATATTAGAAGCAGAAGGGGAAACAGGATGACTTGTGTTGGCCTACGTGTGTGTACAAAGTGCAAATGTGCATACTGATTATTGTGAACCGTGGGTTTGGTTTGGTTTTTTTTAGCAGCTTCTCCGTGTTGACAGAAAACAACTGACAGATGAGAAGATCAACGTCACTGAAAACCACCACCAGCTTCTGTCTCTTTCCCACTTTAGCTGCGATGAACCCAAGCGTCTCCGTCCCGCCCCCGGAGCGCGGGGCCCTGAACACCGAGCGCCTTCATCCTGCGTTCGGGCGAGCCTCGCTCAGCATCTTGTCTGACGTCTCTACCCTGCCAGGCTCCAGGCCCTGCCTTCTAACCTTCGGATTCGGGAAAGAACCGGATTGGCTGCTGGCATTGGAAACTTTTCTCCATGAATGCTTTGTATATGGTTTTGGCAGGCACATATAATATCAGCAGAGAGAGAAATCCCGCTGGCAAGAGAAAATAAAACCCATAACATAACTGTAATGGCCCTGGGTGGCGTTTTACGCGTTATGCTTGCTCGCGATTTATGTTAAAATCAACCTTGCAAAGAGGTTTTTAAAAAGTCTATCAAGCTGCCAAAACTCAAACAGCTCTTTCTTTACTATCCAATGACAGTTGGTTTAACAACCGAAACGGCCGGTACAAACAGCCATTTCCCCGCATTCTGAGACCTCGTGGACCCCGAGTCTAATTTCACCAAGCGATTTTCGTCTCCCTTACAAACGGCTGCCTCCTTCCTGCTATCCCTCTCTCCTCGCGTCTCCTTGCTTCTCCTTTCTCTCTGATACTCCATCCTTTCTGTCCAAACTTGGGAGGGACCCGAGGGAAAGGATACTAATTAATCCAAGGTCACTGAAAGGAATGTTTTCATTTGGAAACCACATTTGGAAAGGCTCTTGCTTCACCCCGGAGCCCTCCCGCCAGACCTCTGTGCCAGGCCTGAGCGTGTGACTGTTCACACTCACACCACCGACGGCTAGGGCTCCGTCCCAGCAGGCTAGTGGTCCCTTCTGCACACACACCACCTCCCCAGATCGGCGCCCGGCTGCCAGGCCCCGTCTGCCCGAGCGAGAGGCCTGGGGCCCTGGGGTGCAGTTGCCCGCACCCCACCTCCACCATCCGGGACTTATCCACTCCGGGACAAGCACACACCTTTCCGCGTGCACCCCTAAGCAGGACTCATGTCTCCCTCAGCTGGCTGATTAATTTCCCTGGCAACTTACACGTTTTCAGTTAGTGCCTCTGACAAAGGCTGAAGAAAAATGACTCTCGACACGTGAAGCCCCTTCATCTGGTTTAGACTAAACTAGAACAGGGACGGTGCCTCTAAGACGAAGCTAGTCTAACAACACACCAGCAATGTTTTCTTTCTTTTTTTTTTTTTCTTTTTAATGTATGCATAATGGAGAGGCCACCTGCTTCCAAGAAGGCGCTGAGGCCGCAGAACAAGGCAGGCAAATAATGAGTTTTCATGCTGACGCGGGGCCTCGGATGCCCGGTGAGTGACGCGGGGCTACCAGCCACAGAGGGACAACGCACAAGGGCGGGACTCAACCGAGACCTTCGAGGAGGAAGGAGGGCGCCCAGCTGTCTTCCATTCTGAGTGAGGACAGAAGAGAGAGAGAGGAACCAAGGTAGTAACGTCGAGAAGACAGACTTGCCGGGAATGCGGGGCCAGGACTGAGGCCGCACCACCTCGCTCGGGGGCCTCCGCTGTCCCCACCGCAAGGACCAGATGAGTCCCCTCCAGACGCGGGGTCTCTGCAGGAACTCTGACTCCCTGCGTGGACTGGGCATCCTCGCAAGTTCATGAGCATTTATGGCATCTGACATTCGCTCTAACGGTTGAGAGACGGAAGGCGATGGTGACGACCGTCGAAGTCAGAGAACACAGCATGGCCCTCACGCACTCCAGCTGCCTGTGGCTGCCTGCTGTCTGAGCAAGCAGGAACGCCCACGTGGCCTTAGGGGGCAGGGTCTTCGGAGAATATTCTACACATGGGAACCCTGAGTGGGGACTTCCGAGTGCGATACATGAGGACGGTTATCCCCTGAGAATATGGCAGGTTTGGAGAAGAAGCCTGTGCCCTTTCAGGACAGATGAAAAATTCGATGGTGCAGAGGACATCATTTCTCCTCTCGGTTGGAATGACACCCCTCCCAGGCCAGGTAGGTAGCCCCAGGGGCTCCCACCTCTCATGCCAAGTTGTCTGTGAGCAGAACTTCTCACAGGTCCTCTCCTCAAGGGCCGCATGAAGTGTCTCGGGTGGCCATACTCCTACAAGATGCCCACTGGGAGTCCCATGTCCAGGCGTCCAGTAAACTCCAAATCACTGGGCCAAGGTTAATTAGTCTTGTCTGATGGATGACTAGTTTGATCAAATAAAACTAGCCTTGTTACACCACAGCTCGATCCACTGGGGATGGTGCCAGGACAGAAAGAAAGGCATCCAATCCGAAAGACCGTATATCCTCAGAAACAAACTTAGGGTATCAAGCATGTCCTGAGGAAACAGGCTTGAGGAGTGGACACCAGGTCAGCTGCTAAAGGGGTGTAAGATTTCTGGGAGATCTAGGAGCCCAGAAAATACGTACAAATGTTGAAGGTGGCTCGGGCTCCCTGCCCTTTCCCTCGTATACTTATCAGAATCTTTTTCTAGAATGCTGACCTCATCCCTTTACTACCCTGTTACAAACAAAGTCTGTTCCCACGCTCCCTCCAGCCCCCTGCCTGTAAGATAAAGTTCAATCCCTTCCACCCCTCTCCATGCACTCTAGAACTTCCCAATTGTTCATGAACCCCTCGGATTACATGTGCTGCAGTTCTTAAAGGGACCCTCTGTTCTAACCATGCTCTAGCCAGGGCCTAATGACCTGAACAGGTCCCCATTTCAGTTTTGTGAGCAGGAACTCTGTGGCCAGAAAGGCCTTTCCCTTGTCTCTCCATCTACCCAGTTACACCTGCCCTTCACAGCTTTGCCTGACTGTTCCACACACATTTCCCCCTTCCCTGCCATGGTGCCCTTAGAACCTAACCAAAGTGCCCGCACATGGTACCTGATAAATACTTTGAAGAAGCGAGTGGCTCTGATGGGCACAGAGTGGGCAAAGTCGGAGCCCCAGTCCTACTCAGCCGCACTCAGTTTCACATCTCCTAGTCCGGGGCTGGAGCATCACTAGCTTTCTCGAAAATGTCTCTCTTCCTAGGTGCCCATGGAGACAGGATGTGCAGGAATCCATTCTTTAAAGAATGTCTGAGTGCATGTTCTGATGGGGGTAAATTAGAAAATGTATTAAAATGTATTAAAGTTTTAAGATTCATTTGTTCATTCTTTCACTCAACACAGAATTCTGGACTCTGGGGTAGACGCTGGGATGCAAAGCTGTGGAAACCTCTTCCCCCTCTTCACTCCCGCCACTGAACGCTGAGTTGAGAGGACAAGGCAGGAAGAAACCCAACAAACACAAGAAAGAGGGGTGTGCACCAGATACTGTAGGTGCTAGAGCAAGGACCCCGATTCAGCCTGGAGGAGGGCAGGCGGCTCCCACAGGAAGCTGGTCACTTGAGGGGCAGCGGCATGGGGAGCACCCACAACTGAGTGTGAATCCGTGACCGGAGCAGGAGGGGGCCACCTGGAGGTCTGGAGGGTGGGCTGAAAAAGCCTCGTCTAACCCACCACAAGGACTAACCTGAACAAGATGGCCGACCCCACGGTGCAGGGGTTGGTGAGGATTTGGAATGACGGCAACTCTCAAACACTAGTACAGGACCTGCCAAACGGTCTGGCCATGTGGAAACCAGTTTGCAATATTCTTATGAAGTGACGCACACATTTACCACACAATGCAGCAATCCCACTCCTGCGGATGTGCCTGCGAGAAACTCAAACACGTGCTCACGCAAAGACATGTACGCAAATGTTCCTCACAGATTTACTCAGGATAATGAAAAACTGGAAATAACCCAGTTGTCCATCAACTGCAAATAAATAAACTAGCTGTGATATGTCCACACAAGGCAATACTAGTCAACCATCAAAAAGAACAAACATCTGATACATACAACATCATGGACAAATACAAAAAGCATTATGTGAAAAGAAGCCGGGTACAAAGTACATTCTCTACGATTCCTTTTGTATGAAAGTCCTTTAAAAAGGCAAAGCTACAGTGCCACAAAGCAGATCAATAGTTTCCAGAGACCAGAGATAAGGGGAGGGCGATATCAAAGGGACATGAGCAAATTGTTCTATATTCTGAAAGTGGTGGTGGTAGTGGTGGTTCCCTGGATAACAGGTTTTGCCAAAACTCACTGAACTACACATGTAACATCAGTGAATTTTACTGTACATAAATTATACTTCAGTAAAGCTGATTGCAAAAAGGAAAGAGAAGGGAAGGGGGAAGGGAAGGGGGAAGGGAAGGAGGAAGGGAAGGGGAGGGGGAAGGGAAGGAGGAAGGGAAGGGGAGGGGGAAGGGAAGGGAAGGAGGAAGGGAAGGGGAGGGGGAAGGGAAGGGAAGGAGGAAGGGAAGGGGAGGGGGAAGGGAAGGGAAGGGAAGGGGGAAGGGAAGGGAAGGGAAGGAGGAAGGGAAGGGGAGGGGGAAGGGAAGGGAAGGAAGAAGGGAAGGGGAGGGGGAAGGGAAGGGAAGGGGGAAGGGAAGGGGAGGGGAAGGGAAGGGAAGGGAAGGGAAGGGAAGGGAAGAGAAGAGAAGAGAAGAGAAGAGAAGAGAAGAGAAGAGAAGAGAAGAGAAGAGAAGAGAAGAGAAGAAGAAAGCTTGTGTGTCATACAAAGGGGATAGACTTTATCTGGAAGGAACAGGGAGTCCATGGAAAATGGTCTAAGCTGGGTGGGTGACAGGATGAAATTTGTGCTCTAGGAAGGTGCTCTGACCACAGCAGGGAGGATCAGGAAACTACATTTTCATGCCCAGCCCTGGGGCTGTCAGAAGGAGACATAGCAGGCTCTCTGGCTCATATGACACATAAGCTCTTAAGTCATGTCTCCCATCTTCTGCCATCTAAACAGGGTCAAAGGGTTAACAGTGATTCTCTCTGGATAATAAGTCTTGGATAATGTGCCTTCTTCATAATATCTTATATTTTCCAAATTATCTATAGTAAGCATGTTTTACTTTCATAATCAAAAAAGTTCTTTTCTTTTATTTTTTTTTTTAAGATTTTATTTATTTATTCGACAGAGATAGAGACAGCCAGTGAGAGAGGGAACACAAGCAGGGGGAGTGGGAGAGGAAGAGGCAGGCTCACAGCAGAGGAGCCTGATGTGGGGCTCGATCCCATAACGCTGGGATCACACCCTGAGCCGAAGGCAGACGCTTAACTGCTGTGCCACCCAGGCGCCCCAAAGTTCTTTTCTTTTAAAACAAAAGTATTACTAAAAAGTTAAGCTAGCATCAAATCTCAAAAGAATTTTAAGAAACAAGACCAGCTGCTTCACTCTGTGTCTAGTCAATGTAGCTGCAGAAAATCACTCCAGGGACGTCTATGGTGGCACAATTCTGCAGCACCCACAATGCTGGTAGCTATCTTGTAGGCGTCACATAACTTGCCCAGATGTTGTTTCCACCTGCTGGCCCTCAGCTGGCACACTGACCGCCCCCCCCACCGCCGCCCCGTGCTGGAGGTTTGACCACTGTAGTCATGTGGGGAGTGGGCCGTAGGAATAAGATCAGAGATAGAACCAAGAGCCAAGAAACAGAAAGCTGGATCTCTGGAAACTGATCGTCAAGGGAAACCAAAGAGACATGTTGGGTTTGGTATCATACAAGTCAGAGGTGGTGACTGCGGCGTGGGTCAACACTGAACAACTGCCCCCACCCACGTATGGAGAACCCAGAGGTGACTACCGAGCTGAGGGTCAGAGGCAAGTTAGCTGTGGGGGCAATGGGAGACCCCACTGGAAGACCTGGGTTTGGGCAAGGCCTAACTCCAGGGTGAAACCTCCGATACGCTTCCTGCTGTTGGAAGAAGATAGAACATTTGCTCCAGTATAGCAGCCTGACATAGGAGGCAGATCCTGACACCCAGCCGGTCATTCGGATGGAGTCATTCGTTCAACTAACGCTTACTGCTATAGCCTGAGTGTTTGCGTTCCCCTAAAATTCATATGTTGAAATCTAACCCCCAATGCAATGGTATTGGGGGGGCGGGGCTTTGGGCAGTGATTAGGTCATGAGGGTGGAAGCTTACCAAAGAGACCTCCAAGGACCCCTCATCCTTTCCTCCATGTGAGGACACAGCAAGAAGACAGCCGTCTAGGAACCAGGAAGCATCTCTGTCCTCACCGGACACTTTATCTGCCAATGCCTTGGTCTTGGACTTGCCAGCCTCTAGAATTGTGAGAAATTTCTGTCATTTATAAGCCACCCTGTCTACAGCATTACGTTATAGCAGGACACTTACTGAACACCTGCCTGTGGCAGGGACTATGCCAGGTGCTGCAGACGGGGCACAAGTGAAATAAGTTGTCGTCCTCGTGTAGCGGCATTCTATCATGATTTGAACGCTACCTTGGAAAAAGCAGTTCATCGCTTACAAAAAATTGTAAAATATTTGAATTGTCCATTTAGCAACTGAGGTACCCCATCTGTATGGTAATCTGGGTTGTACCAGGTCTTATGGCTGAAAAATGATTCAGTTAATGGGCTGTCCCACTGGGGCATTGGGTTAGCATTAAGGGTGTTGCTGCTTGAACCCTCCCTCCAGTCTCCCTCGTCTGTAACTCAGCATTTCTAATTCCCTGAATTCAGCTCATAACACAACTATAAACAAATCTCTCCAGATCTTGATTTAATTTTCAGCTCTCCTTACTCTGGTCCACTAGGATGGCTGTGTATCAGTGATGACGGTGGTCGGAGGCTGACTTTAGGAGTCAATGAGAGTCAACAGAATCGTCAGTGCCGCTAGAGAAATCTGGAGGTTTTCGAGAAGTTGGTATTTGAGTTTCAGGTGTTTTTATTAGATTAGGTGAAACCCTCTTTCTGTGCACTCTCAAGGGGGTCACAACCCTCTCCGTCATGGCCCTAGTCATGGCTGAAATTTCACATCTATGTGTGTGGTTATTTAATGGCTCCCACCCATTACACCGCAAGAGTCATGAGGATGGGCACCATGTCTCACAGTTTTTTCCCTGAACCTAATATAGAACCTGGAACATAGTAAGTACTCTGTAGAGATTTGGCAAAAATGTGAAGGGGTGGGAGGAGGGGGGAAGTGCAGGGTGAGGCGGGACAGGAAACCAGAGACAGGTGAAAGAGCCTGTGCTACAGCAATGGACGGTCGTCCTCTGGGGCAGTTCGTTCTGTGTAAACTTAGCGAAGCTAAAACTGTTCCCCAGAGTTCCCTTCCCAGCATGGTTCCAAGGGACAGCTGGCCAGGAGAAAGGCCTCCCATGACTCAAGGTTGGGGTTCGTGAGAGAAAATGCAGATTCCCGTTTGTCCCGTAGGTTCCAGTTTGTTCTCACTCTCTTCCATTTACATCCAGATTTTCTTCCCAAATGCCAGCCCTGCCGACCTAAAGTGACTTCAGGACGGCCCCAGGCTCAGAGGCAGCCGTCATAAGCCACCACGTCATCCCTACGCTAAATCCTTCTTTGCAAATCAGCCTAGTGTTGCTGTTTGGCTCCCAGGTGCACCATCAGAGCAGTTCCGGTCTTTTCTAGGTGCTCTTATGAAATCAGGGCTTCCATCACGGATACCACAGTCATCGATAGTATTAGCTAGCAATGACGATGTGCCAAGCTGAGAAACGCACCCTACGTCACACAGCTGAAGCAGGGGTTGCAGCCTAGATCTGCCTGCCTTGAATATCCATGTTCCTTTCAGATGTCACGCTTTTTTTTTTTTTTTTTGGGGTCATAGTAAGGTTTCATTTCTGAGTTGGGAGTTTTGTCTCACTTAATTTTCATCCTTGAGCCATCATAGCCTGCTGTTTCATTTGAGTAAGAAAAACAAAATGGAGGGCTCTATTTAGTAAATAGGGCTGCTCGGGGACACCAGCAGCCGGTTCTTCAGCAATGAAAGGATAGATATTCTATTTGCATGTGACTTTTTAAAGTGTGAGAGGTCATGAAGTGAGGAATTAGTAAAGCTGATTTTCCAGAAGCGAATTCCCAGAACTCTTCAAGGACTGTGGGACACCTGAGTCCATCATGGCTCCTCACCACACAGGACATGGCCTCTTCCACTGCAGTCTCCTTGGAAACAGCAGCTACGTTAGCTTCACGTTATTTCTCCAACACCTAACACGGCACATGGCAAACAGTAGGGGCCCAATAAATGCTTGTTGAACAGATGGGTTGCCAGTGAGCTCCTTTACCCCACTCCGCATTTCCATCCACAAGCCCACTGTGTTCCTTACCTCATCATTGCTCCAGCAGCCTCTGGGAATATGTGGGCCTATGTTTAGCGTGGCAATTCTTACTTCCCCATTACACTGATCAAACAGTGATACACTTAGCAGCCAAAGCCAGATTTGGGAAGTCTTTATGACCAAGAAATGAGTTGGGTCTGCCTTATCTGACTCATAACGTGTTTGCCATGAGCAAAACCCCAAACTACGTGACATGATGTAATTGAAGTACATTTTCAAATATATTTTATTTCCCAGAAAAGACTCCCATGACAAGCACTCCTTTCATAGGTGGGAATCTACATAGCTTCAAAATACCCTCAGAATTGAAGGGAAACTTTTGTACAGTCAAATGACAAATGCTTTTTATGAGATTTCACTCTTCTTCCAGTCTATGGGGATAGGCCCAGGAATAAACGCTGTTTGTCAGACGGCAATCTGTCTCCCAAGTGACACATGGTTTCTTTGACAGACTCTGTCATCTGGCTGTCAGTGACAGGTTTGTTAAGGAAGTTAAACTGTGACTTTCCATGCTTCCATGCCATTAGGAATTTGACAGTGAATTTGCTAATTTATTTTCCATATAAAACATTTATCTGCTCTTTATGGACCATGGACTTCATTTCTTTCAGGCTGGCCTCTTTGGGGGATTTACAAACTGACAGTGATTTTCCATAGAGTTTTTCCACCTGCCAAGGTCTTGAGATTCTCAGAGAACTTAACACATCATGAAACTATCCAGCCCTTTTCACCTCCGTGATCGCTCAAAAGCAGTAAGTGGTGTTCCTACATTTGGCGAATATTTATTAGGAATATACCACACGCAAGGCACCAGAGAGGATTCAAAAGAAGCGTATGAGAGAGGCCCTGCCCTGGTCACAAAGAGGAAAGTAGTTCAGGAACTATATGCAGTGAAAAGTATAGGTGGTTGTGCTTGGATGTCCCAAGATAAGAAAGAGCAGTGTGGCTTGAGTGATCCAGGAGGGCTCCTTGGAGGAGGTGCATCAGATTTACTTAAGTCCTGGGAAGCTGTGAGGTATGAGAGACCAATAAGGACTGCCAACCAGTGGCCTAAGAAAACAGATTTAATACAATTTTAAATTAAGGAGTGATGGCTTTGTAAATAAACAGACAACAGGGAGCCATGTGATCTAAAAATAAACTAGCAGCCACGATCAAGCTGACAGTAAAGGTCGCAGAGTGACTTAAGTTCACACTTCTCCGAATTCCTCAGTTTCAACCCTCTTATCTTTATTCCATTCTCAATATTCTTTTGAAGGAGAACTTGTCAGGGACCTCAAGTGATTCTAGGCCCAAACTTGGAGGTAGGCCAAAGGTGGCCAACCCCAGCTCCACTGTTACTAGTTTGAGAGTGATAAGCCATGTAAGGCAAGGCTTCCTGATGTTTAAAATGTGGGTAATGGGCAGAGTGCTCAGAAGATTAAATAAAATTATATGTGTAGAGTCCCTCGCACAGAGCTCCACATAGGCTCAAAACATGGCGGCCATGATGGCAGCGTGTGAGTCCGCTGGCTTAGCAGTAATCAGAGACAGGATGTCTCTAGCGGGGGCCTGCGACGGGCATGCAATAAATGTTTACTGAATGAGTGACGGAATTAATTAAACAAGGATCCTCCCCCTTCATTTAAAAGCTACTATTAAATCAATACGGCATTCATTTTATATTCCAGTGACCCTTGAGCTTGATCATTTTGAATAAAAACGTGTGACAGAAAATGCTCTTTTCTACTTGACCTCAGAGAGGATGAGTGAGTAGTTCTGGTCTTCAGCAAAAACTGCCAAGATGTGCTGGTGAGGTTCTTTCATAAATGTGGACAGATAAAATGTAATCAAGGCAATGTGACAACTATTTTGATAAAACAAACAGTAGCTGCTGAATTCAAACATGAAGAATTATGAGCTATCTCCCTTTTCCCTCCAGTAGGATTTTTCTGGGTCTTTATAATAAGTGAGTCTCTCTCCCTTCGTGTAGGAAGAACATCCAGTGAATTTTTAAAAATGTAGACAATAAATACATTTAAAATAAATTTGCTTTCTCGAAAAGGGTGATGCGTCACCCAGCAGAAGACAGAGTTTCTGACTCTTCTCAAAAAAAGAGCTAAGTTGCTCTTATATGTGAATGTTGAGAGTTTTACAGAAACACTTCAAGCCCTCGGCATTCAGTCACCTCCTTGGCACAGTTTGGGAATAAAAGTATCTGTAAAGATGTCAAAAGAAGGAAGGAAGCCATAAGGCCAAAGGATAAATAGATTATATAGTGCAACATATCAGAATATGAGAGGAAAGGGGCGCCTGGGTGGCACAGCGGTTAAGCATCTGCCTTCGGCTCAGGGCGTGATCCCAGCGTTCTGGGATCGAGCCCCACATCAGGCTCCTCCGCTGGGAGCCTGCTTCTTCCTCTCCCACTCCCCCTGCTTGTGTTCCCTCTCTCGCTGGCTGTCTCTATCTCTGTCAAATAAATAAATAAAATCTTTAAAAAAAAAAAAAAGAATATGAGAGGAAAGAGAGAGAGACAGAGAGAGAGAATGCAAACCTTGGCAGCAAACCTGTCTCAGGACTGACTTCTTGGTATTCTGGACACCACTTGGATCGAATTAACTTCATGGTTTAAGGATACCCTGTTCTCTGAAGCTGCCGTGCTTTGAACAACTTTGTGGCGCCTATTGGAAGTAAACTAAAACCTGTTCCAACTCACTTGTATTTTTTTAACTTTTCCTCAGCGAGCCCTTCAGATGGCTTCTACATAACCCACTGTTGGTGGCAGAGCTTTGATAAAAGTTGATGGTCTCCAAGAGAAACAAGACGCCTCTGCTTCCGGCCACTTTTCTGGAAAGGCAGAGCAGTTGGGCGAACGCTCACAGCGGCCATTAGGACCACAGGGCCGTGAGCGCCCAGCACCTCCCAGGAGCAGACAGGCGCTGCTCTGTAAACGTTTTATTTTCCTGGCTTCTTTTTCTACTTAGACTTGTTCTCTGCATCTTTGCAGCAAAGAAACGTTCAAGATGGCCAAAGACACATATTCTCCTACAACCAGAAGGAAACCGTGAGGGTTTGTCTGACTCTGCACAAAGCACTGATTTGCCACGAGGCGGGCTCTGGCTAGAGCCCAGTCATCCGTGTTGCTCTTGGGGACGTGGGAGAACTCAGAACCATCTAGGGCTGGGCCCCTCACGCAACAGCGACATGGCAGAGGGAGTGGAAACTTAGCAGGGGAGAGTACCACCTTCTAATCACGCCACTTCTCTCCCCCTAATGGGTGTGTTTTCTGGGTTTTGGTAACTACCTGTGGACAGATTTAAAAAAACACCTCCGTGAATGAGTTTTGAAGGATTTAACACGTGTGTGTGTGTGTGTGTGTGTACATGCAAAACTGCACAACTTTGAAGTATAGAGTCAGAGACTACACCTTAAATTAGGAAAAAAACAACTCAGATGTACCTGGTATTTCCGCCTCAGAAAACCTCGATAATTAGGGGAGAACAGTCATGCGCGGTCCCCAGAGGCTATCTGGCAGACTACCTAGGAAGAGTACAAAAAAATTTTTCTTTTCCCTTTTGGGAAAGTACAGGAAGAGAAAAGTGAAGAGTAAATCTGAGTTAACAACATAATCTACCCTTCCGGGTTACTCATGCTGACCTGAATGAAATATTGTTTCTATTCTTTGCTTTAAAATGTTTTTACAGCTAAAAACCTAAAAAAAATCAGAGCTGCCTATGCCAGTTTCTGTTCAAATGTACGTAAGTTACTCTTTTTCAAGAAAAACATGAAGGCTGCATAAGCTTACTTCAGTTACATGATTCTATTTGTGTCTCTGACTTCAATGATAGAAAATGGCAGAAATATGTTCCCTATGCCACCCAAGCATGAGCTTGCCTTGCTAGAGCTGAGGAAATTCACCCCTAATTAATGTCAAATGATCAACTTGAATTAGTTTTGATAAATAATACTGTATAATCAAATTACCACCAAGTCATCTGGCAGCGCAGCAAAATCATCTAAAATGTGAAACTATTTTTTTTTAATGTAGCCTACAAAACACTTCAAGGTCCACCACGGACTAGGACGATATTTGGATCAGCCATGAAAGACAGGAATTTTTCTCTCTAAAATACAGAGATCATTCAAATTCATAAGAAAAACCTTGACACCAATAGATACATGGGCAAAGTATATTAACCACAGTTCACATGTAAGAGGAAAGACAAATTCACAAACATCTGAGAAAGATATCTGTCCTCCCTTGTAATCAAAGAAATAGATATTAGAGCACCCCCTCCCCAGCTGTCACTTTTATACCTGCCCAAGCATCATCTCTTTAAAGTAACAGCAGCCAAAGTTACTAAGGTGAAAGCAAAACTGATTCTTTTCTTTGCTGCCAAAAAGATTATACACCACTGGGAGCCCTTCAGAAAGCGGTATGGCTCGGCATAGGAAGAATCCCAGATTTTTTCTTCCCTGGAAATTGAGTAATAGAGGACTAAAGGTGGCAGCATGGTAGCCTTCACTGTTACAGTGACTGAAAGCACGTGGGGGCAGGACAACCGGCACCTTCCTGGGTCTGCCCGCTGAGACATGCCTCAGTGTCCAAGTCTATAAAACGAGATTATTAAAATCTACCTTCTAGGGCTTCTGGATAAGCCCTAAGTGAAATCATATACACTTTTTTTTTTAAAGACTTAATTTATTTGAGAGAGAGAGAGCACAGAGGGAGAGGGAAAAGCAGACTCCCTGCTGATCAGGGAGCCCGAGATGGGGCTCGATCCCAGGACCCTGAGATCAGGCAGGACCTGAGCCGAAGGCGGACGCTTAACCACCCAGGCGCCCCATGTAATCATATATACTTTTAAAGGGCTTAGCGTAGTTCCTGGCACAGAGAAAGTGCTTAATAAGTGGCAGACTTCATTATCATTACCAATTAAAGGCAAAACATAAAATCGAAACAACTTCATTTTTCATCTTCAGACGCACGGTGTAATATATTGCGGTAAATCAGTAAAACGATTTGCACAGCCATTTTCTTAGTACGAAGTCTATTGAAATCATGGGATGTTTATACAATCATATGTTAAGTAAAGTATAAAATAATACGCTTCCTCTTACTGAAACGATTCATGTGAATTCATTATTCAAAAAGAAAAACAGTTGTACGAGGGTGGGGGGATTGTGGTCCATTAAACATTATTTTAGGGGCGCCTGGGTAGCGCAGTCGTTAAAGTGTCTGCCTTCGGCTCAGGGCGTGATCCGGCGAACTGGGATCGAGCCCCATATCAGGCTCCTCCGCTGGGAGCCTGCTTCTTCCTCTCCCACTCCCCCTGCTGTGTTCCCTCTCTCGCTGGCTGTCTCTCTGTCAAATAAATAAATAAAATCTTTTAAAAAATTAAAAAAAATTAAAAAAAACATTATTTTAATGTTATACTTCTAATTATAAAATTAACGTGCTAAAATTAGGCCACACGAGAATGATTCCACACTTTAACACGCGGTCAGTGTATTTAAAAAGCGAACACATGCACTGTGTAGTGAAGGAAAAGACTAAGTTACTTTCCTCATCAATCATTTACATCGACTTAATTCAAAATTTTTCTACATTAAAAGACACTCCACGTCTATCAAAGTAGCCCTTTCAAAGTTGACGCATTCTGGCAAAGGTACGGGTCGACTCTTCAGAAAAAGCAAAGAGAAAATCTTGCAGTTGCTTTGATCAGATATGGAGGCATAAAACATTTTTTGGAGCTATAATATAACTTCTTCGTCTACTTGGCCTTTTCCTTTTTAGTTTTACTAACAACCCAAAGCACGAGAATGATGATACAATTTTTTTAAGGAAATAAATATTCTGAGATTTTTACTAGCTAATTAATCTTCCTGGATTTCAGTTTCTTGACCTATAAGAAGGAGCTGATCATATCCATAACTCAGAATTATTTGGGAAATAAATAAGACATGTAGACCGCTCAGTTCAGTGCCTGGCACTCAGAAAATAACTTTTCCTTTTCTTCCACAATTCCACCAATTCATTTTCTGAGCAAGGATAACATATCCTAACTAACTCTTTCGATGTGAGAAGAATAAATGAAATACATATGCAACACCAAAATGCTTTGAAAAATAAGGAAGCACTCTAAAGACACAGGGAATCAAAAGCAAAAACAAAAACAGAGTGCTCGGGGAAACAAACACGTGTCTAAAAACACTTTGAACTACAGCAAAGTTTTTAATAATTACTGAAAATAAAATAATAACTTAAGAGTCAAACAGTTCTGTGTGATAAGCTTTAATTGACATTGATAAAAAGCTATTTAGATATTAACTTCGCCACTCTTCTCATTCTCTCTTTCCTACTTGCAGCGCATGATTTTACTTTTGGTTTCGTTTTGTTAGTGTCTACTTTCTCTGGCTCATTACATCGATTTCAGCTGGCTTTATTCCTGCTGCCTCTCTCATTTCCTCCGATTTAAGAGAAAGATAATAAGAAAGCAGTGACAAGCCATACTGCAGCTTGAGGCAAAAGGAAATGTCAGTAATACTGTTTTTTATTTAAAATTTTGATTATGTATTCATCATTAATTTTTTGGTGTTAATTTTGATTTTTTAAAATATTACACTAAAATATTTCTCCTGATTACTGAGTTTCTTTGGCACCCTCTTTACTCTTATGCACAAAGCAAATACCTCATTCATCTCACCCTAGTCCCAGCCCTGCACGAAAAAGGGGAGGAGATCAGAAAGCTGGAAGTATTCCTTTTTTTTTTTTTTTAATTTAAATTTTAGGTACTTAACATCTAGTGCAATGTTGGTTTCTGGAGTAGAATTCAGTGATTTATCACTTACGTACAACACCCAAGTGCCCTCCTTAATACCCAACCCCCATCTAGCCCATCCACCCCCCCACACCTCCCTCCATCACCCCTCAGTTTGTTGTTAAGAGTCTCTTATGGCTTGTTTCCCTCTGTCCTTTTTTTCTTACGTCCATCTGTTTTCTGCCTTAAATTTCACATATGCATGAGATCATGTGGTATTTGTCTTTCCTGACTTCTTTCACTTAGCACAACCCACTCTAACTGTATCCACGTCATTGCGAATGGCAAGGTTTTTTTGATGGCTGAGTAATATTCCAGTGTGTGTGTGTGTATATATATAATATGTATAATATATAACATATATAATATATTATATATAATATATATATACCACATCTAGAAGTATTCCTACTAGAGGTGATGGAAGGGAAGCAACCACAAAGGGTATATGTACACGTGACCCTAACTTAATTCTTCTACTGACACGAAGAAACCTACGTGTTACCCTCCCACCGTCTATCTTGCCAAAGGGAAAAAAAAAGGAGGAAGAGAATAAAACTGACTGGAATGCCTTTACCACACATCCCCTTTCTGGAGAAATTACTCTGACATCCCTGGATTGGGTGTCATGCCTGAATGTCACAACGAACTGTCGGGATGGAAAAGGCTGGAAAGTGGCCCCGCGCTGGTGGCTCATTGGGTTTCCAAACTCTGATTTGGGGGACAGGATAGAAACCGTGGAGGCAGACCAAGCTGAAATATGAGCCGAGATGAAGGGAAACCTTGTAGAACGATGTCCGGGTAAAACCGCCTCCTTCCGATCCTGAGGCCAGCCGCTGACAACTTCCTCCTTCAGAGGGCACCGCGAGCCCGTCGGGTCTACGCGGACCAGGCTGGCCTAACCTGGAATCTTTTTAAACAAGGGACCCAGCCTTTCATTCCACAATTAGAGATAAGGCCCCGAGAGCAAAGAGGAAATGTCGAACACGAGACACCATGAGTGGATATGCTTTGTAGACTGTAAATGAGTGTGATCCGTTTAAAAGGCGCTACTGTCATTGACGTAAGCCACGTGGAATGCCAGTGACTAATAACAGCTATTTTCTTTGTACACCTCAGCCCAGCCAGATTCAGAGCTCTGTGGGACCCAGTCAGGTTCCAAGGGGGCACTCGAGGCAGTGAATCTTTCCGTTTCTGACCGCTTGCCACCTTCCTCCAGGCTCAGCGACGGAAACCTCAGCTCTACCATGGGGTGGCGGCGGGTGGAGAAGGAAAGCGGAGAGGAGAAAACAACTTGAAACGTGTGTTCTTGCTAAGACCGTGAAGACTGACTTTCCGAGAGAAACCGCTTGGCACTAGTGCCCACAACCTTGGTGAAACGAGCTCCACCTGTTGGATTCACCGTGGCTCGGGCTAGCTCACAGGTGAACAAAATTTCGTGAGATCCTGACTCTGTTTTCCAGCACAGCTACAGAACATCTCTATGTCTCAGTGTCCTTACCTGTAAAGTGAGTATAGTCACAGTCACTCCTCCACGGTGGAGTGACTCCACGGTGCCTCCAAGATGTCACTCCTCCACGGTGCCTCCAAGATGGAATGAGTCCATAGATATCATATGCCTGGCACAGGGCCAGGTACGCAGTTCGTGCTCATAACTGTCAGCCATCATTAGCAATCAGGCTCGCCGCTTTGGAATAGCAGCTGAGTACTAATTTTCATAACTGGGTTACAAAAATCTTTAAATCCTCAAACGCTTATTAGCCCCAGCCCTACTCATCAGAGATGCCGTCCTCTCCCCTCTGATAATCCTTCCCACCTCCCTCCAGCATCTTCTGGGCCACCAGGCTGAGGATATGAGCAACTCAAAGGAGCAAATATGAAAATCCAAGCGAAAGAGAGAAAGACTACCTTCAATGCTTGCTCATTTTCTCAAGACCTAACCAGGTGAGAGGTGCAGCTCGGATTGGTCATCATGGCCATGAGTGACGGGTGTGTCTGGGTGTCTATTCTACCTCCATTTCAGGAGGCGTTACAGGTCTGAGGTTGTTGAGTGTCCAGTGCTAATAAATGTCACACCCTGAAGCTTCAGAGGAGGAAAACCGCTGTCCCAGACCATGGCCTGCACTGCTAATCACGGCTGGCTGCCTGGGCCGGTGAGTCAAGCAAGAGCGGAAGGGAGGGAAGAGGAGAAACATGGGGACTGATCACCATGGGGGGACATCCCTAGTCCTGCCTCGATCATTGTAAAGAGGGGCTTCACTTGCTTTCCTAACATCCTCCAGCGGGAAGGCTTTGTCCTGTGGAAAGGCCACCAGGCTCTATTGCCTGGACTGTCTCCAGTTTCTTGTCAGGTACCCACTCGTCCCTCTGCCGCTGGGAGATGTGTTGCGCCCACCTCCTGCCCAATGGAGTGGAGAAGCAATGGGAATTCCAGGAATTCTAATACCAATTAGAGTTCATCGTGTCTCCTGCTGACTGAAAGTGACAGGTGTGGTAGCAAGAGCCCAAGGACAAGACTCCCAAGATGCCCCATTCTCTCCTTGTGGCCTTCACTTAACCTCTCTAGACTCCAGTTTCTTCATCTATAAATGCAGATAATAAGTTGTTGGAAGAAACTAGCCATAATTTTGTCATCTCTAAAGTCCGACAAAAATGGAAGGTGTTACGTTGTGATTCTTGTCACAGCTCCAGGAGTTGAGGGAAGGTCACTCAACAAAACTCTTGTCTGGTCCAGTCTGGCACCTCAAGGCCAGCCTCCGCCGGCCGGTGACAAACCCAGCAGCTTTCTGGGTCCTGTCCTAGCATTGCATCATTTGGGGTGGAGCAGGGTGAGGCGAGCGAGCAGAATCCAAAAACAGCTTCCAGACTTTTACTGCCAGGAGAACGTAGAGCCGTGCGTGGGGTTTCGGAGAGACAAGTTGGTACGTGGCTTTGATCTTTATCAGGCTAAAAAGTTTCACACAAAATACAAAAAGGGCAGATTTGTGAGTGTGTGAAGGGGGTGGGTGAGAGAGAGAGAGTTCCCAACACTGTCACTAGCAAAGAATGATTTCCAAATTCCTGTCCCAGCCTTGTGAAACCTTCTTGGTCGAGATAAAAGAGTTCCTAAGACAATCGGAGAAATACTCCCACTACCAGATTTCCAGATGCCTTCCTGTGCTCTAAGGGACAGGAGGCCTTTGTATCTACCCACATTCCCACCACCGCCTGCCTCCACCCAGCACAGCAGAAAGAAAAGTGGAAAGAGCACATCACTCCATATAGGCTCCAGGCCTGATTATAAACCAGGCAGCTCAAGCCGGATTTCCCTTTATTGAAGGCCAGCCCCGCTCGTCTTCATGTAGTTCTGAGTCTTCTAACATTTACTCAACCTGCTGGGTGCAGGAATTGCAACAAATAAAACCTGTGCCTGTCCAAATGCCCACTGCTGCGGCCCCCACGAGTCCTGTGCCCACGCCTTCACCACCCCCTCCTCCTGGGCCACTGACCATAGCTTGGTTTCCCACACACGGGACCTGGGTGTTGGATGGTGGGAACACTGACCTACTGCCCTGAACACCAAAATGGGTCCCCCTGCCAGACCCACTTAACCATTTGCTGCCAGAGCGTGGAGCTGAGGCTAAGTTTACAGGAAACTTGCATTTGGTCAGCAAATGAGCTGATCTTGCCTCCAAGCGACTTGCAGAAACTGCCTACAATTCTCATAGCAACAGTCCAAGCGTCCGATCGATCAGAGGTGGATTTCTTTTTGTCATTTCAACGGACAGTTAACATTCACCAAACTCAGTCACCACCATAGTCGGATGACCAACATATCTGCTTCCAGAGCAGAGTTTCTTTTAATTGGGCCTTCCTGATGAATCTGTATTTTTAACTGACATATAATGGGTACTAATCTAACTGCTGTGGGTGTTTTAAATAAATCCTTATTTTGCATTTTGAATTCTCCTCCTGATGCACTTTAAATGGAAATGTATCAAGTAAATGGACATTAATATTTTTCAATGACCATCATAATCCCTGGAGAGTGGGCAGCTGTTGTTGGCGCAAAACTCCAGCAGAAGTAAGTGGGCAAGAAATAATTCGGCAGCTCCTCTTGGCCTACGATGTTGCCTGGGCAAGAGCGACCAGATTCGCGTGCAGAAAGCAGGGCCCTCTCAAGGCGCCCACGGGCGGTGTGTCCTCCCTAAAGGGCTCTTAGCCTGCGCTGCTTTCCCAGGATGAGCTCAGCGAGGCCTCCTCCTGCGTCCCCGGTGCCTGAGGCTCCGCAAAGCCTCCTCCAGGAAAGACGAGGGACTTCCCCTCGGCTCTGTAAAAGCCCTGGGGACAGCCCGTGCAGGCGCGGGCGGGAGTCTGGGCCTGTGCTACTGAAGGGTGCGGATCGCGAGGCGGGCAGCCCGTACCCGGGCCCTTTCCAAGCGACTCCCGGCGCCCGCCCGTCCGCGAGCCTGCGGCGGAGGAAGGCCTAGTCCCCCTGCGCGCAGCCTGCGCGGTGCTGGACGCCCAGGCGTCTCGCCGACCGCCGGCTCTCAGCTTTTTGGGCGCGTGGTGAGAAAGCGCAGCGAATTGCACCAGCCCACGACCCCCCACCTCAGCCTCGGATCCCGGGAGGGCACGCTGGGGCCCTGAGCAGCTGACGCTCGGAACTGGCGTCCTTCACCGCCGCGCGCGGCAGGCAGCTCCGGGGCAGAGGGAAGAGCCCTCGGGGAAGTAGCAGGCCGGCGGAGTAGCGGGGCACAGGGACCCCAACATGGAAAGGGCACCGGGTAAGCCAGACCGGAGCGTCCCGGCCGCAGTGGAGCCCCTAGGGCTGCTTGCCTGGGTGCAGCGGGGCCGAGGCCTCGTGCGACCCGCAGGCCTCACCCCGGGCCGGGGCGCCGCAGGTGCCTTGGGATCAAAGATGGGGTGAATCCCACCCCCTCCAGGGCCCACTCTCTGTGCCGAGCTCCTCAGATGATTGCTTTAGGAACAGGAGGTTTGGAACGAATAGAGGCGGGGTCCCGCGGTGGCGGGGACTGACAGAGGGGACACGAGGCGGCCAGGGAGGCAGGCGACCGATGAAAATCCAAAGGGCATCAGCTCGAATCTCTCCGAGGGTGATTTTAACTCGCGGAGAGGCGCAGCATATGGTTTCCATGTTGGGCGGCGGATACAAAGAACTGCTTGGAGCCGAGGGAATCTCTTGACACCGAAACCCAGCAATCCCGATTTAGGGGGGCCTGAGTGGCAGCGGGCTGGATTTTTGGTTGAGTTGCAATTAAAAGGAGATAATTACGAGCCTCTCAGCTTATTAATATTTATAGCAGGGAGCGACATGACTTCGCTCCCCGGGGGAGGACTTTACAGGCCCAGGAGCTGAGCCCCGATGTCTCCGAACCTGGGGCTTCACCAGTGACCGGGGAGGAGAAAGCTTAGTGGGTAAAATGGGAATCGTCCGCCTTTAGTGTTTCCGCTCATTACGTGATTGGTGCAAGTCAGGCCGGGATGCGGACGCGTCCTGCGGGAACCGCGGTCGGTGCGCCCCGAAGGCGGCTGAGCCGGGCCGAGCACCTCGCAGCGTTTCGGAAGCCCCGTTATTGTCTCTTTATTAATTACCCAAACATTGCCTTCCTGCAATATGTTTCTAACTCCCGGGACAGACGGCGTGTTAGGAAATGTTCCAATAATTAGGACTCGGGGTAGATGTCGTTTATGCTCCCTTCTCCCCTTTGAGAGCCTGCAGGGCAGGGGCCGGGGGTTACATGTGGCCCTCGCTTCGGAGAGGTTCTGCAAAAGCGCGCACGTCGGACCTCCAACTTTCTGCGTGCGAGGGTCCCAGCAGGCTCCAAGGGCGTCGGCGAAGCCCGGGACCGGTGGGAGGAGCTCTCAGCGCCGGGCGTCTCTCCCCGGGTGGGGGCCGCGCGGGCCCGTCCCGTAGCGGCCTCCACCGGGGGCCGCGCACCCGACCTCGGGGTCCCCGCGGCCTCCTCCCGGCCCCCCGGCACCGCTTACCGAGTGTTTTCACGTCTATACGCCGTTGTCTGATTCCTGCTTTCCCGCACCGGTGCTGGGGGCGGGGGGAACGGGTGGAAGCGCGTCCCTCCGCCCCGGGGGTGGGGGCGGCTGCGGAGCTGGAGGATTCTCGCGTCATAAACGCTGGGTTCCACGGGGGCGCCGCTGCGGTTCCCATGGCAACGCGGCGCCTCGAGGCAGCCCGCCAGTCCGGGCGGCGGGAGGCTGCGCTGCGAATGGAGCTCTTCGCTGTGGCCGCGGCGGCAGCCAGCCTCTTCCTCCTCCTGGTCTTCCTCATCTTCATCTCGGTCTACGTCGGCTCGGGGCCTCTCCACCAGCCTCTGTCCCAGAACTGTTAACTGAAGGGAGAGGAGTTTGTCGTCGTCTGGCGTGTCCCCGATGGGGCTGTGCGCCTCCAAGAAGGATTCTGCTCCATCCCGTGGGTACCCTGCCTCCGGCACCCAGGCCCAAATGTGGCGACACCAGACATCGCCCCACGGTTGTGCTCGGCCCATCCGAGCCGCTGCGAGGGCTGGTTGGCACTGACACCAATCAACGAGGAGGAGGGACTCCCTGTTTATGAAAAGGGGGCTCGACAGGTTTTAATTATGATGATTATGGATTATAGCATAAAGGCATATTTAACAAAGAGAGTTGGCGTTGTAAGCGAGTTTTCTTTGCACCTCTCTCTCTACACACACTCGCACCTGAGAAGAACACGTTTTCGTCAAGCACAAAATGATTTTTTCCTCTTTATCCGTATAAAGAACGTGTGCCACTCAGATGGTGGAGGGAAACCGCGCGGAACGGTGCACTAGATAATTCACCATGAGGAATATGTTGCCTCAAAAATGAAAGCTGTATTGTTTATTCAGTCCGAGGCCATGAATGCGTGTATAGCCCTTTTTAACGTGAGCCCAGCTTTAAAAACAATGTGGTAATGATGACAACCTTCAGTTTTATCAGGGGAAAGTCGATCTGATAGAAGGGTAATCTATTCAATGCTAATTTCTAGGAGATAAAACACTTGCTCTTTGTGGCTTGTTTACATTTATTGCTTGAAATAGATAATGTATACTGGTATTTTCTTTTTCATTTTCTTGACCTTCCAGTAGCGTCTTGGGTAATTGCCATATTATCCATTCCCCACCCCCTTATCCTGCTTGTTTCTCTTTTTTAAAATAAGCTTTTAAAATTTTAGAATAGTTTTAGGCTTGCAGAAAAGTGGCAGAGTTTTCCTACCCTCAATCTCCAGTTTCTCCTATTGTTAACATCTCACATTAGCGTGGTACATTTGTCACAACTAATGAACCAATACTGATACATTATTATTAACTAAGTGCCATATTTCATTTGGATTTTATTCATTTTTTAAATTTTCCTGTTTCTGATCTTAGATCCCATCCAGGATATCACATTACGTTTAGTCTTCATGTCTCCTTAGGCAGTGATGGTTTCTCAGACTTGTTTTTGGTGACCTTGAAAGTTTGAAGATTTGTTCAAATCGAGGTATGATTTACCTATAGTGAAAGCAGAGACCTCACATTATGGTTTTATGCGTTTCAACAATTGCATACACCTAATACAATCCGCCTTTGCATAGTAAACATCAAATCTTATATTAGAAATATTGTCAGACAAATATTGCTGATGTATTTGTATTTGGGTAGCTTCTCCCACATAGGTACACAATTTACTAAAAATTTTCCCACAACCTTTCATCTCTAACTTAATATTTTAAAATTTTCAGTTCCAAAGCATGTTAAAGCAGTTCCAAAACATCTATTAGCCTAATGTTATTTTAATGTGTTGTTCATCATTTAGCTCACTAATCTTTTGGACACAACTTAAGCTACTGATTGTTCCCTACTCGAGAACATTTTCTTCTCTATGGAGAGTATAGTCGGGGCATGCTCCTTAAGAAATCAGACAAATTGGGGGATGAGTCAGTCTGGAAAGCTTACTGGGGTGACTTACAATTTTAAAAACAGTTTCTTCATTTTGAAGCTCTTAATATTGAAGCAATAATTAATGCACTCATTCATGCACAGCTCTTGGGGGAGTTGTTTCTCAGCAATTTTGTCATAGATCGCTGATTCTCCTAATTGTAAAAAAATTGTTCCACATTTTCTTAAGTCCTTGAGAACTCGACACATGATATAACCCCCGAGGCATATTTTTAAGTGATGTTAGCAAACAGGAAAAAAGGTCTTACATCTTCGTGAACATGGATTCTATAACCTAGAACCTGATGAGTGAGTAAAGTACTCAATAGAATCGAATTCCCTCCGTTTTTGTGGTGTTTCACGCTAGCAGGCTCAGCAGATCACATTTTCATGGTTGGTAATACAGAGTAGTGGACATCAGAGAGAAATGTAAAATTTTAAGTCATATTTCTCCCGTTGGCCATTCACCATTCTTGCACAATTATTTTTAAGAAACCCACAAACTTGCCTAGTGGGGTGCAGAACTTCTGACCACATTCAATTGAAGCTGATCATGTCCCAGGACACTTCTGTCAATAATTCCAGGCCCTGCCTCTCAGAAGAAATTTTTGGTTAACATAGCTTTTTAAGGTCAGGCCATTTTGTGCCAACACAATTCACATTATCTTTCCCAGTCCACAAGTAAAAACCCAGCCAACAAAGGTAGAACACTGTTCAAAAGGTGTGGGTAGAAGCAAGCAGATGATTTTCATTCTTTCAGAGCAACAAAAGAAGATTTAAAAATCTGTGTAATTATTTAAATACACTTTACACCCACTATTGAGAAAATCTCAATTCCTACTCAAGCCACATTATATGAACAAATGTCATCCAGAAAGAAAACTCTGAGGGGGAGAATGTGAATTTTTTGAGGACTAATGCCTTTCTAATGAAGTCTACCTTTAATTATAGCTGAGAAAAGACAAATGGTTAAGGAACTTAGCATGTGTATTTCAAATTATTTTCCTGAACTTGGACACGCTGTGACTATGGGAAAGGACATCAGGAACAGAAATCTGTGGTTTTCGACGTGGTTACGCATCATATTTCAGCCACTGTCATTCACCGGCTAAGGGCTCGGCTGAGTAAAGCCTGACAGAGTCGTGTGTGCCTTGGTTCAGGCATCAGTGACTAACGAATGTGGCCTCTGGAATTAGCCGGGGCCATATCTGGTGCCACCACGGGCTTGCAGATGACCTTAAGCATGTCACCTTCACTCTGTGACCTCAGCTGCAAAATGGGGATAATACCTAACTTTATAAAACTGTTGTGAAGATGAAATGAGACACACCACTCAGAACGGGAAGCACTTAAGAAGCATGGGGTAAATAATAAATAGCATTATTTTTATTGTTATTAAGTTTCGACTAGCTACTGTAGCCAGGTAGTATAGTATATGCTGGGTTTGCAGTAATGTAGAAAACAGATGTGTTACTGCATGGAGCCTAAAAGCTGAACCCCTAAATTTGTGCCCCTTTTGTCCCATCTATTTTAATTTAGGAAGCACTTATTTCTGGCCTATGAGATAACACTGTGATAAATGCTGTTGATGTTGCTGTGTTCTTGTTCCTCGTCACAAAAGAGTTACAAATGAAAAGGAAACGTAACTCCTAGGGAGCCTATCCAAGCCCCAGGTGGATAAGCTGTGTCATCACACACACATCCTGGTAAGATCCCCCCAGCTACACAGAAGACTGGACCGACTGTAAAGTCTCCTCCATTTACTCAACAGACACTAGCGAGTAGCAAGCAAGTGCCAGACGCTGTTTGGAGCTGGCTATTATGCATGAGTAAGATACAGTCCCCACCCTCCAAATGCTTATGGTGCGCTGGGCTAGATACAAAATTAAATATAGAGTAGGGCTCCCGGGATAAGGGTTGTGATAGAGTTGCAGGAGATGCTGTGTGAACAGATGGGGCATCTAGCCCACGCTGAGGGGTGCTGATAGGCAAGAAAAATCTCCCAGAGAAGATGCCTAATGTGGGTGTCAAGGAAAAACTATGGCATTGATCCAGGTGAGGGACAAGGAGAGCCAGGCTGAGAATGGACTGTGGATGGAGAGAAGGGATTGGGTTCCAGAGGAAGAAGAGGCCAAAGCTGGCTACCAACTGGATGTGAGGAATAAGCGAGAGGAAGGGAAGTGAGGGAAGATCCCAGGTTTCCATTTGGGGGGCTGGATGGTTGGTGGAGCCAATGACCAAGAGGGAATCCTGGAGAAAGAGCAGGTTGTGGGAGGAAGATGTCTTATTTGATCTCAAGTACAAGAGTTTGAGGTGTTCAGGGGACCTGCAAATGGAGATGTTCAGTCTACGGAAGGTAGAAGTTACAATAAATGTTCAATCCGAAGGAAAACAAGAATTTGAGAACTCAGCCAATCTCCTGGGTGAAATCCCTCTGGTCTAGGAAGAGAGAACATGTGACAGTAGGAGAATGGGGGGGAGAGGTGATACCTGACTTGGAAACATGAAAGACTACTGCAAGATATTCTAGGGTGTTCTATATGATCATTCTTATAATCTTAATCCTTTTAGGTCAGGATAATTGCCTGTGAAAAGTAGACTTAAAGTTTTCAATGGGAAAATAGCATTCACTCTGTAGAAAGTCACCTTATGACTAAGTCAAACATATACTTCATTCCTAAAATAAAGGATGTACAGAATTATAGCTACTTCCCTTATTTAGCTTAAAATGTTTAACTATTATAAAATTTCTCAAGGAATTTTAAGAATCGTGAAAATAGATTATAATAAGCACATTTCACTCCTGCCAATTCCTTTGTTTATTCTTCTTGGCACATTATTAACCAAAATATAAACCAAAATATGAACATAACATTATGAACAAAGCACTCTCACTGACTCAAATGGCCTAACTGGGGTGGGTGTTGAGGGAGAGAATAATTCAGAGCTTCCAAGAGATAGTGTGGCACGGCTTGGGCATTACGGTGACGGGAGGATTTTAATCCTGCCAGGCTTTCCCTCTTGCCAGCTGCTTGACCTTGGCAAGGTCATACCTCCAATTGGAAACCACACTAGTACTTTTCCTACTTGTTATGAAGATTCAATCAGGTAATTTATATAATGTCCTTAGCATAGTACCTGCAACATACTAGTCTCTATACATTTAGCTATTACTGATAACTCACTTAATTCTTTGGGGCCAACTTTTATTTAGCGGGAGTTGGTATCTCTTGGGTTACTTTACTTCTCAAAGTCAGGCTCTTCCAACAAGCCATCCCAGCATATGCTATGGTCCAGAGAATTATGCCTGCATTTAAAATAAATGATTCCCGAAGGAATGGCCCTTATTTCAGGAACCGTAATTTTGCATCAATAAAAACCAATGTAAAGTTTTAGATGCCGTTTCTAGGTAACATTGAGACATGCCTCTCTGCTTCTCCCGAACTGTAATGACAGCAGCAACAAAAGGCATCTTTCCTCTCTGATGAAGGCAACACTTTCTGACTTGTGGTTTCGTTGACTTTTCCATCAGCTCTCCAAATGTTTCTGAAAGAGGCTTGCAGGGTGAACACTGCAGACTGGAAAATGAGAGCGGCCTGGTGTCAATGACTTGCTCTAACGTCATGAGCTTAGTTAAACCCAAGTGTATACGCTGTCTTCTCCGAGGGCTCAGAGACTAGCATGGTAAAACTCCACTGCAAGAGGGAGCATAATTTTAAATGTTGTTTCTGACAAGGGGTCACATTTAATTTAGCAGAAAGTTACCGTTGGCCAACATCCCTTCCAGCTCCTCGTCCAGCTGACAAGAGGTCTGGGGCCAAAGGCTAGTGGAAGGTTGTGCCTTGTGGGAAAGCTGCTGGTCTATGTTGAGAGCCAGAGCCTCTCCAGCATGGGGTGAGCTCCGGAGAGCACTTCGGGGGTACAGGAGATCCAGGGAGAGTGTTGCATTTTGTTCTTAAGGTTTTTGGCTTCAATGCATCCTACAGGCCTGTGAAGGGGAGGCAGACAAGCTTCCCCTCCTGCTCACTCATGAGCCATCACTGTGACTTCTGCCATTCTCGAACTTCCTTGCGCACTCAGTATACGCATTTTTCAGTTGCCTGTTTTTTTCCCTTGAGTTAAGAAAGGACTCCAGAGTGAACCAAGGGGTAATGGGGCTAGGAAGTGAAGGCCCCCAAAACCTGGAATCACATCCATGGCTATTTTTTAGGCAGAAGAGTAAATATTTCTAAAATATTTGTTGAATGCTGAATCGCTGCATAGACACGTGTCTGTACTCCTAAGCATTTACTGTAGTGATGCTTCGCCACCTCATCCCATGAGGAACCCTCCTATATTATCCCATTTTTGACAGGTTAAAATGAGCCACACCAAACGGAGCAATTTCTTAATGGCAGCAAAGAAGTCAGTTAGCAGAACTGGAATTTCAGATCCCTTCATTTTGAGCTGCACCAACACACACACCCTCCAGTATTAAAAATACCATTTACAGAATCTTCCTTGATAAAAATGCAGAAAATAGGTGGCCGGTGACATTTATGTTAAGTGTTAAACTGTTTCCTATATTTTTATATTAAGCAGAAAGGGCAGAGTACATTACTGGAATTCTGATTTTTCTGACATAATGCTCGCTAAGGATTATTTCTGCTTCTCAGGAAATAGCTTGAACTGCACTAGCTATACGGCTGTACGAAAAATTCATTTTCGGTCTAATTCTAGCACACGTCGTAGGAGACACTTCCGGTATTTGTTGTCACTTGGAATAAAATACAGAAAGAAGCACAAGCTTGTGTAAGAAGGACAAGTGTCAAGCCAATGCACAAGTTTAATATTGTTAATAGCTAATTGTGTACAGTAATTATACTTTCTAAACCAAAATCTGGCATCTGATCTGGAAAATACATGTGGGAACAATATGGCAAATATTTAAAACCAGAACAGTCTCAGAAAATTTGGATGATCTTCTTACTGTATTATTAAATATGAGGACAATATTTTGGGATAACTTGGAAATACATGAACATTTGATTAATGTTTTTAATTGTATCTTTTCAGTTCTTGTTCTGTGTATTTGCCTACCTCTTACAAACCTGAAATAAGTGTTAGTAATGACAATTCAACTTAAGAATCTTAGATATTAAAATATTAAATGTTGAACTTCAGATAATATACTGTTAATTTTCCCCACAATAAACTCCAAAGACTATGTCTGTGAAGGCACCAGAAAATGGTACATCGAATAATGTCAGTGTGGGCAGACAGAGTAGAAAATCAAACGAGAACGTCTTTCTCCTTGATTTAAAAATCTGTACAGTCTCTGAATTACAGAGCTGCTTTTATTTATTCTGAATTTTAGTCACTACCAGATACATGGTTTTTTGCTTGATTTGAAAAAAAAATAGAAAGAACTCAGAGAATTACAATAGCTGGAAAAACTTCCTTACTGAGTACTTACTACCCACTAGTGTCAATGCTCAGATACAGAAAAAGAACAAACAGCCAAACCAACATATGGCCGATTGGCTCCTGGCCTCAAGGAACCTCTAAGGAAACAGACCGATCCGGGGATAATTGCAATACAATATGGCAGGGTTTTAAGGGGGCAAGAGTTCACACCAGGAGCTGAAGAACAGCTACTTGCCCTCCATCACATAGCCAATGAGTGGTTGGGCGACATCATCCAACATGGTGGATACCTCATGGCTCTGCCTCTTGGATAGTTTCCACTGAAGCAGAGTGCTCAAGATTTCACAGAATATGTAGAAAATATACGTATGGGGATAAAGATAGGTGGTTGTCTTGAGGATAAGTCTGAAATCACCTAGCATGCTGCTTATAGTGATCTGTTTCTGCTCAAGGAGGTTTTAAAGTCCAGTCTTGAGAGTTGGTACAAAAACGGGAAGCTCGGGAAAGCAGGCACGAAAATTATAAGCTTGATACACAGTCATGTCGATGGTCAAATGAGCCCTGATTAGGAACCAACAACAACGCATTTGCTCATTTACACATTCTAAGAGTCTGATATTGGCCAAGTTACTAACTTCACTGTGCCTCATCTTCCTCATCTGTAAAATGGGATAATATTAGTATCTACCTCTCAGGTTGTTGTGAGGATTAAGTGAGATAATGTATGTGAAGTGCTTGGAATTCTGCCTCCTACATAGTTCTATTATATGTATATATATTTTTAAGACGTATTTATTCATTTGAGAGAGAGAGAGAGCGTGCAAGC
Organism: Ursus americanus; assembly: GCF_024610735.1. NCBI lineage: Eukaryota > Metazoa > Chordata > Mammalia > Carnivora > Ursidae > Ursus > Ursus americanus. Next base: position 17,148,274 of record NC_142157.1, read on the forward strand.
ACGCGCAAGGAGAGACAGCAGGAGAGAGAGAGACAGAGAAACAGACTCCCGGCTGAGCAGGGAGCCCCACTCGGGTTCGATACCAGGACCCTAAGATCATGACCTGAGCTGGAATCAGGAGTCCGCTGCTTAACCGACTGAGCCACCCAGGCGCCCCCATAGTTCTATTCTATCTCAAGCCAAAGTCTACTGTCTGAAGTAGAGATATTACTGAAAGGGAATAGATAAAGCTCAAATAATTTGGTTTGGGAGAAAGGCAGAATTTATATTCTGAAATCTGCCTTTGTTCTTTTATTTATTATTCATGTGAGAATCATTTGTTAAAAAGAGCACCTTATCTTTTGGAGATTCGTACTGGAATATTTGTGGATAAAATTCTGCGGCAGCTGGGATTTCTGTAAAAATGATACAGTGGGTGGGGGCTGGAGGAGGGGGTACAGAAATGAAACACTATTGGCCACATGTTGACCATTGTTGAAGCTGGTAATAGGCACATGAAGATTAGTTAGACCTGCCTTTATTTGCGTGTATGTCCGAACCCATACAAAAACGTTAGAAAATAAGAGTAAGGTCAGGATTCATAGCTACTGTCTGTTCCTATGTATAAATTCTCTGGCGGAGATTGAATGTCCAATTTTTCTTTTCAAACCAGGCAAGCATGAATTTATGTCGACCTGATGCAGAAATCATGTTGCCAAGGCAACTCTTCACCACGTTAAATTATTGTAGCGTCAAAATGGCAGCGGGATTCCTTCAGGAGATGATCCGAGTATCAGAGAGAGAAGACCCCTCCCAGCCATCCCACACCCTCAAAGAGCCTCCCTCCCCTGCTTACCATAAGGGACTGAAGGGTGGAGATGCCAACTGAGTTTGGAGCCCAGAAGATTAGGGGATGGGGAGCCTCTGGTATGGACTCCTGGAAGAAGTCACCTACACGCAGAGCTCTCTCTCCATGACTGCACTTCATGTGGAGTCCGCATAGCCTGGGGGAGGGCCCCGGTTGTCAAGCAGTGAGCTCTCCCTAGGAAGACAGACCATTAGCGAACATCTGTTACTTTTCTTTCATGCCCTTTCCCAACATTTGGGAATGACAAGTGGTCAAGGACAAGAAATGGAGCCCAATACCAACTTCCTGCACAGGGGACTGTTTCCAAAGAGGCTCGCTCTGTGTTTTTAGAATCACAAGGAAACCGTGATGTGGTCAAGGATCTCTGGGCATCATTAAGTCCATGCCTCTACCTTCAGAAAGATCTTCTCTAAACGTCCCATATGGGGGCTTGAACAGCAATGTGAGAGGGAGGGACCCCAAGCAAGAGGCATGTGGGTCCCTTCCGTGATACACAACAGGCCCTCTTGGCTCTGATCATTAGAGGAATTGGCTGTGGTCCCCACTCCTTCACCTGTTTCCCAGATCATCTTGGGCAAGTCATTCGACATCTGTGTGTTCATTTCCTTGCTTTAAAAAACAAAGATCCCAAGTTTCTGACAAGGATGGAACAAGATAAAATCTGAGGAATGTGTGGGTGATTGCCATTCTCATGAAGGGGAAGGTATGTATTACAAAGTCCTCCCTCCTTCCGTCTCTTTTTTCCTTTTCCTTCTTCCCCTTCTTTCTCTCTTCCTCTTTCTCCCTTCCTCTCTCCCTCCTTCCTTTCTTTCTTCTTTTTAAAAAAATTCTACAAACCAGCCTGAGATAGATATATAGATATAGATATAGATATATAGATATTTTTCTTTTTAACATGTCCCCTGGACACAGTCCTCTCCCATTTTCAGCAATCGATTTGATTTTAAGTGTCTGGGCATCGTCAGTAAGCACCTAGTCCATTGCACCCTAGTCCTTGGGTTTAATCGTCCATCACATTCCCTGAGAGGGCCCATTACTCTAACCCCCAGCTCTGTCTTTCTCCTTCAACCTCCCTCCGGACAACTAAATTCAGTACCTTATTATGCACACGACTGTGAGGTGTCTCTGAAAATTGCCTACACAGTACAACCTGGGAAGCCAGCTACCTGGGATTTCATCTACTCAATCAAGAAGTTGCCTTTATTATGGGAGTAATGAAATGTTTATTTTGGCTGAGTCAACACGGAGAGGTTTTTTTGTTTTTTGTTTTTTTATGTTTTCCCAACACTTGGTGCTGGCTGCAAGAAGCCCCCAGCATCCTGCTTGGCATCAGGGATTCAAAACATTTTTAAAGTGACAGAACGTCTGTGCTGGTGTGTATTTTAATATATCTCAGTGGTTTTGAACAGGCTGTTTTTCACGAGGCTGCTTCTGTTCTGTTTTTTTTTTTTTTTTTTATTTCAGGTAGAAAAGCTGACAAATGTAAACAGTCCTTATTTAAAGCTCTTTCTTTTTTTTTTCTTCCTTCCCTCCTTCCTTCCTTCCTTCCTTCCTTCCTTCCTTCCTTCCTTCCTTCCTTCCTTCCTTCCTTCCTTCCTTCCTTCCTTCCTTCCTTTCTTTTTTTCCACCCTTGAAAACGGTCATTCCAAACCCTGTCTCTGGTGTTCAGAATGCCTGATGCCTGTCAGGCCGTTGAATGGTATGTTAATTACAAATTGATTGAGCATGTCTCCATTTAGCGTGCTGGCTGTGGGAAGTGAAGCACATTTCTCCTCATGAGCTCCCCCACGGTGTGGAGGCCCCACGGCAGACCGGGGCTGAGGCAGGAAATGCAGCACACATCGGGAGGAGCCTGCCTAAGGGAGACGAATGAAAGTGTAGGCCAAAGTCTCAGTGAACCCAAAAGGCAACGGGGTGCCACAGTAAGTCCTAGAGCAGTGACACAATGAAACCCGGTAAGACCCATCTGGCTTTTGGTCTCCTCTGGTTACTCCGGCAGTCTGTAACAATCGGATACTTGATGACCAAGCCGTCAAATGGCAGATAATGGTCTAGATGGGGTTCAAACCCACTAAATCTAAGATGTGTCAGTATTAGACAAAGGCACTAACACACTGTGAACATACTCAACCCAAAGATTGAGAAATAGCGGTGGAACATCTTCCTCATTTCTAAGAAAAATAAGCCAAGGATTTGTTAAGGAGAACTTCCTTGGGAATTAAAGGGCTTCGTGAAGAAGATCCCTATCTCATAGCAATATCTACACGATCATAAAGAACAGACGTTGAAATTCATGCAACACGTTGCAAAATCCAACATGAAGAAACAGGTAAAGTCTTCCCATAAAAGAAGCTTAAACTCCAACCCAGAAAATACTTAAAAGATGCAAGACCCATCCAGCCAACACACAGACTATTCAAATACTATCAGTGTGAGTCCTATTCCCAGGCCTACCAGCTTGCGAGTAAAGACAGTGTCCCACCAGCAGTACCCACCTCCTATTTCTCAGGGCACTGTGTCTCTCACTTGGCAGGAGCCCCAGCCCTCCCCTCAGATTCCCAGATCCTCCCAGACACTTCCAGGACTTGGGAGGAAGGGATGGTTGGAGAGAGCACAAGCTGTCTTTCTTGGTTTCCACGTCTGTTGGGCAATGTTCCTCCTCTCCTGCCCCAGCTCGCGGCAGGCTGTCACGGAAGGCCGGGACTTAGTCCCCACGGAGCCAACAGAGGCTCCATGGTAAGTACGAGTATGCCTCCACCTCCAGGGCCACTAGGACTGCCTTTTTTTTTTTTTTTTTTTAAGATTTTATTTATTTATGAGAGTTAGCCAGCGAGAGAGGGAACACAAGCAGGGGGAGTGGGAGAGGAAGAAGCAGGCTCCCAGCGGAGGAGCCCGATGTGGGACTCGATCCCAGAACTCCGGGATCACGCCCTGAGCCGAAGGCAGACGCTTAACGACTGCGCCCCCCAGGCGCCCCTAGGACTGCCTTTTTTGTTCTCTGTGTCCCGTGGAAATTTTAGTGAAGGCAGCTCTTCGTTTTCCCCTTCCCGTGTACCCAGTCCAATTATTAGAAGCAAGAGCTGTGAAGTCAGACACACTTGGGATTTGGGTCTCAGATACTCTTCTTTCTAGCTTCGTGGCCTAGGGCAAGTCACTGAGTCTCCGTTTTTCCAGCTATAAAATGGGAACGATCATCATAGTACCTCTGGAAATGGGGCGTCCTCAAGACTGAACTCATCGATTCACCTAAAAGGCTAATCCTGGTGCCTGATCTCGGTCAGGCACTCGCAGTACACGTGACGTGCTTCCATGGATGTTGCTACACTTGTCGCTGGTGCTGTTCTGCCTACAGTCCCCTTCATGCTGTCACTGGGCCGTGAGTCGGTGCGGACAAGGCAAGAGAGCAATCTGCGTGATCCACGCTACACTATTGTAAGAAAACCCAGCCCCATAAAGTCTGGCACGTGGCACCCGGTCAATGATGTGGCTTTCCCCTGTTGACATAGTCTCTCCCTTCTTCAAGCACATGTCTGTCGCTTGTACTCTGCAGGGCACACTTCTGTCCCTGGGGTTTTCTTTTGATCATTTTTAAGCTTTTTGGAAATATTGAAAATATCTATCTTAGTGTTGTTGTTAATCTTGTGTCCCCTGGAGCACCTAGCTTGTTTCCCTTTCCACCTGTTGGAAAATGCCTCCCACACCCGGACACAGACCCGCTCAGCACTGAGAGGGTCCTCTCCTTTCATCTCCATTGTCACAGGAAGTGTACAGAGTCTTCAGCCCCCACAGCATGGACATCAGCGGCTCCAGCCTCTCCTCCTCCCCAGATTCTGTTCTGCTCAACACAAGCCTTGGCTTGTCAAGAGTCTTCATGACAGCGAAGGAGGACTGAGACTATTTTAAGTAAACGCTACACCCAACATGGGGCTCGAACTCCCGATCCCGAGATCAAGAGTCACACGCTCTACAGACTGAGCCAGCCAGGTGCCCCTAGACGATTTTAAATATTTCATAACGTCTAACAACAGTCACATGTGGGCCTGCTGCAAAAGTCCCTGTGTTGGACTAAAATGCCGTGAGCCTAGGCAGTAGGTGAGAAGTACGTCAGCAATGGGGGGCGGTACGGGTCCCTCCTGCTGCTCAGATGCTCTGAACTTAAAAAGCAGAAAAACAAGAAATGATGACTTCTTTTTTCCATGATGGCAGGTAATAGAAAGTGTTCTTGGTGGTAAAAGGCTAGATGCCTCTGCCCTGGTCAATTCCATTTTACTAGTAGCAAATTTTCATGAAAATTAAACCAAAGGGGGCAAAATAGATTATACAAGAATGTAGGGATATTATGAGCCTTTAAGGGCCTGGTTTCCCTGAAACCCAAAAGCGTGGCTTCTTGTAGGCTGGGGTACCTAGGCAGCCATGTTTAGCTCCATGTCGGAAATGCACTGTTGCTTTTCAAGAGCACCATACCCGAAAACCCTTTTTAATTTTTTGAGCACCTACTAAGTAAAAGGGCAGAGATACCTAGAGGAATACCTGGCCTTTTTCCACTGGCCATCCTACCTAGGTCCACTCCTGCCTCACTCCTGTCAGCAGGCTTCCCTGTGCTTGGCCAGCTATGGCCAATGAGTGAAATTCCCCTCCTGGCCCAAAGCCCTGTGGGTACCCGGTGGGGACTAGACTCCTCAGCCCTCCCTAAACCGTAGAGTAAGGCGTAGAAGAAGCTATTCGAACCATACTTTTATTTTTTTTTTAAAGATTTTATTTATTTATTTGACAGAGAGACAGCCAGCAAGAGAGAGGGAACACAAGCAGGGGGAGTGGGAGAGGAAGAAGCAGGCTCCCAGCGGAGGAGCCCGATGTGGGGCTCGATCCCAGGACTCCGGGATCACGCCCTGAGCCGAAAGCAGACGCTTACCAGGCGCCCCTCTAACCATACTTTTAAAGTCCTTTCATTCTATCTATATTTTTCCTGTGATGACTCTGACCACATCACTTAAGGAGACTCCGGAATCTATACCACTTCAAACCCACAGAGGAGAGGGGTAGCCTGGAGGGACGGCTTCACAATTTGGACAAGGTGATGAGTATTTCCAGTTTGTGCTTTTTGGCCTCATTCACACTCATTCTTATAGTATATTGGTCTCTAAATTGATCATATTAATAAATAAAGTGTGTGTAGGGAGGAGTCTCTTCTAAAAAAGGAGCTCACTCATCCTTGAAAGGTTTTTCCTCTTTAAGCGTCTGCTTGGGGAAAATGCTGTGGTAGCATTAATAGACAACAGCATTTTAATTATGAATCTAATATATTTGTATCACAAAACCTGGCATTTTCAACGATAAAGTACTGTGATTACACGAAGCATTTTTAGGAATAATAAAACCTCTGCGGAATATGCTTCTGAAGCACATTAAGATTTGATTTCAGCTCTCATTACTAATATCAGCTAATATGGGTGGGTGGATTATTTTAAAATATATTAAATGTAAATTGATTTTGTAGTCTCAGAAATAATATTGAGGGACATCCTGTAGTCACTATCATGCCTCCTACCCCAGCTCCTGACCTTTATGTTTCTGATCATGGAAGATCAGACAGCATTTTTATTTTCATTATGTTATCTTGACTGCCTGAAAGACACTTGCCATACTTTGTTTCCCACTGACCTTGGGTTTGTCTGTTTAATGTGAGCCAGGGCCCAGTCCGGGGATAAACGCAGAGCACCAAGCCCAGGGCAGAAGCTGGGGAGACGAGGCGGGGGGGGGGGCAGACAAGTGTCCCCAATGCAGGCTCATGAGGCAGCGTGTCGTTTCCAGATTTTTCCACTCACAAGACGGAAGTAATAGCAGAGCCAGTGACCTCACATCTAAGTCACAGGCATTAGTCTGTCATGCAACATGAGTTAAAGCTTTTTGAAAACGACTTTATTCCACTTTTGGCCAGATCGTGAAGCACTGATGGCAAGGTTCCCTGGGACCTACAGCAAGGGGTCTGTGTATCCATAACTCTTTGGTTTGTTCATGAAATCCATTTTAGAGTATGTCTCATAAACATGCTAAAATAATCATATGCCTCCTAGATTTCGTCTTCTGCCCTGGATGAGTATGAAGAAAAATGAAAGACCATGAAAAATTAGAGCAGAATGCAAGACCTGAACTGATTAGCTGTATAGTGCAGAAAACACTTGTCGAGGACGATTTGAGGGTGCACCGAGATGGGGGAAGGGAGAAGCATTTTCTGGGCGAAAGAGCTGAAGGTGCAAAGGCCTGGAGGCAGGATGCATGGGGGATCAAGCTGGTCTGACCATGGTGAACAGTGTGCGGCTGGAGGGGACGCTCGGCCTAGCTGGGAATTGCCTTCAATTTCAGGCTTTTGTCTAAGGAGGAGAGTGGGGATTATCTCCAGTAACACATTTTATACTTCGGTCGTTTTGTTTTTAAGAAAACAAAAACAAACAAACATAGGTGTGGTCATCCATACCCTGTGTTACAGCCTGTTTTTTCGCTTAGCTATATATGATAAACATTTTCAATGTTTCACATTAGAGCCATTTTAAAATGCAAGATGATCATTCGACCATTCCCTTGTAATTAGATAGATTTTTTCAATTTTTTAATATTACAAATTGTAGTGCTGAGTAGCTTTGTGCTTAAAGCGTTTCCCCCTATTTAAAAGTAATTCTGTGTCAGGATATGTTCCTAGAGGTCACATCAGCAGTATGTGGCAATATTAATTTCCTTGTTAATGTGACAATTTACCTGATGGGTGAAAAATCACGATCTTCTAGTTTCAGCGTACATTCCTTTGATGACTAGGGAAACTTAATAGGTCTCCGTGTTTCAACAAGTATTCTTCGAGCGATAGGTAAAGTCATAAAGTAATTTACTGGGTAGATAAAGAGAACATCAATTCGGTATCTTACTTCCCAGCAAACCTGTGGAATGCACAGACCAGCAAAACAATTTTAGGATAGACTCAAGTTATCTCTAAAGCTGTATTATTGTTTAAAAAGCAACATGTTTTTTTAAAGGCTAAATTCTTCTTTGGAAGAAATTTATTAAGACAAGCTAATAAATTCTATCTGTAGACATGTACAGATAGTGAAATCAAGTATCCAGATGGCTTAGATACCAGAGGAATCTGTTTATTAGTGTCCAGGTATCTAAGAACTTTCCTTTTCTATTAACAGAAACATCTTTTTTTGACCACTGAATGTGTCTGAAAAGGTCTCATTGGAAGGGGGCTCTGTGGGAAACTCTGATGGCCTTATTTATTATTACTATTTTTTATTATGATTTTTTACTATTTTAACCATTTTTTAAAATTGAGACGTAATTGACATATAAACCAATGATTTTTAAATAGTGGCTTCATCGAGCCACCCCACACAGGAAAGCTGTGTTTTCCAGCCCATTAGGACAAACTCCCAAATCAATTTACAGCTGCACTCACGACAAGCTCAGAGCAAGATAGCTGGCGGAATCCACTTCAAAGCTCAAGTTCTAAGAGGGAATTTCTCCCCTCCAGCTGCCTCCAGGATAGGACCCTGCTCTTAAAAGATTTGTTTGAAATGTATATAAAATTGGACTGGTTCTCCACGAAATAATTACCACCAAGAGCCAAAGCCAGGCCTCAGATGGTGCAAATGCCTGACGTCTGGCTATCCCACAGAAAGCCTGTGGGCTGAGAACGGTTCTGGTGGTGAGTAGGACCACCCTCTTCCTGGGGTTGTTTCCCACCATTAAGTGGACACACCCCCAGAGGCCAGCCCTGGAGCCCCAGTACGGAAAGCTCCAACAGACCAGGGTAGAGCTGGCCCCTGATGGCACACCCCGGAAAACCCCAGATATGGCCTCTCAAGGACTGGGGGCCTCTTTGCTGACAGCACTGATTGAGTCATGTACAGGGAAAGCCTTTGGAGTCCACAAATAGCCACAGCACGAAGGACCCCTCAGCCCTGAGATTAGCTCAGGCCAAGGAGAAATGCATGTAGATAATTCTGAAGGGGTTCTTGTCCATTGCTGCCATTCCTTCGGCAGCGGTGGGGAGACCCTCGGCACAGGAGCCACAGTCCCCACCATCAATGCGTGTGCCCTGTGGTCCTAAGCCCAGTGTCTGTTCAATACCTTGTAGAAGCCACTTGTTTAAAACTGGTTTTAGAAAAGGCTGTCAGGACACCATATGGTACTCCAAACTAAAACACAGAAGAGAACGACTCCTTTAGGTCCAGTCAGCATAAAGCCACTGGGGATAAGGTTTAGCCTCTTGGCCAGGGTAGTTTTTCTTATCTTGGAGCCTCTGACATGCTCTTTGGGGCCACCTCCTTGGGAATCAGATTAAAGGAGCAAGAGTGTTTTTGCCAAAACCCTTCGTGTGGAAAGCCAGTGTGACTCGACAGACCCTCTTTGATTCAGTCATTGTCTTCAGTATAACCAACAAGTGGGGCAGGAGCAAAGGACCTGAGGAGGTATGAAAAGTCACTCTAATGTATTTTCTGCCTCGGGACATAGGGACTGTTCATTTAGGGGACTTGTTCTCTTCCATGCTCCTGAAACTGGACACCACTCTGGGGAGGGAAGAGTATGGAGAGCTGGGGTCGCACAAAGAAAAGGATAATTAATCAGGTCGTTACTTGGCATATACCCATAGCTTCCTTGGCAACCTGGATCCTTCAGCTGTCAGCAATCAGACTACAGGCAACTTTCAATTATCAACGCTATTGGAGGGGGCAGTGATGTGGATAATTCAAAATAGCAGATAATCCCTCCAAATCATTTAATTTATCTTTTGAACGGTTTTCACATGTACACATATGCAAACACACGTGATTCTTTCCTTCCTCATTATGTTCTGCGTGGGCCAAAAATAAAATTGATGTGCTTTCCTTGGGCATACACCAATTGATAAGAAGGTTGACTGAAGGAAGCCAGTCTTCGGATTAAAATTTTCCGTGGATCATCCACTCTTGGATAATCAAGGGTTTAATATATTGATTTCATAGACTCATAGCACTGGAAGGAACCAGGAAATCATTCAATTCAAACCCATCGCTTTGCAGAGGAAAAAACGAAGTCCCCATGCATTTGCCTAAAACCATGTGGCTAGCTAAATGCCCATGGGTTGTCATTATTTCATTCCCAAGACTTCTCCTTCCACTGACTGTTCCTTTAACTAGTTTTTTGCCCAGTGGGGAAAGTCATAGGAACTTCTCATGGACTTCATAATATGATGCTAAGACACTAGGCCCCAGACCAGAGGCCCCAACCCCCAGCTCTTTAGAATTGTCCAAGGAACATCTTAAAAACCTCTGACCAATTAAAGTGGAATCTGGAATTGGGGCAAAGGGTGGGGCGGGGCGCACTTCAGGTGAAAACCAAGCATCAGAGTTTTAAAAGCTCTCCAGGCGAATCCAAATTATAACTGAGGTTGAGGATCACTGCCCAGAGCCAGGACCCTGACTCCCTCCCCTCCTAGCTACATAACCTCAGAAAAATCTCACAAATCTGTGCCTCAGTTTTCTCCCCTATAAAATGGAACAATGAGGATGATAGTTTAATCGTTCCCTGATTGAGTTGCTGGCAGGATAAAATGGTTTACTATATAGAAAATATCTACCACAGTTCTGTTATGGACCGAATGTTTGTATCCCCCCGAAGTTCGTATGTCGAAATCCTAACCTCCGATAGGATAGTATTGGGAGGTGGGGCTTTGGGGGAGATAATTAGGTCATCAGGGTGGAGCCCATGTGAATGGGATTAGTGCCCTTATAAAAAACAGACATAAGAGAATTTGTTTTCTCTCTCTGCTTTTTGTCATGTTTGAATACAACGAGAAGGGGCGCCTGGGTGGCACAGCGGTTAAGCGTCTGCCTTCGGCTCAGGGCGTGATCCCGGCGTTATGGGATGGAGCCCCGCATCAGGCTCCTCTGCTATGAGCCTGCTTCTTCCTCTCCCACTCCCCCTGCTTGTGTTCCCTCTCTCGCTGGCTGTCTCTGTCTCTGTCAAATAAATAAATAAAATCTTAAAAAAAAAAAAAAAGAATACAACGAGAAGTCAGCCATCTGCATACCAGGAAGGGACCTCACCAGACACCAGATCTGCCAGCACCTGGATCTTGACTCGCCAGACTCCAGAACTGTGAGAAATAAATGTTAGCTGTTTAAGCTGTCCAGTCTATGGTACTTACTTGGTTAGAGCAGTCCAAGCTGACTAGATCAAGTTTCTAATCAAGTACATAAAAAAAAACCATCATGTGAATGCTGGCTGTTATTTTTACTGTTGTGGTGGTTACTATCCCTACTAGTACTATTTTATAAGGCCCCAAAGAAGGAACATGCTAAGAGTTCTGGAAACATTGAGCTAAAAGGAAACCCCTTTTAAAAAGTTGACTTGGAATCTTGAGATCGAAGTTGGTTTCTCTAGTTCACAAAATATCCAAGGAGGAGACTGTAAGTGCAGGGAAGACAGAAATCAACTTCTGAAAGCAGATGTACAGTTGAACTTGGTGGGAAAAGAAGAGCATTGAAATGGGCTGCATTTCAGTGCTATCTTGGTGTTTAAGTTACTAGAGCATTTGGCCTTTTTCACTTAAATCTTAGCATCATGATTTGCACTCAGCACGGAACAGCGTATGGTCAGAGTCTGAATTTAAAGTGTTACCGACCCTGTTGTGTTATAGTCACAGCTCTGTTTGAGCACCTGGGATGCACCTTATACTGGTATGAATTTCAAAGTGTGTGTTTGCTTCCCGAGGCCTACAGTGTCAGGGAACACTTTTGGTATCAGTTTACTTGTGGTTTTAAGAAGTTGTGTATTATAATTTCACTCTGATGCCAGGAATTTTTCAATTTCCCGTGTTTTATTTTATTATCAAACTGAAAGATTAAAAATGATCAGTTATTTGCCTTTAGAAACCGGCCTATTTACTGTTTCTTAACAAAGTGGCAATCGGTTTTGTTCTAAGGAAGCAAAACTCTAGAAGCAGTTTCAGGCTGATGAAACTCACATGTTTCTCACTAAATGCTGCTTAGAAAAATGCTAGCAAATGGGTTCCTTTCTAAGCCAAAAACTACTATTTTACAGAAAAATGTTAAGACTAATCATTTCTAATAACACAGAAGGGCATCATGATATTTGCGTATTATAAGAGCTACAAGATTTCGGAATTTAGTTCACTTCTCCTGGTAAAGAAACAATGTCAGGGTTAACTCATGATTTTAAAGACTTTCTTTAATAAAGAAGTTTCACTCCCCACATTTTTCGGGTAAGTTGTATCCATGTGTAACATATATGCAGAAAAGCAGACCAATCGTTAAGTGCATAGCCTGACGAATTTTCACAAAGAGTACAAACCCATGGCATGAACGCCTTTAACAAGAAGCAGAACGTTGGGGTGTCTGGGTGGCTCAGCCATTAAGCATCTGCCTTCGGCTCAGGTCATGATCCCAGGGTCCTGGGATCGAGCCCCTCATCGGGCTCCCTGCTTGGTGGGAAGCCTGCTTCTCTCTCTGACACTCCCCTTGCTTGTGTTCCCTCTCTCGCTGTCCCTCTCTGTCAAATAAATAAATAAAATCTTTAAAAAAAGAAGAAGAAGAAGAAGAAGAAGAAGAAGAAGAAGAAGAAGAAGAAGAAGCAGAACATTACAAGTACCACAGGGCCCCACCATGTCCAGTACCGACCCCACGTAACTCCAGTCCTGATGTCTAATACCACAGGCTTATTCACCTTTAGAAAATGTTCTTATATTTTAATATAAACATCTACTTTTCTAGGAATGGAATCATATGGTGTGGCTCTCTTGTGCTTGGCTTCTTTGCCCACCATGTGACATTCATGTATCCTGTCGCATCTGGCCACGGTTTCCCATCGTTGCTGTGTAGTATCCCCTTGTATAAATATGCCACAGCGTTCTCACCCATTCTCCTGTAGGTAGGCATTGTGATTGCTTCTAGTTTGAGGCTAAAAGCATAGGGTTGCTATGAGGATTCTACTACATGTCTACACCTTTGTGTTGGCTATACACCTAGGAGTGGAATTGCTGGGCCTCGGGGTATGGGGCTTATATGTGTTTAGCTTTAGTAGATGTTCCCAGTTTTCCAAAGTGGTTGTACCAGAGTAGGAGTATAAAGTACGATCATTCCAGTTGCTCCACATCCTCACCGACCCTTGATATTATATCCCTTTCTCACTTTAGCCATTCTCCCACTGAACATTTCAAGAAAAGAAAAAATAAAGGATCTTATGAATGATGACATTGGGGAAGGCTAAGCCTCTCCTCACACTGGGCCAGGTCAGTCAGTCTGCAGTAGAAGAGAGAAAGGAACTATGATGGCATAATAGCCCCCACAGGCCCGGCGCATTCCTGGCTGAGCTCCTCTGGCAATGGGAAAAAGAAAAGATTATGGAAAGGGCCCTAGTTCTCACTGAGAATGATCCCTTGACGTCATGTGCTCTAATACCTGGAACAGTTCACAAAAATTTGCTTAGCGGCTCCCATCCTGGAACCTTGTCAGGAACGCTGGACCTGCCCTCACACAGTTTACAGTATAACCTTGATGCCTTGGAAGGGTGTCTCTGGCAGCCGGCCGTGGTGGGCACAGCCAACTGGATCAGGGAAGAAGTGAAACAGGGAGGTGGTACACGTCTAGGCATAGAGGACCAGGTGCTGGAAACAGTGAGGCAAAATTTCCAATGGTTTCACCTACTCACTTTCCACCTTCTTAAAAGTGAGTTTCCTTTCTTTGAAAATTCAGACTCTCACTTAAAGTGAGTTTACTTTTTGGCTTTGTATTTTGAATGCTAAATACTAAGCTTCTGCTGAAGACTTCCTTGGGGGTCTTGGGGCAGCCCTACAATGCTGGGCCTATCTGTCGCCTTCGTGGTTTTCTCTACATTTCTAGGGTACTGCTCCTCAGTAACTCTGAATACTTACAGACTTTTGCCACAAGAGCTCATTAGACACAAATCTACTTTCCTAATACTACTGGCTATCCTTACCTGGCATAACACCTATGAGAACACACCTGGAGTTTAGAGTTCAATAGACTAATTTTTGAAACTTCTATCTGCAAAATTACAGCTCCCTGAGCCTTGGTATCTTCAACTGGTTCTCTGAAGATTGAATTAGATAACTTGTGTAAAATATTTAGTACTGCCCCTGGCAGACATTGGGTATACAATAAGTGATAGATAATATTATTAGCTATTATTTAAAATCTCACCTATTGTATTAGTCTAGGTTCTCCAAAAAATAGAACCAATAGGATACATACAGAGAGAGAGAGACAGAGATGGAGTGATGGGTGGGGGGTGAAGATTCCTCACAACTAATTGGCTCACACAGTTATGCAGGTTGAAAAGTCCCAAGACCCACAGTCTGCAAGCAGGGCACCCGAGAGAGCCAATGGTGATGGTGCAGTTCCAGTCTGATTCCAAGTCTGAAGGCAGGAAAAGACCAATGTCCCAGCTCAAAGACAGTCCATCAGAGAAAGAACTCTTTCTTCCCCTGCCTTTTTGTTCTATCCAGGCCTTCAGTGGAATGGATGTGGCCCACTCATACTGGGGAAGGCCATTTGCTTTACTCAGTCTACAGATTCAAATGCTAATCTAGAAACACCCTCATAGACACACCCAAAATAATATTTAACCAAATACCTGGGCACCCCATGGCCCAGTCAAGTTGACACGTAAAATTAACCATCATACTTGTTAAATCATCAGGTGGTTTAAATCAGATGCCTCATTGCTGATGAGGTTGCACTGATACCATGGATGAGGCTGTATCAGGGAAATACTCCTTTCTGGCCAGGGAAAGTCAGGCAGACAGCCATGGGCAGGGGAGGGGAGTTCAAGGAGTGGTCTGGTTGTATTTTATCTCTGAAAATTCTGGCTTCCAGAACCTCAGGTGTTTTGACTTAATCTCAGTGTTCTAGAAATTTCTTCCATGGGTTGCTAGTTTCTCCACTTGCTCTGAAGCAAGACTGAATGAATAGCAAAGCTCAAACCATCAACCTTTCTGGTTGGTTTGTCATTTTCCAAATTTAGATCGCTTTTTCTCAAGTTCGACCTTTGTCTTTGGCATCATTCCTTTCCCCACTTTTTCTCTGTGTAGTCTTATGCCTCCAGATGTGTTCTCAAATATTTTTCCTAAGTGGTTATTGGATGATCATACATAGGCCCAAAGGTAAGCTTGGGAAATGTGGGCAAAGAACCTTCAGCTCCGGGTCTAAGGACGTTATGGCTCCAAGACTCTGACACTTGAACGATTTGCTAAGATTATCTAACAAATATTTATTAAACCTCCACTTGATCAAGAAACCATGAAGGCCCCAAAGACTAATGAAAGAATCTTCTTGAGAGGCTCACAATCTTGAGGAGAAAATAAACAGAGCACAAGGGAAAAGAGTATGGACCAGGGTAACTAATACTCATCTCTCTGGTCCACTACTTAAAAGTTCTGTGACCTTGAACAAGTTTCTTATCTTTTATGAGCCTTACTTCCCTCATCTGCAAAGTGGAAATAGAAAAACTGTTCTTGACTATAGATTGGGAGGAGTAAGTGAAACCACATCAGAAAAGCACTTAGCATGTTAGCTGACATGGTAGACTTTCAATAAAGGTTGGTTCTTACCTTCCATCCCTACTTGAGTTACACAGCAACACTCACACACACCTTAAAAAAAATCTCAAGATACCTTTAAGAGAAATATTTTTAATTAAACAGAAATATTTTAATTAAATTTGTACATATAACATGGCTGTGTCAATTAAATTCACACACTCAATGGCAGCCATCAGTTCCAAGAACCAACTGATTCAGTGTCCCTATATCACAGGGTGAGAGTTCCGGGTTGGGGGGGTGGTGCAGGATAATGACCACTCATCCTCAGATTACGTTGGACAAGTCTGACAAAAGAAAACACAAGTTTTGATACATAATCTTTAAATTTTAGGAGATATTTATCATAAAAAACATCTAAGGCAACGTTAAATTGAAGATACAGATAATAAAATATTCTAAGTAACCAATATTGTACAAACTGATTAAATGAAGTTTATGTTTTTTGGGGTTTTTTTAATAATTTTTATTTTGTTATATTAGTCACCATACAGTACATCCCCAGTTTTTGATGCAATGTTCCATGATTCACTATTTGCATATAACACCCAGTGCACCATGCAATATGTGCCCTCCTTAATACCCATCACCGGCCTATCCCAATCCCCCACCCCCCTCCCCTCTGAAGCCCTCAGTTTGTTTCCCAGAGTCCGCAGTCTCTCATGTTTCATTCCCCCTTCTATTTACCCCCCCTTCATTCTTTCCTTCCTTCTCCTACCGATCTTCCTATTTCTTATGTTCCATAAATGAGTGAAACCATATGGTAATTGTCTTTCTCTGCTTTACTTATTTCACTTAGCATTATCTCCTCCAGTCCCGTCCATGTTGCTGCAAATGTTGTGTAATTGTTCTTTCTGATGGCTGAGTAATATTCCATTGTATATATGGACCACATCTTTGTAATCCAGTCATCTGTTGAAGGGCATCTCAGCTCCTTCCACAATTTAGCTATTGTGGACAATGCTGCTATGAACATTGGGGTGCATATGGCCCTTCTCTTCACTACATCTGTATCTTTCGGGTAAATACCCAGTAGTGCAATTGCTAGATCATAGGGTAGCTCTATTTTTAACTTTTTAAGGGACCTCCACACTGTTTTCCAGAGTGGCTGTACCAACTTGCATTCCCACCAACAGTGTAAGAGGGTCCACTTTCTCCACACCCTCTCCAACATTTGTGGCGGGATACAAAATCAATGCTCAGAAATCAGTTGCATTTCCATACACGAACAATGAGACTGAAGAAAGAGAAATCAGGGAATCCATCCCATTTACAATAGCACCAAAAATCATACTTTATCTTGGAATTAACTTAACCAGAGACGTAAAGGATCTATATTCTAGAAACTACAAATCAGTCTTGAAAGACATTGAAGAAGCCACAAAAAGATGGAAAAATATTCCATGCTTATGGATCGGAAGAATAAACATAGTTAAAATGTCTATGTTACCCAGAGCAATCTACACTTTCAAGCCATCCCCATCAAGATACCAATGACATTTTTCAAAGAACTGGAACAAAAAGCCCTTAAATTTGGGTGGAACCAGAAAAGACCCCAAATCACCAAGGAATTGCTGAAAAGGAAAAACAAAGCTGGGGACATCACGTTGCTGGATTTCAAGATATATTACAAAGCTGTGATCACAAAGACAGCATGGTACTGGCACAAAAACAGACACATAGACCAATGGAACAGAATAAAGAACCCAGAAATGGACCCTTGGCTCTTTGGGCAACTAATCTTTGACAAAGCAGGAAAAAACATCCAGTGGAAAAAAGACTGTCTCTTCAATAAATGGTGCTGGGAAAACTGGACAGCTATATGCAAAAGAATGAAACTTGACCACTCTCTCACACCATACACAAAGATAAACTCCAAATGGTTGAAAGACCTCGATGTGAGACAGGAATCCATCAAAATCCTAGAGGAGAACATAGGCTGCAACCTCTTTGAAGTTTATGTTTTTTCAAAAGCACTGCTCATAGGAGTGTCACCACACCTTGTTTAACCACAGCGATAAGCACCCTTGGAAACTCACTGTTTAACTCATGGAACTTTGGACTTTGTGGAAGTGAACAAACTTCAAAATCTACTTATTGCTAATGTTGTTGGTGACTCTGCTTGGAAAACATTTTCCCAAATTTGCCTGGCAACTAAAAACTATCTGCAACAGGTAATAATATTAAAATACTTTAGCTTACTAGTTGATAGATTCAGCTAGTTACCACTATAAATAGCCCTTTGAAAAAATGTGTTTCTACAAATTGTCTAAAAGAGCGAATTTCTAAATACAAAGACTCTATTTTCTAATTGGCTTTACTTAATTTTTTATTTTTTTAAACATTTATTTATTTATTTGAAGGGGATAGGGAAGGGGCAGAGGGAGAGGGAGCGAGAATCTTCAGCAGACTCCTGCTGAGCACAGAGCCCAATGTGGGGCTCAATCTTACAACCCCTGAGATCAGGACCTGAGCCAAAACCAAGGGTCAGACGCTTAACCAACTGAGCCACCCAGGTGCCCCTTATTTTTTTTAAAATAAAGATGTTCCTTTGGAAAATATTCTGGCACAAATAAATAATAAAACCACACATACACATGCATTAAATTTTAAAACTTTTTACATTGAGGTGAGAAGTAATCCTTTTAATTCTGTTGTTAAAATAGTTATTGTATGGGTGCCTGGGTGGCTCAGTCAGTTAAGCATCTGCCTTGGGCTCAGGTCATGATCTCAGGGTCCTGGGATCGAGCCCCATATTGGGCTGTCTGCTCAGCAGGGAGTTTTCTTCTCCCTCTGTGATCTCTCTGGTTCTCACTCTCTTTCAAATAAATAAATAATATCTTTTAAAAAATAAAACAAAAATAGTTATTGTACCATATGAGGCACCTGGGTGGCGTAGTCGGTTAAGCATCGGACTCTTGATTTCAGCTCAGGTCATAATCTCAGGGTCAGGAGATCAAGCCCCGCATGGAGCTCCTTACTCCATGCTCAGCAGCGGGTCTGCTTGAGATTCTCTCGGCCCTTCGCTGGCTCTCTAAATAAATAAATAAATAAATAAATAAATAAATAAATAAAATCTTTTAAAATAAATAAATGAATAAAATAGTTATTATACCATAAAATGTGATTGTGAAACATATAAGGTTTTTTTAAAAAAACTTGCTATTACTTGTAAACAATGCAATAAAAATTTCCAGCATACATACAAATGTGTATCTGGTGATTCTGTGCCCACTGCTCCGCCCCCACAACCACCCACCCCATGGCCAAGACTGCCCCATTCACACTGTCATCCACTTCCTCCCACCTGTAGTATTTTGAAGCAAATTCCAGACATTATCTAATCTCGTCGATGAACATTTCAGTACTTATCTCTAAAATATAGTCTACTCTGTTCCCAAATGAACACAACACTATTACCGCATCTAAAACAATTAATAATCAGCCCTTAAAGGCATCAAATATCTAGTCAATGATCAAATTTCCAAAGTCTCATACATGTCGTAATTTAAAATTTTTAAAAATCAAGACCCAAATAAAGTCCATGCTTTGCAATTGACGGATAGATCGTCTAAGTCTCTTTTAAATTATCGGTCCTCCTCCGTCTCTCTTCCCCCCACCCTTGTAATTTATTTTTCGAAAAACTGGGTTGTTTGTCCTCAAGTTTCCTCTCTCAGGATTTTGCTGATTGTATCCTGGGGTGGCATTTAGCAACTTTTTCTGTACTCTGTTTTCTGTAAATTGGTGTTGGAAGCTTGATCCATATGTATAATTTTTTAAGTGTTTTCTTTGGCTTTCATCCCTTTTATTCATTCAAGCGTTACTGAATACCTACTATGTGTCTGCCATTGCGGGCTGCTATGGAAACAAAGAGGCCTCAGGAATTTAGAGAAGAGTGAAGGAAATGCATGCCAACAGAATTTTAATCAATGTGTTCAGTGTTTTTAAAAAGTATAAAGAAACTAAGGAAGCCCCACAGAGCTTACCCAGGGGGGCTTCTTGAGGAGGTGACTTTTGAACTAGGTTTTGAGAGATGAGTAGGAGTTTTCCAGATAACATAGGAAGAGAGGAAGAGAAGGCCATTTCTAATCTAAGAGATCAGCACGGGTGAAGGCAGAAAATTGCATAAGAAAATAAGTACGACTCAAAGATCTACCTGTCTGAGGTAGGAACGCTGATGGAAGTGTCGCTGAACTACATAAAATATCTTTAACTCACTGTCCCTTATTTCAACTTCAGGAAACCCAGCTGCTAGTTCGTTCCTTCTCAGTGTCTAGAGAAGTCTGTGGCTTTTACAGAGTGGATGGTCTTGCCCAAGGGGAGCAGGAGCAGGGTATGGAGAAGTTTCCAAGAGCTGCAGAGAAGGAATAAGAGGAGATAAGAGGTCAGGGGATCTGAGCACTCGTGACAAACTCTGGGCTGTGCCCAGCTAGCCTGGCCTGTGGCTGGGGCCTTCGGCAGGTTCAGTGACAGGCGTAATATTTTACACACATGTTCTGAGGCAGCCTTTGGGAAGACAGTCAAGTGAGTGGAGTTTATTCTTGTCACTTCCTCAGCCCCCTCAGCACTCTGTTCTCATCTTCTCTCATCTCTCTCATCTCCCCCTGCTCCCTCCTTTGCCCCCAGGACCCCCATCTGATTCTGCCAATATGAGAAGATGTCTGGGGAAGAAAGAACTGGAGGCAAATGTAGGGGGTTGAGGTGAGAGGAGCAGAAATTTCCCAGGGCAGCCTTCCTGGCACAATGTTCCTGATCATACCAGGGTGCCCTCTCTGACACAGTGTCCATCCCTACCCTCATTCCTGTGCTAGCCACGTAGGCTCCCCCATCCCCAACCCTTGCTCAACTCCCTAACATTTATTTTTTTTCTCATCATTTCATTTTTTTGTGTTTCATTTTTTTAATTATTTTTTTTCTTCTACGATTTTATTTAAATTTGTTAGTTAACATGTAGTGTAGTATTAGTTTCAGGAGTAGAATTTAGTGATTCATCACTTACGTATAACACCCGGTGCTCATCGCAAGTGCCCTCCTTAACGCCCATCACCCATTTAGTGCATCCCCCCCCCGCCCTCCTCCCCTCCAGCAACCCTCAATTTGTTCTCTACAGTTAAAAGTCTCTTACGGTTTGCCTCCTTCTCTGTTTTTATCTTATTTTATTTTGACACACTGTGATCATTTCCGCCTTTGGTCATTCTAATTCCTCTCATAGGATGCTCCCATCTCTCCCCTCTCTGACGGGCCAACTCCTACTCATCCTTTAAGGCCAGCTCAGGGCCACTGCCCCTCGTCCTTATGGAGGTTCCACTCTGTCCAGGCTGGAAGAACTCCCATTCCAGTGCTTGCATAGCACGTGCACAGATCTTTGTTTCTGTGTCCATCAGTCTGTATTGTGACCATCTGATTAGATCCTCCATCTCTGTTCCATTTGCCTCTTTCGGTACAGGGAATGTGTTCCATTCACCTGGTAGTCACCATGCCTAGTCTAGGCACACAAAGATAACTCAGTAAACATTTTCTATGTGACTAACTAGAAAGGTGTGACCTGCATCCTTTGCCTCACTCTATCTTTTTTTTTTCTCCCAGATTTCAGAGGGTATTACAGAGAGTGATCTAGAAATAATGTCCTGACTTTACTATTGTGGCATAAGGTCTAAAAGTAAGGCCCAGTCTTATTGATGTCTTGACATCTGTGGGAAATTGGGAAATTGTGAACGGCCTATATGCAAGTTCCCCTCCCTACTCTGCTCCAGAGGATAAGGTCTCCGGGCCAAGCAACCTCCCCATCAAACAGATCACGTGCCAATCCTGTTTATTCCTGAGTAGTGGGTTTCAGTTCCCTCCCACCCCTTGAAATTCAGACAAGCCAAAAACCTCCTCCCACGGAAACCAGGGGCACCCCACCTTCTTGATACTACAAACAAGTTTGCCCCCAACAGTTCCTATGTTCATTCTGTTCCCCAGTGAAGACTGGCCCTATATGTGGTGCTCTCCTCCCCCTGGCTGTCAATATAGATGACAAATAAATTGCTGACAATCTCATCTTTCCATGTCAGATGTGTGTTTGGCGTTCCCCAAAACTCTAGGGTGGTAATCCCTCCCTCACCAGTGGTACAAATAGGAGGCAATTAAAACAACTATCAATTCCAGAAGGACAGCAGTGATGGTGGGAAGTGAGAGCCAGGTTGGCAGGGAGGTAGACCTAAAAGTCCTGGTTCATTCCCCTTGTGAGTTTCATGTCATGTTGGGTTTCTGAGTTCCTGACGTAGTTCCTCCAGAGAGGAAGTGGGTGGAGGATGCGTGAAATAGGTGAAGGAGATTAAGAGTAAACTTATCTTGATGAGCACTGGGTGATGTATGATGAATCACTATATTGTACACTTGAAACTAACGTAACATTGTATGCAAACTACACTGGAATTAAATTAAATTTTGAAAAACACCTATAAAAAAGATGTAAGTATTAGAAAATTGGGGAAATAACAACCATCCAATATTACAATTAAGAAAAACCCAAGCCTCAGAAATCTATCAGAGTGATGTTCTCTTGAAAAAAAAATTTTGTTGCTGAATCATTCATTTTTTTAGTGTTTTGGTAACTAATTTCAAAAGTGACTTAATGTTAGCAAAAAGTCCAGATTCCATCCATAGTTGAGGTCCATAGTTCTCTGAGTAATTGCCCGAGATCAGCAGGGTATTATAGGTCATTATCAGATGAACACATCTGAAAAATGTCTGGGACACTTGGGACAAGGTTCAAAGTCATTTTTTTTTTCTGGGTAAAGACAGTATACTAAAGATAGAGAATGGACTGTATTCACTTTTCAAATTTTCTAAATATATTTTGACATCTGCATATTACTATAGGTTGTAATACTATGTATTATTATTTCAACACTATCTTACTCTATGGAGCACTTTATAAGGCTAGCAATAATTATTACCTCAGCCTGAAACGTGGGCTTGTTAATTTAGAAAAACCTAAGTAAATAATAATGTTTCAATAGTTCCATAGCTCTCCTCGTCCTTTCCCACCATATCCTCTTAGATAACCCAAAGATAGCATAGCAGACAGCAGGTGCTGTGACATGGTTTTCCCCCCACCACAGTGTTCTGTTCTATTTATAAATATTGCTCCATCCACCTTTATTTTAGACAGTGACTTATGGAATAGTTACAGGAATTTGTCCATAGTCTCTCAGAATTAAAAACAGCACAGAACCCTTGCTCTTGACTTTTCACGCTAACTACTGGACCCTAGCAACTTCTAGAGTACTAAGGGATATTGACAGCTCTCGTGGTCCAGCCCTCATTTCCAGATATACTCACATGTAAGTGAATTTCAGGAAAACACAGGTCCAAGGCATCCTTTTCCCCAACCTTCTAATAGGTTGTGGGAGAAGTGACAGGAAGCCTGTGGTCAGATGTCTGGGTTCCAATCCTGGTTTTGTCACTAACTAGCAGAGTATCCTTTGGCAAGTTCCTCTTTCTGGGTCTCATTTTCCTTTATCTGTTAAATGAAGACAGTGGACCAGAAGATCCAAAGATTCTTTCAGATCTAAGTTTTTATGTACAGTAGATTATTTCTGGAGATAATCACAACAGTCCCTTCTACTTCCTATTTCCTGCCCTTCAAAAAAAATTTACCTAGTAATTATAATAAAATGCACACATTTTGACAAATGGGTACACCACCATGATCAAGGTACAGAACATATATTTCACCCCAACAGCTTCCCTCATGCCCTTTGCTGTCACTCTCCACCCCCCAGCCCCAGGCAACCAGTGATGAGCTGCATTCTGTCACTCTAGATCAGTTGACCTTTTCTAGAATTTCATATAAAAAGAATCACACAGAATGTACTCTTTTGTGTCAGTCTTCTTTCACTCTGCATAACCACATCTTTTTTGCAATGTGCCTGTACCATGCTCCCATCAAGGATGGGATGTATTTCTCAATCTCTTGAATCTATGCCAGCCCTCTGACTTGCTTTGACCAATAGAATATAGGGAGAATAATGTTTGTGTGATCTCTTTCACCCCCTTGGAAGACAGCCACCATGTAAAAATGCTTGAGCTAGGCTACTGAATTATGTGAGACTACATGGAGGGGGAGAGAGAGAGAGGGAGAGACAGAGAGACATGTGGAGGGGAACCAGACATGTGGATGAGGCCACCTTTCTCTCCAGTACCTGTTGAGGTACCCCAGTCAAGAATGGAGCAGAGAAGAGCCATCCTGCCTGAATTCCCAACCTAAGAACTGTGAGCAAATAAAATGGTCTTTGTTTAAGCCACTAAATTTGGGGGTAGCTTGTAACTTCAGTAACTTAGTAACTGAAACAATGAGTCTTCTCCCCTGTTTTCTTTAAAGGTCCATCAGATTTCTTTCAGACCCCAGGACTATTTGCTAACTATACAAACGTTTTTTTCTTAAATAGCTTCTACTCCTCTTACTCCCTTTTCTTCTTATTTTAAATTGATGTATAATTGACGTATGTTATATTAGTTTCAGGTGTAGAAAATAATGATTCAGTATTGATATGCTGTGAAATAAAATGATCACCATAATATATCTAGTTAACATCCATTACCACACACAGTTACAGATTTGTGTGTGTGATGAAAACTTCTAAGATTTACTCTCTTAGCAAGTTTCAAATATGCAATATAGTATGATTAACTATAGTTGTCATGCTGTATATTACATCCCCAGGACTTATTTATTTTACAGCTGGAAATTTGTACCCTTTGACCCCCTTCATCTATCTTGGCCCCCACCCCCAACCTCTGGCAACTACCACCTTGTTCTCTATTTATGAGATTCGGTTTTTTATTTCTCTTTTTGTTTTTAGATTCCATATATAAGTGAGATCTCACCATATTTGTCTTTCTCTGCATGACATATTTCACTAAGCATAGTACCCTCAAGATCTGTCCTTGTTGTCTTGTTACCTTTTCATATTATTCTTCCTGCAAGTTTCATAAATAGCACTACACACTAACTACATGATAACCCTGTTACTTACATGAACTTGAAAATTATAAGGTGTTTTGGTTTTGTTGTTGTTTGGGGTTTTTCTTAGATTTCACTTCGGCAGGGTTAAAAAAAAAAGTGTCTCAAATTCCTTCCATCTTCCCTTCAGACCCGCTGTCTGGCGTTTGATTTACAGCATGTTCTAGAGAAAAGAATGCTGAGTTTCTGAGCCAAGAGCACTCACTTCATGCTTAACGAGCTGTATGGTTCAGGGCAAGTTTGAAACCTTCCTGCACCTGATTTTCTCCATGTAAGCTATCTCATGGGCTGGTGGAAGGAAGATAAACTGCCAAAACAGATGGGAAAGTTACTTGAAAGCAAAAGTGTTTTTCATTTCCTAACTCTGACAGTCCCTCTGCAATGATATTTGTATGCCCTCCATGTGTCAAGTTCTCTGTCATAGGATTACATGCAAGATACATTCACCTATCACCTGGAAGACAAGATAAACACTATTTCTGCCTTACGGCTTATTGGGAGAAATGAGAGACGTGCGTGTGTGTGTGTGTGTGTGTGTGTGTGTGTTACTTTACTTTTTTTCATATAATGTGTTGTTGTGGGCCATTATGACTTGTGATGATCAAGCAAAATCTGGTGAAGGAAATGTTCTCATGGAAGGATGGAAGCTGAGGTTTACAGGAAGAGATGCATTTGGTTTGTGGGAGACTTAATTATAAGGCTTAGGATTTTTAGAAGTCACCTCTAGCAATGAAAAAATTATGGGAGTCCCATCTCTCTCCCCAAATACAATTCTAAATCAATTTAATCTTATAAACCATAAAATAAAGGTAAAGAAGCCCAAGAGTTTCTGATTTGCACCATGATAGTTAACTTTGAAGCTTTGTTTGAAATAACAAATATAATCTTTCTGACTTTTTTCTCTTTCTGTTTATGGTGCCCTTGTTTGGGGGGTTATATCATGATAGCAGCAGTAGCATCATTTTGAACTTGTTAGAAGAGCTAATTCTGGGGCGCCTGGGTGGCTCAGTTGTTAAGCGTCTGCCTTCGGCTCAGGGCGTGATCCCGGCGTTCTGGGATCGAGCCCCACATCAGGCTCCTCCGCTAGGAGCCTGCTTCTTCCTCTCCCACTCCCCCTGCTTGTGTTCCCTCTCTCGCTGGCTGTCTCTATCTCTGTCGAATAAATAAATAAAATCTTCAAAAAAATTAAAAAAAAAAAAAAAAGAAGAGCTAATTCTTGGGCCCTAATCTACTGAATCAGAAACTCAGGGCATAGGACCTAACAATCTGTGTTTTAACAAGCCCTTTCGGGTGACTCTGAAGTACTGGAGTTTGAGACACACTGCCTTAGATACTTGAGCTGCCCACTGCACTGTTTCTCACACTGGCTTTCATTCCAAGTTCCTGAGAGCTTTATAAAAATGCAAGTGTTGGGACTCTACCCCCACTGATTCTAATTCAATGATCGGGGCAGGTCCAAGAAGCCAGTATTTTTTAAAGTCTCCCAGGTGATTCTAACATGCTCACCGGGGTTGAGAAAAACTAGCATGTTGGGGAATATAGCTCTAACTCCTAGGTTAGATCAACTGGTGGGGAGGAAGATGAGGCAAGACGGAGAGAACAGAGAGGAGGTCTGCTTCCTCAGTTTAGGCTGAAGAGAATGAGCAGGAATATAGGATAGTTCAAAAGAATATTTAAGCAAATTTGAAGTATAACATATGTAAATGTGAAATGGGGAAGGCCATAGTTACTAGTTAAGCCATAGTCTTACGTGAGCATTTTAGACTGAATGAAAGGAAGAAAATTTAGAGAAAATTGGTGAAAAAGAGCAGAGATAGTACAACTATGATAACATAGGCTTGAAATTCCTTCTGGTACTATGTTATGCACTAGGACCTGTTCTTCATTTATTTTCTGAGTCTCTACAACAACATTTAGTTTACTCCTTAAAAACTAAAAATCTGACAAAGGAACACCTCTGTTTTTAAAAATCCGTTTAATATTGCTATTCTCCATATTATGTTTTATTGTATGCCCCTATAAGATTGGGATGGTCAGGTAAAGTCTAGGTGAAGGAAACATTCTCATGGAAGGATGAAAGCTGATTGGATAGTAATTATCTTCACTTATAGCCAACTGAAGGAATCCAGGAAAGTCATTTTTAAACTTTTAAAAATTACAGCCATAAAAAGAAAATTTGAGAAATGGGTTTTTTTGGGCCAAAAGTTAGATTTTTAAAAGGACTTGATTTTTAAAAGATGTAGTGAAAGGATGAAGGAAGGGGTCTGGAAGTGGAACAATATAAAACAAGGGAGAGATCTTTGTCGGTTTTTTTGTTTTTGTTTTGTTTTACCGCTATCTCTACAGCATCTGGAACAATGCCTGACACATAATATTCAATAAGTATAGAATATATTTTTGAGAATTATCTCCTAGGAGAACTCCAGTTTTGCATACCAGGATGCCATGATTACTGGATGATTGAGGCATCGATATAAGAGCTTAAACTTCTATTTTATGAAGAACTTTCCAACCTGTCAGGTATACTCTGAAAGGTATTATAAACTTTCCTAGCCAAGGTGTGGTTGTGGTCCTTTCCTAACCAAAGTTCCAAAGAAAAGGAGGTTGAGACAGGGATAATTCCTCAAAGGAGCTGGCTATTCTGGTTCTCTTCACTTTCAAACAATCCATTTTCACTTCAAAACTAATCCAGTGCGCCTGGGTGGCTCAGTCAGTTAAATGTGGGACTCTTGGTTTTGGTTCAGGTCATGATCTCAGGGTGGTGAGATCCAACCTTGTACCCGCTCCCTGTCAGCACAGAGTCTGTTTGCCCCTCTCACTCTCCCCCTACCCCGCTCCCACTTATGTGAGCGCATGCAAGCTCTCGATCCCTAAAATAAATAAAATCTTAAAAAAAAAACAAAACCTAATCCATCATTTATTAATCATCATCCTTTGGGGCCATTTTTGAAAGGGTGTTCAGGTAGTAAAAAGGATTTAGCCAGCTAATTTTCATGTGAAACACATTTCCCAGATGTGTACTGTACATGACATAGGGACTGCAGAACAGAAAAATATTTATGGAACAATGACAAAAATCTTGTGTTCTGAATGTCTGGAAGCCCCAGGTCTTGCTCATCAGACAGAGCAGCTAAACTCCCAGACAGAGGTGAGCATGTGCAGAGGGTTACATAGGAATAGTAAGAAAGGACCTCATTTTCCTCACAGATTTTTGGTAGGCTCACCCCAGAAAATCAATCCCTAGCTTGAAGGGAAAGCCACCTAGAAGTGCAAGCTCGTTTATTTTATTCTTCTTCTTTGGAAAATGGAAGAGTGGTGTGACTATCTTTTGGCTATTCCTTATTAACTATTGCTCCACAATGAAAAAAGCAGGTTTGAAGAGATCGGTTTTCCTCGTGTCATGTGGCTTTTGGGTTTGTGTTTCTCGCACAATGCCTTTAAATCACGTGTCGTGTCTGTTTGGTAACCACTGATTGCAGTAAATATTTACAAAGCCCCAAGTACTTTGCCAGGTACTGTACTAGGCTCCAGGGAACAACAGTAAACAAGCAACTCCCGGCTCCCCATAGGTTTGGATCAAGTGGGAAGAGACGCCAATAAATGCGTAAAATATACATGATCAGGTGGTTACAGATGCTGTGAAGGGAAATAAAAGAGGAGTATGGGAGATAAACAGGAGGGAGTTGTAAATCCAAGCTTTACTTTGGTGCCTCAAAAAATATTCCGCTTCCCTCTTTTGTCATTGAGGTTGCTGTGATCACACAATAGACGGCTTCTTAGCTGACTGCAAGCCCCCTTCTTAGGTCCAGTTCCCTCTCACCTTCTCCCACCAGGCACTTTCATTGGATATTCATAAAAGTCACACAATTATGGGTTCCCCAAATAACTCTAACCTCCACCAGCCCTGCCGCCCGTCCCCTCCCCCACTCTCCTCACCCTCACCCCCAGCCTGAGGCACCGGGGTGGATTCAACAAAACCAATGCAGGCTACCCGTGTGTGTGAGCATCGGCCACCTCCCCAGTCTTCTAATTATTTCTGAGAGAGCAAAGGATGTTCTGAGGGTCCAAAAAGCCCTCGGTTACATGAAAAAAGAGTAACTGAAGACTAAAATATTAAAGGAGACAAAGTCAAGGCGGATGGTAGCTCTTCACTGCAGCTCCAACTGACTCTAGGGCTCAAATCTGAATGAAAACGTGGGGAGGAAAATGCAGATTTTTCCTTTCTTTAATTGATATGGAAAAAATTGCCAGCGGTCCCCCGCGCGGTCCCCGCCGAAGGCGGCCCGGCGGCCATTCAGGAGAGGCCGTTTCGCAACAGCTCTTTTACTGCAGACAAAGCCTCCTTGTAAGTCCCTCTGCTGCCCCCGAATAACCACGTTCCGAGTAAGAAAAATAGCGCTGCTGCTCCCGTCAGGCAGCCAGACAATAGCGGCGGGCGGGCCGCTCCACGCCACAGGGCAAAACGCCATCATCTTTGTTTCCACTGCCATCCCTGAAATGAAGTCTCCAGATACTATCGTAGCGCCCAGGACGTGGAGGAGGCGACAACGACTCCGGACCACCATCCTCGATCGTCCCTTTCTGGGGGCAGGGACGCGGCGGCCAGCCCTGGAAGCGGCGGACGCGGCGTGCTGCCTGCGCGCTTCGCCGTCTCCCCTCGGGCGGAGGAGGCAGCGCGGCGGCGACGCTTGACGCCGCGCCCACGCCGACGACTCGGCGCCCCCCTCCCAGCCCCCGAGCCCGGTGGCCGCGGCGGGAAGTAGCGCCGTCCGCGCGCGGAGGGAAACGCCCGGGCGGCGCGGGGTGAAACGCCCAGGCACGCGGCGCGATCGGCCGCTCGCGCCGTGACGCGTCCGCAGGAACGCGGCGGTGCTGGCCGTCAGCTGCGGGAGTCCAGCCCGCCGTGGCTCCGGAACTCCGCGGCGGCCCCGCCTCCCCTCCTGGAAGTGGCCGCGGAGGCCCGCTCGGCGGGAGCAGGCGGTCCTGGAGGCCGGCTGCTGGGCCCGGGGCGGCCGAGGGGGCGGTGGCTCCGACATCGGGGAGTCTCCGCGGGGCCTAGGTCCCGAGCTGTCTGGCCCGAGCCTGTGCAAGGCCAGGCCCCATCTGCCCCCTGGAGCTGGACAGTAGGTGCCACAGGTCGGGCTCCGGAGCACGGTGTGCGGAGCCGCCAGGCTGACTGACGCGGGAGTCGGCCTGGGGCCCCTCCCCAGACTCCACCGCTGGGCTCCCTGAGCCTGGGGTCGCTCCGCTGTGAAGCAGGATGGTTGTGAGAACTCCAGGTGAGATAATGCAGCTAAAAATGCCCGACATGTAGCGTACATAGTAAGTTCTCCAAAATAAGAATAAAAAGGGGACACACTCTTCATACGTGGAGCAACATGGACCTGAAAAACTTTGTGCTATGGGGGAAAGGTAAATACAAAAGGCCTCAGTCTGTATGGTTCCATGTATATGAAATTCTAGAAGAGGCAAAACTGTGGTGACCCAAAGCAGTTGCCTGGGATGGAATGCAAAGCAGCGGGAGGGAACTTTTGGGGGCTGATGGAACAATCCCATATCTTGATAGGAGTGGTGGTTATAAGACATGCAGTTGACAAAATTTATCTCACCATCGTGTCCACATGGGTGAATTGTAGTATATCTAAATTACACCTCAAAAACGGGGAGAAAAGAGTTAAAGTAGTTGCGAGGGATAGTTGAGGAATAAGGGACACGTTGGCTTACAAAATCTGAGACCTAAATGTGTGTTCTCTCTGAATGGAGGGGGTCCTCCTCCTCCAAGAATCCATGACGACCACCACTAGGAATGTGCACTGTACCAGACTCAGTTCATGCACCTCCGCAGATTTGCTCAGTCCCACCCCCAGGTCCCCTCTTAACCTCTTGCTCAGTGCAGAGGCCTCTGCTTCTGTGGCTTCCTCTTGGGACAGCGTCCCCCTGGTTCAGCACTGCCTCTCATACCATGGTTCTGAGGTAGGAGCCTCTGGCTCTTCCCATCAGTCCCAGACTCAGGTAAAAACCTTGCAGTGCAACATGCTCTGGCTTCCCAGGCAATAGCCTGGAGAGGTCATGTGACATACCCAGAAGAGCATCATGAGGCAAATTTGCACCAAAAAGGACAGAAAGCAAGAAGTAGCCAGCATATAAATTCCTCCCCCTTTTTCTCCATAGACAGGTCTCAAGACAAGATGGTTTTGTAGGGTTTGTCTGGAAGCTTTCCTTTGAGACTGAGCAATCAGCTCTACTTTCTTGTGAGGTTGTTTTCAGCTCAGTGACGTGCTGCCTTGTATTTGCTGCCTTTGCATTTCCCCTTACCCTTGCTGCCCTGGGATTGTACCTCCTAATAAAATCCTAGCACTTAAACTTGGCCTCAGGCTCTGCTTTCTAGGTAATCCTTTAGCAGCATTTGGGCTTTAGGTCTGTGCTTGACTGAAAATTTCACAGCCGCAATAACAAACAAAATTAAGGGTTTTTTTTGGCTCTGGCTTACTGTCTTGTTAACCCTAAACTGCTACTTTAAAAGGCAACCAGTTAAGGGGCGCCTGGGTGGCGCAGTTGTTAAGTGTCTGCCTTCGGCTCAGGGCGTGATCCCGGCGTTATGGGATCGAGCCCCACATCAGGCTTCTCTGCTAGCAGCCTGCTTCTTCCTCTCCTACTCCCCCTGCCTGTGTTCCCTCTCTTGCTGGCTGTCTCTGCCAAATAAATAAATAAAATCTTTAAAAATAAATAAATAAATAAAAGGCAACCAGTTAAGACCAATACTGAATGCATAAATTTATATATACATGCCTCTGTTTAAAGATGGTAGAGATAAAAGTTTGCTTTTCCATTTATTGGTTCCTAATGTCAAAGTTAATTTCTAGAGCACTGGCACTTATATATTTTAAACATTGGAAGCTTAAAAAACTTGAAATGCATGTAGGTGCAAAAGAAATATATGTATATTTCAAACATATATTCGAAACATGTTTTCCATCATGATCATAAAGTTACTAGTTGGGGGGTGTCTGTGTTTTCGGTTTATTCATAAAGCCATGTTCTTTCCTAAAATTTTATGTCAAAGCCTTTTAAAGCAACTTTTTCTGGAATGCTTTGCAAAACACTTTTTCTTTACATTATTTTAATTTATTGAAGAGTAGTAAGTTTGTATATTTGATGATAACAGCCACTTGCTTTGTGGTCTGTTTTGCAACTTTGTCAGACCTTTCTCTTCCCTCCCACCTGGCTTGCCAACCATCTGTAACTTGATCAACAGTTATTTGAGATGGGACTGGCCAGGGTCATATGTTAGAAAGAACATTTCCACTTTCTTTCTTTCTTTTTTTTTTTTTTTGAAGATTTTATTTATTTATTCGACAGAGAGAGAGGGAACACAAGCAGGGGGAGTGGAAGAGGAAGAAGCAGGCTCCTAGCGGAGGAGCCTGATGTGGGACTCGATCCCAGAACGTCGGGATCACGCCCTGAGCCAAAGGCAGACGCTTAACCGCTGTGCCACCCAGGCGCCCCTCATTTCCACTTTCTTGACCACAAAATCCTTCCTTTCCTGACCGCTTAAATACTGTTACATAATCTACAAACACGTGGATCTGATGATCTTCTGCTACATGTGTTTGCAGATGTCACACTTGGAAATCTACCTTTCTCACAATATTTTTTATTCTTTTTATTGCTTATAATGTGGCTTATCAGAGTGTTAAAAAATTATTTTAGAAAAAATGTTCTGCCTGCATCTACGTCAGTGAATTGATTTTTGCAGAGAAAACTTTGTCATCCTCTCATGTGAACAGTTTTTAGTCTTTTCATTTGAAAAGTCTGCATTTCTATTTGGGATTAATTTCAGTTACAAGCAAATATGAAGCCAGGCTGGACACAGAAGGTATGTAAACACATATTCACAAAACAAAAAAACATTTGAACATATCTTCAGTCACAGGACACAGTATCAGAGGACATTCCGTTAAACAAATGTGAGCCACTCTTTAAGTCCTAGCACTTGATTCTTTTCAAATATATAAAGGCAGGGGCGCCTGGGTGGCTCAGTCGTTAAGCATCTGCCTTCGGCTCAGGGCGTGATCCCGGAGTTCTGGGATCGAGCCCCACATCAGGCTCCTCCGCTGGGAGCCTGCTTCTTCCTCTCCCACTCCCCCTGCTTGTGTTCCCTCTCTCACTGGCTATCTCTCTATCTGTCAAATAAATAAATAAAATCTTTAAAAAAAAAATATATATATATATAGGCAGGTAACGTTCTAGGAAATGCACAGGTTTTATATATACAAATAGGTGTTCGCCCCTTCAGAATAGGCCGTAAGCTTGCTGCAATTGTATTTCCATGACTCAAACATTTAAAACATTCTTTAGAAATTTGCCACAGGAGACTGAGTCACATTTCTTTAAATGACATCATCCCATCAGTGATAGAAAATCTTCTTCCTCTGAGAATAGATTTAATTTTTAGAAATACCCAAAAGTCATTTGAAACCAGACCAACCTTAGTAACATTGTTCAAAAGGAGAAAATTCAACAAGAAAGAGTAAAAATAAGTGAACTAATACTTAACTTTAAGAAAAGGAGAATTAAGGAAAGATTGAAGCAGAAATCCGTGAATTAGAAAAAAAAAACAGAATTATTGATCAATTCCAAAAGTAATTTTTTTGGAAAAAAATAGGAAGAAAGTAGAGAAATATCTGACAAATCTATTTAATAAAAGGAGAGAGAAAAAATATAAATTAAAAAGGAGAAAGGAGACATAATAGCTATGGAAAAGTTTTTGGTGTTTTTTTTTTAACTATATGAGAATACTATGTGTAGTTAGCTACGTGCTATTACATTTTCTTTCTGGAAAAACATAAATCACCCACATTGAATCAAGAAATAGAAAAAAAATAAGTAAATCAAAACCAGAGAAGAAATCAAAAACGGCTCAGCCCTGTAGGCAAATCTTTGCAAATTTTGAAAGATATATAATTCTCTTTCTAAATGCATAAAAATATAATAATTTAACCCATTTTATGAAGCAAATATAATTACTGTAAATCCTGTCAAAAATATTACAAAAAGTGCACTCAGAAACTACAAACTCATAAGAAAGTCAATGCCAAAATTCCCCTTGAAAATATGACAAAATCAGGGGCATCTGACTGGCTCAGTCGATGGAGCGTGTGACTCTTGATCTCGGGGTTGTGAGCTCGAGCCCCACATTAGGTGTAGAGATTACTTAAAAAATATAAAATCTTGGGGGCACCTGGGTGGCTCAGTCGGTTAAGTGTCCAACCCTTGGTTTCGGCTCAGGTCATGATCTCAAGATCATGGAATTGAGTCCTCTGTTGGGCTCCACACTCAGCAGAGTGTCTGCTTGAGGATTCTCTCTCTTCCTCTCCATCTGCCCCTCCCCACCCTGTCTCTCTGTCTCTCTCTCTCTCAAATCTTTAAAAATAAAGAAAATCTTAAAAAAGTATATGAGCAAATTAAATTCAATGAAGCTAAGTAATTTTTAACATGATCAGGTAGATTTTGTCCTAGAAATGCCAGGAATTTTAATAATACAATAATTGAAGTAACAAATCATGCATTTAGGTTACATATGAAAACCCCTATCATCTTAATAGGTGATAAAAATCTAACACTCCTAATGAAAATGACAACAAAATTTTTAAAAACTTCTTGGTAAATACTAAACCAAGAGCTAATATCATATCCTTTAATAAAGTTTTATAAAAATAATAATGCTAATGGTAAGACACTCAAATTGTAAGGAAGAGGAGGAAGTGTAAAGTTAACTCCTCAACCTCCCATTACCGCCACTCCTCATTCTGTCTCCCAGAGGTGACCTCTATTAACTGTTTCTTATATATCCTTCCAGAAATTTCCCATGTACATAAAAGCATATGACCATCCACTTTGAAAAAAAGCAATCATACTCTACATATTGCTCTGTGCTTGCTATTTTCATCGTATAAAGTACCTTGGACATCGTCCCACATCAGCACATAGGTCTACCAAAATTTTTCATAAAGCTGACTTAGTGAGTATACCACAATTTTTCACTTACCTACTGGGAATATTTTGTCTAGTTTTCCACAATTATATACAACTACAGTGAGCCTTCTTGAATATCTATGTGTGTTGGTGCTGGTGTAGGATTAATGCCTAGCAATGGAATTGCTGGACCCATTTTTGGATAGATATTTGCAAATTAGCATCTAGAAAGGCTAGATTAATTTATAAATGAACTAAGTGTATGCAAAAATGTTGACAGTTATTGAGGCTAGGTGACAGGCACATGAGAGATCGTTTTAGTATTCAGTCTACTTTTATGTGTAGTCTAATTTTATGTGTATTTTAAAATTTTAGTGCTTAATGATTTGACAAGAGAGCATTCTCATTAAAATCCAGTGTAAAGATGTCTGCTATCAATACTGTTCTTTAAAATTATGCTGAAATAATTCTGTAGTAAGACAAACAGAAATAGTAAGTAACATATTGAAAAGCAGAAGAAAATTTGCCTTTATTTGTAGATGATACTTTTGCCTGGAAAACTCAAGAGACTTGATTGAAAAGCTGTCATAACAATAAGTATTAAAAGTCAGTAACTTTTCCAGTGATCGAGCAATAACCTGTTGGGATATATGTATTTTTTTAAAGATCTATTTACATATAAATAGTATTGGCAAGAACTGGAAGGGATCTGTACAAAAAAAAAAGAGAGAGAGAGAGAGAACCACAAAAACAAGATTTGAATAGATTGAGAAATCTATTATGCTCCTAGAGAAAAGTATCTATTCCTTTATTTGCAACCTTAACCAAAATCCCAATAAGAATTTTTTTAAGTTGAAAAAAACTGTATTTCCACTTGGAGGAAAAAATAGGACTAGCCAGACTACTTTGAAAAGGAAGAGTAATAACAGGAGATTCATTGCACCAGATGTTAATAGATTCTGTAAAACTGCAATAATTACAATGATTTTGAACTACTGAGAAGAGATTGACAAACAGATTAATATTTCAGAAAAGAGAGCCATGAAAGAAAATTCAACATACCAATAAATGACACCTCAAGCAATGAGGAGAACATAGATTATTCGATAACTGGTACTAGCAAAACTGGCCAATCATCTGGGGGAAAAAAAATCAATTAGATGCTCATTTCATACTATGCACTGAAATATAACCTAGATAGATTAAAGGGACAGATGCAAAAATGAAGCTGTAAATGAGCTGAAAGAAAATAAAAGTGAATATTTAAGTGATTTTTGGATGGGAAGAAACTAAACACAAAACAATGGAAGATATAATGTAGATTTATTTGCTTAAGCATTGAGAAAATCTATATGTCAAAAATTACAAACAATATTAATAAGTTGAGAAGTAGATATTTGTCTTAAATATTATAAAATGGCAGAGTTAGTATTTGTACCAAGATCCTTCAAAGCTTCAAAAACGAAATCCCATCAGTTTTCAGGCAACGGCAGCATCATTGTATTAGGAGTTATGAGTTTATGTATTATACATTCAGATGCAACCACTTTGAAGAAAGTTCATTTGGAAGAATCATTTATCCCATTTTTAGAATGCTAGGTTTTTGTCGTTTATATGTTTTGTTCTATTTGTTTCCATGTCATTTCATGTGATGATAGTTGGATTACAAATGCTTTTTGCCCACTTTCTTTTTCAAAAGCACCCCCAGGATATTGTGCTTCCTGTCTCCTCTGAAAGAGGTTCACTTGATTTATCTCATTACAAACCCAGGGGCAGATACTCTTACTCTCCCCATTTTCCAGATTATGAAGGGTTTATCTTTGTGGCTGTGAGTACAAATAGACAGCAAACTGAAATATCAAGATAAATCATTCAAAACAAAGTCATTGGAGGAGAAGCCAAAACAAGGGAACAAGATTTAAGAAAGAGGCGGCTGTTAGAAGTACCTGCCAGTTTATACGTGTGCTCAGCCAGGGTTCTTACCTCCTGCCCCAACCTTAGCTGTCACAGACAGACCATGCCCAAGGGATGTAGCCTAGCATTCCACAGTTCCTAAACGAGGACAGGTCCCCGAAGGCCCAGGTCTGGAGAGAGATGAAGTTGTAGACGTGAACGGATGCCTACACTTGTGCTAACACTTACTGGGGCTTAAAACAGGGACTGTTCCAGGCATGTTCTGACCTCGTAATATGCATGAATTGTCTCATGTAACCACCACCAAATGACCCCAGGATTTAGGTCCTTTATAATGTCCGTTTTCCACATTAAGAAACTGGCGTCCAGAAAAGTTGAGTAGCTTGCTCAAGTTTTCACAGCTAGAAAATAGTATTTGAGCCAGGCAGTCGGAGCTGGAGCCCAAGCTCTGTGGCCACATGTAACCATGTATAAAGTCCTTTCATCCACAGGAGCTCCTTTGACCCTCACAACTTTGTGAAGTCAGGAAAAATTCTCCCCAGTTTACACTAAGGCAGTGGGGAAGCCAGAAATAAATGGGTTATTGGAATTAGTAATCTTTTTTTTTTTTTAATGGTCTGAGAGAAGCTGACAGCAGAGCATGGATGAGCATGTGATGAGAAATGACTGCAGGGAAAACAAGCCTTCGAAGGCTTGGATCAGAGAGAAGCGCCCTCAGCTTTAAGGAGGTTCAGCACAAGCTGCATGGATGGGAGGGGAGCTGGGAACAGGCAAGCGGAGGTTATCCTGGCACAGTTAGCTCGGGAGCCATCAGGTTTATAACGATGCGAGATGATAAACAGTGAAAGAAATCACATCCATCACGTTGAACTCGTCTACCTTCCTGAAATACTAGCTCCTACTCCATGTCACTGTTGGTCTAAGAATCCTTGTTAATTTATGTCTCTGTTTATGTACCTGGCCTTTGCTAGTTCAGATAACAAGGCTAGAAGTTGTGTAAACCACCAAAACGAAGCTCGCATTGCACAATAGGATTTTCACCCGGTTTTTAAATACAATCATGGTAATAAAGCTTAGACAAATACTTTAAGAATTTCCTTTCCTAGAACCAAAATAGTTATTAGTTAACTTCTGAACTCATTGCTTGCTTTTTGACTACACTATTTTTTGTTCTGCAATGTTGCAAATACAAAGGAACTTCACAAGAAGCATACATGTTCTGAGAAATTTTTATAAAATAATCCATGTTACATGCACTGGAACTGTATTTATAAGCAGGGAAATAAGAAGTTCTTTTGCTATGTGACTCTCACCTTATCTGATTTTGTTCAAGTCTGAATTGATAGGTATCAAAAAAGATCAATATATCCTAAACTCACTTCAAAATATCCTTAAAGTCAGTATGCACCATCAACTACAAGGGAAATTCTTTTACCTACTGTAAATTACAGTATTAACTTCAAGTTTTATGTAATGGTATATCAGTATCATAAGATTTGTCCAAAGAACATTATCTCTTTACATTTTCGTAAATAATTTCCATCTAAATCGTCTCTCAAAAGTGAGCAAATTCCACGTAGTAAGTCCTTCCTAACTTCCCTTTCCTGCTCCAAACACAACATTCTATAATTTTTGGCCATCAGAATCTTTCAGTGACCTGTAGCAACCAAACAGGTTTCCGGTATTTGATCTCAAATAGTTAAAAAAAAAAAAGGGGGGGGGGGAATTGTTCAGACTAAAATATTTGGCTATGCCTCAGGGGAAAAAAATAAAAGGCACTTTTAATCCATGGTTCTAACAAAATTGTTCTGATTTTTTTTTTTATTATTGCTGGTGCTGGCATGAATGAAATGTAGGATGATTCATCTCATGAGAATTTGAACGCTGGTGGAAAACTGCACAGAAAATCCAGGTGAGTTGAAAGAGAACGAGATCAGGGATTTGTGAGAAAATTCAGTCAGAAACCGAAGAGAGGCTCTGTGAATGCAGGAAAACAAACCTAGCCGGCTGGAACTCTAATATTTGAAGCCCGCTAAAGGCCAGTGACATAGGACACCAGGAGGGCAGAAAAGCCGAGGGTGAAAAGTTTCTGAGCGGGCTATTAAATAGATGTAACTCACGGACGAGCGCGCCCATGTGGGATTTTAATTACTCAGACATCTGTTTAGCGAAGTGTACTACTAAATAGCGATCAAATACAGAGATCAAATTACGTGGGGAGGAGAGTGGAGATGACATTCATGACTCAGAAAGGAGAGCTATCGGCCAGGGGAAAATCAATCCCGGCTTTACATCTCACCAACAGAGAAGCAATTATTTTAGATGTGGGGCTGGTTAGCATCCTAGGTCATGAATTTAATTAAATATCCCTCGAGTGGCAGAAAACAGAACAAACCACTGTATTTAACTGTCAGTAAGACATGCTGCAAATAAATGGTCCAAATTCCTCCTCTCTTCCTTCCCTCCTCCCACAGAGATTTGGTGTAGTTTTCTCTTAAATCCACAGCTCTCTTGCCTTTCCTAATTTAGCCCGCCCTTCCAGTGGAGCCCGTAAACTCCTCTAAGTAGACGGCTTGAGCCAGAGGCAGAATTTGACTTCCCCATTTTCACAATGAGATGCTTGGGAAGATGGAGAGAAGGGGCAGGGATTCAGTCCCTGTTCGAGTTCCTTCCTCAGGCTCAAAGAAAACGGCTGATAATTCAGAGAAATAATCCTGGAATCAGAAGAATCCTGTGGCCCCCTTGTTGGCAGTTAGCACCTTGGAAAGAAAAGAAGCTGAGGGAGGGAGACTCGAAACAAGTAGTTGGAGCAAGAACTGTCGGAGAGATTCCTAAGCAGAGAGGAGAGGAAGAGAAGACATTCAGCTTTTAAAAAGACTATTTAAAACCCACCCTTCCTGGGCGCTGCCCCTTGCAGCCCTCTGCTGAGCTCCAGCCAGCGGTCCACGTGCGGCCCCTTGCCTGGAGCTGAAGAAAGGTGGTTCTTTTTAGAGCCTTCGCCCCAACTCTCCACTCAGCTTTCCTCCCCGCATCCCACCACTTCCTTCAGTGACACCATCATTCTCCCAGCAACAAGCTTAAGCTGGACACTGGTTTCCTCTAAAGTGCTTTTCTTCTGTTTGCAAATAACAGAAACCAACTGGAGAGAACCTAAGTGAAAGTGGAAATTTACTGGAAGGATACTCAGGATCTCGTGGAATCCAGGGAAGATTGGAACAACCAAGCCTTCCTCTGGGACACTTGGCCCAGGAAGTCCCCTGGTTCCTCCAAAGCCCAGCATCAGCGGCTCAGCCCCCAGCCCCCACTCACTGGCCCTCTGCGTCAAAGCCGAAATTCCCGGTAGAGTTTGATTCACACGCAGGGAGTGTGTATTCCAGCTCACACAGTTTAGTCAACTCAGAATTATCCTATATGTGGGTTCATGCCTTTGAAACTGGTCCTTTCCGCTATCATCTCAAAGTCCTAAGAAGAACTACTTGAGGCAGCGCTAACTTGAGCTGAGCGGCTGTGGCTAACAATACAGCCAGCTTCCCATGCCCGGGGTAAACAGAGTGGCAGCAGCCCGGAAAGAGTGCAGCTTGAAAAGAGCCCATTCTTGCTCGGGCAGGCTACTTTCCGAGTGTCCTGGCCAAGGTCCCTGCTGCCAACAGCCAGCAGAGCTCAAGGAGCTCTGCAGTGACTCTGTATTGATCTCCTGAGTGCCAGGCAGCCATGCTAAGTGGTATGTTGGATACAGAGGTGAATGTTTCCTGACCTCGCGGTGCTGAAACCCAGACCTGTATCTCTTGTGTGAGTAGCAATCTAAAGACTTCTAAGAAAAATTTTCCGCATGAATACTGTTTAACTTCCTTCCTACTCCCACCCCCACTCCTGCCCTTGGATGAGAAACCCAAATTTGCCTGAGCTGTAAGGCAACCTCATCGTAAATGAGGTCAAGATTTTGCCCCTTAGAGTCAGAGGCTTCGTTAGGCTAAATCAAGGAGAACCGAGATGACTTTACAATTGACCACAGCCAGGTGTCACTTACTTGTATGATGTGACTTGGGGGTATGATGTTGCGTGGGTGTGGAATTACTTTTGGAAATACAACTGATGTTTTCTTCCCCATCTGAGTAAGTTGGGAGCTTCTGATTAGCAAGAGCTACTGAGGCCAAAGAGAGGCCAGCCAGGGTTAAACGTGCAAAGTGTCTGAAACCGTGGTTTGGGTTTAGATCTGAGAACATTTGATGCTCTGGTTTGGTTTGATTCCAATTTAAACAAGTTGCCTAAGTGTTCTTAAATTTTGGGGGAGTTCGACTTAAGGTGTTAATTTTAAGAGTTAGCAAATTATTAAGGCTCATTCAGGTTGTGGGTTGAGTATTTAATTCAGTTCATATTTGTGGTAAGGACAGAAAAGGTCTGCCTAGGAAAGAGCTGCCACTGGGGAATGGGTGCGTTGGCCCTTGGCCTTGAAGAGGAGCGTCCATTACAGTTCATCCCTTGTGCTGCTTTCCTTGTTTTACTGAAGTGTAGTCGACACTCAGTGTTGCATTAGCTTCAGGTGTACGACACAGCGACTCAACACCTCTGTGCATGATGCTGTGCTCACCACCGGCGTAGCGGCCATCTGGCCCCGTACCACGCTGTTACGGTACGGCTGACTATATTCCGTATGCTCTTCCTCTCCTCCCTGGGTCTTAGTCAGCCCGTGGCTGGAAGCCTGGACCTCCCTCTCCCCGTCACCCATTTTGCCCAGCCCCTCACCCTTCCCCCTTCTGACAACCATCAGTTTGTTCTCTGGATTTGTGGGTCTGTTTCTGCTTTTTGTGTGTTTCTTTGTTCGTTTGTTTTGCTTTTTAGATTCTCTGTATAAGTGAGATCATATGGTATTTGTACTCTTTAGGTCCAACCATGTTGTCGCAATTGGCATGATTTCATTCTTTTTTATAGCTGAGTAATATTCCAGTGTGTGTATATACGTGTATGTCTGTGAGTGTATATATATATATATATATGCACACACACACACTCCATTCATGTGTTGATGGACACTTGGGTGGCTTCCATAACTTGCCTGTTGTAAACAATGTTGCAGTAAACATAGGGGTGCATATATCTTTTCAAATTAGTGTTTTCATTTTCTTTGTATAAATACTCAGAAGTGGAATTACTGGATCACATGGTAGTTCTAGTTTTAGTTTTTTGAGGAACCCCCACACTGTCTTCCACAGCGGCTGCACCAGGTTGCACTCCCACCAACAGTCCAAGAGTTACTCCTTCTCCACATCCTCACCAACACTTGTTATTTCTTGTCCTTTTGTTTCTAGCCATTCTGACAGGTGTGAGGTGATAACTCATTGTGGTTTGGATTTGCGTTTCCCTGAGGATGAGTGATGGTGAGCGTCTTTTCATGTGCCACCGTTTCTCATAGTAAGTTCATCCACCTAATAACCAGCAACTCTAGGATTCTCGTTGGCCTTTATTGCCGGGGAAACTTTCAAGAAGGTTTGTGGGCAAACTACAGTCACTACCGCTGCAACGGATCTCAAGCCCTCAGTAACTGACACTTTATTTCCTTCTCCACCACCCCTTCTAGATTTGCCTCGCTAGCACCCATGCTGGTCTAGGCATATTGCCTGGTAGGGTGACCCAGACCCTCATCTCCAAGAGTCTTAGGACCTGGTCACCATTGCCGTCTCAGATCATGGCTTCTGTTCTTGTCCGATTACTGGTAAAACTGGGCATGGGCGCATCGGGAGACTCGGCTGGATCGTTTGTGCACCACACATTGTTCCCTCTCTGCTTTCTGTAACAGAGCTCTACCGTCTCCTGATCTTCGGGGTCAATGATCTCTGCTAGCTTAGTCACTCCTTTGCTTCCTGCTGGTCTCGCGGCATAAGGGGACTGAAGTGGCTTGAGTTGCAGCTATAGTATAAAATACAGTGGGGCTCTGTGTCCACTGATGACGTATTATCCCTCTGAGAACAAGACCTCTTGACCCACAGAATCTAAAGTTTTGGGGACAGGAAGCACAAATTTCCAAGTGTACCCCTGGGAATGCCACCTACTTTCCGCCATGGTTCCTAGACCCATCTATTCTACCTACTGGGGACACAGTACCATCTCATGGTTACTGATTTAGGATGGCATCTCAACCTCAGCGTGTATCATCGCCTAGCTGGAGCCTCAGCTGTGTCTTCGAGAGCCCATTCCACCATTCTGCCGTGCCGGTGGCCGAGGATGCGGTGTGGGATTGGACCGCTGTACTAGCGTACTCTTTGGTCCAAAGCAGTGTTGTATGGGATCCTGTGTCAGTAGATCAAACATTCTTACTCCTCACATGGTGATGGTGGCTGGGTCCCGTGGATAGGAAAGGAAAACTCATTCTTAGCATATATAACCCTAGTCTAGGTGAATCCCTGCTTGTTCCAGAGTAAAAGAGGTCTCCTGTAGTCCATTTGCCTCCAGATGGTTGGTTGGTTGGTTGGCTGCCTTGGGGATGGTGTTGTAACTGGGGGGGTCAGAAGTCATTTCTCTGATTGACAGGTTGGCTATTTGGCAGCAGCAGTGGCTGGACCAGCCTTGGTGAGTCGAAGCCCTATTCACAGCCACTGTCCCTATCGCCACGGCTACTGCACTGAAACACCCGTTAGTGCCCACACTACGATAGCTGATGGGACTGGCTGATGTCCGTGGCTGGGTGGTGAGCGTTGCTTAGTGCCTTTCTGATCAAAGCGCTTAGGGCACTTTGATATGCATGAACCTGGGACACAACCTTATTCACACTTTGTGTCCACACCTTATCCATGATATTCTTTCTCCGTCCAAGCCTCTGGCCAAATTGCCGCTCCGTTTACCACTGTCCATGAGCCTGTGTGTATTCTTACCTTGAACTATTCTTGTTTCCACGCAAAGCAGACAACCAGGGGCTTCGCCAGCAACTCCCCCTGACCGCTCTCTCCCAGGGTCCCCCTAGTAGGCTGCAGGGCAGCAGCTTCTCTTTTTGGCTTGCAGTCTTGTGCTGAGCCAACCCAGCTGTAAACAAAGGTTGGCCTTTCTCCTCTCTGTCAGCTGGCCCTAAGACACACCCCGTGCAGCCGTAGTCGTGAGCTAGTTGTGAACCCAGAGTTGTGAATGCCAGCTCAGTAGTGGGAGAAGACACGGAGATCCGGACCACCAGCTGGAACAACTGACTTGTGCCCTCTGGCCCTCCTCCCCATGCCCAGTCCTGGGTCTTACACTCCCATTTTATGATGGATTGCTGCTGGGCCCACCCAAATCATGACCTGCTGGGTCTGATAGAACCAAGCCCGTGTTTATCTCTGGTTGCAAAGTTACTTGATATCCCATGGTCAGACCTTGTCTCAATCAGGGCCATCAGTCTATAAGAACTTCTTTTCAAATGGTATAAAGTTCTTTACTACAGATGGAATGACCTTGATCCCAAATCCCAGGAGCCTCTGCTGTGGTTCCTTTATTGGGATTAGCAGTAACTCTGCATAGCATTTCCCACCACAGATCCCTCCATTACCACAGGCCTGCTCAGTGATCTGGTGGGGCTCCTTGCCCGGGGGCCTAGCCCTGCTGCAGTGCCTGTCACCCAGGAAAAGGGCGGGGGCAGGATTTTGAAGTGCATGGGAAATAGCCACTGAATACACTTAGTCAGGCGTTTCAGGCTCCATCCTCATCGTGACCAGCCCGTCCTTCAGTCAGTTGGCTCCAGATCTGGGGAACGGGGCAAGTGACCATGACTAAGCTGCCCTGAGCCTACTGACCATCCATTTTTCATTTATTTTTATTTTATAAACCGATACCCTTATTGACTACCTCTAGAAACGCTGAGTTCCTTTAACTGCCTTCATGGCTGTCTACGGATTGGATCCTGGTTGCCACTCCAGTTTTGCGGCTCATGGCGATAATTGCACACCCCTTGCTTCTGACAGTTAAGTATTCACCTGGCCTCTATTATTTCAGGACCCCATCATCCCTCTTAAGGAGCTCAGTTTTATAACACTGTCTCCACCAGTCAACCCTGGCATAGGAAGAGCGTTACTACTGAGATTCTCAATGGTCATTACCCTCTGAACAGTTCATTTCCTGCCACCTCGGTAACTGGTGTGTTCTCTGGGCTTCTCTTAGAAGTGGGTTTTGCAGTCCTATCTAGGGGATGCGCAGCAGCGTGCCCATCCCCGCGTCATTTGTTATCTCCCCCCCCACCATCTGCCATGGCAGTTGCAGCATTTCCACTTCACTTACTGTGGGAAGTCACTTCCTCCAAACTTCCAAGAGCTATCCCAGCACCTAGGGTCCTTGCCAAGGAGATAAATCCTCTGTCCTGGGAGAGTGTTCCCATTACCAGTAAACTCTCCCTTACCCAACTGTAGTCAATCTTCTTCACGATTGTACTGCTAGGTATGAAAATGAGCCAGATTTTTTACTTTTGTGTACAAAATGTCCTACAATGATCCCTTCAAGAAAGGCTGTTTGGCTAGAAGAGAGAGTCATCCGTCATATCCCAGCCCAGGTTCTGGGATGAAGAAAGGTGAACAGAGTCCCAGCAGAGTTCCCTTCCAGAGATCTACCATCTTGCAATAA
Source organism: Ursus americanus (assembly GCF_024610735.1). Classification (NCBI taxonomy): domain Eukaryota; kingdom Metazoa; phylum Chordata; class Mammalia; order Carnivora; family Ursidae; genus Ursus; species Ursus americanus. The sequence goes on from NC_142157.1 coordinate 17,193,208, forward strand.
CAATGTAATATTCTGAAACCAATTTTTTAAATCAAGATTAAAATGCTATATAGATTATTCCAAAACATACATTGATTTTGCATATATACGTCCCCATTTGGTCTTTTGGTTTTTATAAATGCCAGAATAATGGCTTAATTAGTATCTCTGCTAACTTAAATTGAAGGTTTTACTGTAGAACATACTTTTCTGTATGGGAAGTGGGAAGCAGGGGAAGTAGTAAGCTCAAATGTTTCCAGGCTTTGTAACAAAATAGAGAAAAACTATTTATAGAGATTAACTTTGACTCCTTGATTTTTTTTTTTAATGAATTGCTTCATACAATAGCATTGTTTATCTGGAATTCCCTTCCAAACCCCATTTACAAAAGTGAAAAGAAGAGTAGCAAATATGATCTACTGAGCACTTATGTGCGCAGTTGTGCAGGTTGTGTACTGCACAAGGGCACCTGCACATCTAAGGGGATGTGGTTCACATCATAGAAATCATGGATTTGCATATTTACTAAGAGAATTTTCCAGCAGATGGCAGTAAAGTGTCTTAGTGTAAAAGTCAGATTATTACAACAATTTCTGCTAGGTGAAAGTAAAGTGTCTTGAGGACAGTGCATCTTTTTCTAATTACACAAAGATACCATATAGTTAGTGCTGTCACTGCTTACTACATGCCAGGCCCTGTGCTCATTCACCCTGTTTAGTCCTCAGGAGCCTATAAAATGGGTACTACTGGTAACTTGCTGAAGGCCACTGAGTCAGGGTATAGCAGTTTTGAGATTCTAAAATGGGTCCCTATTCTAGAGCCTGTGCTCTTCTGCACTAAATGATGGTTTTTCAAGGGCGCCTGCATGGCTCAGTCGGTAAAGTGTTTGCCTTTGGTAAAGTGTTTGCCAGGTCATGATCTCAGGATCCTGGGATCGAGTCCCAAGTCGGGCTCCCTGCCCAGCAGAAAGCCTGCTTCTCCTTCTCCCTCTCCCTGTCGCTCTCCCTGTTTGTGCTCTCTCTCTGTCAAATAAATAAATAAATAAATAATCCTAAAAAGGAAGGAAGGAAGGAAGGCCGGTCTTTCAGAAAAGTAAGGTGTAGGGACTTGAAGACACGTGACCAGAGAGAGCTGCTCGGCCGTGCTGCTCAGGCCGGCCGGCACTGGTGCTACTGCACGCTTGCCACAGTGCTGGGTGCCACCGGGGACGGAAGAGCACGGGGCACACTTCATCCAAGAAAAAGGTCATACTTGAGTTTGTGAAGAAAGAAAAAAAAATGGGAGAAGGATGACATTCTCTTTGGAATTTTAATTACATTTGTGTGATTTAAACTATATCTGCTACAGAAATTCAAAAAGCAGAGAGCTCAATACAGGTTACAGTAGTTCTCAAAGGACTGGACTTCTTTATATCCAAAAACACTTTGAGTAAATACTTACCATCAGTAATGTATACATTCTATATTTTAGTATAAATTTTAGCAGGATTGCATTACCACCAATTCTGTATACATGGGGAAAATTATAGGCTTTATTTAATATATAAATATCTACACCAACCCACCTTGCAAATGATATATTTTCTGTAATATTCTTGATCCAGTGTTGTAAAAGTGATAAAGCATAAGCAGCACTCAATGTAAAATCTCTGTAACATTTAGGGGCGCCTGAGTGGCTCAGTCGGTTAAACATCCAACTCTTGATTTCAGCTGAGGTCATGATTTTAGGGTCCTGAGATTGAGCCTCACATTGGGCTCTGTACTGGGCGTGGAGCCTGCTTAAGATTCTCTCTCTTCCTCTCCTTTTGCCCCTCCCCCCCGCCATATGCACTCTCTCTAAAAAAACAAAAAGAATAAAATCTTTGTAGCATTCACAAAGTCATAGCTTCAGGTACGAAGAGAAAATAAAAAGACATTAAACTTCATGGTCTATTTTATAGAATCACTTATGAAATTATGAAATAAAATGTCTGCTAAAAAAAAACAAAAAATATAAAAGAAAAAATCTCTATAACAAATACTAGTCAATCATTAACAAAAGGAGCCCATTTGTAAATATTTTATATTGATCCTTAATTTACCACCAAGGAGACCTTTCCCCTATTAGACCCACTGAAATAAAAAAAGTGAAAAAGCTCCATCTTCTGTGAAACAAGCTATTAAAACTTTTGCTCTTTATTTTAAAATAGCATGGATAGCATGAATACACTTTTCTAAGTTTTTTTTATCTGTACAAAGGCTCAGGGAGGTATCTAGGATTATGTCAGCTTATTAATGACCATTATTTTCTGGGTTGTGAGATTTGGAGTGATGGTTTTGCTTTATTCTTTATCCTTTCCTATATTTCCTTAATTTTTTGAAAGATTACTTACTCAAATACAATAAAACTTACCATTCTTTTTTTTTTTTTAAGATTTTATTTATTTATTTGACAGAGAGAGAGACAGCCAGCGAGAGAGGGAACACAAGCAGGGGGAGTGGGAGAGGAAGAAGCAGGCTCCCAGCAGAGGACTCTGGGATCACGCCCTGAGCCGAAGGCAGACGCTTAACGACTGAGCCACCCAGGCACCCCTGAGCCACCCAGGCGCCCCAACTTACCATTCTTTAAAGCAATATCACTGAATATTATCTAATTTTATGCCCTGTGAAGTCCTCTTAAAAACAAAACAGAAGTGGGCACCTGGGTGGCACAGTCGGTTAAGCACCAGACTCTTCGTTTCGACTCAGGTCGTCATCCGGGGGTTCTGAGACTGAGCCCTGTGTGGGGCTCCGTGCTCAGTGTGGAGTCTGCTTAAAAAATTCTCGCTCCCTCTCCCTCTCCCCTCCCACTCTCGCTCTTTCTCTCTCTCAAATACATAAATCTTTTTTTTAAAAAAACCATAAGTTTTCGTATTACTAGAAAAATAATTGCATAGACAAATAATATTTTAAAATAAGTCCAAAGTCCCTTAACGGACTGATAAATATAAGAGTTACAGTTATGACTGTCATTTAATCCTTTTAATCTCTGAAACAGAATAGCCACAAATCAATATTCTCTAGACAGTGATATTTTGTGGGAAGCCTGCTTCTCCCTCTCCCCCTCCCCCTGCATGTGTTCCCTCTCGCTGTGTCTCTCTGTCAAATAAATAAAAATCTTTAAAAAAAAAAACTTGAAAAGAAAAACAGGACAACTTCCTGTAAATATGAAACTGTCATTTGCTTTTACGTGAAATATGCCTGTTTTGTGTTCAGTGTCTCCTGCCTATTTTACTCCCTGGGCCTGGGCAAATGTGTTTATATTAGAAAACTCTATGAGGACGGGCAGTGTAGCTTTTCTTTATCATAATTATCTGGTATCAGCTCCACTTACCTAAAAGGATGGGGCCTGATGTGCCCAATTGCTGCCCAGAATGTGTGATCTGTTGTTGACTGTCAAGATTCCCCTTAGATCATATATCAATTTGCACAGAATAGAACAGTTTACAAAACTGTTACCTGCATCACTGGAGGTTAATTCATAAGCATCTTATGAGTAAGCTGAACAAGTATTATCACCCCTTACTATGTAACAGATACAACTAGAACCTAGATTTTCAACATCTCTTTTCAGCACCGCTGATATGCACCTGTTTTCATAACAAGCGAACTGTATGAATAATAAGTTTCAACCAATAATTAGATTCAAGCATCTTTTTCCTGAAATGAAGTCCTAAAAATAAACTGCTGTTTATATAAGCTAAACAAGATATCCTAATGATAGTTGAATTTTAAATAAACTGCAGAGGGGAGAGAGAGCAGTGAGACAGGGTTGGTCTGCCTGGAGAATAGGAATGGACAAAATCCAAACCAGGAGTGAAAATATCAAAGAGAATACCACCAATGAGAGACACTATTTTGCTCTAGCCCAAATAGAAAAGATTTTTTAAAAAAATTTTTTAAAGTTTCATAGTAGACTTTCCTAAAAATAAAGCAAGCTTCATTTTGCTTTAAGTGTTTTAAATTAAGAAACATTTCATAGCATATATTTTCCAAATTTCATGATAAAATTATACCATTCATCCAAACACTATTAAATATTTTATTTCTTTGTTAGCTTAATACTATTTGATAAGTATGAAATGATGTATGAAGTGAAAAACTTCCACTACATCAACATACAATGGCAAGAAGTAATAATAGGAAAGTCACCATTCCCAAAACAGCTGTGCAGGTTTCATTCCAGATAGACTAGTTTTTGTCACCACCAACATGGCCATCGAAAAAAAATCATTCTAAGGAAGAAACATGAAAACTACCTTTATTTTCTCAGATTGTTAAAAGGTTCGGAAGAGAAGCTGGGCAGGCATGAAGAGAATGGAAAGCTACACACCTGAAAATAAAAGTTATTTTCTTATGCAATACATCAAAGAGATTACTGCAAGGAAACAAAGTAGGCCCAGAAGGTATTCAAAAGTCAAATTGCAAGCAATCCTAGGCCTATATAAGGCAAAAAGAAGTGAGACAATCTTGGGTATGATTGAAGTTTAATTTAAAAAGATGCAACAAAGTTATGCACTGTTAGGAAATGATGACAGAGATGAATTCAGAAAATACCAAAATTAGATGGGCAAGTTCTTTGCGGGGGGGGCGGGGGGGAGGGGAGGAATCCAAGAAGGAAACCTGAAAGCTGGCCAGATTGGGAACAGTGTGGCCTAGGGGCTCTCTGGTGGTCTTTCACCTCCTCTCCAGGCCTCCAGGGAAGATCACTGTAAGGAATGTCCTTCTAGATCAAAAGACAGAAAGACAGACATACACACACCAACTAACCAAGACTTTTAAACGTAATCATGTAATCCCCAAGGTCAGAAGTACACCACAAGACAAAAATGCAAAGGAGAGTCTGATGTTTTTATTTAAAATTTTATTGAAACTCCCTCTCACTCCCTTTCAGCTCTCTAAGTGAAAATGCATGCAAAGTGCAAGTCTGGTGGTATTCTTTTTAAATTATTTCTTAAATCCCTGAAAATGTGCCTTTTGAAACTTGGGGAAGTGAAGCGAGGACAGGGTATACTGAGGACCCATTTTATTTGCCTGCTTTCTTGTTTATTCATGAGCAGGGCTAGACTAAGAAACCTTTCAATGAAATGGGGAGCATGTCTGTAGTGTAATAATGCTTAATACTGACTTCCTCCCTCTCCAGACCCATGAAAGGTAAGGAAGAGTTTCAGGGAGGTGAGAGAAGAGCTTAGAAAATTTGGCATGAACACGAGAGCTTCCTGAGTTATTAGGAGAACCTGACAGGGTGTCCAGAGAGTCCGTGTGCTTGGATAACGCACTGATGGAAAGAGCATCAGAGTCTCTTCAGGTGCCACATACTTCTGTCATTAGTTTCTTCTCTTGGCTATTTCCCCTTCTACGTCCTGCTGAGGAATGTGCAAGGCCAGTTTTCCTTGCCTATGTCTAGGAGGAATTGGCCAAAGTAACAAAGTTTTCGACACCATCTTTCATCTATATGTAGTTGGAGGTGTGAGTGTTTGAGGGCTGTGGAGAGGGGTTTACTAGAACAAAAACAAATGTCTTAACACCCTTCAGTGTCTTCTAAAAATTTACCCTGAGGGCAAATCCTATGCAGATGACCAGCAGTTCCTCATCTGTCCAGGCCACTAATTTTTTTAAGTATTACATAAATTTAGAAAATATTATCCAAATGTATTTCACACTGAATGAATCTAGAATGTACTTAGTTCAAATATTTAGAAAGAGCTTTAACAACTGTCATTCATAACTACTGCATTGTGAATTCGAGTATAAAAACAGAACTTTGCTTAGTTAGTAAGTGGTTGATAGCTGTCCACTCTCTGCAGAAGTGTATCTGAATATCCAGGGGAATAATACCTGAAAAAGAAAATTTTCTATTAGATACTTAGGAAAAGATTCAGCACAGCAAGCACAAAAGATTCCATATAAGATATTTATCTAAATTAATTCTATCAGTGAAAGCTCATACTCGGAATAGTTACGCTCCAGTAATGCTTTGTGCATCGGGTTAGAGGCTGTCAAGGGGGAGAACACCAGCTCATGGGACTGTGCTGGATAAATAGCGAAACACTGACGGGCGATTAATGTAGTGGCACAGAAGGGGTATTTTCAAAGCCAGATACTTGGATCCAGTGATAGTATTTTATTACAGAGACTCTTTTTATTATGTTAAATGACTGATGTTGCTTTAATAATCATAGCTAATAGGTTTTTTCATAAATTAGACATCACTAATCAATGACTGCCTTCTGATTGCCTTACAGATTATTCTCACTGTATGTCTTAATCAGATCTGGCCACTAATAAAAACAAAAATTTCTGGGAGTATAATTCACATTAAAGAACTATTTAATAAATGGTTTACAAATATCCCACTGTACAAACTTAGGAAATTAGTCATTTTCATTGATTTGGGGCATCCATAGTACTAAAATTTATATTTAAAAATTGAACATTTTAGAGGGGCGCCTGGGTGGCACAGCGGCTAAGCGTCTGCCTTCGGCTCAGGGCGTGATCCCGGCGTTATGGGATCGAGCCCCACATCAGGCTCTTCGGCTATGAGCCTGCTTCTTCCTCTCCCACTCCCCCTGCTTGTGTTCCCTCTCTCGCTGGCTGTCTCTATCTCTGTCAAATGAATAAATAAATAAAATCTTTTAAAAAAATTGAACATTTTATAAAATAGATAGTATGAAAGCATTAAATATATTGATTAATGCATTATGAAATGCTTCATACTATGGAAAGAATTTATATGCACATAGAAGTACGTCAAATAAAATTTGGCAGTCATTATAGAATATAATAAACAGACAATCTAAGTGTAATTTAAAATTTTCCAAAACACTCAAAATAATTAAACTTCCTAAGGTATTCTCTCCAGATAAAATCTAATGTTTAAGATTTGCTTTGTCCTTGTTAGTTATCTTTACTTATTCTCAGATGCTTGACTTAAAAACTCACAACTTATATTACACTAATTTCTCCCACAATTCGTCAAGTAGAGGTGAACAAGACAGAATAGTATTTTCTCAATAGTGTATTTCTAGGCGGTCCTAGTTAAATGGACACATACATACATACATACAATTTACCCTAAAGAATGTTTCTCCTCTAAAGGCCTCCTACCCTTGAAAAAACTGTCCTTCAACAGTGTCTCTTTGAAGTCCTCTTACACTGAGGAAGTCACAACTGTTTCTCTGAGTTAGTCACAAATTTTAAACAGGCCTCACCCTCCTAGGCCTGATAAATGGGTCAGATACAAGATAGGTACTTCTTATGTAAATGGTAAGAAGTAGATTTAGAAAAACCAAAACTTTAAAAATTGTGCTGTTTCACGTGGTAGCCACTAGCTACATGTGACTATTGAGCATTAGAAATATGGCTAGAGTGACTGAAGGGTAAAAAAAATGTAAAAACTGATACTCAATTCAGTTATTTTAGGTGAAACTTTTTGAGAGAGAGCGCGCAGGCGCACACACACACTCGCTCGCGCTAGTGGGCGGAGGGACAGAGGAAGAGGGAGAGAGAGAATTTTCAGCAGGCCTATGCCCAGCCCATGTGGGGCTCCATCTGACAACCCTGAGATCATGACCTGAGCCAAAATCAAGAGTCGGGCACTTAACCCACTGAGCCACCCAAGTGCCCCCAGTTGAAACTTTTGGGTGTCTTTGGAACAACTTGTGAATCTACATTTTCAACTGTTAACTTTTTATAATCCAAATACAGATAAGTGTTTCTAATAAAAGCATCTGAATTGAGGTGAACTGGAAGTGATAAAATACCTACCAGATTCCAAAAAATCTGGTATAAAAAATGATATAGCTCATTAATAATTTTTTATAATGATTACAATATAGTCTAGTCTAGGCAGAGATCCAGAACACAGAGTTCTAAAAATACCTCTGGCTGTGGAATGGGCTAGGATTAGAACTCAGGCCTCTAACATCTAGGCCTGAGCCCCTTTCTGCCCATCACACTAGCCACCTTTATTAGAGATCTTGAAAGATTACCAAAACTGCAAGGCAATATGAAATAAATGTTTAGGCTAATAAGAGTTGAAAGAATGTATCCATTGATAACCCATCTTATAAAGAATAATTAGTTCTAAAATAGTCACCAAGTGATTCTTGAGAATTATATGATTACAAAAATAAAACCATTCTGAGCTTATATTTGTCCATTTTCATAGACAATGTTTCAAAGATTTCTACAAAACACCTCTAAGTTCTATAGAACCTAATGCCTTAAAAACATAAGAACCATGAAATGTCAGCTCATCAGAATTCTTCATGATAAGTAGCCAAGTTTTAAAATGAAATCCTAGATCACAGAATGTGAGGTTAAAATTTTGCAACGGTATTTTGACAAAGCACCAGATTAAATTCTAATATGACAGAGTTTTCATTTTCCCCTAGTGTTCTGTAACATAATTCTAGAAAGGAGTGAAAGAAGACTTCTGTTCAAGAAAGTACCTTATTGCTGGTTAATTCTAATAGGTCATTCCATTTTGAGCCCTTAGCTTTGTAAATTTTTTTCCTATAATTTTGTTTATTTTAGAAAATTACATTGAAATCTATTTTAAACTTAAATAAAATAGCATTCTCCCTGAAGGGAAGAATGTATGCAAATTAACTTTATCTTCTTTTCCCGATAAAAGATTTTCATATTTCTTCATTTAGTAGTTTCACACATATTTTATATAAGCTTTTTTGTATATTATTTTATTTGTATATTATATATAGTAGATATACATTTATGATATACTACTCCTTAGATATATTTTTTTATATATTAATATTTTTAAGGCTAACTTATTGGAACTCCTTTGGTCAAGCAGTATTCACGAACCTCACAAAAGTATATGAATTCTACCTATGGAAATTTACTGGAAAAATATATATGAACAGAAAACAAATTTTAACCTTGAAGAAGATTAGTTTTGTGCTTTTACAATGAGTGTTACCATATATATTAAAAACCACGGATACTAAATAGGAAGAAGCATTTATATAACTTAGTAAATCATAACATAGATTTAAACATTGTAATATATATTCTCCAGCATTAACTAGGGAAAATTAGAAATGAATGTAGGGTTAGACAAATATGGATAAATATGGCCTTTAATTCCGAATGTTTCACCGGTGTTTTTCAAGATTCAGTTGTTTAAATCATTCTATCTTTTTCTTGGTAATTTTGCTTTTATTTATTTTGGGTTTAGTGGTATAGTTCTTCTTTAGACTTACAAGGACTGAGGCTTAGGTTTAATGCTCTGCAAATCAAACTTATTTAAAAAATTCATCTTGAAAAGAATTTCCTACTACATTACTATGAGGCACCTGCATATCACAAACATTAATTTTTTCAAATATAGATAGTAACTTTCTTTTTGCTCCTCAACATCTCTTTTCTATTTGTAATACTCCTGTTAATATAAATGTGAGCTTAAGGCAGAAAAATAATATGCAGGGAACTATGAAAATCAGAATCTACAGGCCCTTTCTAGATCAGGTTCACACTGAAGATTGCTAATGTAACTCGCACTCTGTCCTCAGTGCTCTTTAGTAAATCACGTGTTGGATTAAGATAGCAATGTCTCAAATGACATTCTAGTTTGAGGTGGAGAGGCGTGTATCAATCAGAACATTAGCAAATTTGAGGGGAAAAAGAGGTCACGAGAGAAGTAAACGTAAAAATATTTCAAGAACACATATTGATGCAGTGGATATAAAATCTAGATTTGAAAACAGGAAAACTACATTATAATTTTGAACTACTCAAAGTCCATTTTTCCCACCTTACTATTTCCTCTGGGTAACAGTTGTTAATACTATTGATGTATTCTTGAAGGAGAGATCCAGGCTCTGCTTTTATCTCTTGAACCTTTTTAAGTCCACCACTTGTTACAAAAAGTCGTCGAGCTTTGCTGTCATGTGGCAGTACCTTGAAAAGTTGAGCACATAAAAACGTCAGCTTTTCTTTTCCAAGGGGGATTATCGTTAGTGAAAAGAAATAATCTATCTGAGGAAATGTAAAGGAGAGTTTATGTGCAATATACCTGTAACAGAATGAGCCTAAATTTGCTGATGATTAGAAGTAAAATGTAGTCTTTTTAGAAATGTATTAGCTTTTTATGTTGTGGAGATGGGATAAAGGCCTTGAACATAAGCAAAGGTGATGGGATCCGCTCATATGTAAAAGTAAAGCAGTGTCCCTTCTTTGCTTACACCCATTCAGGGTCTCACCACTACCCTCAAAATTAAAGGCAAGATCCTTCAGCAGGCACAGAGGGCCTTTTGTGACTCAGGTCCTAAATACCTCCCCAGCTCCCTTCCCTACCAATCTCTATCTTAAATTTCATTTCAGTAAGCTCGACGGGTGCATGTTGGGCCATTACTTGCCTTCGCCTATGCTGGTTCCTCTTCCCAGGACACCCTTCCACCCTCCACGCTTCTCCCCGCCTTTGTTTGGCTCTTACTCATCTTTTAAGATTCAGCTCAGGCATCCCCTCCTTTAAGAAACTTTCTCTGGGACATTCCTACCCACCCTCCTATCCCGGGTTGAGGCAGATAACTTTTCTTCTCTCACAGCGTTCTGTTGAACCACTGTCAGTGCGCTTGCCACATAATCTTTTAACTATCAGCTTCTATGTCTGTCACGTATAAATGTCATTGAAGACAGAAGTTACATACTCATTAGTTCATGTATTCGTTCATTCATTTCTCTAGTGTCTGATGCCTCATCGATGCTCAATACGTGTTTAACAAATGAATGGACATAGTAAAGAGTAAGCAGAGAAAGGAAATTAAGGAGATGTCGAAAAGGCAAGAAAAATCAGAAAAGTAAGGAACCAACAAATCCAAGAGAAGATTTCAAGAAGCAGCCAATGAGGACTTTTAAAAGTCACTGAATTTGACAGTGGATGTTCGTGTGTTGAGAGGAAAGGGCCAGTGGAGATGAAGAAATAAATTATGCAAGACAACAATGACTGACCAGACAAGAAAGGCCCTGAGAGGAGGCAGGTTTGCCTTATGGGAATCCCTGCTCCCTTCTTTGGTCATGGCTACAATGCTCTCTGACAGAAACACCCTTTCTTTCCCCCTCCATTCTTTCTCTTATTCCCTTGTACTTCCTGCATTGAAGGCCCTCTGAATATTTCAGACTGCATTCATTATTCATTCTTAAATTTAAAAAAAAGTTTATCATGAAATCTAGCACACTGAAGTGTTTTTGAATTGTTTTGTCTGGTCTCTCAGCTAGATTATAAAGTTCCTTGAAGAAGAACTTTGTCTCATTTTTTTTGTCTATCCCCCAGTGTTTAACAAAGTATTGGGTACATGTAGGTATTTAGCAAATATTTAAAATTACAAAAGGATCTTGCTAATAGAATGATAATACACATCAACTGGACATTAAGAGATGACACTAGTGGGGCTCTTGGGTGGCTCAGTCAGTTAAGTGTCCCATTCTTGATTTCAGCTCAGGTCATGATCTCACGGTTGTGAGATCGAGCCCTGCGTGGGGCTCTGTTCTCAGCGTGTAGCCTGCTTAAGATTCTCTCTCTCCCTCTGCCCCTCCCTGTCCCCCTAAGCTCATGCATGTGTTTGTGTTCTCTCTCTCTAAAAAAAAAAAAAAAAAAAAAAGATGACACTAGTATGTATTTCTAAAAAATGAAATAGCCTCCAGATATATCTGTTCTAAATATTTTGTTTGGCCTGGAGAGTTTTCATTACCTCCTGTCTCTGATGCCAGCCACACTAAACTAATGTCTTTTTACCTTCCGCCTTGCTTTCTCACCTCTTTCCAGTGCTCTGGTACCCTCAGATTAAGAAAACACAAAATCCTGCCTAAAGCAAATATTCACAAGGGCACATTTGTAAGAGTGTATCATATGTGGTACTGCCTTTATTTTAGCTTGGCTGTCTAACGTGCACAAATCCCACTGGTTTACTCTAGTGACTCATTTTGAACTCAGTTCGGGTCAGTGTTCATTTTCACAGTAAGTTCAATAAACTAGTCACTCAGTAGACTTAAAGATTAGACCATAAAATACAACTTTAAGAACTTAGGAAGACAGAACCTAAGTGTTTGATCCCCAGAACTATATCGTGAGGCAGCCTCAGCAATGTAGAACCTTCTGCCACCCAGTGTCTATGGTGCTTGAGGGTCCCCCAAGCGGCTGGAGACCATGGAAGCCAGAGAACTGAGGCTGTTAGTAGATAGTATTACCTTCCAGATGAGTACCTGAAACTAGACCTGTGGCTGCAGGGCCTAGTTTAAAAGCTGTAACGATATGTAGTTTTTGTTCATCGTTTATAGAAACAGTACACAGATAGTAGTACCTCCTTCATATAGGTCTACACCTGACGGTTCACACGAATTTACCCCCCACTCATTTTTAGTAATTTTTAAAAATTAACCTTAACCACTTCTATGTTTTATTTCTTAAAAACAACATTTTGGGTTTTTCAGTGGGGGGAGGGGTTTGAATGCTTAATAAGTGGGATTAAGCTAAACCTTTTACATATAATATCTCATTTAATCTTACAGTGATCTTATAAAATAAGAACTCTTATTACCCCCCATTTTATGGATAATCATACTAAGGTTTAGACACATCAAGACTTTGCTAAAGATACTACGGCTGGTAAATGGGAAATCCAGGCACCCTAATTCCTCAGCCTGAGCTCATAACCACTATGGGATGCTACTTCCAAAGACCCCATTTTCTTAAATCTCCTGAGCACACTGTAACCAGTTATTTACAGCTTAGGGCTGCCACCCTGGCCATCAGTGGCTCTGGGCATACGGTCATTCTTTCTTAGCCTTTGCTATTAATAGTCGGTCCTGCTGGCTAAACCCACATCCAGCAGCTTGACCTTTCTACCTTACTACTTTTAATCTGCAATGATCTAAGAAATATGACGGCTCTATTTGTTAAAACTGTTCATAAAATAAGTCAATACACTCCAAATGACTATCTGAAAGCATCTCCAGTAAAGTACATGGACTCTGCCATAAACAGCTCAGAGACCTTTTTGTTTTTCTTTATAAGATCTTTGCAGTGTTCCCAGGTGAGTGAGACTAAAAGACACCACGATAATCACTAAATTACTTATCAACATAAATTATCTGTATTATGAGGTGCGTATATGTTGACATACTATTTACTCCCCAAGAGCACTGAAAAAGATAGGACAGAGGCTGTAAAGAAAATGTGAGGAAGAAGAAGTGTGAATTACTTATATGTGATTTTATTAACTTATGTTAATTTTATTAACCTATGTCACCCTTTTTTTTTTTTTTTAAAGATTTATTTATTTATTTATTTGACAGAGTAGAGACAGCCAGCGAGAGAGGGAACACAAGCAGGGGGAGTGGGAGAGGAAGAAGCAGGCTCCTAGCGTGGAGCCTGATGTGGGGCTTGATCCCAGAACGCCAGGATCACGCTCTGAGCCGAAGCCAGACGCTCAACTGCTGTGCCACCCAGGCGCCCCCTATGTCACCCTTCTTGTCACTACAGTCAGGGAGAGCTAAGAAATAAATGCCTGTGCCCCTCTTTCAGAAGAAGACATTGACCCAACAGGAGAAAGTTAGCAAGTCATTTAAATTTTCTTCCCCCACTTCCGGAAGAGAGCACGTCTTACCTTACTGAACTGTCCAACCACGTGCTTCAGAATATTGGGAGGTGCATCATACAGAAACGGCTCCAGGGCTGGTAAATAGGTGCATTTTTGTAGGATATTCTTTATGGCTTTTTTACTCTATTGAAATACAAAGCAAAATATAGACCAAAGTAGTAATCAAAGCTTGACCAAAATGCATGCCTCATGTTCCTAGAACTTGAAAATGAAATGAATTTCCAGGTCTAACCTGCAGTTGTTTCATTGTTTAAGATAGTTGTCAGAAAAACTATCCGGCATTGGTTTTACCATAGAATACCCTGCCAATTGTCTTCTTGTTAAAATTTAGAATGTACAGTGTTATTACTGATGTCTTAAAATCACCCATGAGGAAAGTAAAATTAAAAAGCATAAAGCTATAGACTATAAATTAATATGTATTATATTTTATTAGTCCAAATTGTATATATTAAATTGTGAGATAACAAACATGTCCTACTCCTTCCAATCAACAAGCAGAAAACAGTTTATTGTAGAAAGTCATTATCAAACATTCCGTGTTCTCTAAAAGGCTTCATGGCTTCTAGGTATGTTAGTCAGGAAGAGTCTACGCTGTGCGTTATTCAGTGAATGTTTGCAGATTCGCTGCTATAGCTCGTGGGGAGAAACTGCCCCATTCACAGGTAAAGCGGAACAGAGGGGAGCTACTTGACTGTACAGGAAAGCTCCCCTCGGCAACAGGGAGCGCATCACCCACAAGTCAAACAACAGGCACTTCCCCACTGTCCCCAGCCCTCCGTATGTCCCAGTGACACCGGGTATGACCGAAGAAGGGTCCTGATGTGACTGTAGTGTGTCACTGCAGCCAGCTCTCCGGTCACGGCTCGTTGTGACTCCGTTTCCTCGTCTTCAAGCCTGCCCTCCTCACTTCGGAAGGCTGGAATTCCACACCTGCTTGTATGAGGTTTCGTGTGGCGGCGCACCCCTTCCTCTGATCCCTCAGATTCTCCGATTCTCTCGCAGGCCTTAGCCAACCTGGTCTCCTGGCATCTTGCTATTGAATGTTTAGCAGTGCTTTTGAAATGTCAAGCAGCATTTTGGTGTTTTGTTTTGTTTTTTCCAAGGAGCATTTTGATTTTCACGTCATGAATTTTCCAGTTGGCAAATGGATTCAGGAAAACCTTTCCTCACATTTGTGCTATCAGTAAAGGCTCTGTTAATTTCATGGTTTCCCAGAAACCCAGGCTAAGCAGACCGGTATAACCTCTTATCTTGACACATTTGTCCTCAAACATTGTTTCATAAACTGAATGAAACAAAATCAGGAATGTAAGAAATGCAGCCCAGCTTTCTTCCACAAGTAGTATAACCTACATTGAAATTAAACTCTCAATCCCCAGCATACCTAGCTATATCTTCGCGAGCCATTTTAGGATCATGGTGACCTTAGCAGGTCACCAAATTTAACTCAACTGCTATTAGGGATAAGGTCTACTAATTGTGTAGCGCAGATCACATTCAATGTGCCATGTGATGTACTGTCAAGTTATTAAGAACTCTAGAAAAGAGTCTAATGATCCTACAAATTCACTGAGTTTTACTATCCCTTGTCAAGAAATATACTTGATTTATGACTATATATACTTCTAGATAGGAATGTATGTCATGATTAATAATCAGCTATATTTCCCAACATGAAATAAATATTAGTGTATTAATTACGATTTTATTTACTTGTCAAATTCTGGGCTTAAGATATTTTAACAACCTTATTGACATATAATTTACATACCATAAATTCACTCATTTTAAGTGCACAGTTCAATGGATTTTTAGTAAATTTACAGAGTTGTGCAACCATCACCACAACCTAATTTTAGAACATCTTCATCATTCCAAGAAGGAACCTCATTCCGTTTGTAGTCACTCCCCCAACAGCCCTGGGCAACTGCCAACCTACTTTCTGTCTCTACAAATTTTACTTTTCTGGACAATTCATGTAGGTGGAATCACACAATATGTGAACTTTTGAGTCTGGCCTCTTTCCCTAAGTGTGATGTTTTGGGGGTTCATCTATGTTACAGCTCGTATCAGTGCTTCATTCCTTTCATTGTCAAATAGTATTCCCTCAGACAGATTTATCACATTTTGTTTATCCAGTCCCCATTGATAAACATGTGGGTTGTTTCCACTTTGGGTGATTGTGAATAATGCTGCTATGGAGATTCATATACAAGTCTTTGTGTAGACAACTGTTTTCATTTCTCTTGGGAAGATACCTAGGAGTGAAGCTGCTGGGTGATAATGGTAAATTTATGTTTACTATTTTGAGAAACTGCCTGTTTTTCAACGTGACTACAACATTTTACATTTTGACCAGTAATGTAAGGAAGTTCAGATTCTCCATATGATGATCAACACTTGTTATTATCTGTCTTATTAATTGCAGCCATTCTTGTGGGTGTGATGTAGTATCTCATTATGGTTTTGATTCGCATTTCTCTAGTGACTAATGATGTTGAATATTTTTTCATGTACTGATGGATCATTTGTTGGTGAAATGCTTATTCAAATCTTTTGCCCATTGTTTAGTGGCTTATTTGTCTTCATATTATTGAGTTGTTGGAACTCTTTATATATTTTTAAAACAAGCCTTTCTTGAGTATATTATTTGCAAATAATTTTTTCAAGTCTATGGCTTGTCTTTTGGTTTTCTTAATGGTGTCTTTTAAAGCATACCAGCTTTTAATCTTGATGAAACCCAACTTATGAATGTTTTCATTCATTACTTGAGCTTCAGGCGTCATTTCTAAGAAATGAATGCCTAATCCAAGGTTTCAAAGACTTCTTTATTTTCTTCTAAGAGTTTTGTAGTCTTAACCCTTATATTTAGATCTATGATCCATTTTTAGCTACTTCAGGTGTATGGTATGAGATAAGGGTCCAAATTAATATTTTTGTTTGAGAATGTAATAATTGTTTCCAGGGCATTTGCAGAAAAGACTATCCTTTTCACATTAAGTTGCCTTGGAACCTTTGTGAAAAATCAGAAAAGGGTCTATTTTAGATTTTCAAAGTTCAGTTACATTGATACATATGTCTCTATGTAAGCAAGTACCACACTATCTTGATAGCTGTAGCTTTGCAGTAAGTTTTAAAATTGGGCAGTGTAAGTCCTTTTACAAGATTGTTTTGGCTAGTCTGGGTCCTTGGGATTTCCATATGAATTTTAGGATCAGCTTCTCAAGTTTGGGGGAGATGGGAAGCCAATTGGGATTATGATAGAGATTGTATTAAATATATAGTTCAATTTGGGAAGAAGTATTGCCATCTTAACAATATTGAATCTTCCAGTCCATGAACATGGAGTGTCCCTCCATTTATTAAGACCTTCTTTAACTTTTTTCAGCAATGTTTTGTAGTTTTCAGTGTACAAATCTATACTTCTCTTACTAAATTTATTCCTAAGTATTCTTTTTGATGATATTATGAATGAAACAATTGTCTTAATTTCATATCTTTTTTTTTTTAAGTTGACTTATTTATAATCTCTACACCCAACGTGGGGCTGGAACTCATGACCCTGAGATCAAGAGTGGCGTGCTCCACCGACTAAGCCAGCCAGGTACCCCACATGTTTGAATTGTTCATTACCAGCATATGAAAATATGATAGATTTTTATATATTGATCATATATCTGGTGATCTTGAACTCTTAGTAGTTCTAGTATTTTTGTATATGTGTGTGTGTGTCTGTACTCCTTAGGATTTTCTACACACAAGATCATGTCATATGTTGGGTTTTAAATTTATTAGCCTTTAGAAAATGTGCCTTATGTTTGGTTATTTATGGCACTGAGCAAAATAAAATAGTTCTTACAACTTCATACTGCGAATTATACAGAATTTATATGGGGTAAACACACCCTTTCGTTCTCCTTTTTCAGTAAATCAAGTAATATATTACTTTGAAATAATAACAGATTATGAATTTTTCTAATTGTCACAGCATTTGGTAGGTAGTGTTTATCCTTAGACATGTATAATAGAAGATGATGTCAGAGAAAGAGTCATGAGCTGTCTATTTAGGGCAACTTGGGTTTGAGCCTGGTTTTCCTATAAAGTAGCATAGCATGTATCGTTCTACATTCATTCATTTTTCTGTCATTTCTAAAAACTGACTCTGTCCACATTGATAAAAGCTATTATAAAAACCACAGTAAATAGCAACACTATTTTTGAATCTCTTAACAACACACATAAGAATAGTAATTAACAAACTAAAATTGTCAATACTATGCAAATATTTGATGCCATTTTAATTGTTTTTCACAGAAAATGAAAGAAATAATAAAACTTATTCATTGTTGCTTTCCTTAAAGGATGAGCTTTAATGAAAACTGCCTAAAATGAATAATGTTTCTTATTCAAAAGTTGATTTTGTTCTGAAAGCATTCTGGCCCAAAGAATTATACTTATTAAAAAGAAGGGGAGGGGCGCCTGGGTGGCTCAGTCAGTTAAGTGTCTGCCTTTGGCTCAGGTCATGATCCTAGGGTCCTGGGATGGAGCCCCGCATCAAGCCCCACATAGAGCCCCGCATCAGGCTCCGTGCTCAGGAGGGAGCCTGCTTCTCACTCTGCCTGCCCCTCCCCCTGCTTGTGCTCTCTCTCAAATGAATAAATAAAATCTAAAAAAAAAAAAAAAAAGAAGAAGGAGAAAAAGAAGAAGAAGGGGAGTGGTGCCTGGGTGGCTCAGTCAGTTAAGCATATATGACTATTGATTTTGGCTCAAGTCATAATCTCAGGGTTGTGAGATTGAGCCCGGCATGGGGCTCTGTGCTGGGCATGGAGCCTGCTTAAGATCACCTTTCTTCCTCTACCTCTGCCTCTCCCGCCCCCGAAAACTTAAAATTAAAAATAAATAAAAGGAAGAGGGAACACAAGAATAAATCTTCATGACCTTGGGTTAGGCCAAGTCTTTTTAGATAAGGCTCCAAAAGTACAAGCAACCAAAAATAAATAAATAAATAAATAAATAAATTGAACCTTTTAAAATTTTAAAGAATTTTGCTGCAAATAATACCATCAATAATGTGATGATAACCCATAGAATGGAAGAAAATACTTGTAAATCATACATCTGATGAGGATTTGTATTCAAAATATATAAAGAACACTTACAACTCAATAATAAAAATATAATAGCCCAAATTAAAAATGGGCAAAGGGTCTGATTAGACATTTCTCCAAAGATGTACAAATAGCCAATAAGCACGTGAAAAGATTTTTCAACATCATTAACCATCAGGGAAATGCAAATCAAAACCACACTGAGGTACCAATTCACACCTACTAGGATGGCTACAATAAAAAAGAAAGAAAGAAAGAAAGTGATAACAAGTGTCCACAAGAACGTGGAAAAATTGGAACCCTCATACATTGCTAGTGGGAATATAAAATGATGCAGCCACTTTGGAAAACAGTTTGTTGGTTCCTCGAAATATTAAAAAGAGTTATTGATTGATCTAGCAATGCCGTTCCTAGGTTTGTACCCAAGAGAAATGAAAATATACATCCACATACATCCACACAAAAACCTGTACAAATATGTTCATAGCAGCATTATTTATCGTCATAAAAAGAGTAGAAACAGTCCAAATGTCCATCAACTGGTGAATGGGTAAACAAAATGTAGTATAGTGATACAGTGGAATATTATTTGGCAATAAAAAGGAACAAAATATTGATACATGCTACAACAAGGACGAACCTTGAAACTTACACTAAGTGAAAAGAAGCCAGGCACAAAAGACCACTTACAATGTATGATTCCATTTAAACGAAATGTCCAGCAGAGGCAAATCCCCAAAGACACAAAGTAAATTAATGGCTGCCTGGGGCTAAGGGGGAGAGTATGGAGTGACTGCTCAGGGGAATTGAAAAGGTTCTAAAATTAGATTGTGGTGATGGTTGCATCTGTGAATATACTAAAACCATTGAATTATACACTTTAATTGGGTGAGCTGTATGGCATATGAACTATACTTCAATTAAGCTGTTAAAAGACGGAGGGAAGCAACCATGATGACAAGAACACAATAATCAAATAATCTTAGAAATACTTTCATAACTAAGGTAATAGAATGAATTTACTCAAATGCCAAACTAAGATGGACCATTACAATATGATTCCTCTCAATCAAAACAAATGAAAATGCAACTGTGTGAATGTTTTCAAAATATATGTAGGTGAGCTTATTAGATAAAAGATGGATCTTTTTCCCCATTTTTAATAAGGTGCAGGCAGATATAAAGCTATATGAGAACATGCGAGCAATTCCAAAGGACTGCTCATTGGTTCTCCTGGATCAGAACCAATTAGAGAATGCTTACAGAAGCTGACATGCCTTTGGGACAAAATGAACTTCAACATGGCCTTTAATTTGAAAGCTGCCACAGAGTAACAAATGAGAAATACCATTAGACAGTTCCTAAAGCTCTTGGATACATTTTTCCCCACTGAGATAATGTCAAACCAAACAGACTTGGACTTTCATTCTAAAGCCTTTAAAACAACAAATGTTAGAATCCAAGAAAACTTGAGGAAGCAAAAATAATAATCAAGTCCCTACAATAAGAAAATATGTGGATGGACTTAAAGCCTTGGAAGGGTTGCTGACAGGATAATGATTAATAAAAATCCCACTTTTTATTTTAATACCCATTGTATTTCCTGAAAGTAAATATTCTATCAAATATAGGCAGAAGGAGCCTTAACTTCTATTAGTAAACCTGAATGTTTTAATAAAACTACTTCTGTTAAACTTAAACACAATAAAAATGATCTTACTTCAAAAGGTGAATGTTTAAACTTATTTTACTCTAGTGATATTTATACCAAAAAAACAGCATAATAATTCATTAAAAACCAAGTTACATAAACTCAGTAGTATATAAAAAGTATTTAGTGCTACCTAAGACGCTATTTGCAAGGATTTCTCAAACTACAATTAGTATTGATTTCACTATTAATGATTCATGCTGTAGCTGATATATTCCTTTCTTTCCAAAACTTAAAGGAAAATAGAAGTTGTTATGTGCAGGAATCTGAAGGCGATAGAGACTATTAATAATTTGCCTCTGGATAATCTAGAAGTTGAACATGATTACTATTATGTTTTGGGCGCAGCTTATACCTGCAGAGACCCTGCAGACGAGACCGTAGTCATTGGACCACTAGAGAAAGGAGGGAAAAGGAGCGAGGAGCGAGGACGAGGAGGCCGGGGGGTGGGAATGAGAGGGAAGAGGGAAGAAGAAAAGGCGAACACGATAACGGGTTAAAATATGAGGCAAAAGTGAACTACATAAATAAGCTAAAATTATACACATGTAAACCAGCTGTACTTGGACAACTCAAAACTGGAAATGTAATTTTGGTTTCTCACCAGAAAGACAAAGAATCACAGAATGGTTAAACAGGGAAAGGCCTTAGCACGTTGGCAACATTACTCTCTACCAAGCACTGCGAAGGAATACACTCAACACTGTGGAGAAATGTAAGGGAAGCCCCAAATCTATTAAGTCATTGCTTTGATCTGGAAAGTCTTATAAAAATTGAAAAAATGCTAACGTTAGAAATTCCCTCAATGAATCTGTAGAAAAACAACACGTAAACATAACCAAATAAACATAAATTCACTTTTACAAAATTCATAAATCCATAAATGACTCATTATATGACTTTCAGAGTCTCTCAGCTATATAGTTCAAGTAAACTTCCTGCCTTACTATACCGTCTAAAGTTGCCTCAGCAAGTGGCTTTCCTATTGGTTGATTTATTGTTTTAACTAAATTTAAATGTCATTTAACTTACTCTTGTTAATTTTATCCTTTCTGTGCACTTTCCTCAGCCTAAGGCAATTCTGAAAACTCTTTCACAAAAGGTACATGTTTTCTTAAGGGAGTTATGCTGGGAAACGTTTTTTTAAATATTTCATTTATTTATTTGTCTGAGAGCGAGCACAAGCAGGGGGAGCAGCAGGCAGAGGGAGAGGCAGGCTTCCCACTGAGCAAGGAGCCCGATGCGGGACTCGATCCCCGGACTCTGGAATCATCACCTGAGTCCAAGCAGACGCTTAACCACCCACAGAACCACCCAGGCGTCCTGCTGGGAAACATTTTTTTCTTTCTTTGAAATTCTAAAATTATTAAACAACCCATCCTAATTAAATTTAGGTTTTATAAATCATTCTACTAGCCATTAATATTTTTTAAAGAAAACTTGCTTTTAAAAAAAACACATGATTTTAAAATGTTTAACTTAGTGAATTTATGGACATTTTTCTTTTAAGGAACAAACATAAAATATATAATTCAAGGATCCAGCAGAGTTAGGAGAGGTAGATCATAGCTTCAGGAATACCCTCTGACCAGTCGCATTATGCCTTTCAAAAGCACCTTAAATTCTTTCGGACTCAATTTTTTAATGTGAACTGGACTAAAGTTCTAATTCCACCTCCAAAATCCTATTATTCAATTCCTATTCCATAAGAAAAGTCAACATTAAAGTAAAATGCAAAAACCAGACATTCATTTTACAAACCACTTTGCACCTATAGAGAACTTTCTTTAAAATAGATCGCTGTTAGAGATAAGGGTAACCCATTTTCAAAGAAAAGCTACCTCAGTTCTGGTAAATTTGTATTTCTCAACTAATAGAATCAATATTACCCATAATGATAATTAAAACATTTAAAATTACATATTTTTAAGAATGAGTCAAATCTAACAAATCTTCATACAACTGTTAAAAATTAAGCACTTACTTTTACTTGAAGATCCTCGGAGCTTTCTGTTGACATGTACAACGAAAGCAGAACCGGCAAGGTGTTCGTGACTGCAACAGCCCGGGCGTGCTCTGGAGTGTGTCTCCCAATCTGTCCTATGGCCCAAGCAGCAGCAGCCTTAATATGATCTTCTGGTTCTTCTGACAAGCAGATTGACAACTGGGGCACACCCTGCAGCGTTGATCAAAAGAGCAAGTGTTATGAATCTCGAGCAGGATTAAAGAGTCTTCCATGTCTCTCAAACATTAGAAGAAATCATTTTGGCCTTGATCCTTTTTTTCCTAAACGGTTCAATAAATGAGCACATCACAGGGGCTGTCATTTTTCAAGTCAATAAAATGACTAGAACTAATTTACCTTAATTATCTGTAACAATCCAACTACACTAAGAATATCTCTGCTAGCATTTACTCCCCAAATAGAGTGGCATTTAACCAAACAACAGATGCCCCAGACTAGTATATATTATAGGCAAAACCAGATTCCAATGTGGCAAAATGAAAGTGTTTAGGATTTTAAAACCTTTTATTGTCCTTTGTTTAAAAAGTTAGCTTAGAATCCCTTAAAAAAATGCCTTTCACCAAGTATAATAGATCTGAGAACAAAATAACTAGTTTAGATCCACAATCAAAAGAATGAGCAAGAATCCTACTTAAGTACCTTTTAGATGAAATATTCACTAAAAACTTTCCTGATAGAGTAAATAATTTTCATTTATTTTAGCCAACTTTTAAATGATAGTGTTGCCCATTTTAACATGATTAAATGTTAAAGTAGAAATGACTACTTTTGTTACATAGATATCATGTATTTATATTCTGCACAGGCTTCAATTTTATCTCAATAATCAAAAACAGAATTAACTAAAGGGTCTCAAATACACCACAGTTTATATTCCCAAGGAATACTCAAATAACCAAATCAAATTATAATTCCGGATTCTATATAGGCATAATTTTCTAACGAATTCGAGACTAGAATAATTATCACCTTAAATTTAGTATCACAAAAGCCAATATCACAAGGTCAGGCTACCATAGCAAAGGCCAAATGATCATGTCTATTTTCTTTTTGTCCACTTTAATATTCAGTTATTAGTACGACTAATTTCCTGAAGAAACCCACCATATCTCTTCATTGGCTTCTTTCTTACAGCAAAAAATATGTGCCTGCCAATACAAGAAAGGTCAGATCTGTCTTCAGAATGAGGCAACTTTGCAGAAACCCCATACTTCTGGGATATATCAAGAATGAAAGAGCAAGAGGAAGAGAAGTCACCTTTATCCCCATCCCCCAAATTCTGACTTATGGGCTTCCATTGTTATGACTGTCAAATGAGATAAGAAACATGAATGTGCTTCGAGAATTATAAAGCGTTATGTAAATGGAAGTTGTTGTTACTGGTCCTTACAGTGCCCCACAGGACAAGGAAAGAATGATGCAGCCCTGGGTGGCTTGAGGGAACCGCTGCTGCCACTGCCCCCGTCTTCACTAACTGAAAAGCAAACTAGGTGGGAGAGGCCAGCGGCAACCCTAGACCAAAGGAGGGGAGCACCGCCTGGTTAGTTTGGGGAAGAAATACAGGAAGCAAAAGTAATTGCTTCTTCATCCTTCTTCCAATGTGTAAGCTTTCTGACTATGCACAAAAGAACTGCAAATCAAAAATCCCAATAATATCCCCATGGTGACCCTTCGGAAAGCACTACTGCTCTAGTCACTGTCATAGTCTTTGGTAATTGAAGAACAAAAGGAAAGGCGCAGGATAAAAAGGGAGTGAAACGAAGAATTATCAAGGAATTGGTAGAAAATGAAGATCTGAGGTTCCTCTTTATTCTGAGGATTAGCAGGGGATAAAAAAAAAAACCAACAACAACAACAACCAACCCCCTCCCTTCTGTTGAACACACAGCAGCAGGTTTTCTAGGCTGATAAGAAACCCACACCCTGGAGGGTTGCCAGAGACACTGTAAGCACACAGCCTTCGAAGCATTCTTTGGGAGATCAATATTTATTCATTCAACAAATATTTTTTGAGCACCTACTATGTGCCAAGGCTACACTCCCTGGTGGGTTAATACTGAGTTGAGATAAGGCCAAATCCCTAGAGCAAGGAAACAAAACCATTACTGTCTGATGTGTGCTCTGAATTGCCTCCATCTAAGAAGAGAAATCAGTTCATGAAAGCTTACAGAGAAAAGGGAGATAAAGAAGGGATGTCCTAGCCTTGTCATCTCTTACCCAAATGACAGGAAAGGGGATAATGTATAGACATCAGAGGACAATGAAAACGACTACCAGGCATGTCATTTATAACAGTTGTATTTTTTTAAGATTTATTTATTTATTTTAGAGAGAGAGACCATGCGCAAGTGGGGGTGGGGGGGCATAGGGCGAGGGAGAGCATCCCCAAGCAGACTGACTACCCACTGAGCATAGAGCCCGACATGGGGCTCGATCCCAGAACCCTGAGGTCGTGACCTGAGCCGAAGCCAAGAGTTAGATGCTCAACCGACTGAGCCACCCAGGCGCCCCATAACAGTTATTTTTAATCAAAGTGTGCTTTATATTATCTGTAAATATGTAGTCAATCCTTCAAGATAGATACTTAATATTTAAGTACAGATAATACTAAAACTCAGAAGTGTTGATAGTTTGTCAATACTAAACACTGGCTAAAACTTTAAACTTCTGCAAAGTAAACCTCACTTCAAGCACTGCTTTGGGAAACTTACTAATAAACCTTGGAAAAAGCTGAAAATTTCTCGAAATAATTCTTTCACTCCGGTCAGTTTTATTTTATACCTTGTGGGAGAGCACTCGCGTGTGGTTCTGCGTTCGCACATCTCACTGCAATAACTAGAGGAGACGAAACAAGCACAGACCTTGGAAATGATCACTGCCATTGCCAGGTTCTCAGAATGAGCCGCTACATAACCAAGCATCATGATCCCGGGCAGCCTTATGTTTCCTTTGCAGGACCCGATACAATCAATCACGGCAGCCACTCCTCCGGCGTTAACGATCAACTGCGAAAGCTAGGAGAGGAGAGGCAGAGCATTGTGACCGTGAAGCAGGAGATTATCTTTCAATCTACCTTTAGTCTCGCCCGATTTTTAAATTTAGGACCTAAAAACCAGCTGGTGAAATCTGAAATATCATTTAGTGAGATTGTTGTATTCATTAAGGAATACGTAAGTAGAATAATCCTGCTGTTTCCAATGCGCAGACGTACTCCCTGTGAGGAGCCACTCTGTGGTTCCGTTTTTCGTGCATCAATAGCACAACTTTTATCCTTATTGCAATCGATGTCAAAATTCCTCACTTAGACACTAAGCCTAGGGCCAGTTCATAACTAGCTAACTGCTGAAACCCCCAATCCCAATGAGTGAGTATGAAGCACATTAATCACTGAATGCTAAAAGACAATGTCAGACTTAAACTGTTCTGGCCTAGTTCTCCCCCCTTTGCTAGCAATGACTATTAGCTGCTTGCACTTTGATCTTGAAAAATCTCAACCAAATGAAGATGTTAGGTGACATAAAGAATGAGGACTTTAAAGTTCCGTGAAATGAAACTGATGAGTCAGAAAATACACGGAAAAAGATACGACTTCAGAATCCACCCAGATTTGCTTCATCTCTACTCCCTCAGCATCTGAGAGCTCAAGCAGTTAGGAGAGTTAGGCTGTCCTAGACTGTGGGCCTGGTGGTCTCTTCGGACCTGGAGGCATGCTGTCTGTCACTACTCCCAGCTGACCTAGAATGACAAGGATGACAAAAGTCCACGCCCCCCACCGTCTAGAAATGGAAAGCAGGAAATTATTAAAAACTTAGATTTTAGACTCAAATTCCATTGAGGCACTTGTGTCCCCTGGGAAACGCCAGCCATATATGGAGACATTTTTATCAGGATGGGGTTCAGGTGCTACTGGCATCTTGTGGGCAGAGGCCAGGGATGCCGTGTACAGGACAGCCCCCCACGACAAACAATGACCTGGTCCAAAATGTCCATCGTGCTGGGGACGAGAAGCCCTGACCTAACCAGGTCACGTGGCACAGCATTTGAGCCCCATAAACAAGTTGATGTTTTGCTTAAAAACTAAAACTACATATTACTGTATTTTAAAACCTGAATTTTTTTTTTTTTTACCTCAGGCGTATGTTTTGCAATCTCTCTAATTAAAGTAGAAGCATTTTTCTTCACGTATTCATCTTTGTCCTTCAGACAGGTAAGTACAACTGGAAAAATCTCTGCTTCCACCACCATTTCTGCCAGATCCACGGAATGTTTTGCAATCTGACTAAGAGCTGAAAGGACCTGACGCTGTTGAGCAAAAAACCAAAAAAAAAAAAAAAAAAAAAAAAAAAACATGACATAGAGCTTGCTGCAGAGTTCTGATTTAAACAGCTTTATACACACTCAAATTCCTTTATAAAAAGGAGAAAACAATTACATTTCTAACAGAACCTTAGATTTAGGAGTCTCAAGACAGTCCATTCCTAGTCTTAGGCTGGATACTCAATTTCTCAAATTCCCTAATTCCCAAATTAAATGCCTTCATTTTTCTGTGGACTCTTTAAATCTCTTATCTATGCAGATGATCGAAGAATATGACCTTTGGATGAATAGTGTTTCTTAATTAACACTCACATTGTTAATTTATGATACATGTAGTACAAAAATGATCAAGCACAAGCAACAACTTATTTTTGGCATCATGCTGATAACATTTCAAAGAACTTTCCATGACTTAGTTAACGGTATCAATTTTAGAAACTTACAGAATGTAAGTATTAGAATGTGAAAGTATAAGTAACTATTAACTGAAAATCAAATTTTAGAAAGCCATAAAAAAAAGTAGGGTAAATATGGCAATTTTCATAAGAAACTTAACTATAATAGCGGTGGGCTAGAAGACCTTTAGGTTCCTTCCAACCCTGAGATTCAGTCATTGCGTAATTCCTTATTTTAATGATGATGTTCATACGTCACCTAGTTTTCAGCATGGCACATATTTTAACCAGACAGGTCTACTGTCTGATCTCTACGGCTTAAGGTTCACATATTAAAAGACCAAATACATAACATATCCGTATCTGTTTTCAAGGGTGAATTTTCTAATTATTTTTAAATGTGTAATATTAATCTACCCACATTCCTATTTTCTTAGGTAATCGGAAGCCTGATCTGTTTGTTTTTTAGCTTTCTTTTTCAATACCTTTAATTTCGAATCAGGGTTCAGGATCATCTGGGCTAAGTGAGCAATAGCGCCTGCGTCCACTACGGTCTGTGCTAGCTCCGGAGAATGCTTTGAAATATCACTGAGGGCTGAAGCTGCAATCCTTTTCAAAGCAATTTCTGGCTCCTGGATACAGAGCACTAAAAGAGGAACAGCTCCCGCATCCACCACAGCTTGTGACAGTTCTGTGGGTCCAAGAAAAGTAATTAAGTGAGTATGGGTGACTGACCCTTGTGCAAGCCATTTTTCACCCTGACAGATACAGCAAAGAAAAAAGGGGAGGGTGTACTTCACTGTCTCGACATCTGCATTTCAAATCAGCCTTCCTGGTTTCATAAACCATGTGGACCAATCCTGAGCTGAAAAGAATACAGGTCAATAGATGGACCCCCATTTACATGAACACATTTGAGGTAGATTAGGCTGAAATGGCTTGTTATTCTTTTTTTTTTTTTTAAGAGAGTAAGCAGATGTCAGCTGTTTAAGCTCTGACAATTCTGCTCTTCTCAATAGGCAAGCATTTTATGCATGGTTTACAATAACAGAGAAAATTAAAGTACCAAAAATTTACCAACCACACTAATTAGGCAGTATTTTGTGCTATTTACATGAGTAAACATTAGCATGAATCTTGTGCCAATAATGTCAATTTTTAAATTCCTTTCATCTTATAGTACTTTTGAAAGATTTTTTTAACTTATTCAGAATTAAAAGGTGCATTTTCATTGTACAAATAAAACAAGATCTACAACTGAACAACATTTTAATATGCAAATGTTAATGTTTAGATAAAGGAATAAATTTATCTTAACCATTTCACATGTCAGAAATAAAATCTTTTGAATATACATGTTGATTTGTTTGTGTGTCCAAGACAAACAGCTATAAAAATAACACATTTTAAATTATAGAGAATGAGAAACGAGCAGGCAGACCCATATAATATGTATGTAGAAAATGTCTTTTGAGAAGCATAAAATACCATACATAGTTACAGATTCTCCCCTCATTGTATTCTAGGCCTCTCTTCCTAAATCACATATACCTATTTCTAGACTCTCTTCCTTTCAAATTATTTTCTCATTTTCCCAGATTTGTAGTGCCTTGGCAATTTATAGCCAAGCTAAGATATCTATTTAGCATATCACTTAAAGTCTTTAATTAAAAAAAAAATACAGTGGTTAATTTTTCAAAAGATTGGTGATATCACATTTTCTAAAAGGAAATAATGTTCAAAAATACAGGTTATAGTGTCCAATATTTGTTTTCCTTCAATTATTGTAATTATCTTAAAGTTCTGGTATTATATAAATGGTTCACTCATCCTTTCATTAAACAAGTATCAATGAAAGGTTATTATGTGCCAGACTCATTCAGCTCCGGTGCAGATGACACACTTCTACAAATTAACACTACATTGATTAGCAAATATATTTCAATTTTAAAAAATCTAACGTGAAATATGAAATACAATGGGAAGTTAATATGTAATCTCAAGAACAAGAGGCAGATAAGAGGACGTTGGTTAACAACAGCAACAAAAAAAAAACAGCAACAGACTGCAATATCAATCTCACAATATAACAGATCCTCAGAAGCTTCGCTGGGATTCTGCCGCAATTGCCTTAAGACCAGTAAGACAGCAGGTGAAACAGGTGATTACTGTATCTTTCCTACCATCCCCACCCAAGGGAAATGGAAAGAAAGCATAAAGTATGATATGTGTAATTTATAGATATAATTTTCATATTTTATGTTAATTGGTAACATGTTACTTAATTCAGTTCGGCCCAAATTATACAGGTGTTGTATGGTAATACCAACTTTATGTGCACATATTTAAGGGCACCTGGTATGTATACACAGACAGTCCCCAACTTAGGACGGTTTGGCTTAAGATTTTTCAACTTTATGATGGCGCAAAAGCAATATGCACTCAGCAGAAACTGCAATTTGAATTTTGAATTTGGATCTATTCCCAGGCTAGGGATACACACACAGTACAATGTGAGGCCCGAGCCTCAGCCCTGGCAGCCACGTGATCACGAGACCAAACAACCAGTACCCGCAGCCATGCTGCACCCACACAGCCATTCCGTTTTTCGCTTTCAGTGCAGTAGTCAATACATTACGTGACATTTTCAGCACTTTATTATGAGATGGGCTCTGTGTTGGATGACTTTGCCCAACCGTAGGCTAGTGTAAGTGTTTTGAGCACGTTGCAGGGAGGCCAAGCTAAGCTGTGATGTGCAGCAGGTTAGGTCAGCAAATGCATTTTCAACTTGGGATATTTTCAGTTTACAATGGATTTACCAGAATGGAACCCTATTGCAAGTTGAGGGAGATCTCTAATGGGCTGCATCTATTTTGAGAGAGTATAAAGATGAGTTCGTCTATTTATGTTTGCTCACTTCTATATTTTCTAAGAGGAGGAATGTGCAGTAAACTGCAACTGTTTAAAAGTACTATTAATAGGGGGGGCCTGGGTGGCTCAGGTCATGATCCCGGGGTCCTGGGATTGAGCTCCGCATCGGGCTCCCTGCTCAACAGGGAGCCTACTTCTCCCTCTCCCTCTGCCACTCCCCTTGACTGTGCTCTCTCTCTCTGTGTCAAATAAAATATTTTTTAAAAAATAAAAAATAAAAGTACTACTAATAAAAACTAAGGTTTTTTTTTTAAAAAATTACTATCTTTGTAATTTCCACGCGTTTTATCTTTTCCTTGAATAACAGAATGCCATATCCTCCTTTTCCCGAACTCTATAATGTTGAACAAGAAAGCAAACTCTGTTCTTCTGACTGGTTACCATCCTCAGCTGTTTTCTATTCTCTCCAGAGTAGTGATGGTAAATGTGGGGAAGGCTGGGGATGGCCCTGGAGAAAGATCTACTGTGAAGGTTATGAAGCTTCCAAGAACCTGGGTTGGGCCTACAATTCTGTACTTGAGATTTCATATACATCATATCTCCAGATTTATCTGGTCCTCTAAAAACTGGGATCAGAAACACACTGTCATTTATAAATGATGGTATTCCATCACGTTCATACACACATAAGGTATAAAGCAGTGTATATACATGTAAGAATACAGCAGGCCTAACGAATGCACACCATACCACGTTACACATATTACAGACTATTTTATCCTGCCTCTAGCGCTACTCTTTTTCCTATGGCATGTTTTTCTCCTCTTCCCCACAGTTGCTTCCTCTGGCATTTCTGTGCCAGTCACCATTGGTGTCTACCCTGTAGCCTTTGTCAGCCAAGGCACAAGTAGAAGTCAGCTAGAAGCATCTGTGAAAGGGTTTTTTCTCTGTCGTCAATAGATACACACAGAAGGAAACTCCGACTCTGCTGGACATGGTCAAGTGTACGAGTGACATCTGGAACTCTTACATCTGTCTTGCAACGATAACGGAAGAAATCACCGTTTCTCTGAGGATGACTGAGTACAAAAATGAAAAACATCTGGGTCCTCCATGACACTGTTCAGCTGCATAACCGATCTTAGAACTGCCCTGCCTCTGAACTTGTGTGTCATGTAAAACAAAAAACGTCCTTATTTTTAAGCCATTTGTAAAACTTGATATTCTGTAACAGCCAAAAACATCCCGGTATAATCCTGTCCTCGCTCATGCTCGGTATATTTACATATTCTCCTCTCTTCCTCTGGTCATCAGGTGTTCATTCAGTGTTTAGTACGTGCTAGAAACTTGGCTAGATCTTGGGGAAGCCGAATAGAGTAAAACGTGGTTCTGTTCTAACAGTTGGCTCAGGGTGAAGGTACAAACAGACAACACCAAGTAAGAGCGAGGAGTCAGGTCTGCGGAGCGGGTGGGGAAAACAGATACGCAGGGGTGTGGCAGGCAGGGCTTCCCACATTACCTCCTTCTCCCCTTTCCCGTGTCCTACACTTCTCTATTCGGAAAAAAGCAATGGCAACCGAAGTACATGCAAATTCTGGTACATTTAAAAATTACTTCCCGTAACAGAAATCTCACAGAGTTCATTTCTAACTCTAATTTGAAAATGAGTTTTGGTTGTTCAGTTAATTATACTTATGAAATCAAAGATCGATACAGACTCAGATGCTCATTATAGGTTGACAGATTTGACCAAAGAAAAGCAGTGAGTTAAGAAATTTATCTTAGTGCCTGAAAATAGCTTCATTTTAAATTTTAAATGAACCTTCAAAAATTAGTTTTTAAAAAATAAATCATCTCTTATGCAATAACATTCAACATAATCATTATGTTAGATAACAAGCAAGATTAGTAGTAGTTATACAAAGAAAAATGCAGAGAAAGAGGGTTATATATTATACCAACATACCAACAGAATTTATAGTGCATTGATGGTACTATTGCTGATAAACTTTTCTTCTCAATTTGCCAAATTTTCTTTGATGTGATTATAAATGTTTTAAAAATAAAAGAAATGTGAACATGTCTTTTGTCCATATATACAGCTACTGCTGTGTTAACTATACTAATATTACTATTATAAAGGAAAAATAAATATAAACATTTTAGCTTATTTCTCAGGATGGCAGGAATTTTCTTATTTTAAAAAACAGTGGGAATGTATGTCCCCTTTAAGCATTCTGAAAATTAAAAATCTTTGGAAAATTACTAATGGATAGAGGAAATATTATCTGTTTGCTTTTCCACACTTGCCCTCTTGCCTTAATTTATGTCCTTATTACATTTACGTTAAAATATTACATTTTTAAAATGTGAAGCTTTATTCATTTATAACAATTTCTTAGACTGCAAATTGTCAGAGGGAATGAAACTATCCAATAGCACTTCCTTTTTCATAAATAATAATGAAGGCCATGTATTGCAGACATGTAGACAACTGAATACACAGTCTGCAGACTTGATGGTCAGCTGTTTTCAGGAAAGGAAAAACTGGTTCTATTGGGCCTCATGAACAGCTCGCTGTTGAGACAAGGAAGGCAGCCTCCTCCATGGGACTGTGACCAGGGTAGTCACCCGTCACACTTCTCTCTGCCTCTCTCAGTTTTTCCATGATCCTTTCTAATTACATTTGTAAAGGCTTATGTGCATACAATCCTTTCAATATTCTTAATACGAAATTTTGGGTGAGAACTCGTTGCTTCTCACACAGTTGCTTTTTGTTAAGAATTTTATTCTGTCCTGTTCTTGGGACCTGGGTTTTTGGTTTTGGTTTTGTTTTCCTAACAAAATAAAGGCTGAACTTGTAGTACTCCCTAACAGGTGTGAAGGATTACAACTTCAATGGATCAAAATCTTTCATACAGAAGAAGAAAAAAATGCTCAGGACACTTTAATTTTAAAACAAAAAGACATAGTATAAAGGGAAGACTTTTAAGAACAACACCACTCATAGAATTAGTACTACTTATATCTGGATGAGTGGAATATTAGAAAGGACTTTATATTGACTAGAAGAGGACAGGAATGCCCATCAGTGTATAACAGGCATGGCTGACGCAGGGAAATCAGGGAAAAGTGATTTTGCTTTAGTAGGACTCACAGTGGCTTCGACCCCTCCTCTTAACTGCTGGGACTGGTTTTTTGTTTAGATCCGCAGTGGTAAACTCAAATGTCCACGCGGCCCAGCAAGTAACTCAAATAAGCGAAGTCAGAGGGTATACGAAAAATACTGGGACGGGGAACAGTGGAAAACTGGAGAAGCACATGCAACGGCTGCAAGCAGCAGCAATTGCTCAGCTTGAGCCCGGTGTGGCCACAGAGGAACACAGGCCTGTGTCATCAGATCCAATGGTGTTTCAAGAGAAGCCAGAAATCTGATTTTTAACGTGAAATCACCTGGTTTTTTAAGTGTTGGCAACTTAAAAAAAAAAAAAACACAACACCACTCTGTGAGACAGTATAATGCAGGCCAAAGAAAACACACCCACCTGTGGGCCAGCTACAGCCCACAACCGTCACCTCACAACCCTGGGCTTAAACTTTATACCTTCTAAAACGACCTGTGGGAGGCTCCGGATGTGGAAAGGTAATGTACTTTCTGCCTTTGATTTTTGGAGTCATCAAAGAACCACTATGAATAAAATAAATTAAAATAAAATAAAAATTTAGCAGCAAATTTCAAGAAACTGATGAAAACCTGAAAGTTGACCTGCAAAAAAAGAATTAACCTAAATATACATTATGATACTTAACTGCTTATAATGGAGATGTAGGAGAGAAGACTTTGAGCAAAATTAATCTATCAGGAGAATTCATAAAAAGGACTCAAAATGAAGAGGCTCTTCAAAAAGAAAAAAGGAAGAAAAAAATATTACAAATTTCGCACACTAATTCAGAAATAATTAGGCAAATCGAACACCTCAGGAATTCTAATTCTTTTAACTTTGCTGCTTTTTAAATCATTTTTTCAAACACCACTTTTAATCACTGTCTCTAAGCCCTACAACAAATTATATTAAAAACGAAAAGTCTTGAATCACCATTTCTCTGCACTTAGGTGGCCCTGTTTATCCGTTTAAAGATAGGATGGTTTTTGCATCTGGCTGTAAAATATATCACTACCCCTTCAAAACCTTTTTGAAATAAAGCAGGTTAAAGATACATTTAAAATTTGGCTACACACTTCTGATGTTAATCTTACGCTATAAAAGTCACCCCATTCAACCAAACTTTTCGTGAATTGGTAAAATCATAATAAAAGCCGA
This sequence comes from Ursus americanus, assembly GCF_024610735.1. Classification (NCBI taxonomy): domain Eukaryota; kingdom Metazoa; phylum Chordata; class Mammalia; order Carnivora; family Ursidae; genus Ursus; species Ursus americanus. The sequence goes on from NC_142157.1 coordinate 17,227,579, forward strand.
ATATGCCAAAGCTGGTTATATACCAACCACACTGCAGTATGCGTTTAGGAATGTCACTTCCAAAGTGGGAGAAATGTGTCCTGGTTTTGGTCTAACCCAGCTAATCTACTGCTTGGTTATCTACTGCTCTGTAACAAATCACACCAATTTAGCTGCTTCAAACAGGAAACATGGTGTCGCTGTTTCTGTAGGTCAGGAATCTGGGAGCGGCTTCGCTGGGTGGTTCAGGCTGGGGCCTTCCACGAGGCTGCAGTCAGGATGTCCGCTAGGGCTGCAGTTATCCGGGGCCCCACTGGGTCTAGAGGATCTCCTTCTAAGCACACTCATGGGAATGTTGCAAGAAGCTTTCATCAGGTCCTCCCCATTTCTGGGGCTTTTCCATAGGCTGCTTATGGCGAGGCCTCTCCCAGAGTGAGTGATCCAAAAGAGAAAACCCAAGACAAAGTCTGCAGTCTTTCATAATCTAACCTCAGAAGTCACATACCATCACTCCTGCTATATTTCACTGGCAAAATGTGGGAGGAGGCTACACGAGGATGTGACTAGGAGAAGGTGGGCATCACTGGGGGTTGGCGGGGCCATCGTGGAGGCTGAATTAGTATTAGAATTAGTATTTTTCTCCACTAACACGTCTGAGCGAAGCAACATCCCTCTGTAAGTAACAACGCTCATGATACCTGTAATTCTGAGCTGAGAGACAGACCTCTCCAGTTGCTAGGTGAGAAAAGGGTAGAGAGAGAATTTGCATATTATTATGAAAAAGTCTAATATATGATTTTTATTTACTTCCCCCACCCCACAGATGTCATTTTTCCTACTTTCATTATTTCCATGCCACGTCTCTCCCATCCTCAGAGCTATTGGTCTAACTCGTACACATGGGTTGAGTGTTTGAGAGATTAAGGGTTAACATACATACATATGCTTTGAAGGTTAAATAATTCTGGCTCCTCTAAAAAGTCAAGTGAGTCAAGTAAGCCATTGATCTGGAGTTAATGGTGCCGTAGTAAGAAATTACATTCAGCTGCGATGGACGGCGCACTTACAGGCTCAAATATAAAAAGCAGCTTCAAAATATGGTAAGGAAAAGAAGTGGAGACAAGAGAAGGAGAATGTGGGAAATGAGAAAGACTTGGGTATGGCCTTGGAAGTTAATAGGTAACATAAGATTTAGAGCAATTTTTAAAACACCCAAATTTTGGCAATTTTTAGTTTTTGACTTGTAACGACTTTACGGCTAAGACTAAGCTGGATAGAAAGAGGCAAAAGCTACAGAGAAGGTTTGTGGTGCTCTATCCACGAAAAATCGGATGGTAAATTCGTGGGAATCAGAGCTTTTACAAAATACACCTTTTGTATCTAGAAATGTTTTCGTTTTGTTTTCCAACTGCTAAATGAGTATATAAGATTGTAGCCATGGCCGTAGCTTCACTCTGCCTGCAAATTCGTGAGCTTCAAAAAAAGTAAACCTAAGTGCAAAGGGGACATTTATGACCACGGCATCCCCGGCGCGCTTTCTTTGCTCCAGCCCAGTTTTAAGTTCCCTGCCTTCTAGCTGCTCGGCGGCGGGGGCTCGGGGGACTCTACAAGAACACACAGAGAGGAGAGAGGAGAGAGAAAAGGAAAACCAAGGAAGCACTGGATGATTAGAAAGCTTGCCAGGTGCCTTTACAAAAGTGGCCCCTGGTCCGAGGTTCTTGGTGTGGCTCCCTCTGAGTGGTGCCTAGAAGCTGCCCGTGGGCTTCCACTGCCCATGTTTATTCCTGAGGATGGATTCAGCTCCACATTTTAATAATTGCATAATATCCCACTGAGTAAATATATGCCATAATTTACTTAACCATTCCCCCGCTTTAGAACATTTGTTTCGTTTGATCGTGGTTTGGGTTTGGGCCATTATGAATACAGTGAAGTGAACCTCTGTGTGCATTAAGATTATGTATTAGTGGGGCGCCGGGGTGGCTCAGTCGGTTAAGCGTCTCCCTTTGGCTCAGGTAATGATCCCAGGGTCCCGGGATTGAGCTTCAGGCTCCCTGCTCAGTGGGGAGTCTGCTTCTCCCTCTGCCCCTCACCCCACTCGTGCTCTGTCTCTTTCACAAATAAATAAATAAAATCTAAAAAAAAAAAAAAGAAGATTATGTATTAGTTATCTATTGCTGTGTAACAAATGACCCAAAGTCAGCGGCTTCAAACATCATCATCTGTTATCTCACATTTTCTGTGGGTCAGGAATCCAGAAGCAGCCTAGTTGGGTGGTTGTGGCTCTGAGTTATTCACGAAGCTGCTCTCACACCAATGGTTGTAGTCATTTGAGGGCACAACTGGGTGAGGATCTGTTTCCAAGCTCGCTCAGCTGAGTGTAGTTGCTGGGAAGCTCCAGTTGCTTGCTGGTTGTTGGAGACCTCAGCTCCTCACCACGCGGGCCTTTCCCTAGGTTGTCTGACTGTCGTGTCCTAGCAGCTGGCTTTCCCCAGAACAAGGAATGAGACACAGAAAGGGAGAAAGCCCCCAGGACAGACGCCTCAATCTTTTATAGCTGGTCACCTGTTCTCAGAAGTAACCGACCATCACTTCTGTCATAGTCTAGTGGCCGCACAGACCAGTCCTGGTCTGATGTGGGAGGGGCCTATCCAAGGGTATGAATACCAGGACACAGGTCCTCTGTGGGGCATCTTGGAGGCTGGCTACCACTGGTCATACATACATACATCTAGAACTCCACAGATTACGCAAACACACATGCATGTGTGTATTTACTTATGATAGCGGCTGAGAGCCACAATTACTAAGGGGGAGTGTTGACACTTTTTGAGGTTCTTGATATTTTTAGATTAAACCACATGAAACTGCTATTTTTGTTAAATCAAAACCAAGTGAATATAGGTTATTTCATGTAGGTCAACCTAATATACATCAACCTACTATGGACTGCAGAATTGTTTGTTTTATAAGTATATGTCTCCACCATCATGTCTCACCATGTGTGAGTTTGGCAGTCTGGCCACTTCACGTATAAAGTACATTTTAGTCCTTACATCGAGTAGGAGATTGCTCAAAGTTGAATCATTATTTACTTCGCCCCAAATGGTGTTTTTAGTTCCAAATTCCTTAATTTACTGAATACTACAGTTTAGTTACACTGATTAATAAACATGAATATTATGTATAACTTTTTTTTATAATAAGTTTTTATTATGTTATGTTAGTCACCATACAGTACATCCCTGGTTTTTGATGCAATGTTCCATGATTCATTACTTGCGTATCACACCCAGTGCACCATGCAATATGTGCCCTCCTTAATACCCATCACCTGCCTATCCCGATCCCCCACCCCCCTCCCCTCTAAAGCCCTCAGTTTGTTTCCCAGAGTCCTTAGTCTTTCATGCTTCATTCCCCCTTTTGTTTACCCCCCTTCCTTCTTGACTTTCTTCTCCTATCGATCTTCCTACTTCTTATGTTCCATAAATGAGTGAAACCATATGATAATTGTCTTTCTCTGTTTGACTTATTTCGCTTAGCATTATCTCCTCCAGTGCCGTCCATGTTGCAGCAAATGTTGAGAAATCGTTCTTTCTGATAGCTGAGTAATATTCCATTGCATATATGGACCACATCTCTTTAATCCAGTCATCTGTTGAAGGGCATCTCAGCTCCTTCCATGATTTAGCTATTGTGGACAATGCTGCTATGAACATTGGGGTGCATATGGCCCTTCTCTATGTATGACTTTTTTAAGACCATAGCGTTACCACTATATTGCCTTTTAACAAATAAACACAAAGCATAGACACGCTAATTCTAAGTCAGTACTGTCCAACGGGAATGTGAGTCACAGACATAATTTAAAATTTTCTAGTAGGTACATTTAAAAAGCAAAAAGAGGGTGCCGGGGTGGCTTAGGCAGTTAAGCAGCTGCCTTCGGCTTAGGTCATGATCTCAGGGTCCTGGGATTGAGCCCCACAAGGGAGCCTGCTTCTCCCTCTCCTTGTGCTTGAGCTCTCTCTTGCTATCTTTCTCTCTCTCTCCAAATAAATAAATATTTTTAAAAAAATAATAAAAATAAAAAGCAAAAAGAAATAGGTGAAATTAATTTTAATAAAATACATTATTTAACACAATATATCCAAAATATTACAATTGCAACATGTAATTAATTTTCAAAAATTTTAATGAGATACTTCACATTCTTTTTTTCATATCAAGTCTTGGAAATCTAGTGCAGATTTTGCACTTACGATGCATGTCAGTTTGGCTGCTAAGTTTTCATTGGAAATACTCAATCTGTATTTAGACTTCAAAAAGTTTATAGCTGAAAAAGTAGATTCACATACCCATGTTGTTTCGATCATACCTAAGAAATCTCCAGTAATTGAACTGGTTTATCGATTTTTAAATTTATATTAGAAGTAGATAACAATTTAGTGCCTCAGATGCCCGAGCCACCATTCAAGTATATGACAGTAACAGGTGACTAGTGCACGACTGCATTGGTAAATCTGTAGTTTAAAATCAAAGGAGATACAGAGAACTGGCTAGTAATAGAATTATCACACAAAGAGTTCAATAACTGCAGTTAATACCTTTTCAAGGCCAGAGGTCGATCTTGAGCAAAACGCTTTGATGCAATTAACTTATACCACATTTTTATAGCAAGCTGTTTCATTCATCTACAGCCACGGATGAGAGCAAAGTAGGCCAAAAAGTTAACTGCAGAATCAGCCAGAAACATGGTAATTATACAATAACTATTTTCCCAGTAGACAATGGATTTTAAGATGTATGTTAAGATAAGATGATGAACATGACTTATTGCAAAGTACCATCCTTTTTTTTTTTTTTCTTAGGTGGAGGGGAGGGATGGAGAGTCTCCAGCAGACTCCCTGCTGAGCTCAGAGCTTGAGGTGGGGCTCGATCTCACCACCCCTCACAACCTGAGCGGAAACCAAGAAACCAAGAATTGGAGGACCAACTGGACTGTGCCACCCAGGCACCCTCAAAGCACAATTCTTATGCTAACAAAGCCCTAAGCTTTTAAGAAGTAAATTCTCTTGTAGATGTTTGTGAAATGCTTAATTGCAGTACTTTCAAATTTCAGTCAAATACACTATGACCAATGTACTTCTAGAAATTCAAATATAAATAAAAAGTTTGTCCCCTCAATATCTAAAAGGTGTTGGAAGGTTTTATACACTAGTGATTGGAAAATAAAGCAAGTCTGAAAAACACTTTTGTTCAAACCAAAAAAATACATTACGATGCACTGTTCAAACTTGATTTATTTCTAAACTAGTAGGATGCAAATACCCTTCTCTTTATCTACTCAGCACACAATTTCGTGACATTTCTTGTGCAGATATTTGCACCAAACAGAAAACAAAGCCTCAGACTAAAAGAATATTAGGTGGCACCAGGTAGAGGAAGTATTTTGGTGCATAGAGGGCTTTCCTTTCTCCTTTAACTGTACTATCGATCTCACTTCTCTTTATTTCTATGCCCAAAATCCATCCAGCAGTTATCCAGATGTAACTTAAGAATAATAAAAAGATTGTCCTTTCTGGAATGGTACAAAAAGCATAACTTGTAATTCATGTCTCACTTGGTCCAACTTAGAATCACCCAGTGTATTATATGTACTCTTAAGACAGTAGGGTACATTTCTGTCTGATGTGCCCAGCTGTCTGGGTGACTTTTATGCTCATCTCTATCAATTTTCCTATCTTAGATTGTAAAATCCTAGAGATAAGATATTAGCCAACTTATTTTACTTTGAAGACATGGTAACATACACATAAGTGCCTCAGATACTTTTTGACGATTACAATGATGATGATGGTGATAAAGAAACTGTTCACTGGCCTCATATATGAAGTTAATGGTCTCAGTGACTTAGGAATCTGAGATTACAGAATTACATGGTATTGTTCTATATTCTGAATTCTAAAAAAACAAGCACACACAAAAAAACCTCAGAAGATTTTATCAACCAAGAGTTTATAACTTTAAAAATCACAATAAATAGGGATGCCTGGGTGGCTCAGTCAGTTAAGCCTCCGCCTTCAGCTCAGGTCATGATCCCAGGGTTCTGGGATCAAGTCCTGCTTCGGGATCCTCGCTCAGCGAGGAGCCTGCTTCTCCCCCTGTCTGCTGCTCCCCCTGCTTGTGCTCTCTCTCTCTCTCTCTCTGACAAATAAATAAATAAAATCTTTAAAAAATAATAATATAATAAAAATCACAATAAATAAAAATACAGAAGAATTCACCACATATTTTTTCTTCTAGTAGCACTCAAACTACCCTAAAAATGACTAACGAATGAGGTAACTACTGAGTAGTTATAATTAAAGTGTTACTTTGTTTAACATATTTGGCCTCCATGCCAAAAGAACATAGACAAGACATCTATTTTCACTTCATCTTTTTTCACCAACACTTCACTAAGTAGAAAACTTCCCTGTGGAAGTCAATGTTAGGATCAAAATAGGTGTGACGTGTAACACACGTAATCCCATATACATCATTTGCCTCTATGCTTATGCGTTCCTCAGCCCCTCCAAGATAAAACAAGTTGTAAAAAGAAAAAGATAGTACGGAAATCAACATTATTATCTACAGGCTTCAGTAAAGACAGTTGTCTGTAGGGCTTTTAAAATAATTTTTAATTACCAGGCTGCAGTTCCCTTCACCCCTTCATCCCCACAGTACAAAGTCCCTTGTTATCTCAGATATTTGTCACGAATATGTGACTTTTCAAAAAGTTAATTACTGCTTGCTAAGCCTGTTCCACATGATTTAGCCTATTGGTATTTACAGATGGGTGACATGAGAAGAACATTTGCAAAAATTCTAAATTTTAAAATTCTCTTTTCTTTTTATCACGTCATCATTCTATACAAGATAGAAAAGAATCAGGCTGACCAGCTCGGTCTGGATTCCTTCCTTATATTATCTGTTTAGCAAATAGAATAGAATCTATTAACTGTTTCTGTAGTGTCCAAACCAGCCAACTCCTGTCAGCACTGCTCGTCTTGGCAACCTCATCTTCTAACTGCCCCTGAGCTGGGATGGAAATCTCTCATTTGATTTAGTCCTGTGGACATCAATCAAGTCTATAGGAGAAAAGGATAGTCACACATGTGGAAACCAGCCATCATGGATTAAAAACAGAGGTATCTGGCAAGACTTTCAGATACAACAAGGAGCTTAAAATGAAGAATGATGGGCTCTCGTACACTTACCTTTCTCATACTATAAAAAGGAAGAATCTCTGAAAGATTTTGAGTAATTGCCAAGCAGTTCCACCATAAATTGCTGTCTGGCCAGAATAAATCCTTCCCCTCTCTACTTCACTTTCCTCATCTATATAATATGACAATTATATTAATGATTAAAATGTTCTAGAACACCTAACCAAAGGTACGGTATTCCTCTTTGCCAGGCTTGAGAACAAAGTTTACTCTGAGACAGCAAGACTTTATAAGAAACGGCATATTTAGCTAAAGCTCCCAAAAGAAACACTTAAAACTTATTTTTGAGCCCAAATGTGGAAAATCATTCCTACAAAGCCCTTGTACGGCTCCTCCTTCCTCACCCCTCCAGCCAGGCTGTTGCTGTCAGTTTAGTCCCAGGTGCTACCTTCACTGCGGCCACCCCCTTGCTACTAGGTCACTGGAAGCCCTCCTCCACGAAGCTGCTGTGCTCCACACAGTAAGGAAGCAAGAGAGAGGCTGCCAGTGGGGAGCAGCGAAGCAGAGCGCTGCTGGGCCCCGCCAGGTGGAAGCCCTGCACCTGCAGAGACCCATGGTTCCTTCTTCCTAGCTGCTGACACTTCCTGTCCACACAGGCTCCGTGCCTCATGCCTTGGATCTCCAAAGCAGGACTAATCCTCGGAAACAACGAGAGGGTGACACTGATGAGGAAAATATGTTAATAGAATAATGCTGCAGAGTGGGAGAATCCAGCAAGAAGGAAGAAGAACCAGTCTAAGAAGAATTTACCTCAGCTTTTATCTAAAAAGCCAGAGAAAATATAAAGAAATAGCTTATTTACCTTCAAAGTAAGAGGTACATACATCAAGAATATTCAATAACTGATGATGCAACCACAGAAATTTAATGACATAATTTATACAGAGTTAAAAAAAAAAAAGAAAAAGAAACCCCACACCATTTCGGGTTGTTAGTCCCCAATTCCCTTTGATTATCTAAAATGCTTTAAAATCTACACATAGAAGTAACTTTCAGAAATTGTATTTTTCAAATAAGGAGAGGAAAGGGAAGAAGAAGGGGGGGTAAACTGAAGCGGGGATGAACCATGAGAGACTATGGACTGTGGGAAACAAACTGAGGGCTTTGGGGGGGGGCGAGGATTGGGATAGGCTGGTGATGGGTAGTAAGGAGGGCACGTACTGCATGGTGCACTGGGTGTTATAAGCAAGTAATGAATCATGGAACACTACATCAAAAACTAGGGATGTACTGTATGGTGACTAACATAATAAAAAATATTATTTAAAAAAAGAACAAGTCAAATGGTGCCTATTGGTTTTTCTCTTCTACTAATTGCACACTTACTTTATTTTTGTTTCCTAGACACAAAACGTTTTCCTTCTATTGCCCTTAAAGGTACACTCTATTTCTTTTGCATTTCCATTTAAGGCTTCTGTTTCTTGAACTGCCTAATAAAACGTTCTTCTAATACTAAGCAGAAAACACTGAATGAATGTCTTCCCATTAATCTAACATATTCTGTTTTTAGGAAATCACTGAAAAAGAAGTCAGGTTATTTAGAGGCAAACCGTCTATTTTCACTGATTCAGGATGTGAATGATGACTTCTTTTATTGCCTACTGGGTAACAATTCCCTTTCCTTCTGAGAAATCTATACAGTAATCTCTTCTGGGAGCTTCTGGGTCCCAGACCCCTAACTACTGTGAAATATTGAAATTACACTGGGAATTCCATGTGGGAGTCAGATTATAGCAAGAAATTGGAATGGAATCCCTAAGACAGATCCTATTTATGAACTATAATCATTTAGCCTCAGACTTAACAAAAGGGAGATATAGAAAGGCTATCTATACGCACCCGCCTGGAGTATATCTGTATGGCAGTCCCTCAAAGCTCTTCTGCAGCACCTTTTGAAATACGCATGTTACCATCTGTTTCCCATAAAGTCCTCTGACCAAAAGCAACAATAACAACAACAACAAAAACCCCAAGCTAAATATGATAACCAGCTTCCCATGATAACCAGCTTCTGATTTAAAACATTGCCTTAGGGGAGTCTGGCGGATCATCCAACTCTTGATTTGGGCTCAGGTCACGATCTCAGGGTTGTGGGAGCAAGCCCCCTGGCAGCTCCGTGCTCAGCGGGGAGTCTGCGCGAGATTCCCTCTCTCTCCCCCTCCGCCCCTTCCCTCACTCCCCAACTCTCTCGCTCAAGTAAAGAAATGAATCTTAAAAATCAAAAACTGCCTTAGTTTCCTCAATCACCATATATTAAACAATAGTCCTAAGGTGACCCTATTCGGAAACCAAAATCCAGATAGTAAGGAAATCATTTTAATATATTAATTCAGAATCATTCTAAGCATGACAATAGTTTTCTTTCTCCATTTATTTCTGTATCATTTTCTTTCCTTTTTGTCTCTAATAGTGTCGCCATTTTAAGAACCAAATTAAACATAACCATGGGAGAGCCTCTTCCTATTTCCATTTTGAATTTCTTTTTCGATGCTCTTTTAAGAAATATTTAGAGAAGCTGTTATGGTCAGTGGTTAACATGGAGTCAGACAGATTTAGACTCAAATTCTGGTTCCACCATTAACATAACTCCGGGTCTCCTCTCTAAGTTACATTTTCTTCCTCTGTTTAACAGGGAAAGTAATACCGACCCTATGGGTTGCTGTAGTCAAAATGAGATAATGGATCTGAAGCACACTGCACAGAGCCAGGCGCACAGTAAGTGCTCAGTAAGTGGTAGCTATTGTTTCGTACACAAACACACATTGGAAAATCTGGAAAACAAAGAAAATGTATCCTTCATTCTATCACCCTAGTAATACAAACATGTATTTCCTTGTAATTTATGTCCACATAAAAACTTATTTTTATATTATTATAATTGCAATATATAATTTTATCTCTTTTTTTACATTATAATCATGTTTCCATGTTACCATGTAGGAATCATAATTACCTTTTTAATTTGCCAAGTGAAGTTCCATTAAGTAAAAACGACCATAATTTAACCGCTAAATTCCTGCAGTATTTGAGGGTTTTTGATATTACAAATACTACTACAATAACATTTGCATGAATATAACTTTTTCATTCTGTGGAATTCTTCCCTTAGGATGAATCCCCAAAGCAGGCTTTTCAGAGTAACCAAAAACTCTTTCATGACTTAGTTTCGCCAAACTTCTTTCCACAAGTTTATACAATTTGTAGAGGCTTCGCCAACGGCCATAAACATCATATTCTCTCCAACCTTCAGTATAAATACTAATATCTTATATTCATTGCATATTTACCATATGCCAACTACTGGTCAAAGTGCTTTGCGTATAATATCTCATTGTGCTCACAGCAAATCTCTGAAACACCTTTTAGGGAACATCTTTTGCGGATGAGGAAGTTAAGGTTCAGGAAGTTTAAAAGCTATGTCCAAGGTCATACAGAAGTGAAGGGGTCGAACTTGGACTCACACTCAGACCCTGCCTAATGCCACAGTGCTCTTAACCATTTGGCTACATTTCTGCTTTACTCTTTTCCCCCCTAAATAATAATAAGTGGGGAAGGACATTTTCACTGGTGTTTTAACGTGCAGTTCTTTGATCACTAGCGAGGTTGATCATTTTTACATATGTTTGTTTTAAAACTATTTTCTTGTTGTATTATTCATTCATATTGTTTAACAACTTCTGTAAAGTGCTGAGGACAATGTTGTTCCCTCTGTATTCTTTACCAACAGGTGTGTCAGCACAAACTTCACATGAGAGGTCCATGTCCTTCTTGATGACTTCATGGAGCTGTCAGTTTGTAAGAGGAGGTACTCCTCTTTCCCCTCCCTCTTGCCCAATATGGGCTCATACAAATACATTCTAGAAAGTTATCATTTCCATATCTCTTCAACATTATTCATTCATGCGAATGTCTCCTGCCTGGATTAGAACACCCCTATCATGAGAGAAAGGACCCAACATCCCCTGAAACATGACAAACTAAAATTTTTTCACTGAGCCAATTTACCAGCATCTTTGAGAATCCATCACTATCTCACCTCTCCTCATTCCCCACTACCTGTCTCTTTCTATCTTCAAATTTCTCTTCTACTAACTAGGATAAGGACTGAAATGTGTAGGGTTTTTTTTTTCTTTTCAAATTTTTATTTAAATTTTAGTTAACATGTAGTATAGTATTAGTTTCAGGAGTAGAATTTAGTGACTCATCACTTACGTGTAACACCCAGTGCTAATCGCAACGAACACCCACCTTATTACCCATCATCCATTTAGCCCATCCCCCTACCCACCTCCCCTCCAGCAACCCTCAGTTTGATCTTTATAGTTAAGAGTCTCTTATGGTCTGCTTCCTTGTCTTTTTTTTCCCCCTTCCCCTATGTTTATGTTTTGTTTCTTAAATTCCCCATATGAGTGAAATCATATGTATTTGTCTTTCTCAGACTGACTTATTTTGCATAATACTCTCTAGCTCCATCCACATCATTGCAAATGGAAAGATTTTGTTCTTCATTCTTTTTGATGGCTGACTAACATTACTTATAAGTATATATAATATATATTAATAGATTTATATTATTTATTTATTTATTTATTTATTTATAGATTTTATTTAAATTCAAGTTAGTTAACATATAGTGTATTATTAGTTTCAGGAGTAGAATTTAGTGATTCGTCAGTTGTATATAACAACTAATGCTCCTTACATTAAGTGCCCTCCTTAAAGCCCATTGCCCAATTTCCCCTTCCCCCCACCCATATCCTCTCCAGCAATATACCAAATCTTCTTTATCCATTCATCAGTTGATGGGTATCTGGGCTCATTCCATAATTTTGCTATTGTTAATAATGCTGCTATAAACACCGGGATACATGTGGCCCTTCAAGTCAGTATTGTTGTACCCTTTGGGTAAATACTTAGTAGAGCAATTGCTGGGTTATAGGGTAATTCTATTTTTAACTTTTTGAGGAACCTCCATACTGTTTTCCAGAGTGGCTGCACCAGTTTGCATTCCTACCATACTGTAAGGGGTTCCCCTTTCTCCACATCCTCGCCAACATCTGTTGTTTCCTGTGTTGTTAATTTTATCCATTCTGACAGGTGTGAGGTGGTATCTCATTGGGGATTTGATTTGCATTTCCCTGATGATGAGTGATGTTGAGCATCTTTTCATGTGCCTGTTGGCCATCTGGATGTCTTCTTCCGAAAAATGTCTATTCATGTCTTCTGCCCATTTCTTAACTGGATTATTTGTTTTTGGGGGGCGTTAAGCTTGATAAGTTCTTCATAGATTTTGGATACTAGCCCTTTATCAGATATGTCATTTGCAAATATCTTCTCCCAAGACTGAAATGTGTAGGTTTTTGTGAATGTGTGATCCAAATAACTTGGCCATCATTCAAAACTTATCTCCCATAATGCATGGAAACATCATTAAAACTGCATCTATAGTTCCCTAAGCAAAACCAGATTTACCTAATAAATCTAAATTTTAATAATCCTGTTTTCAGATATGCTCCATTACCTGCATTATGTCTTGCAATATATCCAAGTGCCCAAGCCGCAGCCTCCTTGACTCCAGGGTCAAAATCTTCCAAGCATATCACCAGCGTATCCAGTGCTCCACAGTCAACTATTGCCTGAGCTAGTTGAGGAGAATGTTTGCCAACTGCTCGTAACACAAAGGCAGCTGCTTTCTTGTAAAAACGCTACAATGATAAAATAGATAAAACTCAAAGTGAATCAAACACTTATAAAACCAAAAGTGAAAACTGACAAAAACCAACATAAAAATGACATTAATATATATAAAGCTCAACAGCTTTTAAATCCAAAAGATGAAAAACATCCTGCAAAATAATTTTTTGATGCTCCCCTATTGCTTCTGTTCAGTAACTAAACTGAAATAATTTAAATCTTAAATTACATTTCAAATGTTTTATTCCAAAAAATTCATTTGGAAATTGTATAAAATACAATATAAACATTGTATTTCCTACCAATTCATAAAATAATGAGATTTTCTGTATCTGCAACACACTGAAAAGTATTTGTTTGACCCATGGGAACTCTTAGATTGTTAGCATGTGCAACAAAACTGTCCACTGACAAATTCATTTCCTTTACTTGCCCTCAGCCTCTAAGCATGGTAGGCCTTTCATGACCTCAACTAATCTTTTGGTGTCCCAAGCTATCCTGAAATAACAACCATGTTTCAAGATGCACTACCAACTGTTGGATAAACATAAAGGCGAAACACTCATGATACATTTTTAAAGCTTTCCTGGTAAATAAACTAACCAAACAAGGGGATGTGTTATTTATCCCCTCTTAGAAATGCTTTTTTAAAACAATAAATACAAATGACTTACTGTTAGGTGAACTTTAAGTAATGCTTCATATTTATAAAATTTTCTATGTAAAATTTTATCAGATTGAGTAATAAAACTGAAACACAAGACTAACATATTTTTTTTTTCATATAACTAAAAAAAATTAAGTGTATAGGAAGTATTTGGCTATAACACTCACTACTGTTTCAAGGTTAGTATAATGACACAGTAACGGTCTCTGTCTTTTATTAGTAGAACCCAATTAACCCCCTAATTGTAGATTCCAAGTTTTTACATCTTTACAGTGACTACTAAAAGTGACTAGGTCACTATAGCACCTGTTCTGAAAGCATGCTATTTACTTTGGCTAAAAGATTAAGATACAACAAAAATTATAGGAGAGAGAAAATACATCAAGAATATTTTAATGTATTATATCTCAAAAATTGGTATATGTTGATGATATAAGAAATATGTTATGTTAATGATGTTTTGATATATTTCTTTAGTTTCTTAAATGTTAACATATATAGATATTAAAATATTTGTTATAAAGGTTAATTTTATGTCAGTAACCAAATATCTACAACTTACTATAAAACTTAGAGTTCTAAAGAAGCTTTCCATTATTTTCTTATAATCATGGGAAAATAATGGTGATACGTTTCCTGTCATCACCTTAAGCTAATGTGACTTTTTTTTAATAATAATTTTTTATTGTTACATTAGTCACCATACAGTACATCCTTAGTTTTTTATGTAGTGTTCCATGATGTGACCTTTTATATGACAGAATTTCAAATTCACAATTTACTGGCCATCGACAGTCACTGCTAACTACAGTGCCTATAATCCACTCCTTCTGATCTCATTTTCCCCTTTCTCCTAATTTCTGCTTCTTCAAATTCCTCTCTCTTCTCTCCCATTCCTCACTAAAAGAATTCCCTTAAAAAAAGGGGGGGGGATTCCACACCAGGGACTTTGTACCTCATAAAGAAGAGATTAAATCCTGAGAGAAATGAGTTAAAGGACTGGTTGGTGAAGGAGACAGAAGCCTGGGAACACTGCTTCACATTCTCACTTTCTCCTCATTTCTGCCTCTTTACAACTAATGGACATTCATTCACATTTAGATCTACTGAGACCCTTCTTTGTGGGATACCAAAACACAGACCCTGCCCTCGAAAGAAGGAGCTAAGAGTCTAGGAAGAACAAAGTCTAACAGTATTTGATGATGGAAGGAACACCTGCAAGAAAAATAAAATTTCTGAGACTCCTCATGGAGATAAGACAGTCAGTAAATGACTCTCCAATCTATAAAAATAAGGCAAAATTTTAAACAATTAGGATTTATTTTTTTATTCTGGTAAAATACACATAATATTTACTATTTTAACCATCTTAAAGTGTACAACTCAGTGGCATTTAGCATATTCGTGGTGTTGTACAAACATCACCATCTAGTTTCAGAATATTCTCATCAGCCCAACAAGAAACGTCATACATGTTAAGGAGGCACATTGTTCCCCTCTCCCCCCAGCCTCTGACAATCACTAATCTGCTTCTGTCGCTACAGAGTTGCGTATTCTGGACATTTCCTAGAAGTGGAATCATACAACATGTAGCCTTCTGTATCTGGCTTCTTTCTCTTAGCATAACGTTTTCAAGGTTGATCCATGTCGTAGCATGTGTCCGCACTTCATCCCTTTTTATGACTGATAATATCCATTATATGGATGTCCAAAATTTGTTTATCCATTCTTTTGTTATAGTGAATAATGCTGCTATAAACATTTGTGTACAAGTTTTGTTTGAACACCTGTTTTCAATTTTTTTGGATATCTAACTAGGAGTAGAATTGCTGGGTCATCTGGTAATTATGTTTAACTTGACTGCCAGACTGTTTTCTATAGCAGCTGCACCATTTTACACTCCTATCAGCAATATAGGAGGGCTCCAATTTCTCCAAATCTTCACTAACACTTATTCTTTTCTTTTCTTTTTTTTTTTTTTAATCATGGCAATCCTAGTAGGTAAAGTGGTATCTTGCTGTGGTTCTGATTTGTATTTCCTAATGACTTATGCTGTTGAACATCTTTTCATCTTCATTGGCCATGTGTATATCTTCTTTGTATGTGTATAGATGTCTATTCAAGTCTTTTGCCCATTTTTAAATTAGATCATTTGTCATTTGGTTATACAAATAGGAATTTAATCTTAAAAAATATCAAGAAATATATATCCTTAAACTAACAGAATGGAATAAACAGACCAAGACCCTATCTATAGGAAGGTCCTTAACTATTCTTAGGTGGTGCTGTACAGAAACATAGAGTAGGACCAGACCGGAGGGGGAAAAAATTGGGGCACTCTTAGATGACCCCTAAAAGGACTGGCATGCTTACGTACTTGGTATAAAATGCTTTATCAAATCTTCCCTTACATGTATTCCCCTTCCTTTTGTATGCTTCTCTCCCCCTTGCTTCCAAGCTGTCTCTTATAGTTAGCCAGATTTCACCTGCATATAAGGATTGCTGAAAACAACTTTTTATTTGCCTAAGGCTCCATACAGCTCTCAAACCTGATCCTACAGGTTTAAGACTCTCATACACAGAAATACTGCTTTATATATGATCCCATTAAAAATTGTGTAATCTGTTTTCTTATATTAACAGTAATGGGGAAAAGCTGTCTATTACTCCTAAAATAAAATACCCTAAAGATATTATTATGTGCAGTTCAAAAAATTAAATGTTGTGTTAACATCCTAAAATTCTAATGCCTATAAGCTTGCAGCTGTATCCAAACTAGCAGATTCTTAAAAATCTAAAACAAACTAAAAACACATAACTAATTTTTTAAAAATCTTACATTCTGTTCTGCCAGTGAATAAACAAGCTGTGGAAGAATGTCACCCTTCACCACCGCTTCTGCTAGGTCATCATTATAATTAGCCAGTCTCCCAAGAGCCAACGCAGCAGTCTGTTGAATTGTTGGGACCACATCCAGAAGAAGAGGCCTCAGCAAAGACATTACACCTGAGTTTAGTTATGAAAGAACAGAAGTCAGCAAAATTTAAATGCAAAAGCAAATACACAATTCAGCATTATATATATATAAATTACAGGAAAAAATCAGTAAAGACAAAAAACATTATCCACTAAAAACTAGTGGTATATTTAGAAGCATCCAACTGGCCAAGACAAAGAATAATACAACCTGAAATTATCAAAGCAGCAGCACAGCATGACAAGAAAGGCTTTGGAGTTAGGTTAAGAGTTTAAATCCCTGATTTGGCAAATAGTAGCTATGTGACCTGATAGGCCTGTTATGGGGAATGCAGAGAAAGATTGTAGAGCAAGTAGTTTAATGCCTACCTAGCACATGGTAGGGGTAGAGGGGAGCTGGGGGTGTAGGTGTCCCCCAGCCTTTGCAAATCCTATCTTTCAGGGTTCAGTTCAGGTCCTTTCATCTCTATGGAGTCTTCCATTTGTTTTGTTTGGTTTTTTGTTTTTGTTTTTTCTCTGATTCCAACTGTTGGGTCTTTTCTGTGATTTCAACTGGCTAAGGCCTCACATTCATGAAGGGATGCAACTTCAGATTTCTGATATTATTTCAAAGAAACAAATTCTCTGAGATAAGTATTTTGCATTACTAGTTCTCATAATACTCGCTCCAGGGTTGAATACAGAGTAGGTATATCACCGTCACAGCAACAATAGTAAAAGTTAGCTTATATTTATCCAGCACTTCTTAAATGCACACGTTGTTTTAAGGACTTGTTTTCCATATGAATTCACTGAACTGTCATAACAAACCTATGAAGTGGCCTATTATTATGTCTATTTTACAGATGAGGAAATGGAGACTGAGAAAGGTTAAGAAATCATCACAAAACTAATAAATTATGAAACATGGTTAGAAATTCAGACATTCTTCATTAATGATTGCTAAATAAATAATACATATTGAAAGTTGAGGAGGTAGGGAAAGAGAGATAAAAAAATAATTACATTTTAGTCATTTGGCTATTCCAAGTCTTTACAGTACCTTTGCCTTACTATAAAATACCCCAAATAGTCAACTGCTATTTGGGCTTTAATGATGCTGTTTTAGTCTAAGGTTACAAGGAAGGTGATGACAGAGCTCAAACTGGAACAAAACGCCCCTTGACTTTCTAAACTTTACTTAATTTGCAGCAGGCTATTCAGCTAGATGTTATTACATCTTTTCTTTAAAAACATACCACGGTGAGCTAGAAAAGCAAATATTATCAATATTCTTTTATAATGTTATGTCCAGAAACATTCGAAAAAGAATAAAAGGAAAACATTTATAATAACACTTAGGATTAGACCAAATTAAGATAAACAGTACTACCAATAACATTAGCAGAGAATAATGATGCTTATCACAGATACATGTAATGATGTGACCCGAGGCTTTTCATAGTTCCCAATTTCATTTAGTGATCATCTTTATGGTTACGGTGGCTTGATGAGATCATCTTACATAAGACCACAGTTGCAGGTTTGAATCCCACTCAGGCTGGTTAACTTTGCTGGCACATGGCACTTCTAGGTCATAGCTCATGTTCAACAAATTAACATGTCTATACTCATAAGTGTTGATAATATTACTATCTATACTTTTTGTAGTGATAATTTCTGAAATACCTCACAACAAAAAGTTTAAAGTGCAGAATAAGGTATTAGAATGACTACGGGGGGTGCCTGGGTGGCACAGGAGGCGCCTGGGTGGCACAACGGTTAAGGGTCTGCCTTTGGCTCAGGGCGTGATCCCGGCGTTATGGGATCGAGCCCCGCATCAGGCTCCTCCACTGGAAGCCTGCTTCTTCCTCTCCCTCTCCCCCCGCTTGTGTTCCCTCTCTCGCTGGCTGTCTCTATCTCTGTCGAATAAATAAATAAAATCTTTAAAAAAAAAAAAAAAGAATGACTACGAAATGTTAACACAGGTTCTTTCTAAAAAGTCGGATTTAAAATGATTTGTTGATCTCCTCTTTGTAGCTGTTTCATTACTTGATTTCTTTTTTTAGCTTTTTAATCGTGGTAAAATAGATGTAGCATAAAAATTACCATTTTAACCATTTTTAAGTGTACGATTTAGTGTAATCAACACCACTACCTAGGAACTGCGGAACTGTTTTCCACAGAAGCTGCGCCGTTTTACATTCCTACCAGCTAAGTACAAGTGTTCATATTCTTCCACATCCTTACCAGCACTTGTTATTTTTTGTTTTTTGTTTTTTGTTTTTTAATAATGGCCACCCTAATAGGTGTGAAGTGGTATCTCATTGTGGTTTTGATTTTCATTTCCCTATCACTCATGTCAGTGAATGTCTTTTTATGTGCTTATATTGGCCATTTGTACATGTTCTTTGTTGAAATGTCTATTCAAGTCCTCTGCCCATTTTTAAATTGGGTTGGTTTTAGTTATTGTTGACTATAACTTCATTTTTTATAACAAATATGCATGATTTTAAGTAAAATAAGTCAATACTCTAAAAAAACAAGAGCTAAATTTGTTAACACATATTTGAAGTTTCATAATAAATACATTAACAGGGTCAAAAAGTATAAAGTATAATAAGTATGCTTCAAATAGTTTTAAAAGAATTACAATTATGTTTCATGTTATTTTTTCCTGATGATTCTGGTATTTCCTTTTTTTCCCTTTTGATATATTTATATATGTGGGTGTGTATGTGAAGGCAATGGCTTATTGTCTTTAGAAATATAATTGGAAAATCAATCTATACTGGGTTATTCATCCTGGGTATTTTGAATTAAATCTCAAAAACTTTGACCTTCTATGTTAAGAAGTTGAAGAATGAATTCATCTATCTGGGTCTGTAATGTTTAATTTAGTTATAAGTGCTTATTTTATTTTATTTTTTAAGATTTTATTCATTCATTTGAGAGAGAGAGACAGAGAGAGCACAAGCAGGGGGGAGAGGCAGAGGGAGAGGGAGAAGCAGACTCCCCACTGAGCAGGGAGCCTGATATGGGGCTTGATCCCAGGACCTGGAGATCATGACCTGAGCTGAAGGTAGAGGTTTAACCGACTAAGCCACCCAGGTGCCCCAGTTATAAGTCTTTATTATTAGTTACAGTATTTAGCTAATATACCATAAGTCTTCCAATTTTGGAAAATTTCAATTTGCTGTTTTGGCAGTAAAATGTTTTACCCCCCCAAGTATTTCACCTCTCCATATATTCAAAGGAATTTTTTGCTTTATACGTTTTCTCCTCCATTTTTCTACTACATCTGGCCCAGGAAAAATAAGATCAATAAAATGACACAGCATTCCTTTCCTTCTATCCCTGTATTTAATATCAAAGTTAGGCCTCCATGCAGGTGTCTCTGCTCTATCATTTTTCCTGCATTCCTTAGTGCACACAGGAGCACAATAAGACTTTTGAAAAATTTAAAATCTCTGAACCTATAAAAGTAAAAGCTAAAGTTTCAGTTTAAAATATCTTTGTTTGAGGGTACCTGGGTGGCTCAGTCAGTTAAGCCTCTAATTCTTTGATTTTGGCTCATGTCATGATCTTGGGGTTTTAACATCAGTCCCGTTTCAGGCTCCGTGCTCAGCAGGGAGTCTGCTTCTTCCCCCTCTCTCTCTCTCTCTCTCTCACCCACCCCCTGCTCAAGCTCTCTCTTGAGAGAATAATGAAAAATAATGAAAAATAAATGAAAAATATGAAAAATGAAGAATAATGAAAAATAAATAAGTAAATCTTAAAAAATATATATATGTTTGTTTGAATAAGGTCATCTTTATTAGAGAAAATATTGCCCAAATTTCTAGTCCTTGAATTGCTTCTTAGTGCTTCATAATTATCAGTCCCCAGAGACATGTTTTTATTTCTTACACAGATTAAGCATGGAGACCTTGTTATTCTAATTACAAGGCTGTCCTAAAAATATAGATAATAAATACAAGAGGAAGGAAGGAAGGAAGGAAGGAAGGAAGGAAGGAAGGAAGGAAGGAAGGAAAGAAGGAAGGAAATACATTAGGGAGCAAGGGAGGGAGAAAGGAGAAAAGAAGCATATGTAACATAAAAAGAAATTTTTCCTTACCTGCCTGTCCGTTAGGAATCCATGATGATTGATCCTTGGTGAATGAATGCATGAAAATTTAGAGTCCATAAATAACAGCACTTTGAAGACTGGCTACTACAATATCTGATAAGCAAGGTCTCTAGTGACAGCTAATGACCTCAGTGCGGTCTCTACTGAAGGAGCCCACAGGTACTAATATTAAAAATAATAATTAACATATGATACTCTAACATCTATAAAACAATTCTGTTTCCTCCACAAAAACTGATCAAATCGTATGAAAGTGTTTCTGAAACTTCTAGATAAATCTTCACAATCTCTCCCTTCCCAACTTTATAGCTCTGAGTTTCTTTTCTATTTTTCTTGTTCCAGGGCCATACTGGAGACATTGCTTGTAATATCTACATTTCAATCCAGTTATGAAAAAAACAACAAGAAAAACAACTTTGCTGATCCTGCCCTCAGGAATTCATTCAAAAAATAGATCAGAGTTTATCAACTGGCAAATGATAGGATTACACACCTGAGAAAAGGCAGTTCCTTCCCTCAAGAAACTAATAATCTAGTGGAGGAGATTATAAAATAGCCTCAAAATAATCACAAATCTTTAATTCCTTTTAACACAACATAGGCCTAATTACTTTGATTGTGTACACCAATTTCAGATATAAATCAGGAAGGAAATATCAAACATTTCCAAGGCCAAAAAAATCCCATTCTCATATTATATGTATATAGTTTATATACATATTACCTCAATCTGCTGTGCTTTAAAAAGATAGTTAACATCTCAACTTTGTTTCTTTAAAAACAAGTACCTGCAAACTGGGCCTTTGGGTCTACGTAAGTCCTAGTAAAGATTTCTGCTTACCCTAGTTACCTCTCACCTTCTTTGTTTTGTTTTTTAATCTTTAAAACTGAGAATGCAGTATGACCATAGTACAAGATGGGAGCAAAGAGTTGGGAAAGAAGGCTAAGAGATTAACAGAGACAAAAGTACTGAAGAGCCCAATAAACTATCTTAAGTATTTTGAATTTAACCTGAATTGTCAGTGTTTTTGTACTTTGTAAAGAAAGATCACTGATTACACTGGGGAGAAAGAATGAAAAGAGACAACATGGGAGGTGGGAAGACCACTTAGGAAGCTACTGTATGAATGTAGGCCAGATGTGAAGATAGCTTGGAGAATACTAATGGCAAAGGGAAAGAGAAAAGTGAAAGGTCTAGATATTTACAAGACAAACTGATTATTGTGAAGAAGAGGGAGGACAAAAGATGCATGATTCTTGCAGACTGTTGAAGCCATGATAAATTCATACTGGCCTGAAATGTAAAGTGGGAGGGAGCCAGATGTGGGGCTCGATCCCAGGACTCTGGGATCATGACCTCAGCAGAAGGCAGACACTTCACTGAGACACCCAGGCACCTCCCACAGTAGGTATTTCTTTACCGATCTACCATACACCTACATAGCATTTATCATGTGCCAGGGACTCCCCTAAGAAATTTACAAATATTAACCCATCAATCCTCATTACAATCCTATGAGGTAGATACTATTTTATAACTCTAGCATCTATGCCCTCCTGTTTCTCCTCCCCAATATCAATCACAGCCCATTTGCCAATGAAAACTAGCCTGTATGTACCAGGTTTCAAATGCATAATAAAGGGTATAATCTGTTGAACTCACTTCTGTAGCTCTCTTCCATGATTACTGCATTAAACCGAAATTTCATTCATTTTTCCAGTGCAACTGTCTGACTCTTGGCTAGGTCATAGCCACCACTGTCTATATGTGACATTCGACCTAAGTACACAGATCACAAAAGTTATGGCAGGTTCAACTTACATGATACTTTAGATAAAATGATTGGAACTTACATGTTTATAATTACATGAAGAAATATAAAACGGGCCTTTAATATAGTTTTCAAATGAACATGTAAATTCCACATGTCCAAAACCCTCTTTCCAAGCCAAGATCACTCTCATGAGCTCCAGAGCCCTACATAGCCAAACTGCTCACTGTAGTTGCTGGCACATAGATATCCCAGACACTTCAACACTATTAGAGAATGAAGCCACCATTTCCCTCTGTTTTTTGTATCTCTTCTCCATTAATGAATGGCAACCAGAAGACTGTGAGTCACACTGAACTCCCCTCTCTCCTCACCTGCCCCGCCCCTTCTACTAAGTCATAAATCCTACAGATCTGTTAATGTGGCACGACTGCTATAACAAAAATGGGCACATGGTCTTCCGGATCCTGTTTTAATTCCCTCCAATCAGTTCTCCACACTGCTGTGAAGATCATCTCTCAAAAACACAAAATGGATCCCTTCATTTCTCTGATGAAAGCTTTTCAATGGCTTTCTATCAATTCCAGGATAAATCCAAATTTCTGATGAGGTCCTTCAGAGGTAGGCCTGTTCTCCTCTCCAGCCACTGCCTTGCCTCTCTGTAGCCCTATTATCCCAAGAGGCTCCTGCCATATCTAAACATTCACCTTTTCTTT
Source organism: Ursus americanus (assembly GCF_024610735.1). Taxonomy (NCBI): domain Eukaryota; kingdom Metazoa; phylum Chordata; class Mammalia; order Carnivora; family Ursidae; genus Ursus; species Ursus americanus. The sequence goes on from NC_142157.1 coordinate 17,250,759, forward strand.
TTTTTTTTTTTTTAAGATTTTATTTATTTGAGAGAGAGCGAGAGAGAGAGAGAGAAAGAGAGCATGAGCCAGGGGGAGAGGCAGAGGGAGAAGCAGGCTCCCCACTGAGAAGGGAGCCTGATGTGGGACTTGATCCCAGGACCCCAGGACCATGACCTGAGGTGAGGGCAGACGCTTAACTGACTGAGCCACCCAGGCACCCTAAACATTCACCTTTTCTATCAAGCACCACCTTTCCTCTTGTCTCTGTGCCTTCGTATATAATGTTTCCTCTACCTGAATACAGTTTTCCTCTCCCCCTTCTTCATCTGGCTAACTCCTATGAAATTCAGCCAGATAATTCCTCCTTCTAGAAGTCTCTCATAACTCCCAAAGCTTGAGTTATGTACCCTTCACGTGTGCTCCATATGTCTATGTAACGGACACTTATCAAACAGTATTTATATATCTCTCCTTTGCAAATAAGCTCCTTAAGGGCGTTGTCTATGCCTATTTTTGCATGACTGGCATCTAAGCATGCGGCTGGCCCTTGCACACTCAATAAATGTTGAATGATGAATGAACAAACTGAAATTTAATGTGCAATTTTCTCTTTTTAGGCAAATTTTAGTTAAAACAAAGAAACAAAATGGCCTTCTGTTTAAGGTGACTTTTAAAAAGTTTTGGAAATAGTGGTGATGGCTGCATAACTTTCGGAATGTAATTAATACCACTGAATTACACACTTAAAAATGACTAAAACGGCAAAGTTTCTTATATTTAACACAATTTTAGGAAATAAGAATGTATCAGGGTGCCTGCCTGACTCAGTCAAAAGAGCCTGCCACTCTTGATCTCAAGGTCATGAGTTTAAGCCCCATGGTGGGTGCAGAGATTACTCTACATTAAAAAATCTTCTCTGTATCAAAAACCACTGAATTTTACACTTAAGTGGGTGAATTGCATGGTATGTGAATTATATCTCAATAAAGTGATTTTTAGAAACTTTTTAAAAATTAAAAATAACAACAAAATGGATAATATATGTTCATAGTTCTTCTTTTAGGTATATGAGTCATTTAAACTGACCCTTTACCCCATAGCACCCCAAATAGATATAATTGTATCTTAATTTGGAAGTTTTCTAGAGAGCTGCAATTACCGAATAAGTCCTGTCTCCTTTTGTCAATGTGTTTTCTCTTTTATGATTTATACCTATAATACCCACCTGCCTACAGAAAATTGGAACTCTCATAAATGGGGTAAGTAGAGAATAAATAGAATAATTATAAAAGGATTGTCTGCTTCAGGAGATTTCATGGGTAATATTTGAAGAGAGCACCTTTGGAAGATAATCACTTCAAATTCTTCAGATAAAATGTTTTATTTTATTCATATTGCACTTACTCTAAAAAGTTTTGAGATAGTTTTCTCTAAAAGATAGATATGCAAAGATAACTAAGAGCCATGTAGTAGGAGCGCCTGGGTGGCTCAGTCTGTTAAGCGTCTGCCTTTGGTTCAGGTCAGGTCATGATCCCAGGGGCCTGGGCTTGAGCCCCACATCAGGCTCCCTGCTCACAGGGAACCTGCTTCTCCCTCTCCAGCTTCCCCTGCTTGTGCTCTCTTTCTCTCTGTCAAATGCACAAATAAAATCTTTTAAAAAAAGAGAGAGTTATGCAGCAGAGAGATGGGAACTGATAATTTTATCAAAAATATAGGTTAAGAGTATGGGGCGCCTGGGTGGCGTAGTCGTTAAGTGTCTGCCTTTGGCTCAGGGCGTGATCCTGGCGTTATGGGATCGAGCCCCACATCAGGCTCCTCCGCTATGAGCCTGCTTCTTCCTCTCCCACTCCCCCTGCTTGTGTTCCCTCTCTCGCTGGCTGTCTATCTCTGCCAAATAAATAAATGAAATCTTTAAAAAAAAAAAAAGAGTAACTGCTGCAACTCTGAACTCTAAACATATCACTGAGTTTTCTGGAAGCAAAAGTAAGAAAGGAAACACTTAGTGAAATAAAGTAGGAACAATTTTTTTTCCTGAAATTTCATATGTAGGCCTAGCTTGACACATAATAATTGATAAAAATTGGTTGAATAAAAGAGTGTATCTTTACATAAAAAATATTTAACATCAAAATGGACAATGTCTTCAATGATAGATTTAAAGAAATTTATGGGGAAATTTAAGTATTTTTTAATAAGCCCTCAAAAGAAGGCATATTAGACTACTTCTACAAAGACATCTCTATGGAAAACTAACATAAGCTAGTCTATGTTTATAACTTAATAGTGACTCTAATGACACAGAAGTAGAATATACAGTAAAGTGGACAGAAATCATTTCCTTTGAAGACACATGCACACAGACATACAGCACAAATATCATTTGTTTTCACCTGGACTTATAACAGAACTTGAACAAAAAATAAATTTAAAATCTAGCCACCCTTGTGACAGAAAGCATGGGGTATACGGCAAAACCAAAATGTCACTTTGAAAATTAGGGAAGTCTGACATGTTCAGAGGGGCCATCCCACCCACTACAAGACAAGACCAAATTTCTTCTCAAGGGTGGCCCTGGATTTCTCCTAGGGCCAATATATCTACTCAAAAGAAATCCCAAAGTTCTGACTCCAATGAACATGGCGTAAAAGTCCTTCACAGAAAGCATGATTAAGTAAAAAACAAACGGAAGTATTAAATATAATCAACCTACAAATATCAAGTGCCTCCCTTTCCATTGTGCTCTACCCCCCATGTTCTCAAAAAGAACAAGCTGCCCACCTTGGGCTCTGATGCAGTCCCCCCTGCACTCTCTCTGATCCCAGCAGGGACTCAGTCCAACAACCCTCTGAAGTATTATCTCGGTTTGTAACTTCCAGTGGATTACACACTTTTCTCGGGGTGCTTTTAAAGAGTTCCTGGCTTGATAAGGCTTTCCTTAGAAGTCAGAGAAAGCTGAAGGTCTTCTAGAGTTCTAAGTCCAGTGTAAGCCCTAAATACAACTCCCACTCCCTCAAACCTCCAGGTACTTATCAATTAAAGTTAGTTCTCTGCATCTGGCCTCCACTCAAGCTCCCATAATGGTCTTCAAGGAGACCTCAAAAGCCAATTACACACAATTACTGGATAGCCTTTCGTACCCAAAGGCCTAAACAAATGACTTGTTTTAATAGTTAACATTGAGGTTTATTAGGAACTCCTAGAACCATGTAGAAATAGCTTACTAATACCTGCAAGGTAACACAGAAAGAGTGCAATGTCAGGCAGCAGTTAAGCATCTACTAGTCCCAGTTTGGCTGGGACTAACTCTGTGATGAGGGCAATCATCCAACCTTCTGGGGGCTTAACAAGATACCTATTCTACCTATCTGAGCTGTTATAAGAATCTAATTTTTTAAGAGATGTGAAAACACTTAGAAAAATAATTACTCCTAGGGCACCTGGCTGGCTCAGTTCACCTCTTGATCTCAGGGTTGTGAGTTTGAGCCCCATGTTGGGGATAGAGATTACTTTTAAAAATTAAATCTTAAAAAAAAATATTAAGCATCTGCCTTCGGCTCAGGGCGTGATCCCGGCGTTACGGGATCGAGCCCCACATCAGGCTCCTCCGCTATGAGCCTGCTTCTTCCTCTCCCACTCCCCATGCTTGTGTTCCCTCTCTCGCTGGCTGTCTCTATCTCTGTCGATTAAATAAAAATAAAATCTTTAAAAAAAATTATTATTATTATTATTATTCCTTTCGTTCTATTTAAATATGTTGAACATCTGCTCTATACTAAGCATTATGCTAGGCACGGAATTTATAGTTTGTGGAGAAAACAGAAACTAAATCATTGTAATCGTAATGAGTATCATGAAAAAGAAATATTAGGAGCAAGGAAAGCATAAATCAAGAGACTTAACTTACTGAGAGGGCTCAAGGAAGGTTTCCCTGAGGAATCAACATCTAAACAGAGCCATAAAGAATGAGTAGAAATTAATTAGACAAAGAAGTACAAGAAAAGGTTCTAGTCATAGGAGCAAAAGCCATGAAAAAACACTGAAATGTATAAGGGGTTAGGAAATACTCAAATATCTTTTCAAAAATATTGTCACATTAAAATGTAACCCACACAAACTTGCCATTTCTAAGCCCCACTCTTATGGGGTCATCTATAGCTTAGATTTTTCTTGTTTAATCATCCAGTTTTTCTTAAGAAAACAAGGACATCCTAGCCCTGGCTATATTATTTTCTACTTATGTACCAATGCTTAGATAACAAAACAGATAAATGTCCATGTAGGAACAAGGGTTTGGAACACAGAATATAATTTTGAATGATTTTGTTTTTAGGACATATTATTAGGTGCAAACAAGTTCAGAATTTTTATAGTTCCCTCAAATGTTTTCCACTGAAGCATATGTAAAACAAACAAAACACAAAACCCACTATGCCTATCTTTTAAGAAAAGATCAGTGCTTTAATTATCATGCATTCACAAGTCCAAGACTCCTTTTATATTCATGAAATTTAAATAGCATGATTGGTTAAGTTTTTTTGAAGTTGCTCTACTAATTATCTTTTCAGTTTCAATATCCTTTGGAACAGTGGGTTTTGTAAGAGAATCATGGTACTTGTACCTACCAGGCTATGTTTTAAACATATTATAAACGCTTACCACAGACCTTTCCTTCTCAGCAAATTGAGGTGCTAAATCATTAATCTGAACACTTTCACCCTGCCCCAGACACGTGTAACTTAAGATCATTTTGTGTCGAAGTATATTATTTTCTTGAATTGTAAACTCATTAAATTGCCTAAATTTGCAAATTAGCTTCATAGAGATGCATATTGAATGTGTTACACAATTTTCTCTATTCCTACCCTTCTGAAAATGTGCATAACTAGTGATTAGCCATGCTTATTGTTCTGCTATAGGTTATATGTTAAATATTACAAAGTATTAATTTAAATTTTACCCCAATTTTTCTTACATAAATAGCTGCTTCAGAAAGGTCATTTTAAACTGCTAAGCTGTTTAAAAATAATTCTCCTGGTAGTTTTTATATTAGCTTATTATGAAAGACTTTCTGAACAAGCTAAGAGAGCCTGATAGTCCAATACGCCACAAAACATATTACTTATATTTTACAACTAAACGATCACCTCCATTGGCTGAAATTCTGCAACTGGTAGAAGTAATAATGTATTATCTCTACTATTTACAATGTGTTACATGTGTTACTGATTATTCAAAGAGGGGAAGCATCAAAATTCATTTTTAAATAGCTGCAAGATGTAATGGTTCAAACGTACAGGGTTGAAGGGTGCATAAAGAGATTTTATAATAAACATTGAACTTTTTAATGTTTTCCTGTATGTATTTGATTTAGAAGGAATAAAATCTCAGTAAGAAAAATATAACTCTAGGTTATAGACACATTGTATACCATTCTTTCTAGTAACAATTTTGGTTAGAAATCAAACTGATTTTTGTCCAAATACTCTGAAGAAGATATCTTGCAACACTTTGTTTGCTTTAATAATTACTGTGGCATATGTAATAAAGCAAATATTCTTATTAGCACATCAAAAATATAATGAAAAAGATCAGAGATTTAAAATGAAATAAAACTCCATTGATAATTTTCACCTTTAAGTTTCCTTTCACAGTGAATGACTTAAAAAATTCTTAACAAGTGAATTACTGATTTATCATGATACCTATATGGAAAATGTTTTCTACCTTATCTTGGATCCATGATACATATTTATTTAATTAGTTCATTAGGGGAGAAAAGTGAAAAAACAAAACAAAACCTTCCTAGGTATGCAGAGAGTATGTCGAAGTCAGGAATAAAATGCACTGGTATTTTATGCTATCAAAATGAAGTCACTTGACTGGAAAAAAAAAACTTGATCGTAATACATAAGTGATGCATACGTATTGTGGCCCATTCAAAAGTATTTTTAAATCCACGTTGATTTTTTTTTAAAGAACAAACCATTTCAATAGTTTATGGGCTATAAAGTTTTCATAACAAAGCTTACAGATTATTTTAATTAAAAGAATAAATATACTAGAATATTCATTAGCTGTATCTATTTAAAATTATTAAAGCAGTGTTTAAAATGAATCTAGATAACATGAAATACGTTAAAATAAGTTCCTTAAGAAAAGAAAAATCTTAGCATCCCATCAACTTTGGTCAAGTTCAGACAACTTCAAAACATTGTTATATTCCTTTTGTATTCCATTCTTTCATAAGCCAGACCATAAGTGGAAATAGGTGGCTACTTAAGATGTCATATGTAGGTCCCTTATACTTTGGTGATCACTTAGCCTAATGGTTTGGATTGATTAAATTCCATAATACATTGTACATTGTATACTTTATAGGAGGAAATAACCTGCCACTATTATACTAAAATGTGATATTCTGTATCTTAAGTGTTACTTATACCCCCATATTACAGTTTCAAATTTTTAAAGTAATGTCAATCATTTTCCCTTTTAAAAAAATGTTTTGGTTTAGCTGTTTACTTATAGTTCAGAAATTAAATATTTGTAAATAGTAAGTGTCCATTCACAAAAGCCATTGACCAGTAGGATTGAGGGGGGGAAGAACTAAAAATTAAGTGCATTTTAAAAATGTAATATGCTCTAATAAACTTATATTTGTCAGTATATATGAAACACTGTGTCCAACACTGTTCTGGGTACTTTGGGGAGTACACACCCATGCACACACACACATGCAGAAGAAAGAAAATTAATCCACATGAAACAACTGCAGAACAAAAGATGATCAACTTGAAATTTCCAAAAGGAGAACAGATTAGTGGTTGTCCAGGGTTAGGGACAAGAGGAAGGTAGGTGTAGTTATAAAAAGACAAAAAAAAAAAAGTGATCCTTGCTGTAATGAAACTGTTGTGTATCCTGACTATAGTAATGATGGATACACACAGGATAAAACTGTATAGAACTAAACACACACACACACACACACACAAATAAGTACAAGCAAAACTGGGAAAACCTGAATAAAATGGATGGATTTTTATCAGTGTCAATATCCTGGTTGTGATATCATATCACAGTTTTGAGGTACAGGGGATCTGTGTATTATTTCTTACAACTCTTATAACTCTACAATTATCTCAAAATAAAAAGTTTTAAAACATGATTATCAAATACACTTTCTAGAAATACACCCCCCTCCAAGAAAAACATACAAGGAATAAACACCAAAATCCCTCTCGGTGACAGAAAAAATTGCCATTTAGGTGCAAGAGTAATTCTCAAAGAAACCAGAGTAAACGTTATTTCTAAACATTCTTGCCCTGTCAATATGTCCTTAAATTTCTTTTAATTCCACATTAATTTGAATGAGTTTTAAAGATTACAAACTATAAATTAAACATTTCTTATGACACAGTTGTGATAAAATGCTACGTTACTTTGAGTTCAGATGGCGGTGGAATCGTTAATCCACCATTATCTTCTCCACCTGTTTATGTTAATTGATAAGAAGCAAATCACACACTCTCTCTTCCTCTTTCTAGAGTATGCATGATTTCGGACTGAGGGGGTGGAATGACAGCACCGTAAGGACTTCTCAAAGCTAGCACTTTACCTACTTTGAATGTCTTAGAAATTATTCAAGCAAATCTTTGCCCTTTCACTAATGCAAGGCGAGAAATAATGTGTCAACCGCTCTGGAATTCCTTTGGTGTGAGGAAGTCGAAGGTGATCAAAGGCAGGGTGACAAGCAACGGCACCCGGATAAAATGGGTCTGATTAAGGTAGATTCCCATTCACGTAAAATGACTTCCAGGCAATTCTTCTGGCCTTGACTTTCAACTTGACACTTGCCTGGTTGCCATAAAGATGGAAACAGGGACGTCGGGCCCCTCTCACACCAATCTGGAAGCTTCACCCTCTTGGCCTCACACCCAAAAAGACCCGCTCAAGAGAAAGAATGCTTCTACTGTCTCCGCGGTGATTGGAAGAACTTAGGGACGCCGTCCCCCTGTCCCCACCCTGCCCCTCTCCAAAAGCTCAGCCGGCAGAGGAGCCGGGCGACAGGGAGTCGGGGTAAGGCCGGAGTTGAGGCAGGGGATCCGGGACCCGAGGCTAGGCGAGGCCAGGGACCCTGGCCGACGAGGGGCCAGGGATACGGGGTGAGGGGGAAGGAGGTAAGGGGCGAGAGAAGGCTGAGCACCCGGGGTGACTAGGAACTCGAGGTGCAAGACGAGGCAGGGGCACCAAGTGACGCAGGGCCCGGGGTGCGGAGCGACCCGCCAAGCGGGGCGAGGGGCCCTGAGCGACGCGGAATCTGTGCGGGCTCACCCGCATTCTGTAGCGTCTCGATGTTTTGGGGTCTGGTCGCCAGCTCCGCCACCATCTGCACGAACTGGGTCCGGGCTTTCTGGTACTGCTCGAACACTGCGGAGGAGAGACACGGTGGAGCAGGCCGCCCGGTGCCCCCGCGGCTCCGGCCGCCAGCCCGTCGGGGCGCCGGCCGCCCCGGGACTTACCTTGCAACACCTGCCTCTGACTCATGGCGCCGGCAGCTCTCCGACGGCGACCAGCTCGGCGGCGACGCGGCCTGTCAGCTCCCGGCCTGCGAGAACGCCGAGGGGGCGACCGCGGCGACGACTCAGCCTCCGACGGGAACCGTTTCTCTCTGTGTACCCGCGTCTCCCGGGCAACCGACCGGAACCGGAACGCTACCGTCTCGCGGCAACGGCCAGGCCCGGGCGTGACGTCACGGCCGGGGTACCGGGCGCCGGGCGAAGGCAGCCAGCCCCGGGGGAACTCCGCCTGCAAGGGGCTCCCGGGACGTGCCACACTCGCCAAGCAGCCGCGGGAATCGTGCACCGTCGATGTCACGATCCTGCAGCGCTTACAGGGTGTCCGCCAGGAGTCTGCGGTTCCTTGCAAACCGAACCCGCACCCGCGAAGTTTCCTGACTGAGCCGCGGACTCGGTCCGGGCGACCCGGAGCCCCCCGAGAGAATCCAGCTGAAGCGCGGCGAGGCTAGTCAGTGGAGTCGTCTTTGGCTTAGACGGTCAAGAGACATCTCACATATGACATTGTGTATCTGATGTAGACATTGTCAATACAACCTTCACGCCGAATGGTTTCCCCCTTTAATCCAGCTTTCATGAACCTGGCATTTCTGATTCCAGGATTCCTGGAGGATCAAGACAATTATGTTCATAACTTAAGCATACTGCTTTAAAAGTATTTTAATAAGCACTCCTAGAGATTCAATGAGAAAAGTCGACGGGGAACAATATGATAAATGTCCTGTCTTCCGTGACTTTCTCCTATCTACTAACTTTGCTGTTTCCTCACTTTTGTGGTTTTTAAACATTTGTCTTTGTCTTTTAAACTTAAGCTTTTTTTTTCTTTTTTTTTTTTTTTTCTTTTTGCTAAATGTGATTTCCAAAAGAAAGGGAGAGAATCTTTACCTGGAAAGTCTTGGTTCACATTATCTTAACCAGACTTCCCTAGCTTGTATAAGTTTAAATTTTTACCCAGTTTGTTTTAACAGAAATTAATTACTTAGTCTATCACTGGTTTCTAGCTTGCCTGAAAACTGTATAGGAAATGTTTCAATGACAGGTGTCAACTTTAAATGTTTCTCCATCAGAAACTACAATTTCACCAGGTGTCAAGTGAATGGATAGCCATAGCTGCTGCTGAGTAGTGCCAAGACAGGAGAGAAACCTCTTGATATCTCCTCTTCAATAGAAGGGAGGATGCAAACTTAGCTGGTTCTCATATTTGGGGTGAGTCATATATAATAATCTTTATGCTCTCACCCTGACTTGAGCTCTCTGATGAAGTCCTGATATTTTGTGGAGCCCCAGATAGCTGGGGAATGGACCAGCAATAAAAGAGAGGAGTAAGTGTGTGCAGTCAGGTCCCTGCTACCCCCGGAACAGGTGCATGTCTTTTGCTCTGAAGTTCAGAAGCCAGTAATACTCACAATTCCTTTACCTAACTCCAAAGTCATAAGTTTCTCAATGGTCTCCACATTTCTCTAAGGAAACAGGTCTTTTTAAATTAAAGTTTTTTTTATGTTCCCATTTAGAGATGTGGGGGAAAACAGATTGAGCAAATAATTAAAGTGGCAAATAAAACCTTCATTGTAATTTTGTTTTCAGTTCCTTGTTGAATTATGAAAAAAATCCCCTTAAAACTAAGAGGTTCCATATTTGGTTTCAGTCCTTAAACAATTCAAACTCCTAAGCTACCACAGCTGTCACTTTTAGTAATTGCTTTATTATGATTTTCTACTTTAAACGTGTTGAGATAGGAGCTTGATAGTGATAAAGATGTATAAACCTATAAACATACTACTTATACAAGTCTACTTATGGAATGCTACAAAGTTTAAAAACTTAAGTTCAAATGGTATGTAAACTATTTTAAACTATAGATTCTGAATATCTATCATTAACAATGTCTGTGGGTTAAATTGTATTGTTCCTGATAAAACATAATATAGGATTCCTACTTTATATCTGAAATTGGACACATTAAAGAAGCTAGATCTTTGCTCTTCATTCTAGCTTTTTGGGGGGAAAATCTTCAAAATTAAATAGAAAAATGCAACAGAATGATTATAATACACACATAATGAATTATCAGCAATTCAAATATAAAATGTGGCAGATTACTTTTACTGACAAGAAAGCCAATCTATATTTTCTGACCTACTTTTCAACTTACTAACTTCAAAATAAAATACCATTCTGTTTTACAAAGCTGAATGCCCCATGATCACATACACACCTGTAACAGTTAAGTAGTGAGGAAGAAAACTGTTCAAAGGGATATTTCAGGGCTTTTTAAAAAATGCTATTTAAGATTACTGTTCTTAAAGTACCAGCTAACTTTAAATACAGATATATAATGTACTTGACCTATTAAACTATACACTTGATTGAGGATGAAACATATTATCTGAACAAATTGCAAAAGTGTTTCTATGAAAGATTTGTTTGGAAGCCTTTGGCTCCTTTTGTAAAAAGCTAGTGATGTGTAACTTCAAAATCACTTTTGCATTTAATTTTTCTACTTATGAAAATTAGACTTAAAAAAGACAACATTATAAAGCCAGTTTGATATCTTGTTCTACTTCTCTAAAAATCTGGTTTGGGAATTCAGAAAAATCTCATTATCATGGGAATATATTTTACATATGCCTGAAAGAAATTCTGCCAATTTTACCATACATGTATTTTTTTCTTCAGCTCCTAGCTAAAATTTAAAAGATAAGGCTTTATATGTGATGATTAGATACTGACATCCACATTTTAAAAATTGTTGAGGTGAATCAAGTGTATATATATTCCTCTCTCAAGCCAAACACAGATTAAGTATCAAAGTACTCCAGACACTTTGCTAATAACAGAATGTGCTTGTCTTCCAGCACATGAAATCTAGTGTGAGAAAGACATGTAAACAAAGTATTAATTCATTCAACAAGTATATACTGCAGCCTGCCCGTGTTTTAAGAGCTATAATTGCTCTAAGCCATATAAGTGCTTTGGAAGCAAAGACAAAGGATTTAGGGTAACCTAAGTGAAGAAAATGAGAATATCTACATCACTTAAATAATAAAAGCCTCCTTGTTTTTTGAGAAAAATGAGCTGGGTTTTATCTAGATATGAAGTCTCCTTCCCTCTTCCCCCAAAGAATTAAAACATAGTATTAGTATTTAAATAGGCATTCATTTGGCAATTGCATGTAATTATTACCTAAGTTATAGAATACAATAATCACTTTGCCAAAAACAAATCTAAAATTACTGAAACAACCCCATATTTGCATACTTGAATTAAAAATAAAAACACTACATACCCCATAACCAAATTAGTGGACTCAAAATATTATCTATAATGATGAAAGCAAACATATGATTCTTAAATGTTGCTTTGGCACTCTTTGGGGGAGAAACATCAGGATTTTGCATTTACATCTCGGCAGACCATCCATTTGTGCCATCAGGTTTGTCAGCAGTGCAGAAGAGACTCAGACACTCCTACCCAGGAGGGGAAGATTAACATTTCTATGCTTGGGTTGCATTTGTCTTATGTCCTGTTCTTTGCTTTTCAAGAACCTTTAAAGTCAATTCTTTACATTTTAAACTTTAAAGTGTTTACCTTTCAGTATTAAGGTCAGTAAAATGCTAAGATGACAGTGATTGAACTGGCCCAAAGTTCTAAGGATACACCTGTACATGTCTTTCTTTTCCAGTAATTCAATGGATGCAGAGATTGAACTCATCTTTTCCACTCTCGAAGTAAACCATGATTAGGGGGAATTCCATACACGAATGATTTCGCTTCCAAAGGCACCATAGAGCACAAAGTGATTGATACAAAAATGGATGCTTTAAATGTAGAAGTCTGAAATAGGTACTGGGACTTGCATTAAAAAAAAAACAACAAATTATTGCTCCTTAGTGTGTGTGTGTGTGTGTGATGTGAATATCTTTTTAAGGAGGTGAGTTTTCCTTAAAAATTGTACCCAAACCCCGCATCACCAGATAGAAAATTCTAAGCGCCCTGACACAGATGTCTGTCAGCCGCTCCCTCTCAACACTACCCATGCCCCCTACCTCTTTAAAATCTTGGTGTTGTTGGACTTGTCTCAGGGAAGGTAGATACCGTCCTTGTCCCACCTTTTTATTAGTACAGGATACAGGAGACAAAAATGGAAAGTGTCACATAGGGAACGACCCCTGGAGCCCACCCCTCCTGCATTCGGTCCAAGACCTGGGAGGACTCGGCCCACGCACCCCTCAGGTGCGGGTCCAGCCAGAACTGTGCAGCGGCTCCGCCAGCCAGGAGCCGAAGGTTCTTGGCCAGCACCGCAACACCAGACAAGTGGGTCTCCGCGCTGGGTGGACGAGTGGTTCCCGACTCGACGGCGCTGGCCCCGGCAGGCAACTGTGTCCAGTGTTCATGGTGGTGTTGAGGCCCCAGGGGTAAGGAAGAATGCAGTACTCTGGGACGTTCTCGGCTTTTCCTTTAGTCCAAAATTTCTCAAACTCCAAGGAGCACCTCTGCTTACTCTGTAACGAGGGAGGGGGCGCCGGGAGTCGGTTGGGGCTGGGGTCAGGCGGTGGTTTGGATCAGAAGCCCTCAAGGGCCCCGCTGTCAGTAGCTGAGCTTGGGAGAAAAGGGGGCGCGGGGGAATCAGGGTCGGGGGGTGCAGGCAGGAGGAAGAGGTGGGGGCGCCCCGCCCGAGGGCGCGAGTGCGGAAGCGCGGCGCAGGCTCTGCCCCGCTGCTTCCCTCCCGCGGGGCCTCCCGGGCCGGCTGTGCGCTCGGCCGCTGCGATGTCCAAGGGTGCGAGCGAGATGGGGTGGGGGGGGGAGTCCCACTCTGCGCGCATCCTCACAGCTCTGCGGGCCGCGGGCCTGGGTATCTTAAGGGAAGGGGCTGCGGATTCCGCAGAGCCGGCGTCTCCTGGGGGGCGGGTTGCAGGAAAAAGAAGGCCTCTGTCCTTTCGTTTTGCTTCCCCGGGCCAGGCTTCCAGCAAGAACCGCACCGCCACGCGGGCTCTCGCGGAGAGGTCCCGGCCGAGCCTCCCCGCGGCGCGGCTGACCCGTGGGCCCAGGAATAGTGGGGCCAACACTCAGGAGCCAGCCCGGGGCGGGCGGAGACCCGAACCCCAGAGCCGAGGCCCCGCAGCGCTGGCGCAGCCGGAAAAACTCGCCGCGGCCGCTCGAGTTGGCTGTGCTTCCCCTTGACTTTCTCCTACCAGGAGTTCTAAAGAGGCCCCCCCCCCCGTTGGTGGGGGTAGCGAGAAGGTTCTGACTCTTTTTGCCGGGGGTGGGGTGTGGGAACCCTGCACCACTTTACTTCAGCCAGCTCCCGAGACCGGGTGGCGCAGGCCAGATCCCAGAGGCGGGTTGCAGAGCCAAAGGCTTATTCGGAAAAAAAAAAAAAAAAAAAAGGAAAAAGCCATACCTCACTGCGCATGTGCGAGGCTCAATTTTTTTTTAATTTTTGACGTCATTTTGTTATATCAAGTCCTAAGCCAAAACTTCTTGCTCATTGATTACTCTGAAGAATAACTGACTGTATGCTCTGACCCCTCGAAAATACTGCAAAAGTAATGAAAGAAAAATTTCAAGTTTTCTGCTTTTACAAAAATGGCATATGCTCTTTATCCACTCTGTCGGTTTCCCCCACAGAGATTATCAGAGCCGAGAGTGAGCTCCGCTAAAACGTAGACAAGGTTGTAAGACGCGGTGGCACAGCGTCTCATTCCTTAAGAGGAGATATTTGCACTACAATTTGCATTCTCGTTAGCCCGAGTGAGCTATAAAACACAACTCCTGTCATCTTACCTTTTGATATTCCAGAGGAAATATCTGAATATTGCTAAAGCTGGGTTATTTTAATTTGCCTCCAACTCCAACGTTACCCCATATTTACTTTTTTAAATGAAGAATAAAGGTTTTCATGTGGAAAACATAAAAGATTAATGACTACCTATATGAAGAAAATACTAATACATTTCCCATTAGCAAGACAGGAAATGAATTATAAAGAAATGCCTTTTATTCTAGGAGTGAATAGACACTCTGGTGAAAGAATATGTAATTGCTTATCATTTTAATTATAAGTCAAGAGTAAAGTTCTTGGAAGTTTACAAAAAACTTAGAAGTATACAAATAATGCCAGAATGCTAATGGCCAAATCCCAAATAGAAACAAACTTACTAACAAACTCTTGGTTTAAGGAGTGCCTTGCAATAGTATGGACACCAAATGGGGACAGGGAAGACAGAGACTTCTTATAGCACAATTAGATTTTAAAACATTTATTTTTTTAATGTGATGCTTATGCATAATACTTTAAATGTATGGCAAGAATTGAAGAGTGATACCAAGAAACTGGTATCAGTTATCTTTGTGGGAAAGGATATTCCCAGAACCCATTGCAGACCATGGTAATGTAATAGACTTGCACTGCACTAGAGTCTCTCTTTCAGTTTAGAGAGCCTATACGAATTGCATATATTAAAGTTCATGAAATGCATTTTCTTAAGTCAATTTTAAAGAATGCTTAGATTATTCTGTTGTAAACTTACTTTATTGTAATGAATTTCCTTAGAGGTGTTCTCCAAAGTGGTAAGAATTTTAATAGGTGATTAATTTGAGTAGAATGAGCATTTGGTAAAAGTGAGTGGGGTCCTTTGCATCTCATAACCTTTTTCTCCTTAGAAAATGATGGGATAGTTTGAAAAGAACCCAAGTGAAAATATTTTAAGAAAATTGTCACGAGGCATATTTAGAAAGAAACAGCTGGTAAACACATTTCCCCAAGCTTTCTCTGACCAAGTTCTTCAGTTACATTAGAAAACAAACTGTAATGAATCATGTTCAAAGCAAAAACACTGCCCTGAGTTAATTACTGATAACATTAATTTTCTGATTCATGAACAACCAAATGCTTTCTAAACATCACTTTATCTTCCCAGTACAATTTACCCTTGAGTATTTTGGTAGAAGATTGGAAAGGAGTCAAAAATTGCGTGGTAAGATTCTATAGAAATGTAACCGATTCCAATAAATAGTCCTCTGTACGGAAGTACATTATGGAAATGACGTGGTTGTCAGACCTAACCTCATAGAAGAAATTCTACAGCCTTAGGGGTGTAGACTCAAAAGCAGCATTTCTGGTTTCAGTTTAAATAAAACAATGAAATCCATCATTATTCAAGTCAATAGTGATAATTCACATGAATATGAATGCACTTTGATCTTATCCTTCAATTCATTGAAAGACACAGTCGTAATGAAAAAGGGAGATAATCTCTTTAACTTGGTCCAAAGCAAGTTGTTGGAGCTTTTCTTTCTTGAAAGACCGTAGAAGGGAACTTTTCACTAAAGCCTTGCTTTCCTATTTTTAAGGTGGTGGTGGGGTGTTTGGGCAAGCTACAGGTCATTATGTTGCCTCCAAGAACCAAGTAGTGCTAACTTTCTTCTTTGAAGTAAACTGTTTTATTTAATGAACTTGACATTTTGTGAAGCTTAAAAGTGAACCCCTTTATAAACATCATACCTAAGAGTCATTTTAGTATGCATATTGATTTAAGTTTACCATCAGATATGATTAAGACATATCAACTACTTTCAGTATGTTTTAAAGCTGATTTAAATTAAAAAGAATATTCCAAGATACATTGCCTTGGTAGATTTGCAACATCCAATACTAGCCCCTTAAGTGTTCCTGTTGAACTGTGAAGAAAGTTAATGTCATGCTTGTGCCGTATGAAAGTCACTTTAAAATCTCATCTTACATATGGCTATTTAACCAATTTTCAGACCCTTTATTGGGAAAATAGCAAAGTTACTAGTTCTTATATACATTTTATCATTGTCCTTAGAATTCTGGAAACATCTGTCAGATAATTTTAGTACAATCTACCACATTTGATATATAATTAGGTAAAAATATACATGAATGAGAATGTCTGATTAATGGCACTAGCTTGGAAAATGTTTAGCTTTCCACCGAGTTCATTAAAGGTACCCAAGCTTTATAGTGGTTATTAGTACATTTTTTAAAATAAGAGTTATTGAACTTCTGGAATCCTCTAGAGATTCAAATATTTGTTGAGTTATGTTAAAGGGCTCTGGAGCACACAAAGATTTATAAGACAGGTGCTTGTCCTTCAGGAGCTTTAAACTTAGAAATTTCAACATATCTGTGATTTACATGAAATTTTAATCCTTGAAGAACACTCAGCTAACTTAATGGCTATTTAAAGAAGGGGCAATTATCAAGAGGGAAGAAATTTGGCAATGCACATATTTCCCAAGTTATCCTACCAGCTAAATAAAATACTGTGCTGGATACCTGGATACTTTGAAGATTTTTCTTCAATAAAAACCTGCTTAAAACACTAACAAGTTTCTGTTTAAAAAGTTAAATGTGTTTCCTAGAAACACAGATATGAGGAAAGGCAGAAAGATTCCTGAGGGTTAAGGTCAATCTTTTTTTTTTTTTTTTTTTAATGTATCAGACCAGTCAGTCTACACTGCCAAGAGCTGATATGGTTCATCAAATAAAATGGGGGGGGGATACTCCATCCACTTACGCATAACGAGAACAAGTATCTGGACGTGATGTTGGAGCAAACGCAAGATATTCGTGGTAGACAAAATAGAAGATTGTAGCGTTTTCCTGTGGCTCTAACCCAGAGGAAAGCCACTGTTACCAAGAGCAGATGCAACCATAAGCTCTTCTTTGTGTCCATGTTACTGGAAAGGGAGTGGGCGTCTTGTCTTGACTTCTTTCTTTACCACCATTCTTATTTCGGAAGTCAAGAAAAGCTTTCTACTGGAATGGCCATTGACAAAGCCTTTCAGCTTTGGAGACCAGGGCACCTGGGGCTGGGACCAAGGCACCTGGGGCTGGGACCAAGCAAAGCGCCCCTATCTCGGGGGCTCAGGTGCCTGTTCAGCGAGGCGCGCGCAGCAGCGTGCTCTCCAAGCCTCCCCTATTGTCTGCGGTGGGGGCAGGGCCAAGCCAGGGGAGCTGGCTTTTGAGCCGAGCTGAGAGTACCGGAGGATGAGGACCCGGGGCGGGGGTGAGAGAAGTCAACGAGGGCAACCCCAGAGTTTCAAATGCTCGACCCCGAGGTGTACGAGAATGCAGCTGTACCAACGGCTGCTGCGGCGGCCCTGACTGCAAATCGCCGTCGTGTGGTTGCTACTGGCAACCGAGCCTCTGCCTAGCGCGCAGCCCCGCAGCCCCTGGAAGGAAGGTGGCGAGGGGAAGCCGCTGCGGCGCCTCCGCCACGCCGGCTCGGCAGCCCACAAGGCTCTCGCTCCCGCCCGCGCCCTGCGGTCCCTTCGGGCTTTGACCGCAGCTGTGAGGCACGAAGGGCTGAAGGGCTCTTCGGTTGGGGGTGTCGCTGCCTCGGAAGCGTCAAATTACTGGCGCCCTCTGTGAATGCAACATGGCAGCTCGGGCTCGAAGCCTGGGTTCATTCAGTCCGCCGGGGAGGAGGGGGAGGCGCCGACTCTGCAGAGCGCCCACCGGCTCCTTTCCAGGCGGGCAGTCAGTCCTGCTCGCGCCCCCGACTCCGAGCCCGGCCGAGCAAAGGGCTGCTGTGCGCGCTGACTCGCCTCGCGTTCACCCCTCGGCCCTTTGTTCTCCTCTCGGTAGGCACCTCACGCTTCGGGGGCTTTTAATGGAAACCCTCGAGGACCTGGCAACGCTGGGTTGGACACCAGGCTTCCTGGCACTCTACGGATTTATCTAGCTTTCCCGGTCCCCGAAGGGCTCCGGGCAGAGCTGGAAGCGCGAGCGCGGGATCCTAACTCGACATTCCCAGAGGAGCCTCCTCTCGTCGGGTGCGTTCCTTCCCGCTAGGCCTGGGCTCCTCACGCCCGAGAGGTGTGAGGCGCGAGACCGGCGCAGGGATGCCGACCAGCAGGAAGACAATGCCCATCAGGACCGCAGGAAAAGGAGATTCTCCGCACTCGGGAGAGAAGAGCTGCGGGCTCGCAATAGCCCCAGTCTCTGAAAAACGGGGAGGAAAACACCCCTTTAGGTGTGCGCTGGGCTCCGTCAAGCTTCACTCCAGCCTTTGGGCATGGGTGGAGGCCGCCGTCGCCCCGAGGAAACGTCCCCCGCCCCGGGTCGAGGGGCGAGTGGATCGGTCCATCGGGAGTGGGGGAGGGGGTTCAATGCCCCCAAGGGGGAAGGTTAGGGGAAATTTTGAATTTTTAAAAACCGCGGTTTAAAAATGACCCTGCCACGTATACAAGCCAGTTGTGACGTTCAGCACAACGTGCTACTGAAATACCAAAATCCGCCACCAAATGGCGGCTCCTGCAGTCTGATAAAGAGGACTCGCCGGGCGTCGCCCATTTTAGGCCGCTTTCACTTCTCTGCCGTTACCCCGACTCCCCTTCTCAAGTCTTTCCTTTCTTTCCCGGTTTTCGGGTGCCAGTGGGAGGCCCAGGTCAGATAAGCGTTTATACCCTAGGGATCCGGCAGGCACAGCCTCTGTCGGAAACCGGCTGCGTCCCGGCGTCTTTCGGAGGCGACATCCCAGCCTGGGACCGCCAGCCGCTCTGCCGGGTCGGGGGGCGCGAGGGCGCCGGTGGCTTAAGGGTGCCAAATCTCCCAGGTTTGCCTGGCCCCGAGACTTATT
Source organism: Ursus americanus (assembly GCF_024610735.1). Taxonomy (NCBI): domain Eukaryota; kingdom Metazoa; phylum Chordata; class Mammalia; order Carnivora; family Ursidae; genus Ursus; species Ursus americanus. The sequence continues at coordinate 17,269,924 of NC_142157.1, forward strand.
TAGGCGTCGCCTTTGGTTCTTCAAGGTGTGGTCCTTTGCCCAGATCTTGAGATTCCTGCCACGAAATCACCCCCTCTTTGACACTGTCACCCGGCTAAGTCCCGGGGGAGTGGAGCCGTCAGCCTTTCCAGTCACCGCCTTCGAAGCGCGGTCTTAGGGAACCTTCAAAATGGTAGCTTTATGTTTTGTTAATAATTCAATTTGCAGTCTATCCAATAAAAATTCAAACTGCAAGGACACCTCGTTTTTGACGGAGAAAGGGCATAGGATTTGAAGCGGGAGGAGGAGGAGGGGCAAAGCAAGGATGCGCGTCTGTGGGCTTTGCGGGCGAAGCCGCGGCGTCCCCCGTCCGTTGCCTACCCGCGCTGAGCTCGAGGCCCAGGGGCCGGTCCCCGTGCCTCCGCCGCCCGGCAGACCTGCCGATGTCTCGCCCGGTGGGCAAGCCTTCGGCAGGAAGGCGGCCACCTTGTGATGCCGCGCGCACCCCGCTGTCGCCGCCCCTTGCCACAGGTTCCGACTTTGGAGAAATGACTTCTTTTTGCCGCTTCCCAAGCCGATAGGGCCTGAGAATCTTGCTTTCAAATTTGGCGGGATCCGAATCCGCCGAACCCAGGGCGGCGCGAGGCGAGCGGCGCACGCGCAAAATGGCCTCCCGGCGCCCCGCGGCCTCGGCTCGCGCGTAGGGCCTGGCTGAGCCCCCGCGGCGCCGTGGTAACCAAGGTCTGAGCTGTAGCTCTTTACACTCCTCGGAGAGCCGCTAGTTAAAAACTAAGGACAGAGAGAATGGCGGTTTCCTCCTTAACGTGTTCTTTTGGTAAAGGCTCCCTGACCGAGAAGACAGCGCGGCCGAGAAAGGGAGGTCATTTTCTCCAGGCAGTCGTCCTGTGCCCTTTCCACGGTGCTCCAGAATATAAGAAGACTTTCTTTTCTTTTCTTCTTTTTTTTAAGCCGTTGCTCTTTCCACCCCAATCACCCTCGCCTCCTCCCCCGCCCCCCCGCCCCGCTTTTTCTTCCAAGCCGCGCAGTGCGCTGCTGTCTTCGGCTTTGTTTGGGTATCTTCCACTCTTGGGGGGCATTTAGACCAAACGCTGTAGTTTCTGAACAGATTTCTCAATCTCCAGTAACATCTTTATCCGTCTCGGTAACGTTCTCATTCCTTCCATCTCAATTTTCCACGCGTTTCGCGAGTACCCTGGTCCGTAGTCTTCCAAAGTCTCTTCTCGAAGCTTGAGTTCTAGCTAACTTAAGGGGACAGAACTAAGAGCACCAAATCGGCACCAAACTTGAAATCATGTTCTCTGTGAAGTTTGGATTTTGTGATGATCCAGCAATCAGAGCAAGAACTATATTTTTACTGAAATGTAGGTGACTCTGAGGGAATGACACCTGCTATTTTTGAAAGTTCTTTCTGATAATTCTCTGGAAGGTATATTTTAAGAGCCTAGAAGAATGGGAGTAATTTACCTCATTGGAAGTTTTATTGAGTGCTTACTGTTTATTTGGAGGGTTAAATGAAATTTCGGGATGAGTTTTCCACATGCGCTTGAACTTCTTCAAAAAACTCACAAGGATCCTAGAATAGCCTTTGCAGTGATAAATGACTTTTGATGTCGTCGACTTGATGAAGACAAGGTTGACAGTGAAGTCTTCATGTGAGAACTCTAGAAATTGCACACTAAGAAAAAGAAACTGGTGCAAATAAAGGAAATCCGTTTCAAGAACCAAAAGAAGAAAAAAACGTTAAAAAAAATTAACTGCGGAAACAGGAAACACTCGACTGTGTAAACATTTTCGGAGACTTTCATAATCAAAACTAGGCGATCTTGAGATTTGCAAGGAGATCCACAGGCTCAAGGTATTTGCGGGGGTATTTCCCAAATCTGGCTTACTAGGAGGTTCTAATATGTATTACTTTCTCTTTCTTCTAAAGGACCTATCTGAATTCTGTGGTCCCAGTTTAATACAAGGTTTTATTTGGGAGGAGTCAGAATTTTTTTAGAGCGATTTTAGAAATAACCACCTGTTGTGCTATTCATTTTATACTTGAAGAAACATCCTCAAGTGAAATGACGCTATCTAACCCAAAGCCTTATGCAGGAGCTGCCTTCTGTGCTCTTTGCATATCAGATGTCTTTAAAATATATACTGTTGTTAAATAGGATTATCTTATATGTAATTTCATCAAGACCTTAGCTTTGGATAAAATGCGAGGAAGACTGCATGAGGGAAACAACCACCGTCTTTCAGAATGATATAGCCTCCATTTCATAGAAGCAGTAGACTAAATCAGAATTCCCAGCTATCATTCCAGGAGCAATGAGAAAAAAAGATGTATTTACCACACCTTTAAAATATAAAAGAAATGGGAAGAAAAAAAACCCCGCTTCCATCACCCCAAGATTCTAAGACTAAGTTCCATGTGCATATTGTTTCTAAAATTAAAATTACATCCCCTCAAAAAGATGACCATAGCTATTTTTTAAAAAAACAGAACATCTTGTTGGTCAGTGGAAAGTAGTATTTCACGTGGGTTCCTATTGAGATTTCACAATAAAACTTGATCTTGATAGGCCTATACCATGTTTCTACTGAAACTCCAAATATTGGGACAAGAATAAGAGGAAAGGATGTAGGAAAGCCCCTGCGAGCTTACTCTGCAAGTCGAATTATACCTCCAGAAATCCTAACATTTGCACGTATGAATGTGGAAACAAAAGCAATACGCTTGGTGGGTTAAGTCAACTGAAGGCCAGCTCCTTTTTTTCCCTCGATGCAATTAACGGCCGGCAATTTTAAAAGCAAAAAGTACTTGTAAAGTGGTATGCATGTGTAAAGCAAGATAGATCGCTATTTACACAACAGTAACCAGCCTCATTCTTTTTGCATTTAAGCTAAAATCTGTGAAATCAATTTAGGCATTTTCTGTGGAATATTTTGTTAGCACTAACTTTGTGATAGAGAATCCTAGAATACTTTTCAGAAGCAAAAGCCAAACTTAAAGCCTACTTTTCATGTACCCTGCTTTTACTAAGAGTTACAAAGTTAACAGCTTTGATATGGGTATTATAAGATTGAAACTTTTTAAAGTGGTAGTTTAGCAAAAGTTTTAAATCTTAATTGTCAGAACTGTGAAAGCTGGTTATGGGAGAATGCAAAACATTATAATCTTTCTTCTGTTTTATTGAAAGACAAAGACATTTTAGATGAAATATCCTTTAACGCTTAAGAAATTTTCAAAAGGAGTAGGGAAAAAAATCCTTTCGAACAAAATAAATGCATGTTTTCAAATATGATAAAACAGTGTGAAGTAAGCCATAAATGCAAGATCTGATTTTTAATAAGCAATTTCAAAAATAAGTCCATTATAAAAAGCTTGAGATGTTAAGTCTTTAGTTCCATGTTGATCTCACAACTTGGTATTGTGTAAGTCAAGTGAAAGGTCCACTAGCATTTGAAGTTTTGAAGTCTTTGAAAAATAATTTTTCATTCTTTGTATACATGATCATCCAAAGTAAAACCATCATTTGAAACTTCCATTAACTAACTTTTCTTTCTTAGATAACATCATGAAAAACTTGAGAAGCCTGCAAAAATGAGTTAAATTCACCAAAATTGGCAAACATGGGTAACTTTTACTTCAAAGATTGTAGAGTAAATAAACAGATACATCTTTCAATTGGGCTTTCAAGCAATTATACAACAAAGCATGGACTTCTTAGCAACATCACTATTTAAGACAGCAATGGATTCTCTTTAGTTTTACCTGTTGTAATCCACAGTAGGGTTTCCAAAACTTCTGCACATTGTGCTTTTCATATCAAATTTTTATTAAAGTCTTAGCTATTTTCTAAATGAATATCCTTTTTATTGGATTTTCCCAATTACAAATGAAATTTAATTTTACATCTATAATTAGAAACAACACTTACAATGGTACTGTACAAATTTAGATCAAAATAAAAATATATGTATTTTGTGGTTTCATAAAACTTCATTTACTGTATCTTCAAAGAAAGCAGAAATAACAGCAATATATGTAAAAGTAATGATTTAATGACTATAAGCAAGACAAAGCAATAGAATTGTGCTTCTTTTGCAGACTGGGGACAATGAAATGTTTAGCTACAATTTTCCCATACAAACATGAAACGATATTCATATAGAATAAACACCCTCACAAATAACTGATGGGTGATGAACACACACCAAGTTCGACCAAAGCAAAACACGAACTGAAAACAGTTGTGGTTATTCATATTTTAAATTCAACATGTTCACTCTGTTTAAAAATTAATACCTGGAGAAGCTAAGAATAAATTGCTTCTATTTCAAGATATTAAAGGAGGGCATATGTCATTGTTTGTAACTGTAAAAGCAACTCCTTAAATTTGAAGTAACTGCTAACCCACATGTTAAAGTAATTTTAGATAAAATGCCTTCTTCCAGCAATTTGCTGGTTTACTTAAAAAATTTGTTTTAGAATTATAGTGATCAATATGCATTTTAAAAACATTCATTCCATCAAAAGCAACAGGAAATGAAAACACTGTTTCCGAAGTCTTTAGTTAAAAGTTTTTCTTTACTGCAACAATTAATTTTAAAAGTAAACATGTATTTTACTACAGAAAATCAGTATTATGATTTGCCAATTGCTTCCAATGGAATAGAATTTAGAATTAGAGATCCACATTAAAAATGTTCTATGCTGATAAGGCTCAAACATAGGGTATCTGCAAAGGTCGAACCAGTTGGGAGAATTTTAACAACCATTTCTGAATGCATGAAACACAATATTTTCTTTATAGTATTTATAAATATATCATACAATACTGTTTCCTGTTATGTCATATACCAATATGGCATTGTACAACAAGCATAATGCCATCTGATTCTTACAAAAGCGAATCATTTAAACAAGTCAGTAAAATAAACGGTAGTACCCGCTTTTAGGCATACAGATTGTAAAACTGAAGTTTACTTTCCTTTGATCGGTTTTGTGTAGCAACAGAGAAGTAAAAATCAAACAGGAATCAAAATGGCTAAATATGCAAGAAGTCCTTATTCACAGTGACATGGCTACATAGAATGCATTATTCTATGCATATTCTTTCTGTTTGTTGAATTTCAAGATAAAAAGCACTTGTTTTCTACAGGTTCACAAAACAGCATAATAACAAGAACAATCAAGGAGAATGTAATGTAGGCGTTAGTTGAGATTAACAAACTATGGCCCAATGTTTATATCCACTGCAGAATTTTTCAAATCTGAACAATGGTTACAGAAACCATTTCACATCTTGCCTAACACACAGAAAACATCTTGCCTGCCTTCTCAGAAACCAATTCTTTAGAGGAACAATCTTTTCCATTAACGTCCATATGAATATCACATCTAGTCCATCTTTTATAGCCAAATTTAATGTCACTACAAAAGAAAGCAAATTGGACGACAGTCACATGTATTAGCATCTCTAAAGCTGTAATGGCATGAAGATATCTATATAAATCGGGGATTTAAAATTTTTTTTTCCTTAAAAGTCTCAGGTATCAACCAGATGAAGTTGCTGACGACCCATTTACTGACGATTTTCGAGGTCTATTGGCAAAGGAAGATTGGTGGTTACCGCTGGGGCTGCTGCTGGTTCCATTCATAGTGCTGGAGATGTGAGGGAACTGAGGGTGAGGAGACTGAACGGGAGTGCTGGGGCTGGGCAGACAGGAAGAGGTGGAGGGAGCACCTCCTGCGGGGCTGTTGGCCTTGTCACTCCCAGAGTCACTTTCCAGTTCTCCAGCATTTGTCAGTCCATCTCTCTGGTGACTCATCTTCATTCTTTTACAAGTAGGTCGAACTCTGTATTTCAAAGGAAGCGGACCATTCTACAAAATGAAAAGGAAAAAAATAATCAGTCCTCTTTAAATACAGTTTACCACAATAATCTGGGAATATGAGTTATGCTACTTACCCTTCTCCAGGTATAAATGTAGGCAATGTCCATTAGTGTATAGTAATCCTTTAAAGGTTCCTCTTCATACATGACATCAATCTATTGGAAAATAATATTTCAATCACTAAGTACCATGAAGAACAAAGATAAATCGAGATTTTTTTGGTCATCTATATGCAATCCAAAAATGCTTTAACAAACATTCTCTTCAAACATCTGAACAAGGAAAGAATCCCTCTTGACACTTCAAATGAGGAAAAATACTACCTGAAATTACTAAGGAATTTGTTTTCATAGCATAAAACAAAATTCATACTGAACATTTTAAGGAACAGTTCCAATTGAGTTCTAAATTTTAAAAAATCTGTTGCTTTTTTGGGGTTCGGAATCCAAAAAAAAAAAAGTCATTGAATTAAAAAAAATCCACATTAAATGCACAAAAACTATAAAGTATATACCTGGAAAGTATTAGGTATGTCCATTTTACTTCTGAGAAACTTTCTTAGGTGCATCACAGTCATTGCTGCTGGGCAACGTAAATACCTTTTATCATTCACCTAAGAATACATTTAGGAAAGTTATTTTTTAAAATTCCCAACTTCTGGGTAAGAAAAAAAATTTCAATTCGATTGCCTCAATATGATAAAAAGTATGAATACCAAAACTGAGATTGGCTAAATTTTTAACTATACTTCGAGTTTACTATTATAAATATGAAATAAGGAGATTGCTAATATAAGAAAACTTCAAATACATCAAAGCATTGAACATTAGTTAAAGTATTCTGCAATAATAATAATCATATATAAAGTAAATTCTATCTAGTTACTATCAGATATAAATTACTCTTAAACATCAAATATGATCGTTTTCTCCTATTTGACAGCATCATCTGGCCTTAGAATATTCTAAAGGGCAACATACACCTTCAGAAAATCTAGAATCCAAACAATGTTTCTTCTGTATGTTTTTGTGACATGGAACATACCTCCTCCTTAGGTTTCTCCTTGTCTTTGTTTACTTTTCGATCCAATCTAAGAAACATAATTTTATTAGTGGAACAATGCATCTATGAACAGATTAGCATAAAACACATTTCTGACAGAATTTACCTGTTCTGGTCAAAGAATTCAATGGATAAGCTTATTATCTCATCATCAGTTATAATTCTCTTATCTTCATCTGCAACTTCTCCTCTATCTTCATTAGAGCCATTGGCAGCTATAAAGACATTTTGAAATTCAATTTTAAAATTAAATATTTAATTAAAATATTACATATATAGGAAAAAGGGAATGGTACTTTAAGTTAAATTCAATTTTAATAATTATTGAATAATAAATTCTCTGTCCAAATAAAATGTCTTTTCCCTCTCTAAAGAGATTACCATCAGCTGAAGGATGAGCTGCATAAAAATCCCTTCTTCTCTTCATTTCATCTAAAGGGGGGGGGAAAAAAAGACTTAAACATTTGTTATAGCAGGTAAAGCTGATGAAATACTTCGTAAAAATTCATTTGTAAGCAAGTTACTCACTTTTGAAAAGCCCTGGAACTAATTTGTATACAATATCTTGGAGAGTTTTATCTGACCTGAAAAAAGAATTAGAAAAGTAAATTATGAATTATAATGGCAAAAATTTTAAATGCTCATAAATTATTACAGATTCTTTGTTTTCTTTGTGGTATAGTATTTTACTTGATTATGAGAGTCTACATCAGTAAGATAACAATTATGAGACTAAAAATTCTTTATGGAGTAATAATCTTTTAAATCAGCAGAAAAATACTTTGTTACATTAAAAAATTCTTCACATTTCACTGAATCAAGAGAAGTGTGCCTTTCAAGTTACTAAATTAGCTAATATGAAAGAGAACAGAGAGAAGAAAATGGAAGCACTGTACACACACCCATTCCTGCCTGTCATAAACTCAATAAACCAATGCAGAAATGGAGAACTAATTCAGGTTTAAAAAAAGTTTTAAAAAAACCATTAAAATCCACTTGAATAATACCGAACTTTGCTTAAAGTTAGTCATCATTAAAATGGCAAGAAATGAAGAGCAACCTTCACAAAACACACACATTAGGTGGAGATTCAACGGTAAATTCTGTGTGAAGAAATAAAACAGGGTAGCCTTCACTAAATTATGCAATTCCAATAACAATTAGAGACAATAATTTTAAACCTTTTTTTACCTTATATTCAGTAGTGGTCTGGTTTTGTGAACTTGGACATCACAAATAGGACAATATTTGCTGGTCTCCAAGTAACGCACAATACACGTTTTACAGACTAGAAGTAGAAAAAGTTTTTAAGTTTAGAAATTAGATGCTAAGCATTGAAATTAGTGTCAAAAATGGAGAACTAGTGATAGCAAAATGCTAAATGTCAAAAGGTATTTCCAATGAACTAAACTAACTCAATATCCTGAGAATACTTATACATTGCATAGTTACAAGTTTAAAATATGCACTAACAAAAATTCACCAAATGCAAGAGTAGAATATGACTCCATCACTTTTTACCAACATTCTCGAGGATTGCAGGAATTGTTAATAGTTTTCAAAAGTCAGAAAGAAATGTGAAATACACATAACACACAAAAAAAGGTCTAAAACTTTGTACTTACAGGAATGTAGACATTCTATTATGGTTGTGGCATCAATGAAGTACCCTCCACAAAGCACACACATTAGGTGGGGATTTAGTTCAGTGATCTTAATTCTGGTTGTTCGATGCATTTCTGCTTGATAAAATATCCTGCAAAACACAGAAATATTGGCCGTAATCCACAGAAAGAGAAACGAGATTGTCTCCCAACTTCTAGTAACCATACGCTCTGAAATGCTGAGGAGTTCATAAAACTCGTTTAACACTGTACAGCTGGACGGTCCCAACGTTTTCTACAGAAGGTATTTACTAATCAGACCTGAATCAATTACAGTGAAATGATGAAAAAGGATTCAACTAAAGTAACTTCTGGTCGCTCAGGTCATTCCAGGAGGGAGAAGAAAAGGTCTGGGGTGGGGGCTGGGAGCTGAGAGTATTCGGGTCTCTTTCTTCCATTTGTCCTCTAGCCTAGCAGCCCCACGGCTGCTGCAGACGCCACACAGTCCCCGCAGATATTTACCAACCGCCAGGGCTTGTTCCAGGTCTCCAAATTTATTGTAAAACTTCCTTATGGATCTTCAATCGAAAATCCGGGAGCATGCCCTGGCTTCTCAGGGGTTCTTGTTGTTTTAGGCGGTTCCAGCAACCAGAACCTGGCACGTTTTCACGCGATACAAAGGGAAAACAAATTCTGCCCTATCTGCATCCCTGGCATTTCCGGAGCTGGGTGCTGGGGCCGCAGAAGCACCTCCAGTCGGCCTCGGGCTGGGGCCTGAGCGCGCGGACGCCCGGGGGCCGGGATGCGAGGGGCGGATCCGGCGGCGCCCGGGGCTCCGTCTCGCTCCGGATTCGGAACTCGCCACTGTCGGGGGTTTCCATAGCAACTTACACTTACACTTGGCATCCGGCCACCGCTGCAACTCCGCGCGAAGCCGGGCCGAGCCCGGAGCTTCGGCGGGCGTGCGGGGCGGCGGGGCGGAGGCGGCGGCGGGCGCGGGGGAGGGGCCGGCGCGGCGCGGGGGCGGGGCTGGCGCGGGGGCGGGGTGGGGTGCGGGCGGCGCGGCTCGGGGGGGTGGAGCAGCCCCACGAGGCCCGCGGCGCTGGGGAGCAGGATCCCAGCCCGCGGCAACCGCGCGGGCAGCCTGGGGGGCCCGGAGCGTGCGACTGGTAAAGGAAAAAGCAAACCGCACTCCCGGCCATTTCGGACACTCTTGGGGGCCTCTTTCTAAGTCGACTCGGTGCGAAGACCTTCTTTCAGATCTTGACTTGGTCTCTCCTGTTAGCAATCACTAGGTCAAAAATTTCACGAAGGGACCTTTTGAGAATTGCCAACTGTGCACTTAGCCCGAAACCGTCAGGGCTCAGATTGCAGAGATGTTTATTGAACTGAACCTCTTTAAAGCTTTCTTCTCTAATATGAAGTTCTCCTGCAGATTAGATGAGCGATACGAAGTTTTGCTAAGGCTAAAAAGTGAAATCTGTTTTACGAGAAGACAAGGAGGGGGCAAAGCCGTGTGTTTTATTTGAACTGCTGGAGGCAAGACAAACTACTTTAATCGGTACGGTAGTGACAATATGTAAAGAACCATGTGACCCGTCCATTCCCAACGCTAAATCAACACCTTGTCAACCCAGAGCAACGATAGGGGAGAAAAACAAATGTCATTTTTCTCAACCTAACCTCCATACAAATCCCCACACGATGGAATAATATTCCCAGTAGATACCATATATTATAGAAAACTCACGGTGGGGAACTGTCAGAAACAATACACCAGCGGACAATCAGGGAAGTCAATTATTTCATGTAGTACTCTTGAAAAATATATTTCTTACCTCCACTTCATTCATTTCAGAACCTAAAATAGGACCAAACTTCTAGACCTGTCTGAAGTACATTCTCAAAACCGCTTTCAGTAGAAATCTAGGAACCTGTGAAACGTGAAGATGCAACTGAAGTTTTAATTCTTAGGGAATTTTAATGCAGAAGGATATACCAATCAACATACCTCAATGGCTGAAGCTAACAGCTTTATGGTACTAAAAAATGGTATAAAAACAAAACAAAGTCTCTTTTATGAAAGTGATCGTAGTGGCAACTGGCAACTTCAACCAGAAAACTTCATGTGTGATTCCTCAGTTACCTTTGGATTACTTGTTTACAAGGCTACTGTCAATATATTGTTAAAATAAATTTAAGTGGGGTTGCAGAGGAGTTGTGGGTGAAGCACTGTCCCTAAAGAGTAGCAATATTTAAATCCATCGTGGTTGACTAAAGACAAGCCTTAATTCTTAAAGAAAACTCTCCTTGTGAAACCACAGGACCTTTCCTAGAAAGATAGCAAGGTGATACTTATGTCTCCTTGTGAAAGCATATCACACTAATGTCACAGAACATGAAGTTTAGGAAGGGACTTCAATAAAAATAGCTGCCTTTATTTCTCCACTGTACAGAAAACATCAAACACAAATACTAAGACACAGGACAGTCAAACCTCAGTGGAGGGTCATCTGGTTGGCTTTTAACATTTAAGTCACAGGTACTTGGCTAAAACCTCTTCAAATTCATCTTAAGTCTTAATTCACGCAACTCTTCTACCTCAGTTCTGAAGCATTTGGCCACAGTCCTATTTACCATCTATAATGCTAGTAAATATCACTTTGTTACTTACATAAAAATCAGTTCTTTATCTTTTTATACCACTTGAAAGTCCTGGCAACCTAAGGATGACTTCCAAACGTTTGACATGCTTGACAGATTTAAGAAACAATCTCTTGCACCTTAGAAATGAAAGCCTTCCAGGTTCCAACACAGAAAACTGCCAGGCAGGCAAGTAAAAATGCACCAAATGTACCACAGTAAAAATACTCAATAGTTAAAACTTGCCATTATAACATACTCGGTTGGGGCTGTCAGTTTAGTTGGGAGGCCTAACACCAGTAATGTCAAAATGAAGCAAAACAGAAGCAAGTTCTTATGTTAACAATCAGCTTGACTATTGCAATCTAAGAAATGCAAATGAACTCCATAACCCCAGTTGGGGTTCACAGCCCAGAAGTATGGGTAAAGTTTGGGTTAACTTGACTCCTGGGAGAATTTTGCCTAGTTGAGTGCTTAATGCACATCACAGAACTTGGTGGTACAGTATTAATGAAGTTATCAAGTACAATTAAATGCTCTTTTTTTTAAACAAAAGCATATGTGCATACACACATGCATACATAGTGACTTTTATATAGCTTTAAAGATACTGTTACTAGGCATGTAATTTGCATAGATAGGTTATTTCAAACACCTTTGCACTCTGGTGCAAATGTATGGGAATGAACTCAAATATTAAAAAGTTTGTAAATTTGCTCATAAAATCAACCTCTAAGGGATTCTGATCAGTCTACTTAAAATAAAACTCAAATATTAACACAGTCACATAAGTTAGTATATACTGTCAACAATTTGCATCCTTAACTTTCAATTCTTTCTTACAGCTTGTAATGGGTTTTCAGAACTTGAGGGTTAAGGTTCCTATAAAATATAGGTTGAACTACTCATAACATTCTAGGTACCACCAACCAACACTTGGATTTGGATAAATATGCCCAGAATTTTGCCTGCTTTAAGAGAAGGGGTTAAATACATGCTTCTCCTTCAAATATTGGACCGTGACCACTAAGCCCACTAAATCCTTTTATTGCAATTGGAAATGATCAAAGTCTCTCTACTTGTTTACTTCCAATCATTAACTGTAAATTTCTGGGAAAAAGATCATGCTATATCGCTGTCAAACCCAAAAGACTGTGTAAACATATGTAGTCAACTTTTTGGTGCTCCTTTTCCAAAGCATCTCTTTACCACATGACCTAGGCTGACATTTAGCAAAACCTATAAAACGTAGTGGACTTAAGTCATGGTTCTAAGTGCATCCCATAGTAGAGGTTGAGAGAAAAATTTCAGTCACCGAGGAGGAAAAACAGAAAAAGAGAAAAAGAATGGGGGGGGGGGGGAAGGAAACCTCTTGCAAGACTATAACGTCCAGTCACCATCATCACTCCAAAAAAAGCTCCAAATTTGAAATGCCCACTTCCCAGTGCGCACGCCCCAAGTAATGTTTAGAGAACTTATTTAAGACTCCCAACAAATAACACCTTGAAAACTTTACCATTTTAAACACAAATGCAGGAGACCTTGGAAACAACTGGGAACCGCCATCTTACAAGCCATCCAATTTCACACAAGTGTCCCTCCAACTTAAGTTAATAACATTTTTGTTTGAGCTCTTTCCAGTTTAACATCCACCTTGGCGGGATCGCTGCCCCCCATGTAACCCGTCCCTATAAAATGAGGGCATTCTCTGGATGTTTAAACCCCTCAAAAGCCCTTTCTTCGGGAGAAGAGGGAAGCCACTTGACCCGAGCAGCTCCCGATTTCAGGAACCCGTCCCCGTTTCATCAAAATCTACCTCTCAACAAAGGGCGCCGTGGCGGGGAGAGCCGCAGAGACTGGAAATAGAAGTGTTCTTCTCGGGGGCCATGTGCGTCGCGAGGGTGTAGAGGGGCGCTCGGGGGAGAAAGGAACTAAAACGTGGGGCCGCGCGCGGCGCGTCCGGGGCTGGAGCGGGCGGCGGCTGGAGCGGCGCCGAGCCCGGCTGGCGGCGGCGGCGGCGGCGCGGCGCGGGCTGCGGGTCGGTCCCGGCGCCGCGGGAGACGGCGGGCGACGGCGGGCGCGCGCTCGCGGGCGCGGGCGGCGCGCGGGGCCGGGCGGCGCGCGGGACCGGCGGGCGGCGGCGGGCGGCGGCGCGGGGCTCGGCGCCCACGCTGTCAGCGCCCTCCCGGCCGGCGCGGGAGAGGCGCGGGGGGGCCGCTCCCCATCCACCCGCGGCCGGCCCGAGCCCCGCGCGGCCCCCGCCGCCCCCCGGTCCCGTCCCGGAGGCGCCTCGCCTCCTACGTACCCGGAAAAAGCAGCCGGCGAGAGGCGATCGAAGCGGGCGGAAAAGACAATGAAAGTTAAAAGTCGTTCAGCAGAAAATGAATGTGAGCCAAGCGGCCATCTTGAAGCGAGCTGCAGACGCCGCTGTCAATGGGCAACGAGCGCAGCCGAGAGGAGCCGCGGCCGCCGCGCTCGGCTCATGCTGCCTCCCGAGCCCGGCCTCCTCCTCCTCCTCCGCCTCGGCCTCCTCCTCCTCTGCGGCCTCCTCCTCCTCCTCCTCCTCCTCCTCCTCCTCGGCCTCCAACGCCTCCTCCTCCTGGGCCTCCTCCTCCTCCTCCTCCTCCTCCTCCTCCTCGGCCGCCGCCGCCTCCTCCCGCTCCGCACTCGGGGGAGGGAGCGCGCGGAGGGGGCGCGATCAGTATTATTCTGCGGGGTTGGGAGGTGTTTCTAATCCGGATCGGGGCTCCCTCGCCAACATCCCCATTGTCTCGCCCCGATCTCTGCCTTTAATACTACGATTATTATTTCATAGTTGCTGTGGGGGGAGGAGGGCGAGTGGGGGGCGCCGTGTGTGTGCGTGCGGAGAGGCGGGGGGAGGGGAGGAAGGATGAGGAGGGGGGAGGGGAGGGTGGAAAAAAAAATGCACCGCTGAAGGCAGAGTGGAAACTGACACCGGCTCCAAAATGGCTCAGAGTCCGCCCGCCCCCTCCCCCCGCCGCCCCCCCACCGGGTCACGTGCTCCCCTCATTCCTTAAGGGCGGCCTGGGAATTAGTGTCGGTGTAGTCGGGCCCGCGACCGCCCCCTCCCCTCTGAGCAGCGCGACCCGGCCCCCTCCCCCTCGCTCTGCGCGGCGGCGGCGGCGCTGGCGCGGCTGCGGAGACATTTCTCCACAGCGCCACACGCGCCACCCTGCTCTCCGCGCGGGCATCGCTCCGGCCCCGCACACAGCTCAGCCCACCCCACCCCCCGTTATTTCTTTCTTTCTGCCGCCCGCCTCCGCCCGCGGCGCACACGTCCACTGGCTCCCGCCGAGGAGAGCGCCCGGCCACCGCCCCCGCCTCGGCCCCGCCAGCCCAACGGGCTGCGGCCCAGACTCCGGCGCCGCGGCGCGGAACCTGCGCCCGAGTTGGGTTCGCGGAAACAACAGCGCCCGCCCCTGTCTTCCCGCGGCCGCGCCGGCCCCCTTCCCCGCCCGCCAGCGGCCGAGGCGGGGCGCGCGCGGGCAGTGGCTCGCTCCGGGCAGGGGCTCCGCGCGGGGGCTGGCCGGGCCGGGCCTCGGGAGTCCCGCAGGCGAAGGTCCGGCTGCGGGCGAGCCCCCGGCGCAGGTAACGGGACCCGCCGGCTCCCGCCGCGGGGCAACCACGTCCGCTCCCCAAATCCCGAATCTGGGGTCTTCAACAAGCCCCGGAGATCACATCCTTTCCCACTGTGTTTAACTTTAATGCAGAGAAAAGGCGATCATTAAAAGTTAACGCTAATCGTATGTATGTCTTCAAAGTAATAATTAACACACAAACTCAGATCCAAACTCTCACCACTTTTTGTGGGAACAACTTATTTATTCAGAGTGTAATACTGTCTACTTCCTTTTGTAAGACTTGAAAAAGACCAAAATGGGATCAATGTACAGTTTATACTAAAGATGTCTGAAATACTGAGGCAGAATTTCCCTCAACTCTTTTACAAGTTTAAAAAAAAAATAAAGTGTCAAAATTGATGAGCGGCATAAATCCAAAAGGAAAAAATTTTTTCTACTTAAGAGGAGGACATCCAGCTCGCACAAACGGTGGTTCGGCCGACGACAAGGCGTTCCTGGTCTTCCTCTAGACCCGGGCGGATCGTTAACTTCCCCAAGTTACAACTGAGTTGCTCTTTCCAGACTTTTCGAAGCATCTTTAAGTTTCCCCACTAAGTCCTAAAAGACGTTTATAATGCCACATTTTTAGGATAAAACACAAGACAGAAGTATCCAAGTTTGAGAAAGATGCAAGAAAAAAGTCGGGGCACTTTCTAAACGAGTTTAAAATTCACGAGGATTTTAACCTTTGACAAACCACTATCGATCAAAAGAAGGTTTTCTCTAAAATATCTCATCTTCAAGTGGGCTACTTGCCCTCAGATTTGAAATATAATTTCCAACCAAATCCTCGTAATAGGCAAGGTATGTCAAAACTAAATTTCCCAAGTTACCTAACAAAAACTATGCTGTATTCACACTTTCTGAAAGTTTAAAGTTTGATTAATGGTTACATTAAAACAATTCCAAGGGAGATGCCTTTTGAAAAATTCAAAATTCATCAAAATTTCAAGTAATGCTCTTCATTTTTTTAAGTGGTAAGAAATAAATTCGTTATGTTCTTTACCCAATGTAGTTGTGAGTTTTTCCAGTCTTACACTGGCAATATAAAGAGTTTTAGATTTTTAAGTATACTTCCAACTTTATAAAAAGTCATTTAAAAATTATTGAAAACCCTGTTTGAAAGTTTAATTCAATTTCCGAAAGCAAAGAAGGCATTTTCAAAGACATGTTCTTAATTTTGCTTTGTCCTATTGGAGGAGATTAATCACAAATAGAAGGAATTTACACTCACCCCTACAATTCAGAAATTTATCTTAATCAGAGGGAACAGCAAATATAAAACCAATTCTTTACGAGTAACATCTTAATTTCAAAAGTGAAGGCTACTTTAAAATATTGCTTTTGAAGCCCTTTGCCATTAAATCTTTAACCAACCTTCATTATCTACTGACAGATGGTTAGATAATTTTTCTTTTGAACTTTCCATAAGCATAATTCTCAATTAAACATCTATAAACAGATAATGCATATTCACAGATCCTAATACTGTACCTGTAATTGTTCCATGTTGCAACTAAAACTAATCTCTGGGTGGGATCGGGAATCAGTGTTCTAGGGAAGAAAAAAAAATGCTATTTATGTAAATCAAGGACATTTAAAATTTCATTTCACATTTAAATTTTAGATAAGGCTTATATGTAAATACCTCTACATTTAAGGTCACCAAATATGCAGGTCTGTACATCTTATGAAGTTGATTAGTCTAAAACAACACAATACATAATTTCAGTCTTTAACTCTTTTTTTTTTAAAGTTCCCTAAATCCCCCTAGAGAACAGTTTATTAAACTTTACCTTTATCTGATATTCCAAACGCCAAGAAACATCAGTTATATGAGGAAGAGATCTGCCTATACTAAAAAATACAATGATAATTTTGTACAGAATATCTACATAAAAACTTTAAGCGTTTATTTTTACCAAGAATGGTGTTCACCTCCCCCCAACACACATACACAATTTCAATTTACTCTGAATTTAAAACATTGTTAAACTTTATTTTCAAGTTCTGAAGAGTAAAAGAGCATTTAAAAAATTATCTCAATAAACTTTATCTTTAAAAACATTAGCTTAACTTCAATTGTTTCACTTGCCCTTTGGCCCCTTTTCTTTTGGTCAAGATCCCTGTCTTTTTGCCCTGTTTTGTTTCACACCAGCACTCTCCATTCATACCTGCAAGTGAAAAGTGGCTCAGCTTGACACCTTATACAGTACCTACCTTCCCAGTAGGATTTCTAGGGAATTCTTATTATTCTGGAGGGGGGAAAGAAAGAAAGAAAACACATCTTTGCAAAGAGAAGAAAAATAGTAATTGTTAATTTAAAAAACTTTAAGTAAGTAACCTGATATTCCGTGCAAAACAGTTCTATTCGCTCTCTATCAAATTTACAGTCTTCTAGATAAGTGCTAAAGGGGGGGAAAAAAGCCAAAGTTTAGTGTCCATTTTAAAAACTGAAATTGGAATCTTAAAGGTACTATTTGAAAACAAATGGATATTTAAATAAATCCTGTACCTTAGAGTTGATTTGTCAGCTCTTTGCTTTCCTGCCTCCAGTATGTAAGTTGCAGCTGCTGTGTGACAATGTTTTAAAACCACAGGATCGATATGTTTCAAGTCTGGGTGATCTAAAATAAATTAATTGCTAGTGATGCCTGTGATAATAAATTCTTTATAGTCATGTTTCTAAAATGGGTATTTTCATTTGGGCAAAAATCCCCTTTAACAAGAACACAAAAAGAATTCAACTATAAGGACTGGCAATTATAAGTAAATGAGATGAACAACAAGGTCAATGGAAAACAATAAAGAACACACATCAATAATTCTGCTGTTACCAGTCTCAATTACCTTCTTTTATTTTGCCTTAATTTCTTACTGTTTTTAAAAAAACACTGTAGCCCCAAAGAAAAAAATAACTACACTGTGGTCATTACAATGCTGGGTGCAGTAAATTCAGAGGAAAATAAGATAGATATTTTACATGGTGTAAATTTAAGAATGAATAAGCTTTCCCTCTATAGAATGATTACTTTTAGGATAACTGGCTCCAAGGACATTAATATATCAGGGGCGGGGCACGAGTTCAGAATATAAAATACAATTTTCAAAATATTTTCAGATTTTGACAGCTATCCTTTTTTTGAGATTAACCCAGGTGGTGGTTACTATTTTCGTTTAAAGAACTTCCACTTTCATACTTTTTGTACAAGTGTTTAGATCATGAAACTACAGAAAAAACAAAATTTGAATTGTTGGGATATTTATATTTAAGAAAATGATCTAAAAGCGTTCTGTCTTAAAATATGCCTTCAATCCATACTGACACGGCACTCCGCAATGACTGACCGGACCACTTAAAAGAGACTCGCCTCCTGGTAACTGGTGCGGAACAAAACATTCTGCACCATATTTTAAGGTTCTAGGCGTGGAACCGGTGCAAAACATACTTAACGAGAGTGTTGGAGTGATCATAGGAACCTGATGTATTCTCTAAGTTGGAAAATGTCAAGACTATGTGACCTAGTAATTACTTTGGAAACAGACTGTTTAAAACCTTTGTCAGCCTAGCACTGAACGCTTGAATTGCAGGGAGCTACCCTGATGAAGTCCAAGTGTCAACCACCCTTTGCCTCAGACCAGGCTGAAAACCTTAGATGTTTAGGCCACAAACAAGACTTGAACACGGGCTTTACAAAGGAACAAAGAGACTGGGAGGAGAAATCACACCAGAAACGTGTTGCAGGCTTAGTGCAGGTGCCAACTGGGAACAGAACAATGGTCAGGGTCCGCTCCGGGTTCACATCCCCACACTCCGTCCGGAGCGAAGGGCAAAGCCGGGAGACTTCCTCTTCCCGGGGTTTTCCCCCTCTCGCTCGGTCTCGCTCCTCTTCTCCAAGCGCCCCTCCACCCAGGCCGATCTAGCTCAGAGCCGAGCGGCTTACCTAACACGGCCTCGTCCGCCTGGGCGTCCAGCAGGCTCTGGAAAGCCGCCCGGAGGAGAAGCGTGAAGGCGTTGGAGTCGAAGGAGCCAGGATCGGCCAGCATCTGGAAGCCTTTCTGCACATACTCCGAGAGCTCCATTGTGAGCGCGCCGTGACCTTCGACACGCGCACCACGTGACACGCGCCGCGCGCTCAGCTGATTCGGCCGCGCGCGCACGCGGCTCGGGGCGGCGGCGGCGCGGGCTGCGGGCCTCCCAGCCCGGGGCCTCCCCGCCTGCCTCCCGGCTTGCGCCTCGGCCCGCGCGCCCAGCCGCCCGCCGTCCGTCGCCCGCCACCCCTGTCCTCCTCTGCGCCGCGGCTTCCGTCCAGCCCTTCCTTCTGCGCCAGCCGCGAGAGCTGCGGCGCCTCGGCGAGAGGGACGGCCCCGGGCGCTTTGTGGACGCGCTCGGTGCTTTCTCTTCTACTCGCCGCTCACCTAGGTCTGTCACCAGCTCCTGCGGGGCTCCGCTGGAGCGTTCCTTGAAAGACCCCCTTGGGGGGGTGGAAGAAGGTGACGGGATCCCGGCCCCCACGTCCCCCGAAAACTACGTCTTCCTAGTTCCTCAGCGCGAAAGCCTGCGGGAAGCTCCCATTTGAGGCAACTGGTTGTGTTTTGTTTTGCTTTGGTTTGGGTTTTTTTTTTGTTTGGTTGGGTTTTTTTTTTTTTTTGGTTTTTTTTTTTTTACCCAACAGCTTAACCTCCCAGCATTGCCCTTTTGTGAGTGATTCTGTAAGCAACTGATGATATAATTCTTGTTTATTTTTCCTTTTTCATTGTCATTTCTGGGACATGGCAGTTGATGCCTTCCTGCGTGGATGTGTGTGTGTACACATATATGCATACAGATAGTGCGCGTGTGTTGTTACTGTACCTCAACAATTGAGGGATTAGCAAAGTATCCACAAACGTATTTGACAGTTATTAAAATCTTATATGCCGCTGCAAATAAATATCATCCAAAACCAAACTGACACAAATTTTGTGCTACGGTGCTCATTACATCTCTAAGTCTTTAATTCAAGAATCTTCATATATTTATATCAGGCGGGGTTATCTTAGTAAGAGACAGTTAGGAATGGCAAGGTCTTTACTAGAAGTGATTACTATCTCGGATATCCATAACCTTAAAGACTCAAATATTGTATAAAGTTTTTAACTTCCCCTTTATATTTCTGCGAAGTTGGAGAACAAGAATGATTCTTTGGGGGGGGGGACGAGAAGCAAAGTAGATTATGCACTTTTGATCAAAAGAATTTAAAAAGAAAAGTTAAAAAGCAAGTTCTTTACCAGTGGAGGGTAGGGATAAGGAACAAGAAAGGTGTTTTAGTCTTCAGGTGCGATTATTTGAAACAGACTCAACGTGAAACGCTTCAGTGGGAATAATTTAGGGCTTATTTTGGGGGGGGGGAACTATCTAATGAATACAGTTAACATTTAACCTTGCTGCAACAACAGGGAGCGCCTGGTTTCACAACAGGACACAAATGGAATAATTTAGCATCAGTAACAGATTGAGTAACTCCTAAATTTTCCTTTGAAGGCTTTGAAAGGCACGTGAACTAACTCTTCACTTCCGTGAGCATATAGGAGCAGTGAAGGATTTAAGAGTCTCCCTAGAGTCTTTATGAAACAAACACCTATTAATCATGTTCATCTTTTCTTCCCATCTCTCATCTTTCCAAACTCCTTGTTTCTCATCAGTAGTAAAGTGTCAGTTGAAAAATCTCCAGATATCTCATTTACATAGGGTATATTTTACAGGGCAGTGTTGTATAAATGTCAATTTTAACAGCACATAAGATCATTATATTTATTTCACATATATTTTATGACTTTGCATAAATAACATTGTCTGTTAAT
Source organism: Ursus americanus (assembly GCF_024610735.1). Classification (NCBI taxonomy): domain Eukaryota; kingdom Metazoa; phylum Chordata; class Mammalia; order Carnivora; family Ursidae; genus Ursus; species Ursus americanus. Next base: position 17,290,607 of record NC_142157.1, read on the forward strand.
ACTCTAATAGAATTCGAGTTAATAATTATAATCATACTCAATGTAGTGTCAAAAAAGAAAGCATTAATGCTTGAGCATAGATTTTAAAATATAATTTTAAAAGAGGAAAGTACATACCATAAATGGTTGTACCTTTGAGGTCATAAAAGTTAAGAAAATCACAGGGATTGTTTCCAATAGCTGTCCATGACAGCTCTCTTATACATATGTAATTACTTTCTCTTACAGGGCATTTATTTGTTCTCTTTCGCCTAAATATGTGTTAGGCCCAAGTGATGAGTACATTTACAGCTCACACAAAAATTTTAATTATATGTTTTTTGATACTAGAAAAGCTGAATTTTTCTACCATAGGTACATTTATTTCAACTTCCTTTGAAGGAAGCACAGGATTGTTTGTTTAAATGTAGATAGGACATGTATGTTTTCGACAAGTAAGTCATTGAAATACATTGAAGTACAATCATTAAAAAGCATGATTGCACAGATGTAGACTCTACTGTTTGCAGCAATAAAATCGATGCATTTTATATTGTTAGAAAAACTATGTATGAATACATTCTGAAAGTGTAAAAAAACTTTAAAATTTTTGCTTTGATTACTGCAAAGAGCATTGGAGGTTTCACTAGACTTTAAAAAATTCTTCAGGCTCAAAGCCAACAGACTAAATTTGGCCTCTTTAAATAACAGAGCCTAACTAAATACTCAAATATCTTCATTTTATAATACTTTTTCCCTTCTAAGTTGCAAATGTTAAGATAGATAATGCTGATAAATTTTTCTTTTTGAGAATCTAGAAATTACTCAGATAATTAGAAAGTATTTAAAACAATGTTTTAGAGAGTCTTAAAATACATTGTATCCTTTGAGCTGTTAGGGTTTTTTTTGTTTGTTTGTTTGTTTTTGTTTTTTTTAAGAAACCAATTTAATATTGGCCTCTGCATTGTGAGTACAATTAATATGTGCTGGGGTATTTACAAGATCTATGTGGTCAACTTTTCCCGAAGGCCTCATTGATACATTTGTTAGTTTTATGAAATAAAGTATTTTCTAGCATTCTTTTTTTTCCCATCTTAGATTGTGTAAGGACTCTTGCTTTTGTGCAAAGAAAGTTGAAAGGAAGTATTCCTTTAGAATGAAGAATTTATTGAACATGGGGTGGGGGGAGGGAAGCCAATATGCCTAAGTGCTCATGAGACATCTAGAAATGTTAACTGACATACATACTATGTGTTCTAGTGGGGCTCTATTTTATCCTTGCCCATGGAATATCTGCTCATTTTCTAGAGAAAAGAAAGTTAAAAACACTTAAAACTTACCTCTACACAAGAAACCATCTTCTCTCTGCCCCCTAATACTCATTCTGTGATGGCTAGTGATCTGATCATAAAGCCTTGAGATACATATTAATGAAAATAGAATTTGTTATTTTAAAGCTATTTTAACCAAAAATGGAGAGTTGACAGGAATATTTAACTGCATTATACATAGCATCTGTATTTAGGTCAAAATTATTTCAGTGAAGTTTGTAAAATCTATACGCATGCTCTTATTAAATATCTTAACTTGGTAAGGCATAGATTAGGACTTGGGATTTGAATGGTTAGGTTTTGTACATTCATGATCACAGAGTTCAGTGGTTTCAAATTAAGTCTATGTCATATACGTTGTCAAAAAACCACATTGAGAATTCAGAGGGGACACCAAAACTTTAATTTTTCAAATTAAGCATTTAATCCAATCCCTAATAACTTATAAATTGTCATTGCTACAATAATTAATACAGACAAATATAACCTTTTTTCCTCCCTCACATCATAGAGCCTATCTTATATATGTGAACTTTTAGATAAACTCAAATTAATTTCAATGGAATAAGTGCCTTAATATGTGAGGGAAAGTGAAATATCATTTACATTAAAGAAACTGGAACCACAGGAATGAAAATCAATCATATAGTGTTCATACCTATGGTTTTGCATGAAGGTATTATTGGACTTTTCCCCAAAACTTTTATTTAAAACATTTAGACTAAATAGTATAATTTCTATTTAAGCAATATTTTCATCAGTATCATTTTTAAAATATTTATTTTTCAGATAGTTGTATCAGAGAAATATCAAACATAAAACTTCAAGATGTCATATAACATTAAGGAAACTTAAATATTTTAAAACTAAGTTTTAACAGGTTAAATTGTTACACTAGTAAGAAGTATCTTAAAAAGATAAATCTCAAAGCATTTCTTGAAGTTAGGAAGCTATAATTTTGTTAAACTTTGCAAATAGGAATTCTACAGTCAAGATATTGTCAAAAAAGGAGAATTTTCTTGAATTTCTGAAGTAAAATTTGGAAATTATCATCAAGATTGCCATGCCATGATTTCGTTAGCTACTTGAGTCAGAATAAGATAACTCTGTAACATTAAAGGAATGTACATAAGAATCAAATGTTAATTTTCAATATCAAATCTTTGTATCTAACCAGCCTATAATTTTGAAAAAATGTTATGCTTACTAGAAAAGCCATGTCTTCTCTTTAGAGCTCCTTTAGGAAGTTGGAACCCTTATTCTGAAACAAAGCAGCCAATGTCACATGGAAATATCTGAGTTGAACTGACTAAAATTGTGTTCAGCTAGGAAGAAATGAGGAATTTATTTTTTAAAAGAAAATAAAAGTAAACAAATGTAGTCCAGCAAGGGATGAAGGCAAATTTTAATTTAAAGTAAGTAAATCAGAAAGAAACAAAGCAATCATATTCAATATTACGTTTAAAGAACAAATTGAATTATGTCTTAGAATTCTCTGCAGAGACAAATAAAAACTAATAGTTTACCTTTATATTCAGTAAATGATTTAAATGGTTACAATTTGCTTATCTTTTGTATGGATTAAGGAAAGCAAGTTTGCTCCTTGAGACACACAATTTATATCTATTTCACCAGTGAGGTGTTATGAAAATTAGGAGCTGGCTGATCATTCAATAAATTCTGTCAAATAGACAACTTAGATAATAACATAGTTTGCCCATCAACAGCAGATTGGTTTTTTTCTCTACTTAAATTATAAAGATCACCACTTCAATTTCCTACTGCATTGATTGGTTTCAGCCAGAATGACCCATGCTGTAGCTATAAGAGAATAAAAGTGAAAGATGGACACGTTGAAATAAGTTTACTTTGATGAATATATCTAATTATTCCATCTGTATATAGACTGTTCTTTAAATTGTTAGTATATTTTTAGAGAGAGATTGAATATTTTCAAAAAGAAAGAAGGAAAAGGAAGGAAAGAGGAAGGAGGGAAGGTAGGAAGGAAGGAAGGAAGGAAGGAAGGAAGGAAGGAAGGAAGGAAGGAAGGAAGGAAGGAAGGGAGGAAGGAAAGAAGGGAGGAAAGAAGGAAGGGAGGGGAGATTATTTTTCCCTTCATAAGGAGAAATATCATGGAAAGCTTATTTACTGTTTATTTTCTCTGACACAGACCATTTTAGTGAGATTGTCTTAGCTACACTGAATTCAACTGAGCCTCATAGTAATGCACAGAATGGACTGGAAGGTCATCTGCCATGTCCAGAACTTAATCAGTTTCAAGATGTCCTACATTTAGACTACAACAGAGAGTATCTAACAGATTCCCTTTCTTTTTGATTCTGGTTTTGGGATCTATTCTAACAGTGTTTTCTCATACCTCAGAAACTGATGTTTGAGCCAGTTCCATGAATTAGGGCAAAAACAAACAAACAGGAGTGCCTGGGTGGCTCAGTCGGTTAAGCAGCTGCCTTTGGCTCAGGTCATGATTCCAGGGTCCTGGGATTGAGCCCCACATCAGGCTCCCTGCTCAGCGGAGAGCCTGCTTCTCCCTCCCCCTCTGCCTGTTGCTCTGCCTACTTGTGCTCTCTATCTCTCTGTCAAATAAATAAATAAAATCTTTAAAACAAACAAAAAAACAAATGGGCCTACTCTATGGAATATTACTGTTTAAAGCCAATATTTCTTAAAAGCTGGTGTTTTGAGAGCATGCTTTCTACATACTACATTTTGAAATTTAAGTAGTATACAAATATTCATATTTATTTTGTGTAAAGGAGCATAATTTTAAAAAGAAAAATGACAATCACTAGACCATTACTTATTAAACAGATCATTTGAGAACCAAAGTGTTATATATAGGAATGCACAATCTGAATTAAATACATCACAAACACTAAAAAAATACGCAGTGTGCTTTTAATTCATTTAAGTTAAACATTTAAACCAGAATTAATATTTTAAAATTGCTTACCCGGGAAAGAAAGGCTTAAGTAAAAGGGGTTTTTTTTAATTGTTGTTGTTGGTTGTTTTTAAGTGGGGTTTGAACTCACAATGCTGAGATCAAGACCTGAGCTGAGATCAAGAATCGGATACTCAACTGACTGAGCCACCCAAGCGGTTTTAATATTTTGAAATATATATGATGTCTTAAATAATACTGGTTAAGAATTTATCATTTTAATTACAGTTGTTTTGAATATGTTATTTTCAAGAGTACATATTTTATCTTCCTTGCCAAAATAAAACATAGACTTGAAAACATTTTACACAAAATTCGGTCTAGAAATATTTTAAAGAAAACCTTAGTAGTATAATTGTGTTCAACACTCTCACTTTTATTTTTTGCATAGATAGAAATATTCAGAAAATACTTTAAATGGTTTATGCATAAGTGATTTTTACACCATGGTAAATGCTCAGAAAGTAATTTTATAGATGACTATGAAAACTAGCACCTCTAAGATAAATGAAGCTTTTCTGCCCCTCCCCCATAGACAGTTTTCTCTACTTAAGCTTTTAATTGATTTATTAAGGTTAAAACATAAATACAGTTGTTCTAACTCTTTCAAGTATCTTCAAAATCACATTTCTTTATGTAAGCATTTTATCTGTATTTTATGAAAAGGGATCGGAGAGTAAGACTTAAAAAATCATTTTAATGTTGTAAAATACCAAGAAAATAATGACTAACAACAGAGTGAGAGGGAGAATTGTATTAATATAGCCAATTGAGTCCATGCAGTTAGTAACTTGGACCTGGGTTACTGGTATCTGGATAATTCCTCAATTTACTTTTTATTTTGTGCTAAAGGAAACAGGCCTGGATCATTTGGAGCAATAGTATTTTAAATCAAAATTAATCAGATAATTGGCAATGTTTATGTGACTTGCAGTGCTCTGTAAATTATAGACCAAGAAATGAGGAGAAATTTGGAAAATAATAATGTAGGTGGAAATACATTGGCAAATGAGGCCTATGAAAACTCTAAATTTTCATATGCTTTTCTTAAAATTTGAAGGTGACGGAAAATTTTAAATGAGATCCACTACAATATATGGGTGAGTAGTTGACAGGGGTTTAAGATAACTTTTGTTTTTGTTTATTACTAGTAATCAAATTAATATTTTTGTGAATTAAAATGAAGAATTTTATAACACCAATGGTATCAATAAATTTGTTTTAGAAATTTTTAAAAAAGATTTTATTTATTTATTTGAAAGAGAGAATGAGTGTGTGTGTGAGAGAGAATATGATCAGAGGGAGGGAGAGAGAGAAGAAAACTCCCCGCTGAGCAGGGAGCCCAATGTGGGACCCTGATCCTAGGATCCTAAGATCATGACCAGAGCCGAAGGCAGACGCTTAACCAACTAAGCCACCCAAGCGCCCCAGTTTTAGAAATTTTTATACACAATATGTATTCTTTACGAAAATATCCCGCCAGTAACTATACTGGAAACATTGATTTTACATTTGCCACTTATAATAGAAAGAAAATAATATTCCATATATATTGTAGTTTTGAAGTTTGCCTTAAATTATTTTTGCAACAAAGTGGGCATTAATAAAAATCTAAATTTCAGATGTTTGTGAGATATTTTAACCAATGATTAATGTGTTTTTAGAAACCTAAAAGCATTTTCAAACTAATAATTCTAAGTTAAATTTAATTTTATTTTGCTTTTATTCCATTTCTAAAAGTTGCTATGATCAATATTTGTCTTTTTGAAGAAACTATGACATTCCATGATGACTAATGTTCAAGTTGAGTCATACTCATAGTCTGTTATATTAAAATCAAGAGCGACTATAGGAAAGTAGTCATTTTGCAAGCAAACATCCTGTCCAGTAATGGCGGGTGGTGGGGGGAGCATATGTCATAAACTAACAGACTTAAATCTTTAGCTCAGCCTTAACTATCCTACCATGGACAAAGGGCATAAAGATACTCTAATTGTATTTGTCTTAAGCGTTTTCTTTTAGCTTACCTTTATCTTATTAAAGTTTTTATAAATAGTATAAAGATGTGGTTAGATTTGAACATATTTAACTTGATTCCTGCGATGGTTTTAAAAAAAAAACCCTTTACATTGAAATGTCATCAGAATCTCTAGCATAGTTTTATATTATGCAAAATTTTAAATGATCATTCCAGCTAAGTATAATAATAGAAGAATAGATAATGCTACATTGTGTATTGGAACAATATTGCACCATTCTTTGAATGAAAATAGTTGTTACTCTCTTTCTTTAATATATCTGAATAATTATTTTGGAAATACAAGAGTTTAAATGGCAAATTTAAGGATTAGAGTTTATCTCCAGTTTCAAGTGGAATATCAATTTTTTGAAAAACATACTTGATTAGGATAATAAGATTCTGTGAAAAGGAATATAAAAAATCTTTTGGGGGCTATTTACCCAGAGATGTATTCTATTTTTAATAGATTTTCATAACTTTAACATTTTCTTTTTATCTTAAGATAGGATCCCTAGAAAAGTTCTATAAATAAGTTACAGTGCCTTCTTAAAGTATACTGAAAAGCGTGGGATTTAAACCTTTAGGGTTGGGGATACCTGGGTGGCTCCGTCAGATAAGTGCCTGCATTCAGATCAGGTCATGATCCCAGGGTCCTGCTGGGATGAGTCCCACATCAGGCTCCTTTCTCAGAGGGGAGTCTGCTTCTCCCTCCCCCTGCTTGTGCGCTCGCTCTCTTCCTTGCTCCCTCCCTCTCTCTCTCTCACAAATAAAAAAAAATTTTTTAATGTAATATATTAAAAAAAAAACCTTTATGGTGGTTACTTCTTTACTTTTTTTTTTTTTTTTTTTTGCTTTTTATTAGACAAGCACCTGGGACATGATGGATAGTCAAGAATATTTGTTGAATGAATAAAGGTAGTATGGAGCATGGTGTCATAGAAAATTTAGCTCAAATCTTTATACCACCTGCTTCTAGTTCTATGACCTTGGACTTCTTTTCTATGAGTCTCATTTTTCTCAAATGCACAATGGAAGTAATAATGGCATCTCTTTCATATGGCTCTTGAAAAGCATTCAGAGCCTGGCCTTAACATGTGCTTCATGCATGCTATTATAACCAAATAATGTAATTCTGTAATTGTTTTGTTTTTACTGGCGTAGGTTTTTTTTTTCATTCAAATTTACAGCTGTTGTGCACATGATGTAACCATTCGAGGACCCCAAGCACATAAGCCCCTACTTAGAGAATTAAATAAAAACCTTCTGGGCTGCCTAGGACTTCTTTGCTTTCAGGGACTCTAAAGTGAATCAGAAAGAGCTCTTTTAATAGCAGCAGTCATAAGATACCCTCAAAGACCTCAATGACAATAGTTATCTTACCCTCATCTTTTGACCCCCAGAAATATCAGAATCCAGGCCAGTATTCATTATGTCATTCTACCTGTAAACACCTCCTTCTTAAGAAGGCCCAGGGGGCCATTCCCTCTCTTTCCACCGGTTCTTACTCTAGTTTTTCTTGAATCATACCCATGGTTAGCTGTTCTTTAGAAAGTCTCTGGGAGCAAAATCAAGATGTCTTCACATTTTCCTCTGGAACATTTCTTGTCTTGTTTCAAGGAGTTGCTGTTTCATCCTCTAGGGTGATCCATAACTTGTGGTCCTTTGGTTCTGCTTGGAACACCTTCTACCAATGCCACATACTTCATAAAGTATTGAGAAGATTAAGCACATTTAAAACAATCAGAAGAAAAGAATCCTTACCTACCATGGAATGGAGGACACACCATTCTAAATGTGGAGGCTTAAACTCTACAACTCCAAAGTACTGAACAATTCAATGAGTTTTGGCAAATTTATGCAGTCATGTAACCGCACCACACTGAAGATATAAAGACTGCCATAATCCCAACTAATTTTCCCTCTTCCCTTTTGTCATCATTATACTTGCCCCACCCATGATCCCAGGCAACCATTGATTTACTTTTTCTCACTATCGTTTTGTCTTTTCTGGAATGTCATAAAATATAATCATGCAGTTTGTAGTATTTTGTTTAGCTTCTCCTACCAAGTAGAATGGTTTTGAGATTCACCTATGTCAATGCATGTATCAATAGTTCATTCCTTCTCATTGAGAATAATATTTAATTGTATGAATATATCACATTTACCCATTTACCAGTTGATGGACATTTAGATTGCCTCCAGTTTTTGGAGATTATGAATAAAGCCTCTATAAAGATTTATATGCTGATTTTGTGTAGACATATGCTTTTATTTCTCTTGAATAACTAGCAAAGTGTGGAATTGCCGGGTTATACGATATGTGTATGTTTAGCTTTATAAGAAGCTGTCAAACTGTCTTCCATCATAGCTATATCCTATTGCATTCCCACCACCATTGTATAGCAGTCTCAGTTGCTTCACATCCTTTTTACATGTGGTGTTATGAGTTATTGTATTTTTAATATAATTTTTAAGGATTTTATTGTTTTAAAGTACTCTCTATACCCAATGTGAGCTCAAACTTACAGCCTCAAGATCAAGAGTCACATGCTCTACTGACTAAGCCAGCCAGGCGCCCCAGTGTTATGAGTTATTTTAGACATTTTAACAGGTGTGTAGTGGTATGTGATTGTGGTTTTAATTTGCATTTACTTAATGACTAATGATGTTGCGCATCTTTTCATGTGTCTATTTGCCATCTACATATCTTTATTAGTGAAGTGTGAATTCAAATCATTTGCCCATCTTTTATAGGGGTGTTTTGTTTTCTTCTTATTGAGTTTGAGAGTTCTTTATATATTCTGGATACAGGTCTTTTATTAGATATGTTTGTGCAAATATGTCCGTGAACATTTTGTGGATAGTCTTTTCACAAAGAGTGTCTTTCAGAGAGCAGAAGTTTTAAATTTTAAGTCCAATTTTTCTTTTTTTTTTTTTTTTTTAAAGATTTTATTTATTTATTTGACAGAGATAGAGACAGCCAGCGAGAGAGGGAACAGAAGCAGGGGGAGTGGGAGAGGAAGAAGCAGGCTCATAGCGGAGGAGCCTGATGTGGGGCTCGATCCCGTAACGCCGGGATCACGCCCTGAGCCGAAGGCAGACGCTTAACCGCTGTGCCACCCAGGCGCCCCTAAGTCCAATTTTTCTTTTATGGATTGTACTTATGGTGTTGTGTCTAAGAATTTATTCCTTAACCAAGTTCACAAAGATTTTCATCTATGTTTCCTTCAATAGTTTAACAGTTTTAGATTTTACATTTAGGTCTGTGATCCATTTTGTGTCAATTTTTATATATTGTCTGAGATATTAATTAAGCAGTGGGTTTTTTGCACATAGTCAATTATTTTGCCCTATTTGTTGACAAACTGTCTCCATTGAATTGCCTTTCCACTCTTGTCAAAATTAAGTTGATATATATGTGGATCTATTTCTGGATCTTCTATGACACATTGATCTATTTGTCTAACTTTTCCCCAATACCAACACAGTCTTGGTTACTGCAGCTTTATAAAAGTAAGTCTTAAAATCAGGTAGTATGAGTCTTCCAAATTTGTTCTTGTTTTTCAAACTCATTTTGGCAATTCCATTTTGTTTGTTTTTTCCACATAAATTTTAGAATCTGCTTTTTGATTTCTACAAAAAAGCCTGCTGGATTTTGATTGGGATCATATTTAATCTATGATCAATTCTAAAAGAAATGGCAATATTGAGTTTTCCAATCCATGAGTGTGACGTATCTCTACTTTTATTTGTCTTCTTGGATTTCTCTTATCAACTCTTTTATAGTTAAGCATGAAGATTTTGTACATATTTTATTAGATTTATATCTAAATAGTTAATGCTTCTTCGTGGTATTTTAAGCAATACTTTTAAAAAGTCTATTTTCTAATTGTTCATTGTGAGTAAGTAAAAATGATTTTGCATATTGACCTTTATACTATTACCTTGCTAAAACTCACTAATTAGTTCTAGGAGGTCTTTTATAGATTATATTTGGAATTTTTCAGTGTAGACAATCATATCTTATGTAAATGGAGTTAATTTTTATTTTTTCCTTCCCAATCTGTATGCCTTTATTTTCATGCCTTATTGCACTTGCTAGGACCTCTAGTATGATGTTGAATAGAAGTGGTGAGAGTGGACATCCTTACCTTGTTTCTCATCTTCAGGGAAAGCATTTGGTCTTTCACCATTAACTATGATGTTAATTGTAGGTTTTTCATAGACATCTTTTCTTAGGTTGAGGAACATGAGGAACATCCCTTATATTTTTGGCATGCTGAGAGGTTTTGAAAAATTATATATAGTTGTTGAATTTTTTTCAAAGCCTTTTTCTATATCTATTGAGATGACCATACAGTTTTTCTTCTCTAGTCTGTTGATATGTTGAATTACATTGATTGATTTTTAAATTCTGAAAAAATTTGCATTTGTGAGGTAAAGCCCCCTTGGTCTTGATGTATTTTCTGCTTTACATATTGCTAGATATAAATTTGCTAATATTTTGTTGAAGATTTTGTGTGTATGTTCATGAGGCACATTGATCTATAGTTTTCTTTTTCTCTAATGTCTTTGTCTCTTTTTGGTATCAGGATAATGCTGACCTTGCTCCTTTTTTACTTTCTGTAAGACTTTGTGTAGAGTTAGTATTATTTTTTTCCATAAGTATTTAGTAGAATTCACTGGGGAAGACATCTGAGGCTGCAGTTTTCTTTATTTTATGGTCTTGAGCCATGAATTTATTTTTAAAGTAGATGTAATAGTATTCAGATTATCTATTTTTTTATAATTTTTTTATTATATTATGTTAGTCACCATACATCCTGTATGGTACATCCCTGATTTTTGACGTAAAGTTCCATGATTCATTACTTGCGTATAACACCCAGTGCTCCATGCAATATGTGCCCTCCTTAATACCCATCACTGGCCTATCCCATTCCCCTACCCCCCTCTCCTCTGAAGCCTCTTATCTATTTTTTTCTTGAAAAAACTGTCACTTGTCTTTTCATTTTCTTAACATTATCCTTCAAAGAACAGAAGATGTTATACTACTTACATTACTTAATATAATAGACAATAACAAGCAGTTATAAGTTCTTGAGCAGTGTGGAACAGTGAAACAATAATGTTTTAGGAAGATGAGTAGGATTCAAACAGGATCAAAGAAGACTGCAGTTAAAGAGAGCATCTCGCAGATGGGGCAGAGGTTGTAGCAGTGAAAATGAAGAGGAAAGTGAGCACTTGGATGTCACTTTAAAGAAGAAATTAACAGAACTTAGTAATGTCTGGAAGTAGGTAAAGATGGAGAAGGGCACTAAAAAATGAACCCAAGATTCCATCTGAAGAGATGTGAAGAATGTCAATAATGCTGACTGAGGTGACTTGATGGAAAGGGTAGCCATTTTGGAGGTCAAAGTCATGTTTCATCTTGGCATATATTAAGTGTGAAATGAACTGCTATGGAAATTGTTGGTCAAAATAGTATGAGAAGGTATGACTGTAGAAGAGATTCCTTACTTAGTGAGACTAGGGTGCCTTAGAAGGAATGAAGAGTCAGAGTGGTTGCCATAAAAAAACAGGATGCTCACTTAAATTAAAATTTCTGATGAATAATGAATGATTGTTGGGGGTATGATTTTGTCCCAAATATTGCATTGGGCATACTTATATTAAAAATTATCCATTGTTGGGGCGCCTGGGTGGCACAGCGGTTGGGCATCTGCCTTTGGCTCAGGGCGTGATCCCGGCGTTATGGGATCGAGCCCCACATCAGGCTCTTCCGCTATGAGCCTGCTTCTTCCTCTCCCACTCCCCCTGCTTGTGTTCCCTCTCTCGCTGGCTGTCTCTATCTCTGTCGAATAAATAAATAAAATCTTTTTAAAAAATTATACATTGTTTATCTTAAATTCGAATTTTATTGGGCATCCTATATTTTTATTACTAAGTCTGGCAATCTTAGGATCTGAGAACTTTGATTTCATCCTGGACATTGGCCCCATGGGCCTCAAAGTAGAAAGAATATAAAAATAGAGGATCATAGGGTGCCTGGCAGGCCCAGTTGGTAAAGCATCCTACACTTGATCTCAGGGTCATGAGTTTGAGCCCCATGTTAGGTGTAGAGATTACTTAAAAAAAAAAAAGTAAAAGTAAAAAAATAAAAATAAAAATAGAGGATCATAGAACTTTTGGAGGAGTCTAAAGATTCTAAACAGTGTAGGTTGAGGACCAGGCTGTTGGTGATTACAGAGAATTCATATTATCCAAATCATATGCCTATTTTCAAATTTTAGACTGTAAATATAGATGTTAACTGCGCATAAGTTTTACTTTCAGTAATACTAGAAACCATTTATAGCCAAGGGAATGGACACACTAAACACAATGGTAAACTATATTTCAAAAAAATTAAATGTAATTTCTTTTGAAAATAGCAAATCATACTGATAATCTTATCAAAAAAGATAATTTGAAAAACAGAGGGAAATGCCATAAAATTGGCCTTAAAGGCTTCACAGGAATTTGTTTTGGGGCGCCTGGGTGGCTCAGTCGGTTAAGTGTCCAACTCTGGATTTCATTTCAGGTCACCATCTCAGGGTCGTGAGACTGAGCCCCACACTGGGCATGGAGCCTGCTTAAGATTCTCTCTCTCTCCCTCTGCCCCTCCCCCCACACGGCACGCACGTGTGTGCTCCCTCTCTCAAAAAAAAAAAAAAGGAATTTGTTTCATGGGATAAATAATATTATAGGCTACAACTACAGCTACAATAACTTTCCCAGGTAAGTGCTATTACTCCCTTTTCCAATGAGGAAACTGAGGCTAAGCCAGATTCAGTCTCTTACTTAAGGTAACATAGTACGGTGGCTTTATGCTGTGTCAGTTGAGCCAAGCTGGAATTCCCCAAACTTCCTGACTTGCATGGTTCCCATTTAAAGTTGGCCGCACGAGAAATCTGTGCAAGATTTGGAATGTAGAAGTGAGGCGACAGCCATTACCCTCAAAGCACGCTGTTGCCGATCTCCTGGCTCATCTCGCTGGCTCGAGGCAGCCGCTCCCTCAGCTCCTGCCAATCTCCTCCTTCAGCGGCTCTTAGTCCTGGGCCAGATTAGACGCCGGGAGAGACAATATAAAGCGAACGCGCTGTGTTACCACAAGTAGGTGTGCTTGCTTCCCGTCACTTCACATCCAGCTGTCCTCAGTAATAGCTCTGCTGGTCTGCAGTGACTTCCAGCCCACCGCGGAGCCTTTGTAGACCCATTCATGCTCCTAGGATAGCAACTTTCTCTGATCCTCCAACTATCTCCTCCTTTACAGATCTTGACCATCACATTTTCTCCCACAGTTGTGTAAGTTCCTATTTCTATAATGAATTTCTTATCCCACATTACACCTACTGGTTCTGCTTCCCTGATTGAACTATTAACTGATAACATATAATAAGCAAATTACTGGGGTATCTTCTCAAGTCTGTCTGTCTGGCTCCTAGGCGCCTATTAGTCTTCTTCTCATTTTGAAAAAAAAAAAACAATTAAGACTTTTATTTGGATGACACTCATTATCAAGTGTGGCTTGTTATACATGGTATGATTGCTTACTTGTTATCTTGCTGAAATTGGTAGGTCATAGCAATTTCAATCTCTTTCATGTTTCCTAACATTCTATTTTGAGTTACTGTCATATGTGTGTCCTCTCTAGTACTGAATGCTAAAATTCTTTAAGGTCCCAAAAGCCCTATTTATTCTCCAATAGCTTCTGCGATAGTATTTTGCAAACAGTAGATATTCAATAAATGTTACTTTTAATATGTGTAGCTTAGTTCCTCAAAAATATGCAAAACAGTCCCACATCAGAATATACATCTACACTCGGGGACAGTAGGTATCTGTTATAGTATGTAGAAGAGATGGTGCAGTTAAATGGGGATGCATAGAAAGATGAACTATTTTTATTTTATTTTTAAAGACTGTATTTTTAAGTAATCTCTACACCCAGTGTGGGGCTCAAACTCATAACCCTGAGATCAAGAGTCGCATGCTCCACCGACCGAACCAGCCAGGCACCCCTGGAAAGATGAACATTTTTAAATAGGAATTGGACTGTTGTTCAAAGGGTTGGAATATTCTTGTTGCAAGATGAGGCTAAGCTTCAGAATGAAAGGCAGAATCTTGCCTTCCCTTGAACATCGTAGGCTCATGGTAGAGATTTTTGATACACGCTACTGAAAAGATACCGTCTCATTGCATAAGAGTAGTGCATCCACAAGTCTTACTCCTTAGAAACCTACGCTACCTGATTTACTCAGTAAAAGATTTTTGAAAAGGGTAGTAAGTTGCTCTCTGAATCTCAGGGAAGATCAGAAAATGAGGCTTTTGAGCAGTGAAACCAGTCCTCTGGGGGGGAAAATGTTTCTTAATTTCTGTGCTCTTTATAAGTAATGATTATAGATCTAACACACTTCTAAATTTAATCCGTATTATTAACATTTTTCCATAACTTAAACTCTAGACAGTCAACAAAACAATAAATCAAGCCCTACTTTGTGGTGTTTGCCAATTTCTGTGGTGTAAATATTCCCAGCATGGCTTATTTCAAGCTCCTCGTGTGATGTCACTGAACACGGAATTGGGAAGAGATGGATCATAGAAATATAATAGATTTAAACAACCGTAAGTCCATGGATAACATAACATGTAGAAAAATAATTAGGAAGTAATGAGTTTTGAGTGCTTACCTTTGTTTTTTTTTTTAAGATTTTATTTATTTATTTGACAGAGATTAGGAGAGAGCGCGCGCACAAGCAGGGCAAGCGGCAGGCAGAGGGAAAGGGAGAAGCTCCCTGCTGAGCAAGAAGCCCAATGCGGGACTCATTCCCAGGACCCCGAGATCATGACCCGAGCCGAAGGCAGATGCTCAACCGACTGAGCCACCCAGGTGCCTTTACCTTTGTTTTATATATAATTTATTTAGTTATAAGTTTACATAATTTAATATTTAGTATTACATTCAATGATTATGACTGGCTCACAAAATTCTGGCAACTCAGCAGTAGCCTTTTATAAGCTGGTACAACGTGATCTAGCACACCATTGCTTTGGGGCCACCCAACCAGGAAAGAGCACCCCAGAAACCCACAGCACTGCTCCATGGAAGATAGCACTGCACATGGAATAGCTGATAGCAAACAAAACAGGTGGGCACAGGACCTGTTACTAACTGGGCCAGGAGGGTTCTGCTAGAACTACTCCCCTGGTTTCAGGAGATGGCTGCAGTTGACATCTGTCACCATGACACTTGTGTCTTTGTGTTGCTAACTCCCAAAGCTTTGAATTGGTAGATGCATCTGATTGCTAGCTCTCCCTTAGGTGCAAGGAATCTGAAAAAAGAACTACAATATTTCACATTTTCAGCTTCATTGGTGGCAGGCTCTGCCTCATAAAATGAGGGGTTCTAAAAATACAGAAAAAGAGTTCAGATATTGGGTGCAAAAAAAAAAAATAACAAGCTTCCACTCAACTCTACATTTTACCCCTTTGACTGCCTAATAACAGCATACAATCTTCTTCCCATACCCAAAACTTCCCAAAGTGGAAGAAAGCACGGGAGAAAAAGAAGGAGGGAGAGACAGGAGAAGAGTCTTAGAAGAAAGAAATGATTCTAATGTACATGATGAGCAAGCCCCAGGACAATGGAAAATGTGTTCACCTCCTTTGCCAGAATGGTCAACCCAGTCTCATCAATAACTGCATCCAGTTCCAAGTCAGACTCCCAGGATGATGTGCATTTCTTTTCTGGTTTCATCACCATCCCATCTCAATATTCTGTAATCCATGGACTAAATTGTAAAATTAATCACGAGATTAATTTAAAGTCTATATAAAACAATGGGGAAAAGAGACCTGGAGAGAAAATGGAACTTAGTTAAAATGTATAGACGCATACTTGACTTAGGAAAGAACTAATCCTTGTTCATATCCTGAATCACCAGGCAAGGGTAGATGTTATGATTTTCCTCCTCTACTACATGTTCCATATTCCGTTTGCCTTCAGCTGGTTAAGCCTCTTAACCCAAGGGATTCAAATTGACAGTCATAAAAGATCGGAGTCCTTTATGGTCTGGCATATTTGGGTTTTTATAATCTTCACTCCTGTTAAAGTAGTGTTAGGAGGTGATCTGATGTATCCATAAGAATCAGGCCATGCTCTTCCCTGACCCTTTATCTCATGGCAACCTTATTTTGCCTTGGTAGTCAGGAGTATTCACCCCATAAGACAATGTAATACTTTGTTTTTGAACTGTTATCTAGTGGCATGAGAAGCCCAAGTTGGGCCTGTGACACTCTCAATTTATAAGTCAAGGGAATCTATAGTTAACCTCCAATGGAAATACTCTTTCCTTGGGTACTAAGACCTCTATACCAGAGCCCAGTGTCTCTGGGATAGTAAGCAAACATTTTGCAGATGGATCATTAGGGGTAATAGTGAAAGATTCCACTCTTACTTCCTCCTCTTGGTTCCCAAATCCGTCTATTCTAGCTGTGGGAGAATTGGTTATTGGTTAAAAACATTTGCTACATGCCATAAGAGAGCACAACAATCTGTCAAGGACAGGTATTATTATTCTACTGTTCAATAGGGCCAGCTACTTCTGCGTGATGTCTAAAGATAAGTGAATCCCATGGATATCAACTCACTGTCTTACTTCTTTTTCTATAAAGGAGATTAAATTTTTGATAATATGCTTCCTTTTTCAAGACATCTATCAGCTTCACTGACAATACAGGTTAGTTAAACTGTGATGTCAAAAGAATCATTAACCCTGCATCTCTTAGGGTTGTTATGATGCCTCTTATCTCTGTGATCCTTCAGGGGTGGCTATTGCTTCATGGTGATTTGTTGGTATAGAGAGGTACACGGGGGATGAGATAGGAGCTCTGAATGTGGCCCTTCCTGCCATAACAGCTCTTGCTCTTGCAATGACAGGAGTCAGTGTGGAGATTCTTTCATATTTTAAGTTCATCTATTCCTTTATGCTCTTAGCCACAGAGGAACTAAATACAGTACGAGTTTAAGGTACTACTGGGCCTATGTGATACAAACTCAGATCAAAATTTTATTTCTCTTTTTTTATTTATTCGATAAATACTCATAAAGGCGTTGTTCTAGTTGCTTGCAATACAAGGAAAAAAAAAACAGACAAAAATCCCAGCTCTAATGGAGCTTATGTTTTAAAAGAAACAGGCGATAAACTGGCTGACCGACTAATATAATACACTAGAAGGCAACAAATTCTATAGAGCAAAAAGTAAGCCAAGGAAGGGGGTTAGGGGTTCTAGGTGGAAAGGTGTTTGCATTTTTCATAGGATGGTCAGGGATGGCCTTATCTGAGCTATGTTAGAGGAAACAAGGGAAGCGATCTCACTGTGTTCTATAAACCACAGTTTCATTCAGGAATTAGAGTTAGTTCTGAGCCAGTTTCCAATAATCTTCCAAACATCTTTATGGTATACTCTCACGTTGATCAATGACTTGCAAGTGCTTTTGGGAAAGTCCAGGAGAAAGATACATAGTACGGACATGTGCTGTTGTTACGGGATCTTCCTCCAACGGTCCCTGCCTCTCTTTCAATGCAGACACTCTGGGTCACTGAACTGACTCAGACTCAGGAGTCATAGGAGGGCCCTGAATCCCCATTACCAAAGCTCACAGCAAATCTCTGTTCACCAGATAGAAGTTTTGGTTATTTAGATCAAGTAGGCCTTTAATGGGCTGACTGTCTAATTTGGTTCTAGGGACCCAATACTCAAATAGCTGCTAACAAAGATTCCTGTGGGGCTCATTCTATTTATCACTCCCCTTCTGCTGCCACATACACCTTCCCAGGTGATACTACACTGGGACCTTGGTACTCCCTTTATGAGTTCATTGGAGAATGAAATCAAAAAGCACATTTCAATCAATACATCCCCCAGCTACACAGAAGAGCCAGTGCAATGTGTATTCATTTGTTTTTCAATGTTGGCACTGATCTCACCAGGGATTATCTTCTGGACCCCCTCAAGGGACACAGTTAGGAGTTGGGGAACAGCCTCACATAACCAATCCACTCCAACATTTTTATTTCCCTACTATTTGGATTTCTTCTTTGACATTTTATCAGGGAATTTCAGGTATCTCAACTTTATTTAGCCAGGTTTCAGGCAACCAACTGGGCAATCCATTACAACCATTCCCAGCTGCTGAGGCGGTGCACCCAATAAATTCAGTCTGACCGAAAATTCCATCCCATTGTCTTTGGTGGAACATCCTCAGAATCCATTTCCAAAGTTTAGCAATATTAATTAGCGTAATCTTACAACTCTTTTGATATATAGTTGGTATCTCCTTTATTGGATTTTGTTATTATAGCCTATTGAATTTTGTTATAGTATGCACCGTCAGGACATACTAGGATGTATATGATATAATATATGTAATTATATGTGTTCTATAGACTAACACATGTATTCCATATACTACATAGTTACTTATGTATATATGTGTATTAGTTATTTGTGTATATATGTAACTATACAGAGCTATAATATCCATATATGTATATATAGTAGTTGTATATATATATATAGTAGTTATATATGTACATATAGTTATATGTTAGTATATATATAGCAATATTATGTTAATACCATATTAATAATAGTTATTATTAATATAATTATTAATTATATAATTAATGATATTATGTATATCATATTAACTAGATGTTAATATCACTATAATGGTAATAATATAGTGATATATATGTTAATATCACTATATATACATACATAACTACATACAGTTATATACGTATATGTGTGTATATTATACATATATATACATAACTGTAGTTACATATATATCCGCACAAACATATATATAACCTAGAGATAGATAAATAGACAGACAGACACAATGAGGTACGGAGGAGGTAAAGTATGAACGAAGTATTTCTTTTTTTTTTTTTTTAAAGATTTTATTTATTCATTCAACAGAGATAGAGACAGCTAGCGAGAGAGGGAACACAAGCAGGGGGAGTGGGAGAGGAAGAAGCAGGCTCATAGCGGAGGAGCCTGATGTGGGGCTCGATCCCATAACGCCGGGATCACGCCCTGAGCGGAAGGCAGACGCTTAACCGCTGTGCCACCCAGGTGCCCCTGAACGAAGTATTTCTTAACAGGTCAGGTCTTTATAGCATCTTCAGGCAAAGCAAGACTGTCTTATCAGCTTTAGTTGGCAAGTGATACTCAATGGGGGTTGGAGGTTCAGTATATCCTGAGTTATTCTAATCCTCCCATATATCCATAGTCTAATCCTCAGGGTCCTACACTTTTTCATTCAGTCCCTTAACTTGAATCGAGCAATCTATAAGGCTGGTACTTCAACTGATACTGAAATTAGATAACTCACAAGATCTAAGTTGATGTTTGATTTTCAATAATCTCAGCTTTTATTTTGGGGTCTATCAACTCTGATGTACAATAGATAAGAGATTCTCCAAGAACAATTGTAGGAACTTCCTAGTTTTAGTCCTTGATATATGTCAATTGCTTAGAACTTTGAGTTTGGCCTTTTCTTTTCCTTTAAGTTCTTCAATACCATTAGAAGCACCTACTCTACCCTGTAGTCCTCGAATTCTTCATACCTTTCATACTGTTTTTTGGAAATAGGCCTTGGGTCTTTCAATGCTTTATATGAATGAGCACCAGGTGACCACAGTTAACTGCACCATGTAATACCAAAGTCCCATCCTTCAATACTGCTTGAATTTTTCTCCATTCAGCCCCAACCTGGCCAGGTAACTGATTCCATCTTCCTTATTACTCTAGGTATTTTGTCTCCACCCATGGAGCACTACAGAAACACCAACAAATTCAAATATGTCTGTCTCTGTGTTTAAGACCATATTCATATCATGGCTCTTCTGTTATGACATTGCACATGCAGACATGTTGCAAGAAATTAAATCATAGGGATAAGTCATTTTATATAATTTCTATTCTTGCTATTTCTACTTTGATACTTTGGAATTAGGAAGTCTTGGGTTCCAACCCTAGATCCATAACATACATGTGGTATAATCTTGGGTAAATGACTCTTTAAGCCTCAGTTCCTTATGTGTAAAAATGGGGCTAATACTGTTTACCTAAGTGGTGGGTGATGGTGTCATGAGAATTAAATAAAATCATCTGTAAAGAACTCAGAAAACTCTGAGCTCCTATTTCTTAAGTGAAAGCTCATGAGGCTTTGGAAATCACCCTGTTTCATCAGGAAGACATTTACAAATGATCATAAAATGCCTCAGCAGGTGTCTAATCTCACCCATTATAAACCTGTCACGATTAAAAAGCAAAACACACCCTGCATCAATTCTGTGGAGCGTCTCAGTGTGAAATTCAGAAA
This sequence comes from Ursus americanus, assembly GCF_024610735.1. Lineage (NCBI taxonomy): Eukaryota > Metazoa > Chordata > Mammalia > Carnivora > Ursidae > Ursus > Ursus americanus. The sequence goes on from NC_142157.1 coordinate 17,311,339, forward strand.
CTAGTGAGGCTGCTCCTTGAGGGCAGGTTTACTACTGTATCCCTACACACTACCACACCTCCTGGAGAGCAGGGCCAAGATCAGGCACTGAGCAAGTACTCATTGAATAATTACAATGGTTCTTCTAATCGTGTCCCCAAATTCTAGGAAGATTCTTTTCCTTTAGACTGAGAAGCTGGTTCTAAAATTAATATGGAAGGGGCGCCTGGGTGGCACAGCGGTTAAAGCGTCTGCCTTCGGCTCAGGGCGTGATCCCGGCATTACAGGATGGAGCCCCACGTCAGGCTCCTCCACTATGAGCCTGTTTCTTCCTCTCCCACTCCCCCTGCTTGTGTTCCCTCTCTCGCTGGCTGTCTCTATCTCTGTCAAATAAATAAATAAAATCTTTAAAAAAAATTAAAAAAAAATAAAATTAATATGGAAATGTAAAGTGTGAAGAATACCCAAGGCGATCTTGAAAAACAAGGCTGGGGGACTTTCATTGTCAGATACTAGGACATAGATTATAAAGCTCTAATAATTAGGACAATGTGGTATTCACACATAGATAAACCATTATATAGAACATAATAAAGAATTCAGGAGAAAACTCATACATATACAAGTTACCAGATTTAAGATAAAACTGATACTGCAGGCCAGTAGAGAGAAGATTGGCATGGGTCCATTGGATGTCTCTATGGAAAAAAAAATCTTAACCCTTACCTCACATCTTACACAAAAGTAAGTTTCAGATAGATTCACGTACACTGTGAAAGATCAAATTATAGAGTTTTTAGAAGAAAGTACAGGAGAAATATTTATGACATACGAGTAGGCAAAGATGCTTTAAGTACAATACAAATAGGGCTTTCCACAAAAGAAAAAAATGATAAATAGGACTATATTAAAATTAAGAAGCCTGTTCATCAAAAGGAGAAAAAGTTCACCCTTAAGAGAATGAAAAGGCAAACTATAGAGTGGGAAAAGATATAACAATATGTATATGGACAAAGGATTTATCCAAATACATAAAAACTTCTACAAATCAAGAAAAGGACAGAATACCAATAGGAAAATGGACAAAATATTTGAACAAACTTTCACAGAAGATGAGGTAAAATGGCCAATAAGCCTATGAAAAGATGTTCAGCTTCTTTACACAACAGGGAAATGCAAATTAAAACCACATTGGTTCTACCAAACATTTAAAGAATTAATAACAATTATTTTCAAACTCTTCTGAAAAATGAAAGAAGACTCATACTACAAGGCCAGTATTCTTCTGATACTAAAGCTAGACAGAGATACCACACAAAAAAAGAAAACTATAGGCCAATATTCCTTATAAATATAAGTTCAAAAATCTTTAACAATATACTAACAAATCAAATCCAACAATGTGTTAAAATAATTATATATAATGACAATGTGGGAAATATCCCAGAAACGCAAGGGTGAGTGAAATAAGAAAATCAATGTGACCTGCCCCATTAATAGGATGAAGGTAAAAACTACGTGATCATCTCAGTTGATACAGAAAAGGCATTTGGCAAAATCTAAAACACTTTCATGATAAAAAAAAAAAACACTCAGAAAACTAGGAATAAAAGGGAATGTCTTCAACATGGTAAAGGGCATCTGTGAAGAACCGCTACTAACATACTCAATGTTGAAAGAGTGAAAAATTTCCCCTTAAGAGCTAACAGACAAAGATGTCTGTTTTAACCACTATTATTCAACAATGTGCTGAAAGTTCTATCCAGAGCGAGTGGGCAAGAAAAAGAAATTACAGGCATCCAAATTGGAGAGGAAGAAGTAAAACTGTTTCTATTCACGATGACATGATCCTACATGTGGAAAATCCCCAAGACTCTACCAAAAAGAAAAAAACTTGCTAGAGCTAATAAACAAATTTCAGCAAAGTTTCAAAGTGCAAGATCACACACATATTCTCTCTCCCTCTGTCACACACACACAAACACACACACACACACACACACACAGAATTGCATTTCTATACACCAGCAATGAACAACCCAATGAGGAAATTAAGAAAACAATTCCATTTTCAAGAGCATCTAAAAGAATAAAGTGCCTGGAATTAATTTAACCAAGTCGGTGAAAGAATCATACACTGAAAACTATAAAACATAGCTTTAAAAAATCAAAGAAGATCTCAATAAATAGAAAGTCATCCTGTGTTCATTGAATGGAAGTCTTAATACTGTTGAGATGGCAACATGATCAAAGTGACCTACGGATTCAGTGAAATCTGTCAACATCCTAATGACAGTTTGTGTAGAAATGGACAAGTCAATTCTCAAATTCATATGGAATGACAAGGGGCCCTTAACAGCCAGAAAATATATTTTTTTAAGATTTTATTTATTATTTGACAGAGAGAGAGACACCCAGCGAGAGAGGGAACACAAGCAGGGGGAGTGGGAGAGGAAGAAGCAGGCTTCCAGTGGAGGAGCCTGATGCGGGGCTCGATCCCAGGATCGAGGCAGACGCTTAACGACCAAGCCACCCAGGCACCCCCTAACAGCCAGAAAATACTGAAAAAGAACAAAGTTGAAGGGCTCACACTGCCCAGTTTCAGAACTTAACCAGAAACCTACAGTAACCAAAATAGTGTGATACTGACCTAAGGACAGATACATAGACCAATGTAATAGAATTGAGATTCCAGAAATAAATCCATACATCTATGGTCAATTGGTTTTTAACAAGGAAGCTAAGACCATGCAATGGGAGAAAGGACACTCTCAACAAATGGTGCTGGCATAGCCAGATGCAAAAGAATGAAGTTGACCTCTACTTCACATTATATATAAAAATTAATTCAACATGGATCAATAATCTACATATAAGAGCTAAAATCATACAGCTCTTTGAAGAAAACATAAAGGTAAATCTTCATGGCCTTAGATTTAACAGTGGATTCTCAGATATGACATGAAAAGCCCAAGCAACAACAACAAAAATAGATAAATCGGATTTCATGAAAATTAAAAACATTCGTTCTGATGTTCAAGGACATTGTCAAGAAAGTGAAAAGATAACCTATAGAACGTGAGAAACTATTCACAAATAATATATCTGATAAGGGTCTAGTACCCAGTATATATTAAGAACACTCACAACTCAACAGGAAAAAGACAAACAGTTTAATTAATATTAATATGGGCAAATGACTTAAACAGACGTATCTCCAAAGAGATGTAAATGGCCAAGGAGCACATGAAAAGGTGCTCAACATCATTAGTCATTAGGGAAATGTAAATCAAAACCGCAATAAGGTACCACTTCATACCTATTAGGATGGCTGTGGCTATAGTCATAATTCTTTTTAAAATCTGGAAAATAGGGACTCCTGAGTGGTTCAGTCAGTTAAGCATTTGCCTTCGGCTCAGGTCCTGATCCCAGAGTCCTGGGATCGAGTCCTGCATCAGGCTCCTTGCTCAGTGGGGAGCCTGCTTTTCCCTCTGCCTGCCCTCCCCCCATTTGTACTCTCTCTCTCTCTCTGACAAATAAATAAATAAAATCTTTTAAAAAAATGAAATAAAATCTGGAAAATAATAAGCATTATTTTTCTGCTGAGGATGTGGAGAAATTGGAGCCCTTATACACTGTGGGTAGAAATCTAAAAGGTTTCAACATTGCTGTTGAAACAGTCTAGCAATTCCCTGGTAGTTAAACAGAATTATCATGCGACCCAGGAATTCCACACCTAGGATTTACATATATATTCAAAAGAATCAAAAAGAGGGATTCAACCAAATACATGTACACACAAATGTATAGTGTTATTCACAATAACCAAAAGGTGGAAACAACCCAAGTGTCCGTCAATGGATGCAGACATAAAGTGTAGTATATTCATACGATGGAATACTATTCAGCTATAAAAATCACAAAGTACTGATACAGTGTGAATGAACCTTGAAAACATTATGCTAAGTGAAAGAGGCTGGAAGCAAAAGGTCACATAGTTTATGATTCCATTTATAAGAAATATCCAGAATAAGTGAATCCACAGAGACAGAATGCAGATTGGTGGTTGGCATGGATAGGTGCGGAGGACTCCGGGGAATAGGGAGTGAATGCTTAGTGGGGACACAGTTTCCTTTTGGGGTCATGAAATGTTCTAGAGCTAGATAGACACGGTAGTTGCATACCATTGTGAATGTACTAAATGTTACTCAATTGTTCACTTCTAAAATGTTAATTTTATGGTATGTCAATTTCACCTCAATAAAACAAATAGTAAACAAAAATACACTTTGGGATATCCACCAGAAGAGTAAAACTGAAGGAAAAAAAAAGACATAAATTCTAAATCTGGGGACACCTGGGTGGCTCAGTCGGTTAAGTATCTGCCTTTGGCTCAGGTCATGATCCCAGCGTCCTGGGATCGAGTCCTGCATCGGGCTCCTTGCTGGGCGGGGAGCCTGCTTCTCCCTCTGCCTGCTCTGCCTGCCGCTCTCCTGCTTGTGCTCGCTCCCTCTCTCTGACAAATAAATGAAATCTTTAAAAAATACATTGGCAGGATGTGGAGTAAGAGGAATTCTCAGAAACTGCTGGGTGGGTGTGTAAATTGATTACAATTCCTTGAGAAAACTGGCAATGTCTCCTAAAGCTGCATGTGCATACCCTATGACCTAGCAAATCTCTTCAGTATATGCCCCAAAGGAATGCATACATTCATGTTTATTAAAAAGAGGTGTACTTAAATATTCACGGGAATACTATTTGTAATTGCCCAAATCTAGAAACTAGCCAAATGCCTGTCAGCGGTAGTATATAGAAATGAATTACTATCTAGCAATGAGAAAAAACAGTCTAAAACTACATGCAACAATGTGAGGGAATCTTATGAACATAATATTGAGTGAAAGAAGCCGACACCAAAGAGCGCATGTTGTGTGATTCCATTTATATAAAATTCAAAAGACAGTTACGGCTAATCTATGTGGGTGGAAGTCCCAATAGTGGTTGCTGTCGATGAGGTAGCGACTGGAAGGAGGGGTGCCTACTGGGGGAGCTGACGATGTTCTGTTTCTTGATCTGTTGCTGTTTTCATTGGTGTGTTCCGTCTGTGAAAGGTCATGAGCTATTCTTTTATGATATGTGTTCTTTCCTGTTTATATTATTATTCCTCAATAACAAATTAAAAAATATTTTTATGGAGGAGTTTTAAATGATCGGGGAAACCTGTCTCTAAGGCCTTGGAAAGAATGCAGATGAATCAAGACTTGCTTATCTCGGAAAGCCTTCGGAATCCAGGGCAATTCCGGTTGTGCAGCAGGAATCCTTGTGCTCTATCTTGTTTTGGAATTGTAAAAGCCGTGAGACTTCTTTTTTTTTTTTTTTAAGATTTTATTTATTTATTCGACAGAGATAGAGACAGCCAGCGAGAGAGGGAACACAAGCCTGGGGGAGTGGGAGAAGCAGGCTCATAGCAGAGGAGCCTGATGTGGGACTCGATCCCACAGCACCGGGATCACGCCCTGAGCCGAAGGCAGACGCTTAACCGCTGTGCCACCCAGGCGCCCCAGCCATGAGACTTCTAACTCAGAATTTTGATGCGTATTTTGAAAGAAAAACACCATTTCATTTGTTTACATTAGGAATAGGGAATTGTAGCTGGAAAGGACCTTTGAGATCGTCTAGTCCAATTCCCTAATTTTATTAGGTAGGGGAAAAAAGCACAGAGAAGTTATGTAATATAAGCCACATGTTTCCTTCTCTGCTCACATGAGGGATCTGAAGGGATTCCGAATCTCCCCTCCTCCCACTTCTGATTCAAATCACGTAATTTTCGGATTTGAAGCTTTAAATTATTTTTTAAAAGAAAAACTTTACACACCAAGAAAGTGTCCCCTTTGAGTGGTCTTTCTTAAATTAAAAACAAAGTAGAGTGGAATCTCTGGCATTTTTGAGATTTAACAGATGATTAAATTAGGAAATTCAATTTCATTGATTTGTTATGATAAATTTCCTTAAGAATTATACGTGACATTGAAATAATAGAATTAAATGCACTACAGGATCTTAACAACCGATGAGAAGCTAATGAGCTAATTCGGTAAAATGCTCCAATTCCATATTTCTTTAAGAGACGCTTTAATAATCATGAAATTTTCTGGAGAAGTTGAAACATTTTCTGCTCACAAAATACCGCCAAACCATTTTCTGCAAATGTCCAAGTTATTTTTACATTTCTATTTAAAGAAATAAATCTGAGATTTTGTCAGACTCTGTCAATTCTCTTGACTTCCAGTCCACTTATATTAAACAAGGCGTGAATTGACAAGCTCTTAACCATAAGCTCGAGACAGACAGTCATTTTGATCTTCTCGGTTGGAATTCCTGTTCTCAACACCTATACTTGATGCACATACAGAGTCCCTTGGCTGTCATCCCTGTGCCCATCTGCTGGCATGGCTTGCCGCCCATCACAAGTTTGGACTCCCGCCCTAGTGTGTCGGTGCCAGGGAATAACAGTTTACACGAGCGGCCTGTACAACAACGTAAATGTATTCTCTGCCCAACGTCTAGACGTGGTGTCCACTACACTTGGGGGCTGAGTGCCTCTCCCTTTGTTAGATTACATTTTTCATCACACGTTTTTGACAGATGAAATGCAGAACACAATAGTGGAAGTTGAAGAGAAGAGGCTGAGGGAAGTAAGCTTCCTGGTTTTTAAAGTTTTAAAACCCGCTGGTTAATTTTATGGTGGCAGCTCCCATGGCAAGCCATGAGACTCATCACAGAAGTGTCCCCAGAGTGGTAGCCAATAGGAGGAAACATCTCCAGCTCTTTGGTGAGATCAGCTCCAGCAGACAACTGACCCACAAAAGACTATATACTTGTTTGTTTGTTCCTTCCTTCCTTCCTTCCTTCCTTCCTTCTTTTCTCTCTCTCTCTCTCTTTTTTTTTTTTTTTAAGATTTATTTGTATATTTGTGAGAGTGAGTGAGAGAGAACGTGAGTATGCAGGAGCGGGCACGAGCGTGGGTTGGGGCAGAGGGAGAGGGAAAGACAGTCTTAAGCAGACTCTGTGTTGAGTGTCCAGCCCAATGTGGGGCTCAATCCCACAACCCTGAGATCACAACCGGGGATCATAACCTAAGCCAAACCCAGTTGGCCTCCCAATTGACTGTGCCACCCAGGTGTCCCATACTTGTTTCTTTAAATTACCCCAAGGGTCAAAAAGCTAGATTTCCTTTGTTTTCTTTTTTCCCCTTAAAGTTTTTGTTTGGAAGCCTCTTCATATCACACAAGAACAAAAGAGGCTTTTTTTCTGGGTGTTTCTAGGCTTTAGAGAAACTTCTACTTAGTGTGGTTGAGATAGAAAAGATAAAAGTCCATTATATAGTATCTGCTAAATTCTTGTTGGTTCAAGAAAGCTGTTGTTCAAAGCTCAGAAACATGATTATTTTCAAACATAAGTCTTACATATAAATATCTCACTATTTCCTATATTTAATTATTCCTAGCAAATGTTAGGAGTATGCAATGAAATGTTAAACCATGAGGTTTTAAGCCCCTGTGTAAGACAATTTAAAGTTAAATCTCTCTGACTCTTCAAATACAGGGAAAAAGAAGCTCGAATCACATATACAGAGGGGAACACAAGATCTTATAAGATCTGATGATTTATTCTTTAGTTCAAAAGAAAGTCATGAAACTTACATCATGAAACCTAGGCATCAATCTTGCAGAACTCCTGAGAAATGAATAGTAAATATGAATACTGAGAGAAATCATGGCCCCATTACAATAGCTTTTGTGCCTTAGAAAAGTACTCACTTCGTATGAAAGGTAGCAAGATCTGGGGGGCTTGTTTATTTTCTGCTAAAAGATGCGAATTATCTTTTTAAAAAATATTTATTTATGTATTTTAGAGAGAGAGAGAGCATGAGCGGGAAGAGCATGAGTGGGAAGCACAGAGGGAGAGTGAGAGTGAGTGAGAACCTCAGACAGACTCCGTGCTGAGCGCAGAGCCCCACGTGGGGCTCAATCCCACAACCCTGAGTTCAGGACCCGAGCTGAAGCCAAGAGTTGGATGCTTAACCAACTGCATCACGAAGGTGCCCCTGTGAATTATTTTCTATGACAAGTCTGTACTGAGAGCAAAAGAATAAACATATATACTTTTTACCTTAAGTGATTAGTAAGCATGTATTAAGCACCTATTATTTATCTCACATGTGCTTCATATACAAGGGATACAAAATCCACTCATTAAATTCAGTGTTCACCAATGCAAGATTGTGGTAAGAAAATTAAACAAAAACCCCCCTGAATTCAGTATCTGAAGAATCAGTTTTCTAGTCCTGGATACACCAATGACCAGCTATGAAACCTCAAACAAATCACTTTTTCCCTTTGAATTTCACTTTCCTTATCTGTAAAATGAAAATAATGGTGTTTGCCCTAGTTTCTCTTTTTTCTTTTATTATTTTTTTAAATTTAAATTTCAGTAGTTAACATACAGTGCAATATTGGTTTCTGGAGTAGAATTCAGTGATTCATCACTTGTACAACACCCAGTGCTCATCAAAAGTGCCCTCTTTAATCCCTACCCCCCATCTAGCCCATTCCCCACCCACCTCGCTCTATCAACCCTCAGTTTGTTCTCTATTCTTAAGAGTCTCTTACGGTTTGTTTCCCTCCCTCTTTTTTTTTTCCTGCTCTCCTTTCTTTTTAATGTGGTCATGGTTATAAACAAGAGGCTATGTAAAAGCTCTTTGAAAATCACAAAGCATGGTAAAAATAGGAGGCATTATTGATCCCTAGAAAAATCATCATCATCCACTTCTAGAAAATTCTTTACTTTGTCATTTGAAAAAACAATGTCATGTTAACTTTTCAGTTAAGTGTTGGGTTTAACATTTAAACTTAAATTTAGAAGGCCTTGAATGCTAGATTAGAAGTTTGGATTTTGTTATGGAAGTTGTAGTAGTTACCTTTGGATTTTCAGTTGGAGAGTGACATGCTATAACTTGCTTATTTGATCACATTCATGTTACTTTTTCACACTTAAAAAACCTAGACAGTTTAGCTAATTTGGATTATTCTTATCTCATTGTGAGTTTCATAGGACTGTCATCATCGTCATTGTCATCTAACAGTTATTAATGCTGTAAAAATATTTACTCATTTAATCCTCCCAACAACCCCATATATAATTACTATTATAAGTATTATTCCTATTTTATGAAGATAGTAGGCACAGAGAAGTTAAGTGCTTTTCCCAGGTTACACAGCTGGTAAGTAGAGGTGCTAGGATTTGAACACAGGCAATCTAGCTTCAGTTTGTGTTCTCCAACAAATATCCAACAAGTATTTATCGAAGGCCTACAATATGACAGACACTGTTAGTCATGGTCACAAAGAAGGAAAAGGTACAGTGGCTTCCCTGAAGGGGTCTATCCTTCATGAAAGCACACTTGTTAATTATGCTTTTGCCTTAGTCGTAAATACTCTCTATTTATTTATTCATTCAGCTTATATCTATTGATCACTTATTATGTGCTAGGCATGGTTCTAGACGAATAAACAAAATTCCCTGCTTTCATGGAGCTGGCATTCCAGTGAGGGGAGATAGACAATCAACTAGTAAGTAAAATACACTTATTTTATCAGAAGGTAATAAGTGCTATGGAGAAAAGTAGAGACAAGAGGTAGAGGGTGGGGGATGGGGAGGGGAGATGGAAGTTGCACTTTTAAATGGGCAGGTCAGGTAAAAACTCACTGACAAGATGACTTTGAATCCAGACCTGAAAATATCTATGAAGCTATCTGGAGAAAGTCCATTCTTGGCAGAAGACCACCAGTTGCAAAGATCTTGAGGAGAGAGCGCGCCTGGAGGGATAGTAAGGAAGCCATTTTGGCGAGGTAAGAGGTGGGGCACTTGAGGCAGCTGTGAAGACTTTGACCTTGACTCTGCCTGAGATGGGAATACATCAGAGAGCAGAGGAGGAGATTTTAAAAGGATCATCTCAGCTGCTAGAGCCAAAGTAGACCTTAGATATGGGGGTTGGAGAAGAAGGTTGAAGTGGGGAAACCAGTTAGGGGACTAATGCAAGAATTTAGGTCAGAGATCATGGCAGCCTGCACTGTGACAGAGGTAGTGAGAGTGGTCAAAGTATGGAGACATTATGAAGGTAGAGCCCCTAGGGTTTCCTCCCAGATTAAATGTGGTCGGTGCAGGGAGAAAGAGAGAAGTCAAGAATGACACCAAGGTTTTTGACCTCAGCAATTTGCAAGGATGGACTTAGTATTTATCAAAAGGGAGAAGACTGTGGGATTAAGTCTGTCTTCAGGGGGAAAATCAGAAATTCTGCTTTGGGATTAAGATCGATGTGGCTCTTGGACATCCCTGTGATGCTCTATGGGGAGGGGGTATGTAGGACTAGGAGTGCAGGGGAGGAGTCTGAGCGGAGATAGAAAATTGGGAGTTGTCAGCATGCAGGTGGTTCTTAAAGGTGAGAGACTGGTTGATATCAGCCCAGGAAAGAGACAGCTGTAAGAACTGAGCCCTGGGGTACAGGAACATTCAAGTTGCAGGGGATCAGGAGGAAGCAACAGGACGAATAGTGGAAAATCACTGGCATCATCTGGAAGAGGCACAAGATCTTATTTTGTTTTGAATTAGATTCACCAGCTTCCCGAGAGCATATTGTCCTTGTTTATCAAAAACTTGACAGCAGTGTCTACAGTGGCGTTGTTTCTTCGTACAAACAAACAGCCTGTTTAGTGCTGTGTTTGAATGCTCCTCAATATTTAGAAAATCCGTTGCAGAACTAATTGTCCTTTAGGGAACTCTTTGTAGCCCACTCGAGAAGGTCAAGTGCTTTCTTTTTTTTAACAATAAACAGTCGTTGCTTGAGAGTAGGCAAACTACATTTCCAGCCCTATTAATTACAGTCTATGTCTTGTTGAGTAAGTATGCATAAGGTAAGATTGCTCAATGGTCAGTTTTAGTGAGGAACCAACTGATATCTGGGGACACGGAAGGTCTTTAGAGCAGGAGTAATGTGAATCGAGGGAAATGTCTGAATTCTATCTCAAGAGCTGTCTGTTCCCTTTGCGTTGAAGTTTGCCAGCTAGTGGAGTTCATTACTTGTCACATAAAGGAGATTAAGTATGTCAACACTGCAGCTGAATGGTACAGAGTGTGGAGCCAAAGTATGGGCAACCCTGAAGTCTGAAGTTTAATTTCTAGGGAGCAGGAGAGAAAGACAGCAGAGGAATGAGGAAATGAGGGTTTTAGCATTCAGGGCCGAATTATGAAAGAGGATTGCTGAACAAAAGGGCAAAGCTAGGAATGGAAAAGATTGGTTGTGAGCTCACCAGGTACATAGCTCACTTCTTCAGGTTTCCCGCTCTGCTAGACACATTGCTCTTCTCCTATCTCCCCATCTTGCTAACCTCATAACTCATTCATCATAGTACCCGGCTTGAGCAACTCCTTTATTTCATTGGCCAGAACATTCCTTGCTAAGGAAGGATTCCAAACCAGTTTGGGCAGCAGGACACACATGTATTCTGCGTACCAGCCAATTACCATCTTCCTGCTGCCGTGTCTATACAACCCAGGTAAGCCAGACACTCCTATTGGCTCCCAAATCCATTCTCACCCCTTTTCCCCATAGTAACTGGTGATTTTTAGCAGACATCAGACCTTCTGAGGCTCCCTTCCCTTTTCTTCTGACAACATACTCATTGTGAGATTCACAAAAAAATGGGGCCTCTTTCATGAAACTCACTCTGATTCACGTACCTGAAAGATGACTTTGCCCTTCTGTGAATCCTCATGGGATTTCATCTGCACTGCTCTTGTGACATTTATAAAAATGTCAGAATGTACATTCCCTGACACATCCACTGTCTTGTCAACTCTTTGGACTCACGAATTGGATTTTCTGCTTGCTTCACTTCAAGTATTTTGCAAGGAGGAGGCACTCCATCAATATATATATATATATATTTTTGTAAGAAATTGTGGAAGTGGCTCCTTTCTTACTCTCTTCCCATGGGCTTTGGTCCTCACTCTCCTTGTGTGTTTTTTTCTAAACTTTATTCTTTCTGCTGGAATCAAGACAATATAACTGAACTTGAGCAAATGGAACTTAACGAGCCTCTGCTTTCTTTGTCATTTTTAACATCATCTTTGCCAAGCAAAGGCTCAAAATCATTATTTAACTACTTATATTTTGATTTAAGTCATTAATTGAAAAAAGTTTCCTAAACACATAGTCTCATCAGGACTCTTTCGTGCAGGAACCTGGGGTAGGCCCCGGTTCCTTTCTGCATCAACTCTGAATTCCCCTGACTTGTTTTTCAGTTGATTCCTTCCATCGTTTGGATAACCTCCGCTAGTTATCCAAATCAACTGCCACCACTTCCAAAGCGAACCTACACTCCTATCAGGTTTGGCTCCTTACCGCCCATAAAACAAACCTAGTGAACGCCCGCCTGTGTTATTTTGTTTATTCTCTTCCTCCAGCTGAGACAACTCATTGCTCTAATCTCTTGCTGAAATTCTGTTCATGTCTTTATGGCCTTGCTTCACGCTCACTGCCTCCTTTTAATTTTACTTGAGTCTACCAGCACCTATTAATTACTTTTTCTCAACTTCTTCTGCGTTTAGAATGTACCGTTTTTCTTTTTTAATATAATTCCACCTAAAATGATCCCTACTGTTTAAATCTTGTATCTCCAGTTAAAGTAGAAGCTCTTTAAGTGCGGGAATACGTACATTTATATTAAATTATAGTTAGTTATATAATCACCAAACAACCTAACCCAGGGTTTAGTCCGTAATAGATACTCATTAAGTACTTATTGATTGATGGATTGATTGGAGAAATATATTTTATAACTTTGAGTTGAACACACACTAATTTTTTATTCTTTTCTGGAAAATGTATTTGCATAATGTTTCCAGCTGTACATGTAATTTTGTTTTTCATATTGCTTTGAAAAAAATTACTTATAGCACTCCATTTTCAAATGAGTACCGGGGGTATGCTATCTGCACAATGAAAATTAAAAAAAAATACATTGACAATTCTCTCTTGAACATTCAGTTAACATACAAAATTAGCTTGGAGTTAGAAACTGGAGACAATCTGAGAAACTTTTAGTCTTACACTATCTAGAAAAGCCTAGCAATCCACTTTTGTCTGAAATGAAGCCTTTTTCAAAGTCCTGATTTTATTATCAGTATATTATATTGAATGATAATGTACCGTCCGATGTTTGAAAAAATAAAACCAAATGATGAAACTGTGCGAAAGGCCATGTGAATATAAATTATAATGTAGAAATAGCATGGGGACAGATGGAAGCTACACGTCTGGTGAACATACCATAAACTTGTTGAACCACTGTGTTGTATACCTGAAACTAATGTAACATCGTGTGTCGACTGTACTTAAATACAAAAATTAAAAATTGCAATGTAGACAAATGCATTTTCACTGACGTAGGTTTCTGTCAGGGCCATGCTGGCAATTACTGACTAGTGAGGGAGAGCAATCCTTCGGACACTGCTATTATGATGCAATGGTACTGATTAATAAGTTTTCCTCAATATAATACTTCTAAAGGCCTAGAAAGTTTAGTATCTTCAGTATGAAAATATTCTCTTATGGGATCTAATTTACATTTCATATGTACTTATAAACACTTTTTCTTTTTTAAGAATTTTTATTCATTTATCTGAGAGAGAGAGAGAGAGAGACAGGAGAGAGCACGTGAGCGGGGAGGGGGAGAGGAGGAGGAAGAGAGAATCTAAAGCAGACTCCACACTGAGGGCGAGGCCCGACACAGGGTTCGATCCCAGGTCAGCGAGATCACGACCTGAGCGGAAACCTAGAGTCGGGGGCTTAACCGACTGCACCACCCAGACGCCCCTAAACAATTTGAATAGAGCATACAAAGGTGAAAAAATATATTAGTAATCACAGGAAGAGTAACAAGAAACTTGGAATTCACAAGATATAAATTAATCAGACTTCACTGGCGACTAGACAGAGTCAAAGTGTTCAACACAGAATTCTTTTTGTTTTTCAAAATATGATTGTGAAACTTCCATAGCTTTTATACAACATATCTGATTAAGTGACAAAAAGAAGAGAATATTTTCTTTTCCTGATAGAGTAGAACAAAGTCTAAATTCGTATTTTCACTGTAAAAAGAAAATTGTTAGAGTAGTGGCTGATTTCTACTATTAGCCTAGAAAAGTCTTAGTTCAAGTTTGGCCTCTGGAGGTCATTGATCAAGCTGGGAAAGCTATCAACACGGCTTACTGGGTTTTAAGTAGCTGTTCTGGAGTTGCAAATGGTATGTAACATTTCCAATGCGGTTAAGAATTTCACTGTTGGAAAAACAAATTATGCTAACATATGACAAATTTTCAGCAATAGGAAGAAGAAAAGAACTGTTCTTTGATTGTAGCATTCATGGGTCATACTTATCTGTCCGTAAGCATTTGTAGAGACTGGATTAATCAGAGACCTCATTAATTGGAAAAAATTCAGAAGCATGTATAATTTTCACCTTATAATAAGTCAAGGGCAACCATCTTACAGTCCTTTGTAGGACCACACAGCCACATTTATGAACAAGATTCATGCCATTTCAGATCAGGATTTTAAGGGTTTTGGTCATGGTCATTAACAAATTTGCATAACAAATGGTTACTTATTCTGATAATGCATTAATAAGTATTATTTCAAAACAATATAGAGGCAGACTAAGTTTCCAAGCATGAAAATATATAATATTCCAAATTGATTTAAAATTTGGAAATATCACCATTTCATTTTCACCGGTTGGTCTAAACTGTGTATTTCTTTTAAAAAAAGCAAAGTGTGTATTTCTCTTAAAAACTGATTTAAAAGACTCTAAAAATGATTAATTGTATTGTATAAGGCAATGACACACCTTTTCTCAAATTGTTCTTAAGTATGTGTTTCTCAGCTTATCCTCAAGGAGTCTCTGGCATGATACTCACTACAGTGATATCTGAAATTAGTCAGCATGAAGGGAAATACTGAAGACGTGCAGTTGTTTTCAGGATTGATACTCTCCAGTATTTTTAAGTGCTCTTTGCTTATTTGGGGGCTTTTTAAATTTGGAACCAATTACAGCTTGAACCTGTGTTTGAGTATATTTAGGCAAGAATGTGTTATTTGCTAAGAAATTTATTAGCAATTCAATGCAATTGTTAGTTAAAGATATTTTAAATTTCACCTCACCTTTCCAACCTTGTCTTCTAATGAAAGTTGGGGGTTTTTTTGTGAGCTGATTGTCATTTGAGCCTAATAATCTAATTTCTTTTCATTTGAATAAAGAGCGAAAACCAACACCAGCACACGGAAACTTGGAACTCAGGAATGAAACCAGGATACCCATATCTTTGTAGCATATTAAAGCATGTGTAGAGGACAGTCTTCAGGATGGCACCCAGTGACCTCCATCTTGTGGTCAACATGCCCTTGGGTAGCCCCTTGAGTTTGGCAGAGCTTCTAATGACGAGAGTATCACAGAAGTGATGGGTGTCACTTCCAAGTTTAGGTTATGAGAGCCTGTTGCTTTCCTTTTAGGTTACCTGTTTCTTGCTCTCTCTGAAATTCCTCACTCTGAGGAAAGCCCGCTTCCATGTTGTGAGCTCCACTATGGAGAGGCCCATGAAGTGAACTGAGGGAGGCCTTTAGTCAACAGCCAGGGAAAGACTGGGGCCCTCAGTCCAACATCTCGCAAGGAATGGAAGCCTGCTAACACCCACACAAACAAGCTTGGAAGTGGGGCCTTCAGCCCCAGTAGGACCTTGAAATGGCTGTGGTCCTGGCCAACAGCTTGACCACACCCTCATGAAAGACTCCGAACCAGAACCACCCAGCTAAGCAGCCTGCAGATTTCTAACTCTCAGAAACTGTGAGATAATAAATGTTTGTTGTTTTAGGCTGCCCAGTTTTGGGATAATTTGTTATGTAGCAATGAAAGGTAACACAGGATGTAACTTCTGACACTTTAATAAAACCCATTGGAGGGAGGCTCAGAAAGACCAATTTTAAACTATATTCTACTCCATCACTAGTGCTGTTACAGAATATAGCGAGTAGGAATTCACCAAAACTCAGATATAGCGTCTTATATTCCTTAATGTGAGATTTCACTTTCCAGAAGTCAGGAAAGAGCCTACACTCTGGTGCCAACTTGCCTGGGCTTCAAACTCCACTCTACCGGTTTCTAAGTGTGTAAATTTGGACAAGTCAATTTGGACAAGATTGCCTAAGACCCTAAGACTCATTTCTTTCTTTTCTTTTTTTTTTTTGATTTAATTTTTTTATTATATGTTAGTCACCATACAGTACATCATTAGCTTTTGATGTAATGTTCCATGATTCATTGTTTGCGTATAACACCCAGAGCTCCATGCAATATGAGCCCTATTTAATACTCTTCACCAGGCTAACCCATCCCCCACCCCTTCTTTTTTTTTTTTTTTTTAAGATTTTATTTATTTGACAGAGAGAGACACAGAGAGAGAGGAAACACAAGCAGGGGGAGTGGGAGAGGGAGAAGCAGGTTCCCCTGTGAGCAGGGAGCCTGATGTGGGGCTCAAGCCCAGGCCCCTGGGATCATGACCTGAGCCGAAGGCAGATGCTTAACGACTGAGCCACCCAGGCGCCCCCTAAGACTCATTTCTTAATTTTTTAATATATGTAATGATAGTACTATTGTGAGAACTCAGAGAATTCATTTAAAGGGCCTGGCACCTCATATACACTTAACAAGGTAAATTGCCATTATGATCACCATCAGGTCAGAGTAAAGACAGTGGCAGCTTTTATGAAGAATATTTTTCTTCACAGCCTGAAAAAAGAGCCATTTGCTCTTTGAAGAATGACTAGGTTCCCTATCCTATAGAGAACTGTTGCTAATATTTGTTTCATGTTGTAATTTAATTGCCAGCCCTATAGAGAGTGTATTTCCATTCTTAAAATGAATATTTTGGATTTTATATTTCCTGCTTCAGCTACAATGAAGTTTTCATAAGATTAACATGGGATAGAAATGCAAAGTAGTAGGATTATCAAACAGGATGACAACACTTCTTGTAAGTGCTCATTAAACAACATCAATGTTGATACAGTATGAATTATGTCCATAAGATAATGAGTGATTTTTTTTCAAACACAGTAAAACTCTTCATTGAAATGAATCGTTTCCTTCAGGATGATAACTTTCATTGATTCAGTAAGTGGAATGTCTAGCACCTTCTATGTTCAAGGCAATATTCCAGGTGCTAGGGATGTGTTGCTAAACGTAACAGAGTCTGTGCCTTCAAAAAATTTACAGTTGGAGACTGAAGGCAACTTCAGGACAGTGTTAGGGGTTCAATGGGGTAAGCACTGGGTGCTATGACAAAATGGGAGTGAAAGAAAGTTCCCCGCTTGAGGTAGAGACTGAGGCAAATCCTGGAAGGTTAGCAAAAGTCGTCAGGCAGGGAGAACGGACAAAGGAGGTGGGTTAGTGTTCCAGGCTGTGCTGGAGCCTAGAGGCGGAAGGGCACGTGGCACAATCATGAGGCAACATGTAGTTCAGTATGGCTGGACCTTGTCAGGCCACGGGATGGGGCGTGACCAGAAACCGGTGAGGGAAGCAAGGTTCCCATCATGAAAAGTCTTTTATGCCATGCTAAGGATTGTAGCCTTTATTGTAGACGCATTGGCGAGCTGAGGGAGGACTTTCAGGAGGGAGTGCTCCCGCAGGTTACGCACTTACTCAGTAGTGCTTCTTTACTCAAAACTTCAGCTCACGCTTTTGAATACGCTCAATGCTGATAATGCTTTTGACAGCAGATTTGATTTGGGGGTGAGATGCGAGGTGGGGGGATGGGAAACAGAAACCATTTAGGAGAACTGTGCTTGGTAAACAAAGTGGATGATGAACCAGGTTAATACTATTTGGGGTCAAAAATCTGCTGATAATAAAGACACGAGGCTGAATCTTTGCTTATTATTACATTTCATGAAACACACATTTATAGACACTTTAGAATTTGCTAATTAGATGGCTACTCATGTTTTTTACTGACTTGGCAGCAAGAGAATCACCCAGATGCTCTGAAGGACTATTTATTATCTGCCAGCTTGGAAAATGGCTGCCGTAAAGCTTCCGGTCTGGAGCGAGACTCTGCAGTCCGCGTGGGGCTCTGGAGCAAACTCTCCCCACTGTCCACACTGCCTGGGTTGGATGGCATTTGGGTATGAGTTTCTCACCTTGGTATACCGAATATTGGTGTTTAAAACATTTTAGTATGCATTTATCTTCCCTAAAGTATTGGTGACAAACACTTCCAGTTCAATTATATGATGTGTGTGATTCTTATCACTAAAGGGGGATGATTTAAGGCCAACACTGAGCCTCTATCTTTTATATTCACCCGAGTCTCAAGATTATGGCAAGCATATGGAGGAAAGTCTGTATTTTTCCAGGGAACAAAGCAGAGGCTTATGTTTAGGACCAATTTAAAATATTTTTCTTAAGTTATTTTATAGCTATGAAATGTTTAACCCCAGTTTTTACTTTTGATACCTAATGTATTGACAAATTTTATAATGTGGGATATAAAGTGTCTTTACTCAATAGTTTTTCTTGTTTAGCAGACATATTCTTATAATCTTACCTATTTTCATAAAGGGTTTCTGCCATGTGGGGAAAAAAAGGTAACAATGAAATAACAAATATAAGTAAGGGAATTAAGAAAAAAAGGGAAGAAAGAGAAAAGGTAGGATCAGAAGTGAGGGTAGCACACAAAATATATGGAATGAAAACTATACTTTCAGGAAGAAAGCCATTCATTTAATAGTCAAGAGGAAAAAGAAAGCACCAGTGGTTAAAATTCCCAGTGTCCAGATGACTTAGAAAAATCACACCATCATTAAAATCACCAGCAGCAGAAGCCAATGTCTTTGGAGAAGCCAGGAACTTGTTGTTCTGAGACTAAAGAAATTTATCTTGTTCTAAGCTTAGTGTATTAGCTGTGAGGAAATCATATATGGTTTAAAGTGCTTTATTGTGAGTTACCTAACTTTGTAATATTCTTTATTGAAACAGCTGGAGACAAAAGTCAAAAAGAGGAAAGCCAACACCAAGTGGCGTTAATAATGATTTAAATCATTTTCATAAAGAAGGGGCAATCAAGGAAGTGCCTATTTAATCACTCCAGAACCACCCTACCTCTGCTAAGGGACACCAGCAAAATGGACAGCTAGTATCTCCGTAGGTGGCTTTCCTGAATTCCCTAGCTGCAAGGGAGTCTGGGAAATGTAGTTTTTAGCTTTCCAGTCTCATCTACAGGAAGGCACAGTAGGAGGAAGTTGGGAGAAACTGTGTTAAGGAGTCTACAATAGCTACCTCAGCAATTCAGTCCTTTGGATATTCATTGGTCTAAGAATAGGTATGGAATCCAGTTCTGGCTGATGAAATGTGAGGAGTAGTCTTCTGGCAAGGGCTTCCCTTCCTAAATAAAAAGACAAAACTTCTGAAGGAAATCATTCTCCACCCACATCCTTCTTCCTGTCTGGAACACAGATGCAATGCCTGGCAATGTAGTAGCCATCTGGAGACCATGAGGCAACAAGCATGAGCATGAAAGCCAATACATTAAAGATGATAGAAAAGAAAGATGGAGTCTGGGTCCCCGATGGCATTGTTGAGCTCTTGTACCAGACCTGGCTTGCCTACCCTTGGACTATTTTTATGAGAGACAAATAAACCTCTGTGTCAAAGCTACCCTAGTTGATTCTTCTGTAGTTAGCTGCTGAATGCATTCTAGTACAGATTTTATTACAGTAGTCCGGGCTGGGCAGGACGGGTAGCTGTGGTGATGGTGAGAAGCGGTCACATTCAGGGTATATTTTGGAAGTAGAACCACCAAGACTGGGTGAAGGGTTGTCTGGAAAGAGGGGGTAAGGGATGGAAAGAATGAAGGATGGTTTCTAGGTTGTTGGCTAACTATGGTTGATGGAAATGTGTGATCTTTTTTTATTCAGAATGTGGGAAAATTCCTTCTCCCACCACTACAGAAATAGCTAAGGAAGATAAAAACATCTTCATCTTGCTCCCTTAACACCTGTTTTCCATTGAGCCTAAGGAAAAATTGGGTTAAACTTGTGTTAAATAATTCAGGAAAAGATTGGAAATACCTAACATTTATTATGAATACTGTAACTGGAACATACAAGAGCCTCTCCAAAAGTCTTCTTATCATCAAAGCCTTCTTTTCCATCGAAGTCCAGGTGTACAAACGTAAACCCTTACTTCAACCCTTATGTTCTGTTTTTTATTGCTTGCAGGAATAGACTATTATAATACTAATACTTCTGAAGAATATATTAATTTCTTGAGTCAGTAGAATAATGCTCCGCAGCTGGGTCAAATAAACATTCCAAACCAGAGCTTTTTTTTTTTTAAAGAATGTATTCTTTAAAAATATCTACTGTCATTATATACATATATTTTAACATTAAGTAAAAAAGAAAGATTACTTTGTATGTTTTATACCTATTACTTGCATTGCTAAGGCTTTTCTTTTGTCAATGAGGTATACTAGGAATGTCAAATACGTTGTCTACTACAAGCACAGTTGCTCCTACGAAAGATGGATCATTCCCACTGGCCCCCACCCCCAATGCTCTGAACCTCTTGAAATGGCCGACTTTACGCACATATACTACAGGACCCCCTTCATCCCCTGTCCCAGCCCCTGCTGCAAGAACAGTAAATTCATAGTCCGGCCAGAGACTCATGGCCTGACTAGGCTTGTAAGGGTGAAGAAGCCATTCAGATTCTCTCTCTCAATCTCTCTCTCTCTCTCTCTTTTTCTTCACTCCCTTCCTCTTTCTGTCTCTGTCAGGAATTTGAAATGAAAAATTTCAAGTGAATGAAGCAGTCTGTTGTGGATGGTGAGACTTTAAAATTATGGGACAGAGAAATACCCCTAGAACAGCCAGGTAGGTCCTGAGAGAAAAATCAATTGTCAACTTACTGACTTGAGCACAAAGAGCCAGACCATAGTCCCTGATGGCAGAACATTCCTTCGGCCGCCCTCTTTCCCCTGCCCACTATTTGGAGGCAGGAGGAGGAACCCCGGGTGCTGTAATGGTGAGACAGGCCTCAAGAGTTAACACCAGAGACACCCAGGAAGGGAGCAAATCCACCTAGATGACACCAGAGCAGACCTGCTTTCCACACAGCCTCTCTCTCACCTGACCCATACCTCGATTAGTTGAGGGAACTTCAGGTAATCTCCTTTTTTTGAAATGGAAATAGCCCAACTGAAACCCAAACAGCAATGGCAGTCTAATATTTTTTATACTGTAAATTGTTATTAAAAATGATTATTTGCTTTTGTAAGCAAATAGTTAAACTTTTGTGTTCTCCCCAAACCTGAGCTACAGGAGAGGAAACATTTTGGTAGCGTGGGATACTTTCATATGAATAATCCTGGACATTTTTTCCTCCAAGATCAGCCCAAAACCCCACACAAAGTACTTCGTTCAAAAATTCTATTCAAGGGGTGCCTGGGTGTCTCAGTCAGTTAAGCATCTGCCTTCGGCTCAGGTCATGATCCCAGGGTCCCAGGGTAGAGCCCCGCATCGGGCTCCTTGTTTGGCAGGGAACCTGCTTCTCCCTCTCCCTCTGCCCTTCCCCCCTGCTTGTGCGCCCCCGTGCATGCGCACGCGCTCTCTCTCTCTGCCAGATAAAGAAACAAAATCTTTCAAAAAAATTTTTTTCAAAGTGGAGCATTCTGTGAAACTGAGGAACAATTTCCAGAGAAACTATTTATGCAGCCTTACTTCATAAACCTGGGCAAGGTGCTGGTGTAATGGGACGGTGCAGACTGGGGACTTGCCTAATAGCATTCAAGACAGCGTAAGATTGGGCATTCCATGGAGGACAACTTTGTAACCCTTTCCCCAAAGATAGGTGTTGTTCTTCTCTGGAAGGTGGACAGTGTCCTTGGGTCCCTACCCATTCCTCTTTTCCTCTCCACTTGCCGTCTTCCCAAATGTCCGTTTCAACAGCACATAGGCAATCATCTACAGTGTGAAACTATTTGAACACAGCAGGAGGAAGCTCGAAGGAATATGATAAAGTGGAATTCCAAGAAATCCAAGCTCAAGTCACACAAATCGTGATATACATACTTAATGTAAGGTGGTGAGTGTTTCAACTTACACAGAACATGGTTCCGCCAGGAATCTGCCACCTGGGTCCTAGGGAGAGTGGCCAAATATGCAGAAGGAGTCTGCTTCTTTCCCACACACTCCTCTGCCTGCCAGGTTCCCAGTATTCTCCACTCCAGCATAACTACAGTGATCCACAGACAGGTGGGCTTAATATTTGCATTTTAAAAGAAGAGGCCAGAGGTCTCCCTGCTCCCCACCAGTGAATCTAAAACAGGTGATAAGGGAGGTCCATATGCTCTGCTTAGTCTCCTGGAAGACAGAAGAGCAGTCTTTTCAGATCCTGCCACCTCTGATACTCCTTTTCTAATTCCTCCAGCTGCCTTTTTACCACATTTAACCAATTCAAATACCTCCACAAATTGTATGTGTGCAGAGCTGCTAGCACAAATAAAGAAAAAAATCTTCTTATGCTGCTTTTATTTGCCAAGCAGAAGAGACCTGAGCCATTCTGGATGTACACCCCAGCCATCACAAGCCCCATCCTCTGGAAGGAGAATGGGAGAAGTGTGTGAGATACAGTGATCATGGGAAGTTTCTCTGGGGAGGTGTTACTTAAATGAGAAGTTGAGGGTGAGAAGAATCTAGCCATGCTGGAACTAGCATTCTAGAAAACGAAACAGCATATGCAAAGGCCCTGAGTCAAGAAAGAGTTTGGCGTACTTAAGGAATTAAAACAAGACCAAGTGAGCTGGAACATACTAAGTGAATGGGAAATGACAGGACTTGAGCTTGGGAAAGTAGGTAGAGGCCAGACTGTGTTGGAATTTGCGGCAATATGTTTATATTTTAGTCTAAGTAAAAAGGAAGCCATTGAGGAGTTCAGGTACAGGGTCATAATTTGTTTTTATATTTCAAACCCATTACTGCTAGTTATATAATAATGTTCAAAAATGGGCAAAATGAATCAATGGCAAAAGAGGTCAGGTCACCTGGGGAAGGTAAAGAGTGGAAGGGATTATGAAGGGGTCTCTGGGGATACAGATAACTCCATTTCTTGATCTGAGCATAGGTTATACAGGTGTGTTCCGGCTGTGAAAAATCATTAAGCCATACACCTATGACAGGTGTGATTTTCTGTAATATTTCTGTGAAAATTTTACCAAAAAATAAAAAATTAAAAAAAATTACAATGGCTGTATGGGGAACAGATTAAGGGGCAAAGCAGAGGGGAGACCCCATTAGGAAATTATTGTAGTAGTCCCGAGAAAAGTCAATGATGGCTTGAACTAATATGACAGCTATCAAGATGGATATCAAGACAGTACACACCATGCAGTGAAAATGATAGAACTTGGTGATAAACTGGATGTCAGCATTTGAAGAAAACAATGACACGGGCAACTAGGTAGAGGGTGAAGCCATTCACTGAGAATGCAAGGAGAGGATCTATAGGCAGAAGGTCAAAGGCTCGGCTTTGGGTATATCACATGATTTTAGACACTCACGGAACATCGAAATGATGATAACAGGTAGATTGCTGGATAGATAAATTGGCACTCAGAGAAGAGTTCTTTGACAAAGGTATGTTGTCATTGTAGAAATATTGTAATAGAAATTGCAAAAATGGGGGCACCTGGGTGGCACAGCGGTTAAGCGTCTGCCTTCGGCTCAGGGCGTGATCCCAGCGTTCTGGGATCGAGCCCACATCAGGCTCCTCTGCTGGGAGCCTGCTTCTTCCTCTCCCACTCCCCCTGCTTGTGCTCCCTCTCTCGCTGGCTGTCTCTCTCTCTGTAGAATAAATAAATAAAATCTTAAAAAAAAAAAAAGAAATTGCAAAAATGTGTGGGATCATCTAGGGAAAGAGAGTAAAGGAGAGAGAAAGGACCCTATCTTATGGAACTTCATCACTGAGAGTTAAGATAAAGAGGGAAGAGGCAGCAAAGAAGGCCAACAAGGTAGGAAAAAGAGCTGACAATCGTGGCACCAATCCAAGGATGGAAAGGATCCACTGGATTGGACAGCAGGGAAAGCCATTAGTAAGAATGGTCAGTAAGGGGGCACCTGGGTGGCACAGCGGTTAAGCATCTGCCTTCGGCTCAGGGCGTGATCCCGGCGTTATGGGATCGAGCCCACATCAGGCTCCTCTGATGTGAGCCTGCTTCTTCCTCTCCCACTCCCCCTGCTTGTGTTCCCTCTCTCGCTGGCTGTCTCTCTCTCTGTAGAATAAATAAATAAAATCTTAAAAAAAAAAAAAAAAGAATGGTCAGTAAGAACGGTCTTACCACGGCCAACGGTAAGAATCTCAGCCACTTTATCAACTACCCTAAGCCTTCTTTGCTCAGTAACCTGTTGTAATAATGGTACCCCTGTCTCAGAGTCCTTCTGTGTAAAGTACTTCACACACTTTGTGCAATGCTTGGCTAAATGTGAGCTGTTATATTAACTGAGAACAAATGTTTACTTTTCTGTAGAATTGGTTTAACAATACTTTCCTCATAGGGGCGCCTGGGTGGCACAGCGGTTAAAGCGTCTGCCTTCGGCTCAGGGCGTGATCCCGGCGTTCCGGGTTCGAGCCCCACGTCAGGCTCCTCCGCTAGGAGCCTGCTTCTTCCTCTCCCACTCCCCCTGCTTGTGTTCCCTCTCTCACTGGCTGTCTCTATCTCTGTCAAATAAATAAATAAATAAATCTTTAAAAAAAAAAAAAAAAAACAATACTTTCCTCATAAACTTATGATGAGGAATAAATGACATAACATCATAGGTTAGAAAAGTAGATTTAAAAGAAACCACGGATAGGTCTTCACCAACCTCCATTTGAGTTCATTATAGCTGGGCACGTCTGGGAGTAAGAAATCAAACCAAGTCTTCAAGGAAATGGAATAGTCATTACACCCATTATTTATTTATTTTTTAATGTCAGAATCCTAAGGAGAAGTAGTTGAGTATCAGTAAAAACTGAGGGAACTATGTTGCAGAAAACATGATAAATTAAATCACCAACATTTATTTCACCTTCGACGCAGGACATAATCTGGCTTTGGCTCCCCGTAGTCGCACTGCTGGTATGGGTGCTTCGCAGATGAGCTGGGATTTAGCAAAAGTTGTCACAGGGCCAAATGAAAGCAGTGGCCCAGGATTCAGGGATCTGATACTAGTAAAATCAGAGTCATGATATGCTCCTATTTTTAAGCACGTGGTCGAAGACGAAGCCAGGGAGGCTGAGGCCTTGCTCAAGGCTTTAGTAGTCTTCAGGTTCCTTATCTGGAGGTCTAGTTCTAAGAAGACAAGTATCTGGCCTTTGCAGGTATTGGGGATAGTTCCTCTACTCCCTTTAATTGAAGATGAGACTAACGGGCAGGTTCTCAGATAAAACTGGCAGGAGGTCATTTTTGACCACCAAAAAAATATTACTCATTGATCTAGTTCATATAGGAAATTGAGGGAAACCCTAGCAGAACTGCGTGCTCTTGCAAAGGCGAGAGTTTTCCTGGTCTGTTCTGAAGAAGCATGCAGCTACTTATTCCTAGACATCTGACAGCAGGCACAGCTGAGAGGGAAACCGGGTAAGCAGATGACCAACAGGTCCCTATTCTTACTGAAGGGCAGGTGGTCGGGTGGTCATGCTACACGGAAATACAGAGCCACCGTGTTAGATTTCCCTGGGATGTGTAGGCTAGGATCAGAGCCACACACAGATAGGGATCTTTTCAAAAACAGGTAAACACTGAGAAAGTATGCTTAAAATGCAGGTGAGTCAAGTCAAAGTTAGGAATACAGGAGAAAAAAATTCAGCTAGCAACCACAAAATTAGAAACCAGAATCAAGTCAGGTAGGGGAGGAGACTCTCACAGGCTATTGAAATTGGACTCAGGAAGCAGGTTAACAGCTGGAATCCTTAGATGCCTGAACCTATCATATTTGAAGGTGTATGGCCCTTCATCAGAGACAAGAGCACAAGCTAAACCATTCCTTTGCAAATCAGCATGACTCAGCTTCCAAAATCAGCAGTGTATCTCCAAATCTCTTGAATTACTGTTAAGAAACATGACACCATTGAGAAATGATTTTCAGTTGCTTAAATTTATAAAAGAGTTAATTTGCTGAAATATATCTTTGATCATTGATGAGTTATTGAACTGCAAACCAGAATAATCAGTTATGGATAAGTAAATTGACTAGAAATTGTATCTCAGTATTTTTTGGTTTGGGTGAATTCAATGAGCTCTGTTCAATATTTAAGAACAAGGAATATACATAAACTTCACATTTAGGCCATTAGCATTTTGACAAACAATTCCTTTTTTACTTTAAATTATGAAGTTAAATTAGCACTGGTGATCTATTAACCTTCATTTGTTTCCTGAAAACTGCTAAATACTGCTTTTATGATAGAAAATACGTCAGAAACAGTTTGTTAAAAAAATCAGAGTTTGGTTTATGTTCGAAATAACTGAACCATTACATGATAGTTTGGTCATCTTAGTTAATTTTGAACTAACAATTGTTATAATTTCCACATAGTGTGCAAATCATCATTAATATAACCAGCAGGAAATAACCCTAAAATCTACTATGAAAGTGATTTAAGAGACTGTCTTTAGTCATGATATTTATTAATACAGCTCACAGGAAAGCTGAAATTTAGCAATCATCTGGTTACTTTGATTTATGTAGACAGAGAAATTATCTGGTTGTCAAATACATAACACAACTAATATTTCACTTTCTATTTTATAGACACGACTTTAATGATCTGAGCATTTTACATTCAAGTCAAGTTTGCACCTGAAATCTCTAATTCATTCCTTTTCCATTACACCTTGCACTGATAACTTAATTGCTCAGATATAAGGAATAATATAAAATGAAGTAGCTTATAGATCACTTAATGCTGATGTTAAATGGAATGTTGCCTAGTCAGTTACTTTTGACCAGGCCAAATTGGGCACAAGAAAGTGTGTCTCTATTCCTCAACAATTCCCACCCTCAGCCTGTTCTCGGTCCCTTCCCACCTCCCTAAGTTCCCTTCTCATTCGTGTCCGTTACTCAGTGTCCTGCAACTTTCTCTTCCTTCCACCAACACTTGCTCTGACACTCATGCAAAGGTATAAATAATTGGTAACAGCTGAGAATATGAGTTTCCTCAGCAGTACTTGGATTTTACGTAGGTTCTAACTTTTAAACTATAAAAATGTTGAAGGCATCAGTAAATGGGTAACAGAAGCATTTAGGCAAGATAAATCCTTGCAGTGGCCCTTGAACTTGTACCAAGTAGCAATTTGCCAAGTCTACCTGGGAGGAAGGCAGGCAAGAATTCTGTACCAATCCCCCTTCCCGTAAGACTCTACTTTGTTTTACATTACCAGAAAATATTTATTTTAATTATCTATATATTTGTTTCTATTTTTCCTGTATCGTTGTAAGGAAGGGCATGATAAAAGGAACAACATAACTAATGTATTTTTTTGCTCAATATTCTAAATTAAGAATTGAAATCACAATCTCCAGATGCCAGTTTAAATGATAAATTTTATCTTACATTGCTCATAAGGATAATATATTACTTTTGGAGTTTTTTTCCACCAAGTTATTTAGTTGAAAAAATAATTAGGTAATCACTAGTTCCTCCATGGAAAATAAATTATGTAAGTAGGCAAAATATAATTAGAAAAACAATTGGATAGCTCCACTCTAGGTTGTCTTCAGTACAATGTACAGTATGCAAATTTTCATTCATTTGTTAATTTTAGAGGACAGCATTTCAGTGCAATAATTGGAAACAGCTCATAGCCTGTTCTGTGAAGAAACAAAACATTGTTTGTGTTGGTGTCAAGTAAGTTAATTATGCTTTATAATCATCAAATGGAGCATATAATTGATTTATGAAATTCTGTTATCATTGTGCTTAGACCCTTGTTAGTAACCAAGAATTCTAGTAGTTTCTTATTATTCCTAATGTACAAAAATCAGCTGGCTATTCTATAGGTTTAAAAACAATACAATTCAGAACACTTGTACCATAACAAATAATTTAAAACAATATATTAAAATGTACAAAAACCACTGAAAAGACTTATAAAATACTGCATTTATTGTAGTAATAGTTTTGTATTTAGTAAACAACTGTGCAATTTTTCTTTATTACTTTGTAGAATTTGAGCGCACTTAAGATCAATGGCTTATATACAATTTTTATTTGTGACATAAAAACAATAAAATTTTAGCCAATCAATATTCTTTCGCTCTCTTATGTTTCAGTCTTTACAGTTATCTGAGAAATTGTCTGAAGCATTGAATGTATGTCAAATATTAAGCTGAAAACAAACAAAAAAGTTTTCAAGCAAACATGTAGATAAAAAAGGTATAAAATTACCTCCATAACTCCCCTTTATACCTCCAACCACTACCAGTACTACACACACTTTTTTTTTAGCATTTGTGGTATCATACACAGCCCTCCTAAAGCAAGAGATAATATTAAAATAAAAAGAACACTACTCCTAAATTCCCAGTCAATATAGAATTATAACCCTTCAACTTCCTGCCTTTCGATATTTATTTTTGACATATTAATTCCTCAGGTCATCTTGGACCTCAATAAATTCTATATATTTGATAAATGAATGCAAGTTTTCATCTTAAGTTTAGGTTTAAAATGGTTAAAATCTTTGAGCTATATTGATTTTTCATTAAACAAGAAACCATATCAAACATTAAAAAGGGAAATAATTTAAAATTTTTCATTTCATTTCATTATCTACATGTTTGATCATGCTTGGTATCCAGTGGGCATACTCAAAAAGTATTTCATAAAGCAATGGATTGAAAAGGGATAGGTAGAGAATGTAAATTGTATTACTTTTTAGTATTTTAGTACAAAAACAAGGTTGTGACAAACTGGGAATTTACTTTATGTTTTTAATTAAATTTTCTTAAAATGCCAATAGAATTATAACAAAATAAAGTTCTTTTCTTTGCTGCTTCCTGTCATTGTATATGCCTCATTTCAGGCATTTTATTTATTTATTTATTTATTTATTTATTTATTTATTTATTTATTTATTTAAAACAACTTTTTTCCCAGGCCCACCCTCTGCAAACCATATTTTAGGCATTTAAATTTGGGCCCTAACAAAATAAGATACCTGAATGTATTCCATATGCCAATTCCATATGACAATAGCTGGCACTAAAAAAAATGTACCCCAAAATGTTAAAATTACACATATTTAAAATTAGAGGTAGTCATAATACAAATAAGGGCCATTTAAAAGACACGTGGTATAACATAATTCAATGGGTTGAAGCAATTAGGACTTACGATGTAACAAAGCAGGCAATTCTAAATATAAAGAAATGCCTTAACAGTATTCAATAAATTACCAATATTAAGATTTTGACAAAGAGATCAATAAGTAATATGAACAATAATGGTATAGTTTTGTAAAGACTGTATGTGTTACAAGTTGACTATCACATATTGAACATTTCTGAATTAGTTTTTTGCATTTTTAATGAGCCATTTGCCAAAAATTTGCTCTGCAGGTAATTTGTATTACCTTATCTTTCTAAAATGGATTTTGAATAAAATATAAGAGCTCTACTTAAAATTCTACCTCTTCTTTTAAGTCTCAGACAGTGACTGTATGACATCTTTTACATGCTAAATCTGTCAAACAGAGATGATCTGATGTTTCTTCTAAAATTGCATATTACCTAGCACACAAATTGCTGGAAGTGGGATACATTAAATGGTGATCTTTGTCCTACATTGCAATTAATCAGTACAGA
The DNA here is from genome assembly GCF_024610735.1 of Ursus americanus. Taxonomy (NCBI): domain Eukaryota; kingdom Metazoa; phylum Chordata; class Mammalia; order Carnivora; family Ursidae; genus Ursus; species Ursus americanus. The sequence goes on from NC_142157.1 coordinate 17,341,337, forward strand.
GATTTATGAAAAGAAACCTTAGTTTCTCTTAAGTTTAATAAATGCTTTGCAGTGAATTTTTTTTTAAAGTAGGCCTTAATACCTAATCAGTTGAATTCAATGGTTAGATGTAACAGTGGATAGAGGACCTACCAAATTACCACTGCCAACTTTTATTTCTGAAGGAAGTGATCCTTGAGAGATGAGAAAGTAACTTATTTTAAACTGTATTTGCCCTTGTATTTTGGCTGCTGTAAATATCCTTCTCTAAACGGCTTTAGAGTTTGTACTTAAAAAAAAAAGTTCATGACTACATTAAAAGAAAGCTGGTGATTAAAAGTAAGATTTCTCTTGAAAGAGGGAAACACGAAAGACTGTTGAGTATATCCAAGAAACATAAGCCTGAGTCTTACACCCCATGCTCAGTTTAAAATTTCATATATCGTGAAATGATAAATGTCTATTCCAGACTAGGAATACTTTAATTTTTAAAATGTCCCATAGCCCTTTCTATCTGTCTCAGAAACAGAAGTTGAAATGTTATCTGTGAGCTAGGCCTGTAACTTGTCAATATTTTTACTTCTTATTTTGTAGAATATTCTAAAACCATTACATAACTATCTGAATTTGAAGTTTTGATGTTAGCATTTCACACACACACACACACACACACACACACACACACACGAAAAGATCACCTTAACTAAGGATGTCAAGACTGATGTTTGAGCTTAGTCATCCAGCTCTCGCTTATGGAAAACAGTTTACTACTGAAGTAACTTGAAACTTGCATTTTAATGCAACTTTTCTAATAGAAGAATAAAAGAAATCTGTGTTGTTTGCTGTTTGGGAAAGATGTTTTCTTTATGTAAACCTGTCATCTGAAAAACTAGACATATAAATAATCAGCTGTCGATAATGACTTAAATGTTATTTCAAAATTTAAAGGCCGGTTAATATAGCCATGGTAATGAACCCGGTTATAAAGTCCAAGGCAGACCCGCAAGGGGGCATGCGCCGTCGGTGGCTCTCGGAGTGACGGGGTTCGAGGGCGGGGAGGCGGGCAGCAGGGGACCTTCAAAGGCGTCAAGTTTGGGCGGCTGCGGGGTCTGAGCTTATCGGAGTACTCCGGGGACCAGTGACAGGCACAGTACTCTGCCTTTAGAGTTGGCCAGGAAAGGAGGACGCAGTGATCCGGTGGAAGACAAGAGTGAAGACGGTTCCTTTTAGGTGTAAAACCGGCGAAGCGCTGACCGACAGGCCCAAGGAAGGACATTGTGGGGCTCGGTTACCATTGCGGTGATCCCGAGTCTCCGCCTGGACTTGCTGCACTCTACCAAACTGAACGGTCTGTCGCTTCCAGCCTCAAGCCACCACACCTCTTCACGACGACGAAGTGAAGGCCCTGGTAAGTGGGAGGCGGCGGTCCCGGCCCGAGGCGCGGGGCGGTGCGGAACCCCACGGCGCGGGGGTCTCGCGTGGATGCCTGCCTCCCCCAAGGCCGCCCTGCACGGGTCAGCGCGGGGAGCCGGGCCCAGACCGGCCGAAGCCTCGGGACCCCCTCCCCTAGCCGGCGTCCTCCTAACCCGCGGGCCCTCAGAGGCTCAGGAGTGGCGGGGGCGGAGGCCCGGGAGGCTGGGGTGCGGACGCCGCGAACCTAGGGGCTTCTCTGGCGCCAGCTAGGACGTGACTTTGAGCGAAGGGCAATGTCAAGGGCAAGAGGAGCGAAAAGAGGAAGGGTGCGAAGAAAACGTGCTTTGGATGCGTTTGCCACTCGTACCACGGACCGAGATGTAATTCGACGGAAACCAGCAGTTGGGCGTCGGGAGTGAGAAGATAAGACTTTGTTTCTGGAACCGCCTTCAATTGCTCTAGAACTTAACCCCGAAGGAGCTTCGAGGCACTGACCACACCTAAAATCCCTGGGAATCGCACCACGAAGCCCGTGCCCCGGGGCCGCCTCCTGGACGGGCGCTCCGAGCCTGGCGCTGGCCGGTCGTTGCCTCGGGACCCGCCCGGGGCTCCGATCGGGCCCCGACCTTGGACGTTCTTCCGGCAGCCGGGAGAGGCCTGGCGGCCTGGGCCAGGCGCCGCGTTGGGCAGCCGGGGCTCCCAGTGGCTGAGGACCCGGCCCCCGCGGGAGCGCGCGAACGCAGGCCGCACCACCCCCGCCGCCCCGCGCAGGTGGAGGTGGCCCCGCCGGCCGAGTGCGGGCCCTGGCCCCCCGGCTCCCTCGAGGAAGGCGCTGTTTTCGGGCGCCCCTCCTCGTCCCCCCCCCCCCCCAGCGTGCGCCCCCCGCCTCCTCCCCAAGGGTTTAGTTTGTCTTTTTCGGTTTCTTTCTTCGACACTTCTCGGTTCCCCATCCCCGCGGCAGCACGCGCCCGCAGCCACCACCGTGGGCGGAACTGGAGGGCTCGGCGCCGCACCGGGGCTGCGGCGGGGCCCCGGCGGGTGTTCGTTCCCTCCCCGCCCGAGCCCGGCTGGAGGCCGACGCGCCGCCGGGAGGCGCGGGGGCGGGAGGTGCGCGGGAGGTCCCGGCCGCGGAGGGGGCCGCGCCAGGCCCGGCCGAGGACGCTCGTCCCTCCCCATCTGTCGGACCAAAGCTGCTGAAGCTGCAGAAATGTGCTGGCGCCTGTCCACCCACTGCAAACAAAACCCAACAAAAAGCGGCGAAAGGAAAAGCGAATATGGCGCTGCTGAAAATGGAGCCTCGGCATCTAGAACCTCTTTCTTTCCTCCTCTGCCTCTCACTTCGTCGATTCCCCCCCCTCCAGTCCTTCAACCTTGCGCTCCCTCGCTGTCCTCCCCGTATCGCTGACCCCACCACCCGTTTCCTTTTCTTATTCATAACCTCCTTTCCCCCGCTTTTCCTTCTTTTCTTTCCCCTCTCGGTTCCTCTTTCTCCATTTTGTGTCACAGGCGCTTTTCTTCTCAGTTCTCTTTCTGGGCTCGCACTCCCCCGCCCGTCTCACTTTTGTGTGTGTGTGTGTGTGTGTGTGTGTGTGTGTGTGTGTGTGAGAGAGAGAGAGAGAGAGTGTGTGTGTGTGTCGGGGAGCGGTGCGGAGGGTAGGGATGGCGAGGCGAGGTAGTGAGTTGGTTTGGTAAAGAGGTTTTCTTTTAGGACCAAGAATCTCCTTCACTTAGGCGCGCGCTGGCCTGGCAGCTGCAGGGAGCCTCGCCTTCCGTCACCCACGGCGCTGCTCCCGGACTCGCGCGACAGACACCCGCTCACCGGCCGCGCGCCAGCCGCCCCGGAGGAAGCTCAGAGTTGACGCCCGAGTGAATACCTTTAAAAGGAAAAAAAAAAAAAAAAAAAAGAAGTCGGCGAAGAAGAATCTGGAATCTCGCTTTCGCAGCGTTCGAAGGCTCGGCATGGTTGGGGTAGATACGGAATCTGAATCTCATTCTCCCAGGACACTTCCAAGGCCAATTTTAAGAGAAGCATGCAAAGAAGGCAGCAATGGGAATCATATTTTTTCTTGTTTTATTTTGACCAGAGGGAACCCCAGGCGCTAAGATAGTTATGTTTTTAGGGATCAGCTTCTTTGGTTTAAATTACTTTTTCTTTTACACTGACTTTGATCCCTTTAAAAAAAAAAAAAAAGGATGAACTCTTTCAAGAGACAATGCTTTGGAATAGGTAACGCCCCCAAACTGAGGTCCTCGGATAGTTTCTGTAGACGTTTTATGATTTTGAAGCTCAGGGTCTCTAAGCGCTATTCTGTGAACCGATGAGAAATACGTTGCTCTATTAAAGATAAAGCAGAAGGTGGTAGGTCCTGATTGTACTTAGGCTTCGCAGTGGCAACTCTTGGGTTTGGTTCGGTTTTTTGCTTTTGCCTGGGAGGGATTTGCCTGCGCTCTGTGTAAGGAGCACCTGAGAGAAGATGTTGCAAGTGAAGGACTTTGGTCAACACAAATGTGAAAGCATTGACATTATTTTCTGATCTGAGTGCCTCTTTTAGTCTGGGTAAAAAGATTAATCTGCCTACCGTATTTGAAAACAAAGTGATTTTGTTCCCAATATGTTTTTAAACCAGCTGTATTTCACTTTCTTCACTTTTACCAATGCATTCTCATGTTCTTCTGCTAGTTTTACCTCCTCACTGTGGTCTGTCAGAACCGTATCCTCCAGAAAAAAAACAAAACAAAACACAAATGTTCATCCCTTATGTAACTCTAATGCTCCTGGAATTATTTGAAAAGATCAAAATTTTAGAAGGAAACTTTTTTAAAAAATGTATTAGGGAATTATTTTTTGAAGGAATCTTAGAATGTTTCTTTTTAAAAGTTACCTTCCTTGGGTTTCATTAATTGCCTTTGATTATAGTTCGGTTACATATCTGACTTTCAGATTATTTCTTTGTGAAAGAAAGGAGAGAGGAAACAGGTCTTGGCAAGAAATAGATCAATGTAAGTAGGCCTTCTGAGGAGCCTAAATCTGTAGATTGATACCCTCAAAATATGTTTATCAAATTGAGTTTGGCACATGTTTTCTTCTAACTAAAATAGTTGACTTACAAGTCTTATAAAAATAGGTTAAAACTTGTTTTTAATTCAGGGTCCTGCTTTGTTTTGCTTTTCTCTTCATAGATGAGCAAATAAGATGAATCTAACTTGAAGGGTAGGTGGGTTTTTGTTTGTTTTTGTTTTTGCTTTTTCCAGACAAGCTTTCTTAAAATGGGCAAAGTTAGGGAAGTTATTAGTACCCTTTAGTTTGATTGGAATGATTCAATACTTATACCAAGTTAATCCTATTAAGATGTTATTTCCTGTTCAGGGGGGATAAATTAACGCACAACTCAGATTAATCTAGACGGACAACTTTGTATATCCTCTAAGCAATAGAGGCTAGAAAAATGTATCAGTTATCCAAAATAGGTATATATATATATATGAAGTACCAGTAATGTTCAAAGTCCACCGAGGCAATATATTGAGGAGGATACAGGTAAAACTTAGAGTCTGTTGTTGAGGAGTTTACAGATTATAAAGGAGTGATTAATTCTTTATTTCATTAAAAAAATTCATATTGAAAAAAATAACATTAAATCATGACCTGCCTCCATTCATATATTAAATTTCAGATAGATTAAAAACCTAAATTTAAAAAAAATAGAACTTCAAAAATATTGGAATGTAATACAGGAGAATATCTTCATGATCTTGGAGTAAGGAAAGGTTAAGAATGCACAATCCATAGAGGAAATGATAAATTACGTATTATATAAGTAAACTATTAACAGGAAGACTACATACTGACTTCAAAGAAAGTGATTTCCTTTTAAGGAGAAGGAAAAAAAGGAAGGAGGGGAATAGGAAGAAGTCCAAAGGGGGTGTCTCTTTGTAAAATGGTCAGAGGCAACAATAGCAAGATGTTCTCCCTTTTTGTTCCTTGTACATTTCTATAAGTTTGTTACAATTTATTTAAAATTCTCTAGCATTAATTCTTAGTCCAAAAACCAAAAAAATTACACATTTCTTTTTCTTAGCCCATAATAATCCTTGTAAGGTGGCATTCACATGTATGACAACAAAGTAAACACTCCCCAGTATTTTTCCTGTATAGTCTTTGAATGTTATAGGATGTTCACAGCAAAGATTTCCCCCCAGTTTGGTGTGTCTCTGTTGTACACTTGCTTTCTGAGTGGATTTAGTGGGAAGAGAGAAACATGTTTGAAACTATGAATCACCATAAGAGCATTTATTCTTATGTGATGAAATCCTTAAAACTGTTTTTTAAAAGTGAGCAAATTAAAACCCTTCTGTACCATCATAGAAACACTCTTGAAAAATCTAACAGTTTCAGGCCTAGCATGCAAGATTTATTATTTAGGCACGTCTAGTATTTTTGTGCAGATTAAATATCAGGAATAGGTATTTTGGAAGTACATATGTGGTCTAATTTTCTCATTTTATATGGCAAGAGTTCATACAATGTTTATTTCTACCATCACTACTTTTCATTAACAGAAGTTTTGTTTACTTGTAACTTCCTCTGGGACTATTCATATCATGGCAGCACTGAAATGATGTAACATTTCATTTGCTTTGAGACTTTATGTTTGTATTAGGTCAACAAGCACCACAAAGCAACATGGTTATTGTTTGGCTCACTCATGTGTGAACTGAGGGGGTTTACACACCAAGTGAGTCACACAGGGGGCATTGCCGATACAATCATGTCACATAAAGGTCAGAAAGTTAGACGAAGAGAAGCATCACTCTTTGGCACATGTGGATCCTGCTAATTTTGCCAAACTAATCTTCTGGAAGTTCCAAAACTTCTCAAAAACCTTCTATGACTCCCTATTACCAACAAAATTGCAGCCCAAGTCTCTTTTAGGGCATTAGAGTCCCCTGCAACCTCATTTCATTTGCATTTCCAGCCTCATTTCCAAATGCTGTCAAAAAACCTCTGTGTCCTGTAGCTGGCAATCTGTATTATTTGTAGTACGTCCATTTAAAAGAGTGGTCTGTACCTGCGGTCTCTCTTTTCCTTCTTCCTGTGTCGATAAGAATGTAACGGAAAACCCAGCTAAAATAGAAGTTTATTTTTCTTATGTGACAAGAAATCTGTAGGTGAAGATTGCTGGTGTTGTCTCGGGTTCAGTGATGTCAGACTGCTGCAATTCATTTGACCTTCACATCGTGGTTGCAAAATGGCTGCCATGACTTCAGGGATCACATCTCCACACTGGGTTCAAAGGTGGGAAGGCAGGCAGAAAGCTTATTCTTCATGAGCTTTTCTCTTCTCAAGGAGGTAAAATATTTTCCAAAATAACCCACTCAAGGATTTCCCCTTACATATCATCAGCCAGCACTTTACCATATTATCACCCCTAGGTTAGGGGCTGGGCCCGCCTTTCTACATCAAAGAGAATCTTTTCCATACCTAAATAAAACTGGAGTTGTGTTTAGCAAGGAATAAATGGGGGAATGACATTTTGGGAAGCAGTAAACACTGTCTGCCACATATTCCAGTTTATTCCCCAACGCCTGCAAACCAGCTTGTCCCTGTCACTCTCTTGAAACATCTTTAATGTCATTTATGACTTTTAGGCTTTTGCATCCAATGGACAATGTTTATTTTCTAATTTACTTGAATTTTTTGTGGGGCTCAACAACACCCTCCTTGGAATTTATACATTCATCGAATATCTACTCTTCTCCTTTGTATAGTGATGAGTATCCCCACCTGTCACCAGATATTCACTCATCACTTACTATGTATCAGACTCTCTGCTAGGTGAAGAGAATATAGCAATGAATCATGTGTAGTCTTGACCCTCCACAAGTTTATGGTCTAGTGGAGGAGACAGGTGAACAGGTAAGTGCAAAAGAATCCCTGTGATAGAATGAAATAAAATAGGGCACAAAGAAAGGAGCAGTCATTTCTGTCACTCAGGTGCTATGCTTCTTTTCAAGGAAGGGAAGGGGGTGGTACACCCATTAACAAAAACAATCTCACTGTTGGTTGTTTCCCACCCTAGAAAAATACAGATGTCTACAGAAAATGGGGAGCAGGAGAGGAACCAGGGGAAGGCTGGCCTCTTCCATTGGCCTGACAGATGTAAGTGGAATTCCAAGGAATAGCCAGCCAATTCTTCCCTTCTCTTCCCTTTCTTCCCTTCCCTTCCCTTCCCTTCCCTTCCCTTCCCTTCCCTTCCCTTCCCTTCCCTTCCCTTCCCTTCTCTTCTCTTCTCTTCTCTTCTCTTCTCTTCTTTCTCTTCTCTTCTTTCTCCTCTCCTCTCCTCTCCTCTCCTCTCCTCTCCTCTCCTCTCCTCTCCTCTCTCTCCTCCCCTCCCCTCCCCTCCTCTCCTATCCCCCCTTTTCTTTTCTTTTCTTTTCTTTTCTTTTCTTTTCTTTTCTTTTTTCTCTTTCCTTTCTTTTCTTTCTTCAGATTATCCAACTCATACAGAATCCACCCACTACAGGGATTATGGAGTGACTTCCCTGTTTATTTACTTCATCCTGCATTCTGTTGAGGGGACCAGGTCTCACTCCTAGACCCTGGGTAGACCATGTCTCTAACTCTCTTGGACGTCAGAGCCTAACCACTCAGGTTGGCAGGAAGGACATATTTGGGGAGACACAAGCCAATTTGGTTGAGTTGTAGAGTGGGACTAGGGGAGAAGAAAAGGCATGACAAGGAGAGAAATGAGGCTAGAGAGGTGGATAAGGGCCAGTTCATGCTATGCTGAGGGGCTTGAACACATTCGGTAGGTCATAGATTCCCAAACTTTCTTAGTTCACTGTACCTTTAGTGTCTCCATAATTTTTTCATAATGCCCCAGGCCAAAGGAAATACCCAACAGTTCTCTTCATTGTTATACAACATAGTTATGTTCAAATGACATAGTTCATATGGTGTCTAATATTGTTGAATTTTCCTCAAAAATTAAAAATACCCTGCTGTAATGCCATGAGTTCACTATGGCACCCTAGGGTGACTCAGTGTACACTTTGGGAACCATGATATAGGTTATCAATTTTTTTTCATTTGGCAAATTAAATATTCAATTTTGTGTTTTAGAAAGATCACTCTTCCAAGTGGATTAAAGGGTTGATTGGAGTAAAAACATGATAGGAGGTAGGGAGACCATGAGTTAATGGTAGCTGTGTAGGAAAGAAATGATCAGGATATAAAAGGAGGTGAATTAATGAGTATGTTATTGGATCTGAAATATGTTATGGTGGTAGAATGGGTAGGATCACTTTATCAATTGATTTTGGGAGAGAGAAAGAGTCAGGGTGATTCCTAGTTTGTAAGGTTGGGTTAAAGGGTACATGATAGTAGGAATATAGGAAAAACATATCTTGGGAGGAAGAGTTCCTTTTTTTCCCCATTTTTTCATGGAATTTGAGATGTCTATAAGGACAAGATGGCTATATCATGTTGGACATCAGGAACAGATCTGAAAAAGAAATATAAATTGATAAGCATCAATATATTGAGTTGACAACATGAGAGTAAATGAGGTTCCTCAGGATGAGTTGTAGACTAGACTAGAAGAAGCACGCCCGTATGGAGAGTCAACAGAGGAAGAGGATCCTGCAAAGGAGCTGGAATGGAGAGAGGTGTCATGCAGCTTGTGTAAGGCAACCTGTTTTGATGAAGCCAAGGCTCATCCCCCACTATTATTCTGTTGTTTTAGATATGACGGTTTTGTTTTTGTCTTTGTTTTTTTCCTCTTCTGGGGCCCCCTGAGTAGAGCTTCTCAGAGGCAGAATCACAGAGAACTATGCATGGGCTTCATTCTGCAATGGGGACTGTGGGAGGTGAGGTGTGAGGGCAAGGAGCAGGGAGGATGAGTAGCATACGATAAAGGGAGGATTCTGCGCGGTGCCACCTCAGTCCTATGTCCAATGAAAGCCATTTCTGGATCCCCAGGAAAGAAGCACCATTTTAATGCCCACATCTTAAGAAAAAATAAAGCAATGGTCTGTTTGCAGAATCAAATGCAAGACAGTGATAAAATAAGGACTGGAGAAAGGCCATGCCATCTGACAATTTGGAGGGTCTTAGTGACTTATCTAAATACCTTTTTGCAGTAGAGGGAGGCAGAAACCTGAGGAGCTCAGGGAATAGCAAGGGAGATAGTCATATAAATAAATACTAACAGTGTAACATAATAAGATATAATGTTTTGTATCAGACAGGTTAACTGTCTTCTACTTCTATATTCACTAACCTCTTCTTATCAGCGCTTGTCACTAGTAGAATGATCTCTGGCCACTCTGAAACATCTATCCCCAGGGTTCCTTGCTAGTTCCTTCCTTCTCTCTGCTTGCTCTTCCTAAGCAATCCCATCCAATCTTAGGGCTTTAACCAACACCCACAGACCCATGATTTCTCAATTTATATTTCTAGTTCCCTGACTTTCTGAGCTTGAGTTCTATGTTTCCAACCATGTGCACAGTACTGGGCATAGGCTAGGGAGCCAATCAATATATACTAATTAATTTAAAGGTTGATCCTAAATAAATTGAAGATACAGAAGTAAACTTAAATATCAAGTCACTGCATTTTGCACAGTGAGCAGGCAGGGAAATGTTTCCCGCCGAATTTGTCAGAAAATTTCAACAATTAACTAGAAACTACATGACAGTTTCAGCATGGGAATTGGGTTAGATCCAGCTAGTCACAGTGAATTAGTAGATTAAAAGACACAGATTTGCAAATCAGAATGCAGATTCTGTTGCTAATTTTCAGCAATGTTAGCTAATTCTCTGTGCTTCGTTTCCACACTAGAAAACAATTCAAAGGCATGGTTAAGCTTCCTGTTTTTATTTATTTATATTGAGATGCAATTCACATACCAGGAAATTCACCCCGTTAAAGTGAACAATGCAGTACATTTATAGAGTTGTGTAACCACTGCCACTATCTAATTCCAGATGACTTTCATCACCCCCAGAAGAAGCCCCATGCCCATCAGAGTTGCCCTCCCTTCCTCCTTTCCCCAGTTTCTGGCTTCTGCTTTCTGTCTGTATGGATTTGCTAATTCTGGACATTTCATATAAATGGAATCGTACAATATGTGGTCTTTTGTGTCTGACTTCTTTCCCTTAGCTTTAAACCAACCAACCAACCAACCAACCAACCAACCAACCAACCAACCTTAGCATAAAGTATTCAAGTTTCATTCATCTTACAGCATGTATTAGTTCTTCTTTCCTTTTTATGGTGAAATCATATTCCATTAACTCGACATACCACATTTTGTTGATCAATTCATCAACGGATGGACTAGGTTCTTTCCACCCTCAAGCTATTATGAATAATGTTTCTATGAACATTATTCTCCAAGTTTTTGTGTGGCTGTTTCCAATTGTCTAGGAGTGGAATTGCTGTGTCTCATGATGACTCTATGTTTAACATTTTGAGGCACTATCAACTTTTCCAAAGTGGTTGCCTCACTCTATATTCCACCAGCAATGTTTAAAGGTTCCAATTTCTCTACATCCTGGTCAACACTTGTTATTTTCCATCTCTTCTATTATTGCCATATTGTATTTATGAAGTGATATCTCACTGCAGTTTGATTTGCATTTTCCTAGTGACTAATGATATTGAGCAATTTTTCATGTATCTGTTGACCAGTTGTATATTTTCTTTGGAGGAATGTCTACAAATCCTTTCCCATTTTTAAATTGGGTTATTTTTCTTTTTATTATTGCATTTTAAGGTTTCTTTATATATCCAGATGTTAAATCCTTATCTGATATCTGATTTGCAAATATTTTCTCCTATTCTGTGGGTTTTTCCCCCCACTTTCTTGATAGGGTCTTTTGAAGCACAGAAGTTTTAAATTTTGATGACATCAATTTACCTACTTTTTTCTTTCATTGCTTGTGCCTTTTTTAAAAAAGAAATTATTGCCTAAACCAAGGTTATAAAAATTATGGCCAATGTGTTTTTTTTTCCTACCAGTTTTAAACTCTTACATTAATGTCTTTAATGCATTTTGAGTTAATTTTTATATATGGTGTGAGTTAGGGATCCAATTTCATCTTTTTTCATGTGGATATGTATTTGTCCCATTTGTTGAAAAGACTAATTCTTCTCTATTGAATTATGTTTACACCCTTGTTGAGAAGCATTTGGCCACAGATGTATGGGTTCTCATTTCTATTTCATTGATCTCTATGCCTATGCTTCCTATGCTTATGCCAGTACCACAACTACATTCCAAAACAGTTAAGTGAATTGCACTGAAGAAATTCTTATTCTCAAATTCCTTGGCAATTCAAGGGATTTTGAGTCTGGATTTTCTTTCAAAACTTTTTATGATTTTATTTATTTATTTGACACCCAGAGAGAGAAAGAGAGCACACAAGCAGGGGGAGCAAGAGAAGGGACGGGAGAAGCAGGCTCTCTGCTGAGCAGGGAGCCCAATGCCAGAGAGCCTGATATGGGGCTTGATCCCAGGACCCTGAGATCATGACCTGAGCTAAAGGCAGATGCTTAACTGACTGAGCCACCCAGGTGCCCCACTTTCATAACTTTTTGAAAAGGAAATTTTCATGTCAACGTCTCCCATCTAAAATAACTAAATTGTATGCATAAATCTAAATTTAAATGCTCCTGGCAGGGAACTTTTATATAATTCTACTTATGTTGATGATGTGGGCTTTGGCAATCTCTATCTCTCTGTGTTCTGTGAAGCAGTTGAAAAGCCAGTTATGGGGGTACCTGGCTGGCTCAGTCTGTAGAGCAGACAACTCTTGATCTCAGGGTCATTGAGTTTAAGCTCCATGTTGGGTATTGCACCTACTTAAAAAAAAAAGTCAATTATGAATTGAGGTATTCAAATTCCTATTGCTAGAATACTTAATGTTAATCTAACCTAGAAGATAGTATTTAATCTCAGACAAAACCCTTCAATTTATTAATTTTAGAAAAAAATATTTGTTTATCCTGTGGACTTAGACTAAGGATCTAAAATGCCTTTGTTCTGAATATAAGAATTCTTAGAAGCCAAAAATTTCTTGACTCCAGCATGATAGAATCTGTTGATTCAATTTTAGTCTCTGTATTTCTGTTATTGATACACTTAATTGGAAAAAAAAAGTGTAAGAAATATTCCGTAGGTAAAGAAAATAGGAGAGCAAGGAGAAACTCACATGAAGGGGGAAAAATAATTCTCTTGGACTGCCATTGACCTTTGTAACAGACTGTTTAAATACAACTTTTAAAGAAGTTAAAAAAAGATCTTTTTCCTTAAAATAAGGAAACACTTTTTTCCTTAAGGAAAAAGATCACAAACTCTTTTTTTGTTTTGACAAAAGGGAGCGCTTAGCACAATGTTTCTGTTGAGATCACTGGTTGAATTGTGTGTGGATCTCCTATTATCTCTGAGAGGATTTTTTATTTTTGTGATTATTTAGACGGTGCTAAATCTTTGAAAAATCTCTGCTCCTTATATTTTATTGGTCATGCTTAAGAACCGTGTGATGGAAAATTTTTATGTGTCAGTTTGACTGGGGTATGGGATGCCCAGAGAAGCTATGAAAACATTATTTCTGGGTGTGTCTGTGAGAGTGTTTCAGGGGAAATTAGCATTTGAATGCTTAGACTGAGTAAAGAAAATCCCCCTTACCACTGTGGGCTGGCATCATCCAATCTGTTGAGGTCCTGACTAGAGCAAAATGGCAGACGAAGGCCAAATTTGCTCTCTCTGTAAGCTGGGACAGCCGTCTTCTCTGCCCTCATATTTTGGCATCCTGGTTGTTAGAGCCTTTGTGTTTGGACTGGAACCACCAAGCCTTCTGATCTCCAGCTTGCAGACAGCAGACTATGGGACTTCTCAGCCCTCATAACCCTGAGAGCCAATTCTTCATAATAAATCTCTTTCTATATATCTGTATATATCCTACTAGCTCTGTTTCTCTGGAGAATCCTGACTAATATAAACGGTGGAAGGTGACTCAGGCTAAGAGGAGGCACACTTGGCTACACCTTGACACATGCCAGCAAGTCTATGTGAGTCTTAGTTTTGCAGTCTTAGATAGTCCAGTTTATCTGTTCACCAAGAGGCTAACAGGTGTGGAAGACTTGATTCTTCATAACCAAGTATGTAACAGATTGGGTTTTTAAACTACAAAACTCAATGACCATTCATCAAGGGCTCTATCTTACCAAAGAATCGGAATCAGCCCTGTGCAATGGTTATTCCCCTTTCTGATGGGTATTTCTCAGGAGATAATGTGTCAGATCAGAATTATTTAGTGAATATGTAACTGAAACTAACTAAAAAGATACAGTTCAGGGGTTTCTAAATAAAAATTTAAATTATTTCAAGAATATTTCTGTTTAAATAGTTGAGACTATCCTTATGGTATGATGTGGAAGGATACTGAGAAGTTCAGTTTCTGCCAAACTCATGATAATATCACCCATCTTTGTGCTTGTTCTAGCCTATTTTATTTTATTTTATTTTATTTTTTTACCGGTGTTTCAGATTGATGTTACAGTGACCAGTTTACTAAATGTGTTAGAGGGAGCAAAAGTACCTAACCTGAATCTAGTCATGAGGAAACACCAGACAACCTGACATTTAGAGACATTTTACAAAAAACTGGCTTTTACTCTTCAGAAATGTCATGATACGCAAGAGAGAGAAAGAGGGACAGACACAGGAATAGTTATAGATTTAAAAAGACTTAAGACATGATAATTGATGCAAATCATGATCTTGGATTTTCTTTTGTAATAAATGACGTTGTTGGGACAATTGGTGAAATCTGAATAAGGTCTATATATTAAGACCTAATCCTAGTAATGCTGTATCAATGTTAAAATGCTAACTTTGATCATTGAACTGTGGTTATATAATACAATTCCTTAATTCTAGGAAACACACTGAAGTATTTATGGGATATCATATCTACAATTCACTCTTAAACAAATGAGGAAAAAATATTGAGAGAAAGAAAGAGAACAGGATAAAATCAATGTAGTAAGATACTCACACTTGGAAAATCTGATTGAGTTCTTTGTGCTACTCTTGCAGCTTTTATTTAAGTCTGAAATTATGTCAAATAAAAAAATTAATTAATGGGAGATTTTAAAGTTTCCAAATTGTTAAAGATAAATTTAACTATATAGTACAAGAATTATTGTGTAATAATAATAAAAAAAATGAGGCAGCATAGCCTAGTGGTTAAGAAAGCAGTGTGGAAAAATTTGCCTCGATTGGAGTCCTTGCTCTGTTGCTTACAGTTCTGTGATTTTGGGTAAATCACTTAACTTCTTTTATTTTTTTATTTTTATTTTTTAAATTATTTTCTCTCTTTTCTTTTTTTTTAGTCTCTTTTTAAATTTTATTTCTTTATTTTTCTTTACAAACCCTTGTGTCAAGGGCTAAATCACTTAACTTCTAAGGTTTCCTCTTTGTTAGACAGTGATGATGAAAATGGGACCTACCTCACAAGGTTATTATAAAATTCAAATAAGTAAATACCTGTAAAGGACTTGGAAGAGCACCTGACACAAAGTGTTGTATTCATGTTTGTTGAATGAATATATTTAGAATAGCACTTTGGCCTTAATTGTCTCGAAATTACCTTTAGGAATAGCAGTATTTTTTTTAAACATTAAACATTTTTATTTTTAATTTATTTTTATTCTTAGAGGTTTTATTTATTTACTTGCTTAGTTAATTAGAGAGTGCAAGCAGGGGGAGGGGCAGAAGGAGAGGGAGAGAGAGAACCTACCTCAAGCAGACTGCGCTGAATACAGAGCTCATCGTGGGGCTCGATCCCACAACCTGAGATCATGACCTGAGCCAAAACCAAGAGTTGGACACTTAACCTACTGATCCACCCAGTTGCCCCTAAACTTTAAAAACTTTTAAAAAGTTTTCTAGAAACAACTGATTTGGACTCTTATTGTCTCTTCTTGGACCAAAGTGAGATTTCTGTCTTGTCCCTTGATAATCCCCTGTACTAGTTTTTTGGTCTGCTTCATTATTAGGAACCTGTCGACTCTGCTAATATTTTACAAAAAAGTATTTACTATAGTTCTTTCATTTTCATTATTTATTTTCAATTATTCAATACGTTTATTTAACATACTAAGTCAAGTGTTACAGGAAGTATAAAGATGGATCACATTTCTTTCTTTTTTTTAAAATTTATTTATTTGACAGAGAGAGCACAAGCAGAGCCTGACATGGGGCTCAATCCCAGGGTCCTGGGATCATGCCCTGAGCTGAAGGCAGACACTTAACCAACTGAACCACCCAGGCGTCCCCATAGATGGATCACATTTCTGACCTCAAGGAGAACATGAATCAGAATGGGGCATTAAGTAAGTTACAAAAATGGCTACAATAGAATGCGAGGTTTGGAGATGGAGAAAGTACTAGACAGTTTACAAGAGGGAAAGATTATATCTAGTTTGAGGGAGCAGGAAAGGTTTCATAGAGGAAAATTCTTTGCTATAAGAGGCCAAAGAAAACATAAAGCTTTAACAGGCAAGATGGCAAAGGGAGGGTATTCTATACAGAGGGAGGAACAAAAAATGAGGCACAGCGACAAGGACCAGCAGGTGGTACCCTGGACAAATTATTTGAAGTTTAAATAGATTCAGAGTTTAAATATTAAACCACTGTAAGCATTAGTTTTCTTATCCGTAAAATGGGCATAACAATAGTATCCACCTTACAGAGTAGATGAGAGATAACTGTAATGCCTATGTCTGATAGTAAATGGTCACTCAATGTTATTATTTGGGGTACACATTTGTTGGAGACTGTCTGCAAGTAAGGAAGCATAAGGTAAGGTGCATTGAATGTACTGGGTTAATATTGAATGGTGGGAATGAGGAGACAAATGTGAACGTTGAGAGAAATTAGGAAGGTAGAATCTATCTATCCAAAGGTAAGAAATAAAAGAAAGGAAACAGAGGATGCCAAAGGTTCAACTTGGACTGCTAGAAGAGTAGAAGTGTCCTTAAAGGGCCACCATCTACCTTTTCAAGGGCCAGAAACTCATAAGCTCATCCCCCATAAATGCTGGACACTGGCTGGTACTTTATTCATGTTATCACATATTTGAAAAATATCCTTTTCATGGAATCATACTTTAAATATACAAGAGCACTTGCTTTTTACACTATTCTAGGGTGAATCCTTTTGTGGTGCTGTGAAATTTTTTTTTTTAATACGGATTTATTTGAGCTTGCTTTGTATATATGCACACACATACATACGATAGGAAGATGATAGATAGATAGATAGATAGATAGATAGATAGATAGATAGATAGATGATAGATAGAGAGATAGATAGATGCTATGGTTAACTATTCATTGAGTAGCTCATTGAGAACCAGCTCTTTCAAGGTACAGTCATTCTAATGATTTAGTTGACTTTAGTTCAAGGTTTCCTATTCATTTTCTGGAAAGTAGCTGCAAGGAGGGAGCTCTTCCTGGGGTATTGGTCTGCACCCTACCTCCTATACCTGAAACTATAGTGGAACTGTGGAAATGGGGGGCAGTGGCATCACCCTTATATCTTTCACTCTCCCCTTACTGGGAACATCTGGCACCCACTAGAACTGTGACAGTGACTGGTGTTTCTCCAGAATAAATCATCTTGGCCTTAATGACCAGAGGTTTAGATCCTCTGGTTTAATCTAAGTTGTACCTTCTGATTGCATTAAGATAAGATTTTTTTTCTTCCCTTTCTTTAAAGCAGAATTATAGATCTTTGGAAAATGTTAATAGTATGTCTGTATAACGTTTTAAAAGTGAAGGAAATATATTCATGCGTTATTTTGCAATACCTCTGTGGATTAGGCAGTTCAAAATGATAGACATTCTAGAGGAGGAAGTAGAGGAACACTTACTCCAAGCCAGGCAATAGTTAGTACTCTTCCTTCTCTGTCTTGCTACCTTGCTGAACTCATCCCACACTGGTTTTGTCTTCTCTTTCTGAGTTCCTCAGCTGATTGACCCTTTCCTCCCACCCTGAGGTAGTTCCCAGCTGGGGAATTGAGTCTCCCTGTGGCATCTGTTAATCACCTTTATTCTTTTGAAGGAAGTGAAAAGAGGATATCGTTCTGATTTTTTTAATGTTAATTTTTAATAGGTAAATTCGGAATGATAGGTAAGACTGCCAATTTATCAGCACATTCACTGTGTAGATGGCATAGCAAAAAACTATTGCCTCAAAGTGTTTCTGTGAAAATATCACAGGAAGTAAAGGGCTGTGGCTTTTTTATTAACAGTGTCGTGGTCAAGAAATGGACCATGGGGTAGAACCTATCAAAGTTACTGAGATAACTGTAGGGTTATCTTCCTGGAGAAGTTTCCTGAGTAGACAGAAGAAAGCTAAAATCCATGTTCTCCCCCAACACCCACCATTTCTAGCTGGATCCAAGATTCTTTTGGTCTGAACACAGTTGAAATCATCAATACTGTGAGTGAATAATACTTCCCCACTAATGAGAAAAGCAATGATTAAAATTTCAGATCTGTATTATTTGGCAAAGCCATAAAAATGATTTCCATATACAAAAGAACGTTTCATGAAGAATTAACTATATTTTTAATAACTTTCATCAAAAGCACTAGGTAGAGCATCAATATATTATTTCTGCCTCTTTTTACCTTTTCTCTTAAATCATGTCTATTAAATTAAAAATAAAATGGAGATAATTATCTGAATAATTTCACAAAACTTTCCAACAAAGTGACACAATTTTAAAAATGATGAGAAGGACACCGTATTCTAATACACCTTTCTTAACGTTCTTAGTTTGTGAGCAGACCCAACTTAACAGTCAACCATGGAAGCAGTTATTCTCCGTGAATAGTGTTTTGGATCCAATAGCGTTTTGGACACTGCTACTGGCCTACTACACTGGTAACTGACTCTTAGCAGTTTCGAATGGGAATGATACTTTTTGTGAATAGGAAATATAGTTTAAGCTTGACACTGGTTGGAAGGGTTCAACTCTACTATAAATAAGTTTTAAAATATGATTTCAGGGGCCCCTGGATGGCTCAGTCAAGTGTGGGACTCTTTTTTTTTTTTTTAAGATTTTATTTATTTATTTGACAGAGAGAGAGAGACAGCCAGCCAGCGAGAGAGGGAACACAAGCAGAGGGAATGGGAGAGGAAGAAGCAGGCTTCCAGCGGAGGAGCCTGATGTGGGGCTCGATGCAGGGTTCCATGAGGGGCTCGATGCAGGGTTCGATCCCAGAACGCCAGGATCAGGCCCTGGGCAGAAGGCAGATGGTTAAGGACTGAGCCACGCAGGCGCCCCAGGTGTGAGACTCTTGATACCAGCTCAGGTCTTGATCTCAGGGTCATGAGATCCAGCCCCACATTGGGCTTCCTGCCCATTGCAGAATCTGCTTGAGATTCTTTCTCCCTCTTCCTCTGCCCCTCCCCCTGCTCTCTCTCTAAAATAAATAAAATCTTTAAAAAATGTGATTTCAATGGCTTTGAAAATTGGTCTCAGAGTTCTCCTGTTCTTAGTGACACTTGGTTTAGCACTCTCTTTTGTTTCCTGATGCCACAACCTTCCATTTATGGCAATAATTTCTCTAACTCACTGGATTTTTAAAAAAAATTCTAACTGGGCTTTTCATTTTTAGCCACTCAGTCACCATCTTTCTGAAATACAGTCATTCAAAAGAATTAAGGTCATGTACAAGTGTGTTAATGGGAATCCTGTGAGTTGCCTATTCTGCTGGTATGAAGCTGGAGGCACATTATCTGAAAGCACTGGATTCATGATACCTGGAAGGTCTATAAATCAACGTGGTCCATCTTGCCTTGTCTGTTAAGACAGGTGGATCCCATTTGCACAGATGTTCTTTCTCTCTCTCTCTCTTTTCCTCTCTAAGAAGGAAATAAAATATATAGGCCCATTAATCTGCGCAGGTCAGCCTCTTTGATAGGGCACATTCTTGGAAAAGGTAAAGTTGTAGTTCAAATGTGTATGATATACAAAAAGGGGACAAAATTCTCAGTCCTTTTCACTTTCAGCAATTATAAAGACCTAAGTATTAATGATGCTATAAGAATTGTTTATCTTAGGTTATCCTGAAATTTAAGAAAAGATAATATATATTTCTAAAATTAATCCAGTAGGCTTACCTTAGCTTTAAAAACTGGGCATAGATATAAGGCCTAAGATTAAATAATCACAAAGATTTAGATGACAACGCATCCTTTTATTTTTGTAAGGAAACATTTTACATAAAATATATGTTTAATATAGATCATTGGAGTAAAATATTGAGATTTCATTTCATATGTTTAATATTTACATGTTCTTTTGAAGTATTTTCAAGTGAAGACACCAAAAAGAAAAAAAAAAGCAATGCTAATGAACTGTGGAAAAAGCCATTCATTTTATTAAAAATATTAACAACTACAGAACCAGACTTGAAGACTGAGTTTTAAAGCAAACGTGGTATTCACATAGACACATAGTTAGCATGCAAATTAATATTCCTTTTTGAATTAGTTTTTCTCATCAACCGTTTCTCTTCACCTCTCTTTTTAGGAGTTAAAATGTTTGTATGATGACTGAAGTGAGGAAAAGAGATTGGAGCAAAAATATTTATATGAACAGAACTGTTTCTAGTATTATTTTAAGCAGGAGAGTAAATATTGAATGAAGGGGTGGTGAGGTACCTCCTTGCAAGTCTGTTCTAACTGAATAGACACAGGAACAATAACAGGGGAAAGGACACTCATCCTGGTATTCATAGAAGAAAAAACCAGTGTGAGGGAGCTTTAGCTCACATTAACAGGTGCACACAATACAAATGAAGTTTTATCATATGTGAAAGTAGCATCACAGATGAAATAAAACTCATATGTTCTTTATAAGCGCTTCTTGGTTTTTTTTTTTTTTTTGGCTTTTGTTTTTATCAAATTCAGAATTTTCAAGTGCACTCCTAAAAGTTTGTTGAAAGAGGAGTGGTACAGCTTGGTGTGAATTGACAGCTGTTTAATATCCCAGAGCTTTCAAAGAATTCTGCTAATTGGTTCCAAAGCCAATTTAAATTGTCTTATCAAACCACAGGAACTCAAAATGTTGATTGGACTGAGGCGTGTCGCGTACAACTTCTATAAATCATGAAACGAATTCTTTCTCGAGGGATTCTGGACAGAGCAATACAGTAACTGCTAAACATTTAAATACAGAGTTGTCAAGTGAAAACTAGGAGTTATTTGAGGAGAGAAGGGGGAAAAAAAAGAGTGTTTAGAGCTTTGAAGAGTACCTCGAAAGGCATCTGGAAATATTCACACAAAAGGAAAAATGTTCATTTAGAGTATATATAGAGATGTAGCAAGTTTGCCAACAGGGTTTCTGCGCTAGGGATTTTCAGGAGTTAGTCATAAATCATACTTTTTTCTTCTTTAACTTCTCTTTCCTCAAATTGGGTTATAAATACCTTGCGAAACGTGCCTTTCAAGGCGCACGGCTCAAATGTGTGCGCGTATAGGCTACATCTAGGGAGAACGAAGGGCGATTCAGCAATGAACTAGAATGCACGGGGCTAATAGTGTTACTGTAGCTTTTTCCTAGTGCTCTTTTCCAGTAACAAAATGTTAACGACAGATAATTGCACTATCGGTTAGTACGTGGCAAACAAATAGGGATTACATGTATGTATTTAATAATACCTGAAAATAAAAATAAAGAAGGCAAATAGACAATTCAGATGACCTTGTGAATGCTACAGCAGTAAATCATGAAGATTAGCGAACAAAACACTGGACAAAGAGTTTGAAACAAAAGGAAAAGTTCTCAACTCACAAGATTAAAATTTTTGTTTCCCTATAGAAGGAAACATCAGAAATAGTCATCTTCCTGAAACAGAACGTTCCAAACGGGAGTTGGAAAGAAACGACGGTATTTTAACACACGTTGCAATCTGAAATTCTGCTCGCTTTTGCTGTTTTATAGTTTTTCAATATGCCTTAAAGATAGAAAATAAAATTAAGAGGGTTAAATATTTTGAATAGAAAATTCTGATTTTAAGAATACGAATCAGGAAACAGTAAAGAAAATAATATTAACATACTGCCTTTATAATTCTCCATAAAGGCTATAGTTGGAGATGGTAATGGCATCGAAGTCTCTGTGGCGCAATCGGTTAGCGCGTTCGGCTGTTAACCGAAAGGTTGGTGGTTCGAGCCCACCCAGGGACGACTTCCAGTTTTACAAGTTTGTCGCCGGAACTTTTGCACAATTCTTGGGAGTTCAGACCTACGGACTACGCGGAGGTCGCTATCCAGGGGTTGAGCGAAAAGAAACCGCCGCTCTCACTTCGCCGCCCACCCTGCGGGCGGCTCTTCAGCTTCCGGGAGCGCTGGAGGCCCCTCCCCCAGCCGTCCCCGGCTCCCGGCGGGCAGGTGGGCTCTTCCTGACCACCCCCCTACCCCGGGGGTGGGCGAGAGGGTCCAAAGCCCTAAAGCTCCCGCATCCTTTCACTTCCAGTCTCTCAGTTCCCAAACTCAGGCCGCTGAACGCCCCGAGGGGCCGTCGTCCTCCTCGCTCTTTCCCGGATTCAGCCCAGGCCGCACAGGTCCCTTCCGCGCCTCGCCAGGTTCCCGTGGGCCCCGCCGTGCCGGGTGCGGGCAACGGGCGGCGAGAGCGCGCAGAGGCCCGGCGGGCGAGCCCCTCAGCCGCGCGCGCCGCCGCGCCCGGGTCTCGAACCCGCCGCCGCCGCGCCCCAGAGGCCTCCGCGGCGGGCCCCCTGCCCCGGCTGCTCTCGTTCCGCGTCAGGACCCCTGAAATGTCAGAGGCCGCCTGCATGTATGTATTTAAAGGGTGCCAAGTTCAGGCTGTACATTGATTTAAAACTCTTCACGTTTTTTTCACACTCATGTCGAATCGTGCCACGTTTGTCTCGTCCCCGTCAGCGTAAACATACACTCCCGTGTCCTAGCTTCAACATTGACTCTGCGGTGTGGGTGAATTCAGAAATGTTTGTTATGAAGCCTTTGTGTGGACACTATTGTAAGAGCATTTCTGTGTTATATTTTACTTTTTATACTAATGTGCCAGAATTTTATAGAGAATGGAATGGACCTGCAGCATTTCCCATCTATTCAGAAGGGAAGCAAACCTGTGTGTTGTTTTAACAACTGCGTGATTGTGTTAAACTTCAGAAAAAAATTATGAGAAAGATGAAAAGTGAAACTGCTAACATATTTTGATTCGATAAGCGTGTACCATTTATTTCACAAAATGCAAAACTCTCTCAAAATAGTTACCTTATCCTTCATTCTCCAAATATAGGCTGCGTTTGAGAAGTAATCATAGTTTCTTCATAATGATTGTCTTGGGTCTAGATTACAGAAATTTGAAAGATGGGTCTGGAGAAAAGTGATGTTTTATTCCTGCAAATGAGTAGTTATGCTCTTCTTTATGTTTTCCTCCAGGTGTACGTGTTAATAAAGGCTAACATTTATTTAGTCCTGGCCAGTCACTGCTCTGAGAGCTTTCACGGATGAATGTGTGCGATCCTCACAACCCTTCCAGGTAGGTCCTTTTGTTGCCACTATACGGATGAGCCACCCGAAGGAAGGTACAATGGAGTAATTTGCCCGAATTTGCAGTGAGTCACCAGCTTGGTACAGATTTGACCCAGGCAGTCAGGCTCCAGAGTCCATGCTCCGCACTGCTGTACGACCTCCTCTAACATAGAGCTACTTGATTAATTAGTTAATTTAAAACCAAAGGTGATATTTTTAATTAGTTTTTATGAAGTTTCATTAATATTTTGCTCCAAATCGCATGAAGGGGAAAAAAAAAACCACTGAACATTCATAGAATACTAAAGGGCATTGTTAAATTACACATTCATTGTGCTGCTTAATTTTATTGAAATGAAAACTGTGTAGGAACATGAAATCTTAATGTGAAACGTATCTTTGGGAAACAATTTGATAGCATTTATGGGGAGAAGGCAAGATTAGAAATTAAGAAAAGCTGGAATAGCCCAGGCGAAATATGGAAGAGGGATAGAAAGAAGAATAGATTTCAAGCAATGGGGGTTAATCTAGAGCCTAAAGGTTCTTGGACCCCAGGCTGTTGTTTGGCATTTGGGATACCTGTTGAGACCTTGATTTCAAAGACACCTTCATGAGATAGTAACAAGGTTTGCACTGGACAGGTGCCGAGGTGGCAGTTTTAAATTTGATCCTAAATTTTTAAGTATGTTCTATTTCACCCTATTTCGGGGATTAATAGGATTTAGAGGCCAGAAAATAAAGAGGAAGGATTAAATGAGAATGGAAGTGGGGCGAGGAGTGCAAAACTGCCCTCTAACGTAAGTAGTTGATTTTATTACATGGGCAAACGCTTAGCACATTTTCTTGTACTCACTGTTGCTTACAGATAAAACAGGTGGAAGCATTTTAGAAAAATTGCTTAAACATTTATGGATGAATTGCCTTTGTAAAATTTTAATGTGTGTTGGTTATAGACGTTGCAATAAATACCATTTCTGGGGAGCATTATTTTGTTCTCAGTTTCTTGCTTGGTTCTGTAATACCAGCCAAGCCCAGAAATGTGTCGAGATTGTTTAGAGCCTTAATTGAAGACCCAAGACCATTTAAAAGGCTGTGTCAAGCATCTGAGTATGTAAATATGTTCCTAATACTGTTAGTAAACAGTTGTATGTTTAAACTTCAGGTATAAAATTGGAGGAAAGTGCAATAAAAGGTGAAACAAGTACTGTGGTTTACAAACTTATTAGAGGAGGTAATATTCATATAACTTTTAATAATTAATAATTTAAAATATTTTTTACATGGCAGCATTTTTCAGGATAATAGGGGTTAGGAGGAAGCCACATGGTTACCATGTCTCCGTTTTCATTTCTAACACCTGTGTCTGATGCCATACGATACAAGAGTTGGGGGGAAACACTTTTAAACTTCCAAAGAAACACAAAGGCCTTGTTTCTGCATACCTAATACATCATAATGAGTAATGCTAACGTGAATTTTAATTTTATTTCTTGGAATTTTGGTGGGCACGAGGCCTAAAATGTTTAGTTTATAGCTACAACCTGCAGAGCAGGAATACATTGGTGGTAGAATAAACTGTGATACATTTAATTAGAAAATAGTTTAAGGAGTTGAAACCTTTTAAATAATTAAGAATGTTAATTTTGTCAAGCGCAGCATTTCATTTGTAGTGTTTCAGGTTGAGCCCCTTTGGTAGTATCAGTGTGTTCTGTTTTTACATATTGAACTTATAAGAATGATGTGGGAATGTATTTGTAAAATTGTAGTAACTACCTTAGTTTTCAGTTGTTTTCATAGCTTAAATTTTTAAGAAAAGTCATTAAAAATTCAACTGTTCAGGCTCATATCCTTAAGAAAACTCTTAAAATAATTTTTTATAAGTAGGTTCCATACCCAGTGTAGGGCTTGAACTCACAGCCCTGAGATCAAGATTTGCATGCTCTACTGACTGAGCCAGCCAGGCACCCCTTAAAACATAATTTTAAAGGAAACTCTTTATAACTGACATCTTCACCGATAAATAAAGTAATTACCCACATCCCAGAAACACTCCCCTCTTGTCCTTCTCCCAATCATCAAAATATAACTTTTAAATTGTAAACATATGGATTCTTGGGTTGCAGTGTGAATTTTAAGTTGTCATAGATCAGAAGTCAAAAATAAATTTACTACCAAACCCTATCAGATGAGTATTTACGGATGAAGATGGGGAGACATAATAGAAATTGGAAATCACTTTTCCATGACTCCTCACTTTTGATCTCACCACCTACGATAAACTTGGTAAGAATAAATCTGTGCAATTAAAGCAGAAAATACAGGAAATTTACTCTTTATTTGGGCTTCGAATTTTGTCTGGAAACAAAAACTGCTCCTACCCCCATCTGTTTAAAAACATGAAACATGGGGCACCCGGCTACCTCAGAGCAGTATGTGACTCTTGATCCTGGCATTGTAAATTTGAGCCCCATGCTGGGGCTTACTTAAAAATAAAGTCTTTAAAAACATGCAATAAAAACAACTTGTAGAAATTACTATAGCATTTAAATTAATGAAAATTTTATTTCTGAAAATAAATTTTGAACATTGAAACCAAGATGAGATTTGAGATTAAAAGGTGCGGTAATGGGCGCCGGGGTGGCTCAGTCGTTAAGCGTCTGCCTTCAGCTCAGGTCGCGATCTCGAGTCCTCATTGGGCTCCCTGCTCCACTGGGAGCTGCTTCTTCCTCTCCCACTCCCCCTGCTTGTGTTCCCTCTCTCGCTGGCTGTCTCTCTCTCTGTCAAATAAATAAACAAAATCTTAAAAAAAAAAAGAAAGAAAGAAAGAAAAAAGAAAATCTAATCTGTGTGGAAAAAAATGTTTAAAGTTGTGGAAAGTCTAGTTTTTGAGACCACTAAGGAAAGGCATCCTAGGAAGGGTCAGCATATAAGAAGCCAGAGCAAAGTTTTACTTTCCTTTTTAAAGGAAATTCTTCACGGTTATCAAGGTAGTGTATGCCTAAGGTTATAATAATAAATATCTGTAAAATTTAAGTACGGTGATATTTACTACATTATTTTTAATAGAAATCATAAATAACATAAAATAGGCAACACTATAATGGAAGTCGTGAGATAAATTATGGTATGTTATTTAGACATTAGAATACTATATAGCCATTTACATAATGTTTTTCAGGAAATATACCTTTGGGGCACCTGGGTGGCTCAGTTGGTTAAGCATCTGCCTTCGGCTCAGGTCATGATCCTGGGGTTCTGGGATCAAGCCCCACATAGGGCTTACTGCCCAGTGGGGATCCTGCTTCTCCCGCTCCCTCTGCCTGTTGCTTCCCCTGCTTGTGCTCTCTCTCTTTCTCAAATAAATAAATAAAATCTTTTTTTTTAAAAGGAAATATGCCTTTGGACAATGTTAAAATATAGCATAGGTATAAAAAGCTATATACAAAACTATCCAAAAGCATGATCCCAATTTTGTATTGAGACTGAATTACTTACATAGGTGATCTATAAATATTTCTTGATGGTGAATGAAATACACCAAAACAAGACTATCAGTGATGTTTTTCTTTTTTATATTTTACTCTCCAAATTATCTATAATAAACATGAATGATTTTTATTTGTAAACTGACATTTTTATAACATAAAAATAATATCTGGGTGCGCCCGGGTGGCTGAGTCAGCTAAGCATCTGACTCTTGATTTCAGCTCAGCTCGTGATCTCAGGGACCTGGGATCAAGCCCCACATTGGTCTCTGCACTGAGCATGGAGCCTGCTTAAGATTCTCTCCCTCCCCCTCCAAAATAAAATAAAATAGATAAAATTTAAAAATAAAAATAACACCTGAATTCATACTATATATACAAGTTTGAATTCTACTTTTCTCTTTTAAAATTAACACTGAGGGAGACTAGGGAGCTTACGTATAAACCTTTGTATATATGATCAAATGATTTTCAACAAGAGTGCACAGACCAAGGGAGAAAGGATAATCTTTTGAACAAATGGTAAGGGGAAAACTAGATTTTCACATGCAAAAGAATAAAGTTGGGTCCTTACCTTACATCACATACAAAAAAATCAATTTGAAATGGATCAAATACCTAAACATAAGATCTAAAATTATAAAACTCTGAGAAGAAAACATAGGGGGAAATCTTCATGACATTGGATTTGGCCATGATTTCATTGATATGACACCAAAAACACAGGCAACAAATTAAAAATAGATAAATTGGACTACCTTAGAATTAAAAACTTCTGTGCAAGTGAACAACACTATCAATTGAGTGAAAAGGCAGCCCATAGGATGGGAGAAAATATTTGCAAGTAGTATATCTGATAAAGGGTTAATATCTGCAATATAGAAAGAACTTCTCTAACTCAACAATAAAAAACAACCCAGTTAAAAAGTGGGCAAAGCACTCAAATAGACGTTTCTCTAAAGAAGATGTACAAATGGCCAATAAGTACATGAAAAAAGCTGAACATCACTAATCATTTAGGGAAATGCAAATCAAATCAAATCCTCACCTGCATTTGGATGACTCCCATTATAAACAACGAAATAACAACAATGAACAGAAAATAAAAAGTGTTGACGAGGTCATGGAGAAATTGGAACCCATGTAAACTGCTGGTGGGAATGGAAGATGGAGCAGCCACTATGGAAAACAGTATGGTGGTTCCTCAAAAAATTAAAAATGGAATTACCATAAGGTCCAGCAATTTTGCTTCTGGGTGCATAACCAAAAGGATTGAAGACAGGATGTCAAAGAGATATTTGTATACCCACGCTTATAGTAGGATTATTCATAGTGGCTAAAATGTGGAAGCACCCTAAGTGTCCATTGACAGATGAATGGATAAGCAAAATGTGCTGTATCTATACAATGGAATATGAATTTACCTTGAAAAGGAAGGAGATTCTGACATCACGGCAACGTGCATAAGCCTGGAGGACTTTATGCTAAGTAAAA
Source organism: Ursus americanus (assembly GCF_024610735.1). Classification (NCBI taxonomy): domain Eukaryota; kingdom Metazoa; phylum Chordata; class Mammalia; order Carnivora; family Ursidae; genus Ursus; species Ursus americanus. Next base: position 17,369,313 of record NC_142157.1, read on the forward strand.
TAAGCCTGCCACAAAAATACAAATATTGTATAATGCCACTTATATGGTGTACCCAGAGTAGTCAAATTCAGAAACAGAAAGTAATATGGATGGTGGTTGCCAGAGACTGGGCGAAGGGGAGAATGTGGACCTGTGGTTTAATGGGTATAGAGTTTTAGTTTTGCAAGATGAAAAGAGTTCTGGAGACTGGTTGTGCAACAATGTGAATGTACTTAACACGATTGTACACTTAAAATGATAAAAGTGGCAAATTCCATGTTAAGTGTATTGTTCCCACAATTAACATTTTTAAAAATTATTTTGAGGGATTTGTTTCCCCTTCTTATTAAAATTTATCATAAAGTATATAAGACATTAGAGTATTAATGCAAGAATAGATAAGCAAGCCAATGGAAACAATTGAGAACCCAGAACCCTACTTAAGGACATTTAATTATTTGAGAAGGTGGGCCCTGAAGGAAAGGGGGAGCACAATTCCCCACTCCTTAAGTGTGTGTTGTGCATAGTGATTTTTTTCTAAAGACTACAATATGGAAAGGGGTGGGGTGAGCAATGAAAGAGTAACTTCACAGTGAAGAAACCTGACAAACACTACCTCAGCCACGTGATCAAGGATAACATCACTAGTGATATGTCATGTTGACATTATGTACTCTTGATACGATGGCATTTCACCTCTGTGGTCTTCCTTCCCCAAGTTCATAATCCCAGTCTATTCATGATGAAGACATTAAACAAATTTCAGTAGAGGCTCATCCTATAGAATACTTGACCAGTCCTTCTCAAGACTCAAAATCCTCAAGAACAAGGAAAGTCTGAGAATCCAGGACCTCATCATTAAATTAGGTGTAGGTGAGGGTCACCTGGGTGGTTCAGCTGGTTGAGCATCTGACTGTTTCGGCTCAGGTCCTGATCTCAGGGTCGTGAGATTGAGTCCCAAGTTGGGCTTTGTGCTGGGCATGGAGCCTGCTTGAGATTATCTCTCTCCCTCTCCCTCTGCACCTCCCCTCTTGCTCTCTCTCTAAAAAAAAAAAAAAAAATAGATGTAGGTGTAAATGGGGCTTCTTAGGTGTGTTTCCTTGATTATAGCTTCTTAGGTATGGCTCCTCTTCCTCTAAAGAACTGTAGAAGAGATAAGTTACTTGGGACGCCTGGGTGGCTCAGTCAGTTAAGCGTCTGCTTGTAGCTCAGGTCATGATCTCAAAGTTCTGGATCGAGTACTGCACGGGGCTCCTTGCTCAGCGGGGAACCTGCTTCTCCCCCAGCCTGCTGCTCCCCCTGCTTGTTTTCTTTCTCTCTCTGTCTGTCTCTCTCTCTCTCTCGCAAATAAATAAAATCTTTTAAAAAAAAAGAGAAAGAAAGATAAATTACTTGCTCAACACTCACCCAACAATGATGAGGCAGGAGCAGGAAAATCAGAATAGCCAAGGCGGAAACAATAGACATGCACTTTTGAAACCCAGCTGGGCACCTGTTGCCAGTCCTTCGCTGTAGACCAGTCCTGATCTGTGAGAAGAGTTCCCAGGCCTCTTGCCTCTACCCAGAGTCATCCTTCCTTTTCCATAGTAAATGGAAAGCTGGACAGTTTTCTTAGTCTGCTTACTATCTATAGAAGTTTGAGGGCCCGGAGACCTCTTTCCATTATGAACCGTCTCTATCCCTTTCCGTCCAAATGGATTCAGTTCCTTTAAAAACATTGTGCATGTCGTGTGTATCAGCTCATAATCAACTCCATTTGGTAAAAGCCACACCTGCCTTCTTTCTGAAACAGGACTCTGAAGTCGCTCTGGAACAACTTCCTTATGATTCTTCGAAGCCCTGTTGTCTAGCTGAGAGGCACGCCCTCAGGATTTCTTAGAAGGCTTTTTGTTCAGCTGAAAGGCTCTACGACGCATCGCCTAAAATCTTCCTGGGGTTTCACCAAAGTGTCTTCTAGTTCCATCTTTGATCTGAACTTTATGCTGCGGCATGTTTTACTCTCAGTGTCCTGGATTTGATTTTGTTTTCCCTCGGAGTCCATTTCTTACCTTGAAACGCTCGCTTCATCTGGAGAGACAGCCCTGCTTTCAAATCCATTAAATCCTTGTTCCCTTATGGTCCCTCTCAATTCTGCTTGAAAACTATGCTTCCTTTTTTGCTTATCTTACTCATCATGTATTTTTTCACAGGCAGCTAAAAACAAGACAAAACAAAACAAAGCAAAGCAAAGCAAAAACAGTTGGAGCTTTCAACAGCCTGCCTATAAATATCCTCAGCCAGACCTGTGAGTTCCTTAGGTACCTTTTCTATTTCCCGCCTTACTGCAGGTGACAGTTTCAGCACTGTGTTGTGGGTGTGTTTGCTCCACATACAGTTCGTGCACAATACTCAGGTCCCTTTCCTTCAGTCTCCAGGAGCCATTGTCACTGTCTTGCAAGCCTTCACTAATGGTCTCTTTAAGGAGCTCTGTCTTCTGTTTACCACTTAGTCCCAAAGTTAACACCACCTCTTTTTGCTTTTTGTTAAGATAGGCACCTTATTTTCAGAGACCAAGTTCTGTTTCAGTGATCTATGGTTGCATAATAAGCCACGATAAAATTCAGTGGCTTAACACGACTGTTTTATTACATCTCTTGGTTCCATGAGTTGACTGGGGCTCAGCGAAACAATGCCTTGCCTGGTATTACTTGGGGTCTCTCATGGGTTTGCAGCCGGATCGGGGCTGGGACTAGATTCCTGGCACCTCAGGCTCCTCCGTGTGGCCCCTTTCTCCACATGGCATCTCATCCTGCAGGGCCTGTCTCTCCAGTAGGGTAGCTCGAAGAGGGAGGGAGTGGAAGAAACCAGGCTTTCTTAATGTCTGGGTACAGAAGTCTGAAAATGTTCTTCTCTGCCCTTTGAAAGGCTTGGTCCTCGTTGCTGCCTTTCAGGGTCACTCCTGAGCGGGGCAGGAGTATAGTTGCTGCTTATTTTTGGCTTGCACCCACATACTGAACTGACCCAGTGGGACTATATGCAGCCTTTTTCTTCCTTTGTCATCTGGTTGGAAGAGAGCTCCTCCCACCCTGACCCCCTGACCCCCAGTATGGCCATAGATGTTGACTGGGGGATGCACAACACTGGTGGACGAAATGGGCATTTAGGTCACCTGCCCATGTGGTTTGCTTTTCTTCTTTCACCCTGATCCCAGATGTATCACTTCCTTTTACAACGGACTGCTGCTGGGCCTGCTCAACCTTATAACATTGTGGGTCTGATAGAACCCAGCTCAGCATGGGCAGTTCGGGTCTCATGATCACTGGATGACCTATGGTCAGGCATTCTGTTACCAGGGTCCAGGAGCATGTTCAAAAGTGGTTTTGTTTTGTTTTTAGATTTTATTTATGTGTTGGGGGAGAGGGGCAGAGGGGGAGGGAGAGGGACAAGCAGACTCCGTGCTGAGCATGGAGCCCAACTCAGGGCTCAATCCCCGACCCTGAGATCATGAACTGAGCTGAAACTGGGAGTTGGATGCTTAACTGATTGAGCCACCCAGGCACCTCCAAAAGCGGTTTTTAAATGATGTGTAACTATTTGCTGCTGATAGCATGGCCTTGGTCCAGAACTGTAGGGGTCTGTATTGTGATTCTCATTTTTGGAACTGCTGTTAACTCCAGAAGGCATCTTTTCCTACCAAACAAAGCTACATCTAGTACCACAGGGTATGTTGAATCGTGTGGTCTGAATGGCAAGACTGCTTGCATTGCAGCCCAGACTTCCTGCAGTGCCCTTTCCTGCTCTAGACCCTACTCAGAACTGGCAGCCGTTGATGTCACCTAATAAATGGGTTGAAATGGGTTGTTCTTGAGTGTGCCACCTGAGAGCTCTAGCAGGCATTTTGCTATTTTCTTAGTAGTGGGAATTGTGCAATGCAACACTTTGCCAATTACTTTTGGAAGGGGCACTTCAGACCATAGGATTCCTTATAACTTCACACTGTGGTGGCCCTTGAATCTCTGTGGGATTCATTTCCCACTCTCTGGATCACATATGTATTACCAATGCCTCCAAGGTGCTTTTCCTTCTTTCTTATCTGGTCTCCCTGACACGATGTCATCTAGAGGAGACCACGATGATGTTCTGCAAATCTGGACAGTGAGGGTCCCCTCAGATCATATTATGACGAGGGGTGAGAGAATTAACCTCGACTGGAAACACATTCTTGTGTCTGTCCCACATGAGTGTAAACTGATTCTGACCTTCCTTCTGGTGAGATGGCCACCTGCCATACATTTGAGGCCAAAGTACCACTGAGGCCACTTCTTAATAATAGGTCATCCGCCAGGAATCATGTGGTTTTTGTAAATGTCAGGCCAGTGAGTCAAATGGCAGTATGATGAGGACCTCCACTGCATCCTTTGTATGTTCAAGGGTGGCAGTAATCTCTGCCACTCTCCTTGTGGCATGATATTGTTTTTATTTACCAGCTAGGCTGGGGGCAGGAGGGGACATTGTCAGAGTTTCTGTGTGGCCTTTCCCAGAGGGTAGTTCATGCCCCACAGGCCAAGGAACCAATGTGGGGCTTTGTGCCAAGTACTAAGTATATCCATTCCAATTATACATTTATGCATTTAGCGCTGTTGGGTGGTTCATGAAACCACGATGCCATTTATTACGTGCCTTGTGAAAGCACCCATTCTAATGGGAGTGGAGGGCGGTGGGGATGGCGTGGGGAGCATGATGACAATTTAGGTCTTTGGATATCAATGTTAATTCCGACTCTGTGTCCTTGAAATATCTGGGAATTCCTCTTTCCCCAGTGTACCATAATTAATGACTGTATGTCCCTGTGGGAGAATCTTTTTCATATATACTGGACACGAGTGACAGGATTCTTCCTTCTGGGGGCCAGTTTTCTTTGTTCCCATTAAAGTTTTGCTTCTATCTTTTTCTTTGTTCCCATTAAAGTTTTGCTTCTATCTTTTTCACATATGACAAGGAAGATATAAAATAATTGCATGTAATTGAATCTGACAAATACATTTGTATCTAATGAAATGTATGGAATGCAGTACACATAGACAAAGAAAATCAGAGTATATATTTTTTCTTCTCTTTACATTACCAAAGGTTTCGGTGAACAAGAAATGAATATGACAACAGGGTGAAATGGTTCTCTTAGTCTCTTCTGAGTCCTCATATAATAGTGGAAAAGGAATCAGGATAATAAATTTCTGTGGTTTTTTTCTTTTTTCTGAAATGTTGACTGTTTACCAATAAATTTAAGAAATTATTTCTAGGGGCTCCTGGGTGGCTCAGTCAATTAAGTGTCTGCCTTCAGCTCAGGTCATGATCTCAGGGTCCTGGGATCAAGCCCCGCATCAGGCTCCCTGCTCAGCAGGGGATCTGCTTCTCCTTCCTCTGCCCCTCCTCATCATGCTCTCTCTCTCTCTCTCAAACAAATAAATAAAATCTTTAAAAAATTATTTCTAGGTAGGTATTTAAAAACCAAGCAACAGAGTTATTTTTGTAATAAGCGCGAGGATTTCTAAGGCAATACTGGATTCTGATTGGCTGGGTCCAGGTAACATGAAGCAGCACAAAAGTTTTGATTCTTAGATTTGAAGCTCATGTGTATTCACTTGGTTTTTGGCCTCAATATAATAAGTAGTGTTGAGGAGAATCGTATAGCAGTGTGATTATGTTGATTTCTGTCAGAAAGGAGATAGAGTGGGTGGAGGACAAGAATACTTTGCAGGATGTAATGACTCCTGATTGAACTTTCAGTGTTTTAAAACTCAAATTAAAATTTCTGAAGGTTTGTACTCTGTTTAATTGTATTATTAGAATTGAAAAATTGCAGCTTTTCATTAAAATCCTGTCCTTCCCCAGCCTTCTTTTTATTATCTCTAATCTACTTTTTTTGAAGTTTTGTGTGCCAGGTTACCACATACCCAGCGTGGAGCCAGGTGCGGGGCTCAGACTCATGACCCTGAGATCATGACCTGAGCCAAAATTAAGAGTCAGACGCTTAACCAACTGAGCCACCCTGGATATGACACATTTTTTTATCCATTCACGGTGGATGGTTATTTGGGTTGTTTCTGCTTTTTAACTATCATGAGTATTGCTTCTTTGAACACTAATGTACAAGATTTGTGTGGACATATATTCTTACGTCTCTTGGGTATATACCTGGGAACACAATCACTGGGTCTTGTGGTGAATCCATATTTAAATTTTTGAAGTACTGCAGACTGTTTGTGCGTGATTTCTACATATTTAACTATTGGGGTCTTGTTGCTTTTCTTATAGATTTGTATGAGCTCTTTATATGAGGTTGATATTAATCTTGCCTACTTGCAGAAAGTATTTTATTTCTACATATTGCTTGCCTTTAATTTGAATAGTGGTTTTTTTGTGTGTGCAAATATTTTTAATATTTATACCGTGAGTTCTGTCAATATTTTATTTTGTAACTTACTTCATCATTTCTAAGCCTTAGCAAATCATTCCTCTGTCGAGTTTGATAAATACTGGTGTTTATTTTCTTATAGTTTTTACATGATTTAATCTTTAAAAATTTTTCATTACTTTATTTAGTTTGAGTGAATGGTGTAAGATTAAGATCTAACTGGATTTTCACTCCCAATCTAACCAATTGCAACATTACCATTTTCCTAACACTTCTTCCCTCTCCTGTTGAGTTTGTGTGCTTCTTGCATTATTTCTTAATCTTTTTACATTTACTAACGTCTGTTTTGTTCACTGTGTCTATTCCTACACCAGTACAGCATTGTCTAAATTGTTGAAGGTTTCTAATATGTTCTGTATCTGGAAAAACAAGTCTCTTTCTCCTCAGCCCTGTGCCTCACATTCAGTGAATCTGTTTTTCAGAAATTTCTTAGTGATTCTTATTTTTTTCCAGCCATTTCCAGGATTAAGTTCTGTTATTTCTAACTACTGCTGGACTGTTCATGGCACTCGCCTTAAATGCTCAGTTTGATTTTGAGAGACTTGACATTTTAATAGTATTGTGTTTTGTCATCTAGGAATCTGGTATCTCTTTCTGGGTATAGAGTTTTGTAGTAGCTCAGCCGAGTAATGTACTCACTTATAGAACTCACATATTGTTTATTGCCCCCCTGAGACAGATCCAGGTTTTGTGGAGTCTGCAGCTTATGCAGTTTGGGAGGCTTACTTTAAGAAAAAGAATACAAAATTGCAAATGCAAAACTCGGTGCTGGATGTTGGAAGGAGACGATGCAGGTGAAGGGCCCTATGGCTGTGCGAGTTCCACAGTTGACCTCTTGTCAGAGGTACGTCTTTGTTGCTCTCGTGGATGATGCCTCATTAATGATGTATTTTTAATACTTATTTAACACCTATAGGGATGCAAGAAACCATTTACAGAACTTAGAAAATATTTTTTAAAACTTCTCTCGTTTTCCATTTTAGATTTTTCTATACCGAGTTTCACCCTGTATGCAACTAGCGATAGGTTTATATTCATCTACAATATTCCTTCCTACATCTTAAACTTCTTGAGGCAAAGAGCTGTGTTTTGTAGGTCATTAATAAATGTTTGCTAGTGATGACTGATAAACAAAGGATTATATTATTATATTATTTTATTATATTTATTGAAGACACAGCTAGGTGACCTTATACTCACCAAATTTCATGCTTCAGATAGCCCACGATTTTGTCCATACAACAGAATAAAGGCTGCACATCTGTAAATTTACCTTAAAGACATGTATTATATTGGAGCATATTATAACATACTTTGTATTATAGACAGGATTTTATTTTATTTTTATTTTTTTAAAGATTTTATTTATTCATTTGACAGAGAGAGAGAGACAGCCAGCGAGAGAGGGAACACAGCAGGGGGAGTGGGAGAGGAAGAAGCAGGCTCATAGCGGAGGAGCCTGATGTGGGGCTCGATCCCATAACGCCGGGATCACGCCCTGAGCCGAAGGCAGACGCTTAACCGCTGTGCCACCCAGGCACCCCTATAGACAGGATTTTAATATCATCTTAATGCTCTAAATTCAGATTATATTTATAGACAATTTTCAACAGTTTTCATTCCAGAAATTATTCAAGGGACTTTGTATTTGGCCTAGATTCTTGTGCCAAAAATAAATTGCCCAAATGGGAAAGAAAGCTTCCTAATAAAATAGTCTTGAGACTATAAATCAATAACTAGGTTAAAAAAAGTCTCACTGGGGACTTATTCTATCTACAGGAAAAAAAGAAAGAAAGAAAGAAAGAAAAAGAAAGAGTTGTTTACATCTCTTACTGCTATAGTATTTAAATTTAAATTATTAAATAAGAGATCAGATTTTTTATAGGTCGTTGGAAAACTGCATGTTTTAGGAGTTTCAGAAAGCAAGTGATGTATTATTTCTGCCTCTTTAATGTCTTTGAATTCTAATGTAAGATATTATAGGACAATAGAAAAATGGACAATTCAAGTTACTTATCAGTTCATTAAATTAACTGTCTTTTCATGGCTGGAACAAGTTTTGGAAAATTCACAAACTCCTAATCTTACCCACAGAAACCGACTGAGCACTCCACAGGTGTACAACTCATCATGGTTGATGCCACTAAGAACTCCAATCCTAATTCTTAATTATCAAAAAAATCAATCATACATCATATTTATAGTAAAGATTCTCTGTTTCGATAATCTAAGGCATCTGTTCCCAGTAAAGAAATCTCAGACCGTTATGATTATAACTGTTAGTTGAATTAAATGTATGATTAGCTAAAAGTTGGAACATGGGATTAAGAGGCGATAGTGGTCAAGTGCATTAAGTGGCATTAATTAGCACACCATTAAGATAAAGGGAAGAGCCCACAGATGCACTTGAAACTGTTTTCAGTCAATCTAACTTAGTACTTACTAGATTTTGCTGCTACCTAAACAAAACAAAACTCATATGATCTATATGTGCTTTCAGAATCGGTAACCACAGCAAAATCCATGAAGTTTTAGGATTTTTTTTTAATGTATGGGGGTTTTGGACATTCCTGCTCATAAATCCTACTTTTGTCCCCCTAAGTTGATTACTATTGTGAATTAATAGAATTATATTGTGAATTAATAGAAATAATTTATTGAGATGCACTATATATTACCAAAATTTAAAAGCCAAAATTTGGAACAAAAAAGTTAAAAACGTGACCAAATAAAACATAATAACCCTTAATTACACTTTGTGGCTAAACGAAGGAAAGAAATGAGTGATGGTACTGTTGTCTCTCTTCCCTTGGCGAGCTTCCAGTGGAGCGTTGTGATTAACTTTGTGGTTGCTTCGGCTTTAAGCTTTTATCATTGTCCAGTTTTAAAAGCAGGACCCATGTAGTATTGTATCTTGAAAGCTCTTTAATTTTTAAAAGCCCTAGGGAGCCTGCAAGTGTGACTTAATTAAGGTCCAAATCAACCTTAGATGTATATCCAGGACAGTTTTCAGAAGACACTTACCGTGCAGCCTGTGTTCACGTGACTCACATTTTGATGGTACCTCTCCAGTAGTTCTCACTCAGGGAGGTGCCTGTACTGCTAGCGGGTTTGGAGATGTGAGGCATTTTGGGTCAACACAAGGATTTGGTATGTGGGGGGGGGGGGATGCCACTGGTACTTAGACGAAGGGGCCGGTTATGCTTGATGTCCCCAAAAGCTTCGATTCAGTTCTGCACAATGAAAAATTTTCCCGTGTCCTATTAGCGTATAAAAAGATGCACTGAACAGCATCCTGCTACAGATATGTCAGTATTTTAGTACAAGTGTAAATCAGTAGCCTTTCAGTAGAAAGTCATACTGAACAGTTTTATAAGAAGCTACACAAAAAACCTCCTAAATTAGAAGTCATTTTGGAGAGGGATTCTTAAGTGACATAAAGATACTGTGTCAGAAGTACTGAAAAACTTAGTGGCTCTGTAGGGACTCTGTGTATTTGAAGTTTTGTTACTTTGTTCATCATAGTTTTTTTCTTGGACATTGAGTTACTGCTTTAAAATATTGCATATTGTTGATCTTGATTACTGAGTTTACATTTAAGGAGCCCTTTAAGTTTTATGCCCAGAGTGAATGCTTTATTCTTCAGCACTAGTCTCAGCCTTTCTGTATACAGTTGAAAACGGTATTAATGCAGTCACTCCAGTTACTGCAAAAGCAAGGAAATCCATCACCTTATGTAGTTAAGGAGATTTGAGAATCCCTTTACCAGACTAAGGAACCAAACATTATCAAGAGGCACATGAAACGCAGGAATCACACTACATTTGAATAAATATTTTTCAAAAATATTTTATATTGTTGCCATTCCATATACAGTTGACCCTGGGACTACATGGTTTTGAACTGCGTGGCTTCCCTCATGCAGATTTTTTTGGGTAAATACAGTGTGGGGCTGTAAATGTATTTTCTTTGCCTTATGATTTTCTTAATCACATTTTCTTTGCTCTCGCTTAACACATATACCATACAAAATATGTTACTTGAGTGTATATGTTATCAGCAAGACTTTCAGTCAACAGTAGGCTATGAGTACAGTTTTGGGGGAGTCAAAAGTTATGCTTGGATTTTCAACTGCACGGGGGTGTATTGTGGGGGGGGAGGATTGTGCCTCTAACCCCCAGGTTGTTCCTGGGTCAACTGTATTTAATTTTTTTGTAGTACAGTAAGAAATTAATGATGTAAAAAATCACATTTTAAACTTACTTAAGGATTGCCTACTGTTTTTCAGTCTTGCTCTGATATGTCTCTGACATCTATAATCTCTATAATCTCTTTTGTTTCCTTCTTAAAAAAATCCATCAATATTCTCTATGGGTAGTGAAAGATGTGATCACCAGAATTTTTCCAGGTACTGGAAACCAAATATCTGCTTTAACATGTGGTAGAATTTTAAAATAGTTCAGATATTTTCTGTAGTCACATAGGGAATTATTTTGAGTTTATACGTTACAAATAAGGCCCAGCTCATTTTTGAGACTATTTCCCCTCTAATTTATCTTATTTTTCCTTATTATATACAAATAAATCAGATGTGTTATTACTTACCCTAAAACTTTTTTGTTGTTGTGCTAGTGTCCACTTGTATCTCTGTTTTGGTTTACTTCTTTTACAGAATGACTTGGTATCTTTTCTTAAATCAAAACTTAATCTCCAAGTCAATGTAAGAATCTAGCTGCTTTGTTAGATCTTTTAGTGTAGGCATAGCTGAGCAATTACATATTGAAATACATGCTTTATGAATTATTTCTCTTTTTATTTCTCTGTTAAATTATTGTTGAGGTGCTGTTTTCATTTTTTTTTTTTTGAGATTTTTTAATTTATTTATTTGACAGAGATAGAGACAGCCAGCGAGAGAGGGAACACAAGCAGGGGGAGTGGGAGAGGAAGAAGCAGGCTTATAGCAGAGGAGCCTGACATGGGGCTCGATCCCATAACGCCAGGATCATGCCCTGAGCCGAAGGCAGACGCTTAACCACTGTGCCACCCGGGCGCCCCTGCTGTTTTCATTTTTAAAAAGATTGTGTGTGTAGTTAGATTATATTATCCAAAAATTTCATTTGAGGATATGTGGCCACAGCAATTTCTCTCATTCCACAAGTCCCTTTTCAATATAACCTTGCCACTCCTACATCAAAAGGTAGTCTCTTTCCCCTTTCCTTTGAATTTGGACCTGGGACCTGTTTTGACCAATAGAATGCAGCCAAAGTGATGCCTTGTAACCTGGGGGGCTTGGTGTTAAGAGCCTTGAAGCTTCCATATTTGCTTCAGGGAACACTCCTTGTAGAACCCAGCTGCCACGCTATGAAGAAGCCTGAGCAGTCCTGTAGAGATGCACACTTGAAAGGGAAGTGAGGCTTCAGCCAATAGGCCCAGCTGAACACCCAGCCAGCAGCCAGCACCACCTGCCAGTGATGTGAGTGAGGTCATTTTGACTTCTTAGCTGTTCCTGAGCCCCACATGCCACCTCAAGCAGAGCTGCCCAGTAAACCCACAGGATCATGAGACGTAAGAAATTGCTACTTGGTATGTTTTATTTTACTGCAATAGATAAACAAAGTGGACTACCAAGAAGGAATTTGGTAATGTTACCAAAAAAGGGGTTGTGAAGTCGGCCATTGTTGAGAACCACTGTCCCAGACAGGAAATGTTTTATAATTACAAGTTTTAAAGGATTCAACAACTTGCAAAGATTTCTTTTCTAACAGTAGATAATTTGGATTAAAAACTAATCAATGTCCAGATTTACAATGAGAGCCAATAAGGCAGAAACTTGCCATATCCGTTTCTGAATTTTTCTTATTTTCTCTCATTTTGCTTAAGAGGTTAATTATTCTCTTCTGGAAGACAAAAACATGGCGAGGATAAGCTGTAGGTCAATGGTTGCCTAGTTGTGGGTCAAAATCTGCCAGGGTCCTTCATCTCTGTGCTAATTATTGTGTAGGTGCTAATTCTCAAATGTATATAGATACTGTTATGATTAGGGAAATAAAAATTCACTAAAAAGCATTACAAATTTTGTAGTTTTTGCTCATTATATATTTTTCAGTTATGGAGGTATTTTGATGTTTAAAAGAGAGTTCTCATATTTGAAGTATTGGGAAAACCACTGGTGGAGGTTCCTATTTCTGGTGCTAATGGATTTGTAGCTGCTAATATTCCTTCAGACTAATTGCTGACTGCTGTTTATTTGGTTTTGTGGATCTCGAAATTATTTGATTTCTTCCCATAAACTGAACAGTGAGTGTAGGAAAAATTAATCTCTTGGAAAAGTTTGGGAAGAAATTTTGGTGGCCTTCCTAAAGGAACAGAGCCCTTAATGAACCATCACAAAGAAATTGCTTCATGGAGCCATTTTTATTTATTCATTTATTTTCTCTCTCTCTTTTTTTTTATTATGATATGTTAGTCACCATACAGTACATCATTAGTTTTTGATGTCGTGTCCCATGATTCATTGTTTCATGGAGCCATTTTTAGAAGGCACAGACTTTTGTATAAAGGCCAGTGAGAGAAAGAAAAGCTAATAAATGTACATGAATGGCTATTTGTAGTACTTTCTGGTATTTCATTTGGATGCTGTACACAAGTAAGAATGTTCCTGGAAGTTGCAAAGCAGTAAATATTTATTGAATTTGAGCAAACTTTTAAATATTTTTATGGTGTTTTGTAGTTTTCACAGGATTTTCCTGTGTTAGACCTATCTCACAAGAGTGTCATGAAATAATAGTAGAGGGATCTAAGGAGATATTATTCTCCCTACTTATAGGCAGGACACCGAGGGTGCAGAGGCAAGGTTACTTGACCAGGGTTCCAGAGTAGAACAGAGCTAAGACAGGAGTTGATGTCTCCAAATCCTTTTCTAGTTCTTTTGGAGTAAAAGTGATCTTTATGATCAGAAATTATAAAACCTGTGTTCCTGTCAGGCACGACACTGGGCTTGCCACCCCTATGGGTAGTTGCTTGCAGTACCTAGCCAGTGAGAACTTGCTGGATTACCCACCTGGGCTCTGTGTCTATGCCCAACAAAATATGAATGAACCCGAGGTGAAAGCATCATTGTTTCGAACCTTTATGTATCAAAACCATTGCAGATAATTATTGTTCTTATTTTTCAATATGGACAATGGACATTTTTTCGACAATTGACATTTTCTTAATCTAATGGAAAGAATGAACAAAACGCCTTAGAAACTCATTCATGCTATCCTCATTAGTTGGTAACATACAACTGAAGTAGACAGTGTGTTTGCTGTGTCATTTCATCTTCAAGAGGAGTCCTGTAAGCTGCCCTTGCCGGGTATGTAGGTGGACCCCAGAACTACCACAGTTGACCTTCAGTTGAGTGCTTGTTGCATTTTAAATTACTTTTTTGGGCTCCTGGCTGGCTCAGTTTGTAGAACATGTGACTCTCAATCTCAGGGTCATGAGTGCAAGCCCCACGTTGGGCATGGAGCCTACTTAAAAGAAAAAAAAAAAGAATTAAATTACTTTTTCTCTCATAATTTAAATATAGACCAACAAAGAGGTATAACAATGTAAGAAAAAGACCAAGGTTTAAAAGAACTATGCTGAGATCTGCTGGTGCAGGAAAAACTAGAGGACCATTTTGACTTAATTTGCATTGATATTGGAAGAGGCTTTAGATATATATCAATGGAGAGTAGGTGTTTTTCATTTTTTAAATGTCCATGACCAATAGAAATCCATCGACTCTTAAATTCTGCCAATAAGAACAATCCAAAGAAGAAGGAGGAGTTGGGAGGGGAGAAGAAGGAGGAAAGAAAAACAGCTATCCATTTTCATCCCTATTTCATACAAGATGGGACACAATCTCAGAATGAAGAACTGGTGTTTAAATTGGGTACAGTTGGCTTCATGACAACCTCACCATTTTCTCATGATTGGTGGAAATTTAATGACAGAAAGGTGTTGCTTCACATACTTGCATTGGCAACCACAGATCTAGGCCAGCCTCTTCATTTTACAGATCAGTAAATCAAAATTCCTCTCCAAGGAAATCCGAACATAGAGTAACTCTAAGATGCATAGTTAGATTAATTCACAAAGTGGTTCTGTTGTTTTCTTTTCTTTCTTTCTTTCTTTCTTTCTTTCTTTCTTTCTTTCTTTCTTTCTTTCTTTTTTTTCTCTCTTTCTCTGTTTTTCTTTCTTTCTTTCTTTCTTTCTTTCTTTCTTTCTTTCTTTCTTTCTTTCTTTCTTTCTTTCTTAAGATTTTATTTATTTATTTGACAGAGAGAGAGATTGAACTTGAGCAGGGGGAACGGTAGGGAGAGGGAAAAGGGCAGAGAGCCCAATGTGGGACTCGATTCCAGGACCCCGAGATCCTGACCTGAGCCAAAGGCAGCCACTTAACCAACTGAGCAACCCAGGCACCCCTCTTTTTTTTTTTTTTTTTTAAAAGCAAGGGCATCCTACTTCAGTTTTTCTGCTTGTGCTAGCCACTTGCCTTAGAGATGATGAATCTGGAAAGGCCCCATAATAATGCCTAGTAGTAATGAAGTTTTCTACTTATGTCAGAAACAGTGCTGTTTTTCTGGTAAACACTGGCTTCTTTTCCTTTATTATTTGCTCCAGAGTAGTCCATAAAAATTTATTTTCCTGACCTGAAACCTGACTGTTCTAGCTATTGATATAACTAACCAGAAAAATCAGGTCACTTGTTAACATTAACTAAGTAGGGGTGTATGTTGAATTTGGGATACTTTTATTTTATAATTTTCTTCACAAGACATTAAAGAATTCTCATGGTCTTTGTACCTTCACAGTGTCATGTCTCTTGTCATAGTTTCTGCAGTATATAGAATTTTGTTTTCTTAATTTTTTTTTAAAATTCTGGCTTCTTCCAGATTTGCGTATATAGGAAGAAAAATAGGAAATGATCTCTTGAAATTGGACATTATCATCAATCTGTTTTTCCTGTTGGTCCCTTGTATTTTATTTTCTCTGTCCCTTCTGCCTCATTTTTCACTCTACTCTGCTCCTCTCGCAAAACATTCCTGCTTCCAGAGAGTTTCCAAAATATATCTTTGAACATTTCAGTTTACCTTTATTTCCATTTAGAATTTTTCCTTGTATTAATGTCCAGGGACACAACTTTTAATGACGTCAATCATTTACACCCTAGTATGAATAAACTCATTTGTTTCTTTCCTGCCCCTAGATCTAGTTTCTTGGAGTGAGATAGAGAGATAGGGAGAGAAAAGGAGAGGGAGAAAGAGAGGAGGACAGGGGGAGGGAGGGAGTGAGAGACAAAGAAAACACGAAGATAATGGATCATGGAGAAGGGTGCCATCAAGTGGGGAAAATGGCAAAAGAATGGGGAGGCTAAAAACACTGAACATGAATTTCAGCTACTTTACAGTTTTACTTAGGACTGAAGGCTGTCTCCACTTAAAAAATCCAATTAGCTCTTTGGACTTGCCTGCAGACAACTTGGAATGGACAAAGAGAAATGGGTGCGTTATGTTTAAAAAAAAAAAAAAGAAAATCATGCTTTACCAATAATCAGCACAAATACTTCCGGTTAATCATGGTGGATTGGACAGATGCATTTATTTGTGTTCCCTCTATAAACCACACTGAAAGGATATCAAAGGATTAGAAAGGAACAAACCCACAAGAACAAAGGAGAGGGAGGAAATGACAACAGACAAAAGATGTCAACAAAGATTGGAAAGCAGATGAACGACACCTGATTTAGCGGTATGAATAAGGTTGAAACCCAAGACTGTGGGTGGAGAGCCAGCTTCTCTAAGAACTCCAGAAAGCCACAGGAATTTGTAGGAAGCTGAAACCTCTAGGAGAGGAGGGTGTAAAGTGGCATTCGGAGAATTGTTTGAAGGACTTTACAGCTTGGATTCCCAGGTCACCTCCCTGTCCTCACAGAGCAGGGCAGCTACCTCTCCCCAGCCCTTCAGAAGACTGGAGGTTTATTTGCTCTGAAGATGTGTGTGGATGACTCAGAGGTAGATACAGAGCAATCCAAGCAGGAAATATCTGGGGGAAAGTTATCAAAGAACTTTGTGTGGCTAATCTAGGTAGATTTGTGGTCATAATAATGAATCATAGAAAGTTGACTCATTATGCTGTAACTTTATTGGGAGGAGGGAAGATGCTTTGTTTGGTGGGGTGGGTGGGTGAGAAATTAACTTTCCAAAGGAAGAAGTTAGGAGATAAGAACAGCAAACGAAAGTCAGGGAATGGCAGAATAAAAGGGTTATTTTGAGATAGAGTAATAGCAACTAGAAGGAAGCCCAAACGGTGGAGAACGGTTATCTCTACGGAGTGAGATTCCAGAATGGGAAGAAAAAACTCCTTATAAAGTTTCAGCTAGAGTTGAAATCTTAAAGAATAATTTTGAAATTATTTTTTTCATGCCCTTATTTTATTCTCTGCCTTTCTGTAAAACACATCATAATATGACTATAAGAAAACAAGTTGTTGCTTTAAAAAATATCCATATTGTTCTGAACTTTGACATAACTAAAGAAAAAAGAAAAAATATTTGAGAGTGAATCTTCTCTGGAAAGTTAGACTTGATTGCTTTTCTTTAGTCCTTTCTTGATTTTATTGGTTTCTTTGATTTTGTTTGTTCGCTTTTTACTCTGCTTGGTTCTGCTTTATTCATCATAATAAGAACCAAAAGCATAACTTTCCAGATCTTGTGTTTGTTTAAGAAAAAGAATAATACATGTGAGGAATTTGGAAAATCTGAAACTTATTTTTTTTGAACCTGGAAATTAAGGAAGGTCAGAGAATAATCTTATGGTAGAAGTTTTACAACTGGCTGTTCTTATTCTTTAAGCTGAGATAGTTTCACTATTGTTTTCCATTTAAGCAAGGTAGACAGGTTTAGAAAAGAGAGAGAATAAAGGAACAATTGAGAATAAGAAAGATCCTACCACCAAAGCTTCTGCTATGGATTGGATAGATTTTGAAGTCGAAATTTCCTCTCAGAAGTAACAGGACATATGGCTGGTGGACTCCTTTCCACAGGGAAGCTGATTGCTGAAATAGATGATGTAAATCAAAGGAACCCTTTTCATGTCTGCATAAAGAAACAAAGAATTGGAGAAGATACAAATAAAGCTGATGCTATTGGTATTTATATTGTCCCTGGAATGACATTGAATTTTCTAGCCAGTTTGTGAAGTTGGAGTTTGAATTTTTATCTTAAATTGATAAGCTTATCAAATTCCAGGCTGAAAAAAAATCTGTTATCAAAACCAAACGTAAATTTACTTTGGGAAAAGGAAGACAGGTCCTATAGATGCTGGAAGATGAGTGTAGGAATGATTGTCTTGGATAAACATCACAATATTTATTTTAAATTCTTTTGGAAAGTAAACTAGGTTATTAATTGGTCAAAAAGACAATTATGTCTTACAATTACCTTTTTGGGAGCTGAGTTAATGAGTCGATTTGGGACTCTGAATTCTCAGTAGAACAAAGGAATGTTAAAGTAAATATTCCCATACAATATGTATAATTTTAATGCTTCAGATATACTTAGTGACTTAGTAATGTTTACATATAAAACACTGTTAACTCTTTTATATGAAATATTATTTCAACTTAAATAAGCGTTTTAGTCTTTTGTTGGTTCGTGAGAAACTGAGACAATTAAGTGTTTTGTGTAAAAGTATTTGTGAAGAAGGAAAGCCCGGACAACCTTGGTAGTATGCTATTTAGTGTGGTCCATGGGGCGCTTTTTTGTGTAGCTGAAACCATGTGATGCACCTATGCTAGCAAAGGTAGCATGGCGTTTGCTCAGTAGACTTGAGCCAGTCCAGTCCTGTGCTGACTTGCAGAGTCACGGCCGTGCCCTTATGCCTCTTAACTATTCTGTGCCTTATACCACGAGTGTTTGGTCTAGATCTTTCATTCCATTTTCAGCCCTAAAATTATCTGGTAATTATTTTTTTTGTATTAAAGACTTTATTTATTTGACAGAGAGACAGCCAGTGAGAGAGGGAACACAAGCAGGGGGAGTGGGAGAGGAAGAAGCAGGCTCCTAGCGGAGGAGCCTGATGTGGGGCTCGATCCCAGTTCGCCGGGATCATGCCCTGAGCTGAAGGCAGACGCTTAACGACTGCGCTACCCAGGCGCCCCTGGTAATTATTTTCTTTAACGTTTTTATGTAAATTCCAGTTAGTTAATATACAGTGTAATATTAGTTTCAGGTGTACCATTTAGTGATTCCACACCTACATGCAACGCCCAGTGCCCATCACAACAAGTGCCCTCCTTTTGTGCTCTCCACATCTTCTTTTCCATTCATCAGCTGACGGACATTTGGGCTCTTTCCATAATTTGGTTATTATAGATGCTGCTGCTATAAACATGAGGGTGCATGTACCCCTTTGGGTAAATACCTAGTAGGGCAATTGCTGGATCATAGAGTAGTTCTATTTTTAACTTTTTGAGGAACCTCCATACTGTTTTCCAGCACAGCTGCACCAGTTTGCATTCCTCCCCGCTCCAAAAATAAATAAATAAAATAATCTAGTAATTAATAGGAAAAATCTAGTTATTTAGGAATGAAGGCAGGAATTGATTTTCCTCAATTAAAAAATTATTAATACTTATTTGGAGACATTTCTGAAATTATGCCAGGGATGAGGAGGAACTTTGTTCAAGCTGGTTTATTTTCATGCTCTCTGTAGTAGGGGGAGATTAAAATGCACGTTAGGTTTGGGACTAATGTAGGGTTTTGATTCTGGAAAATTTATGTAATACTAACATCATCAGATCTTGTGAACAAAATATCCCAAATACAAACAGCATGACGGCAGAGGTGAGGTGATTCATTGGGTGCCGGTCTTGGTCACGATGGTGTATACACACACTTCCTCAGCTCCTACTCTCTGCCAGGCTCTGTGCCAAGTGCTTTGTGTACGTGGCATCATTTAATCTCCTCAACACTGAGAATGATAAATAGTGCTGCCCCTATTTATGTAGTAGGAAAACTCGGCAGTGCAGGGTTCAGTTCAATTGTAAATTACCTTCCCTTTAAACAGATGTATTCCTTAATTTAGTTGTAATAGACAAATACAGAAAAAAGAGTGCATTACATGTATACCGAGCGGGAACTTTTTCCTAGCTCTATCTCCAGGTCTTCACCAGGAAGAAATTGTCATCCCTCTTATAGTTATGTGAAGTGTGTCTATGATAGTGTAGCTCCTTGTTCTTCCAGGAATCCTCGAGACTTTTGTAATAGAAAGAATAGGAAATATTCTCTCATTCCTGCATTTCATTCATCAAACTCTTCTAGAATTCACGTGACTGTCTTGTGCCTCTTCAGTCTGTCTTAATACATCCTTCCCCCCACACTTCCCTGGAGGTGGGGAATTCTTATTTATGTTCTATGGTTGATCAGTTGTAATATTAATTTCCAGTGACTCAAAACACTGTGCCTCATATGCTTCCTCATAGAACTGCCCTGGGCGCTAGAGCAAGGTCTGCTCTAAGATGCTTCTTTCAACTTTTCACATGTAGGTTTAATTTAAAATGTTTGTTGTTTATTTAATTACTGCTCACAGCATTTGGAGACCTTTAAAAGTGCAGTGTGTAAAGCTGAAGAAAGATTAGACAAAATCTTCCTACAGCAAATCAGACTGTGCTCAGTTAGGAGGGCATTCAGTATACACTGGGTTCCAAAGGGCTTCTACCCAGGTATTAGGAAATGATATGTTATATGTTTAGAGAATACTTATACCCTCACAAGTTGGTGTATTTGAATATGATTGAGTTAATATATATCTATCAGAAAAATTGTATATATACTTAATTTTTATGAATAGAATTATTTTTTATTATTACTACTTTTTTTGTCGTTAAAACTAGATGATTCACTTGAGTGGAGAAGCCTAGCAAATAATCCATTTACTGAAAGATCAGCCCTAATACTTACAAGGGATTTTACTATTTTTTGATAATTTTTTCCTGGGATCTTTATTTTATCGAAGTATAATTGATACGCAGTATTCTGTTGGTTTTAGGTTTATATCATAGTGATTCAATATTTTTATGCATTATGAAATGATCCCCATAATGTCTAGTTACCATCTGTCACCAAAGTTATTACAGTATTATTGACTATATTCCCTAGGCTGTACGTTACAACTCCATGACCGATTTATTTTATAACTGAAGTTTCACCTCTTAATCTTCTTCACCTGTTCCTCTGTGCCAGAACCCCTCTTCTCTCTGGAATCAACATATCTATAAGTCTGTTTCTGTTGTGTTTATTTGTTTTGGTCTTTTAGCTTCCACATATAAGTGAAATCATATGGTATTTGTCTTTCTCTGACTTCTTTCACTTAATATAACCCTCTAGGTCTTTCCGTGCTGCTCCAAATGGCAAGATTTCATTCTGTTTTATGACTGAGTAATATTCCATTGTGTGTGTGTGTGTGTGTGTGTGTGTGTATGTGTGTATATCTCATCTTCTTTATCCATTCATTTATTGCTAGACACTTACGTTGCTTCTGTATCTTGGCTATTGTAAAAAAAAAAAAAAGCTGCAATAAACAAAGGGGTGCATATGTCTCTTTGACTTGGTGTTTTCAATTTCTTCAGATAAACACCCAGAAGTGGAATTGCTGGATTGTGTGATAATTCTGTTTTTAATTTTTTGACTTTGTGACTGTACCACTTTATATTCCCACCGACAATATGTGAGGGTTCCCTTTTCTCCACACCCTTGCCAACACTTGTTCTTTTTTGTCTTTTTGATAATAGCCAATCTGACAGGTGTGAGATGATACCTCATTGTGGTTTTGATTTGCATTTTTCTGATGATTGGTGATGCTGAGCACCTTTTCATGTGCCCATTGGGTTATCTATATGTCTTCTTCAGAAAAATATTTATTCAAGTCCTCCACTCTTTTTTTAATTAAGTTTTTAAAATATTAAGTTGATATTTTGGCTGTTAACCCTTTATTAGATTTATTATTTGCAAATATCTTCTCCCATTCAGTAAGTAGCCCTTTTGTTTTATTGATAGTTTTCCTTACTGTGCAAAAACTTCTTAGTTTGATATAATCCTGTTTGTTTATTTCCGCTTTTTGCCCTTGCCTGAGGAGACTGGTCCAAAACAATATTGCCAAGGCCGATGTCAAAGAGTTTACTGCCTGTTTTCTTCCAGAATTTTTATGGTTGCAGGTTTTACATTAAAGTCTTGAATTTATTTTTGTGTATGGTGTGAGATAGTGGTCTAGTTTCATTCTATTGCAATTTCTATCCAGTTTTCCCAACACCATTTATTGAAGAGACTGTCTTTTTTCCCATTGTATATTTTTGCCTCCTTTGTCATCGGTTAATTGACATGCATGGGTTTTTTTCTGGGCTCTCTATTCTATTCTGTTGATCTATCTGTCTCTTTTTGTGCCAGTACCATGCTGTTCTGATTACCATAGCTTTGTACTATAGTTTGAAATCAGGGAGTGTCATACCTCCAACTTTGTTCTTCTTTCTAAAGATTACTTTGGCTATTCAGGGTCTTTGGGGGTGTCATACAGATTTTAGGATTGTTTGTCCTATTTCTATGAAAAATGCCATTGGAATTTTGATTAGGATTGCATTGAATCTATAAATTGTTTTGGGTCTATATCTACAATCTATAGATTGTATGGACATTTTAACATTAATTCTTCCAATCCATGAACACAGAATATCTTTCCATTTATTTGTATTAGCTTCAGTTTCTTTCATCAGTGACATAGTTTTCAAAATATAGGTCTTTCAACTCCTTAGTTAAGTTTATTCCTAAGTATTTCAATTATAAATAGGATTATTTTCTTAATTTCTTTTTCTGATTTCTTGTTATTAGTGTATAGAAATGCAACCAATTTCTGTATGTTAATTTTGTATCTTGCAACTTTACTGAATCATTTATTAGTTTCAATAGTTTTTTGGTGGAGTCTTTAGGGTTTTCTATATGTAGTACTGTGTTATCTGAAAATAGTGACAGTTTTACTTCTTCCTCTCAATTTGGATGCCTTTTATTTCTTTTTCTTGCCTAATTGCTATGGCAAGGACATTCAATGCTATGTTGATTAAAAGTGGTGAAAGTGGGCATCCTTGTCTTGTTCCCAATCTTAGAGGAAAAACTTTCAGCTTTTCACTATTGAGTATGACAGTAGCTGTCAGCTCATCATACATGGCCTTTATTATGTTGAGGTACATTTCTTCTATACTCACCTTGTTGAGAGTTTTTATCATAAATGGATGTTTGAATAGATATATTTTTAAATGACATAAAAATACACTTTTTAAAGCCAAAGATGATCTTTTTGTAACGTCAAGATTATATTCTATAATAAGCTCTCCTAAAAAGAAGCAACTATTAACTTTAATGCACACCATGTAAGACACATTAAAATATACAAAAGTTGGGGCGCCTGGGTGGCACAGCGGTTAAGCGGCTGCCTTCGGCTCAGGGCGTGATCCTGGCGTTAGGGGATCGAGCCCCACATCAGGCTCCTCCGCTATGAGCCTGCTTCTTCCTCTCCCACTCCCCCTGCTTGTGTTCCCTCTCTCGCTGGCTGTCTCTATCTCTATCGAATAAATAAATAAAATCTTAAAAAAAATAAAATAAAATAAAATATACAAAAGTTTGCAAATGAAAATCTAATACATTTTTTGGGTAAATGTCATCTTATTTATACCATGAAATTTAAGTTATACCAACTAAAAACATATTTATGATAGCACAAACCTCATGTAATCCTCAGAATTTTAAATCTACAACAAATTTGAAATATTCCAAGTTCAATTTATTCAAAGTTTAACAATTAAAATTTATTACTAAACTCTTGAGTTAGTAGCTATAGATAACATGCTGTTATATGGCTTCAGTTTGTTCTGAGTTGAAAGAAATAGAAAATAACTTTTAGAAAATTGCTAAAATTGAGATGAGCTTTTGAGTCTGGCTTTGTTTTAAAATCAACAAGTTTTAAGAAAACTTGCTTCAGTGTGCACAGAATCATTTGCTTAGGACACAGATTGCAGGGCCTTTCCCTGAACCTTCCTGATTATTCAGTAGCCGAGGTGGAGAACATATAAACTCGCACTTCTAACAAGTTTCCAGGTGTTGCTGATGCTGCTGATAGTTGGATCACACTTTGAGAACCACTGAAATTTCCCTCTTTATACACCAACGATGACTTAGTTTTATTGCTCGTTTTTTTTTGTTTGAAATCTTCCTGGTTGTGAAAAAAGTCTGCAAGCACAGTACTACCAAATGTTAGTATTTAAGCCAAGGAATTTAGTGCTAAAGACTTCAGTTGCTTTTCAGTTTTGATTCTGTAATGGTGTTGAGGTAGCCCTGCTCACCATAGGGTCCTGTGACATCAACGCCTGTAACTATGGAAACAACACATTTGGTCACCTGACTAATTGGATGACTATTTAATATATCATAACATTTATCCCTGTTTTCCAGCTTTATTATCTAACCATGGCAATGTTTATTTTTCAAAGTGTTTGTTTATGTGTGTGCTTAGCAGTGTTGGTATCTGGTCCATAAAACTTACTTTGGCCAACTAACACAGAAACATTTACTGGATTCATCATGAGTAACTAATAAATTAATGTAGGTGAAAGGAGTAGTTAATTAGCTCTAATCTTCACAGTAAGGATCATTAGCGTTTAATGAGAATTAATAATTTCATAAGACATGGAAACATATTGCCCCAAGCCAAATAGTTTATAACCAGAGTATTGCAAATTGCTATTTAAATTTAATGAATAACATTTTCACATATTGTTAGATGATCTATAATATTTTTATGTTATACCTTTAGGTGCAATAGAATGTATTCTAGGGTCATGCAATTTCTATGTAAAGTATCACAGTTAACCAGACTTGATATTCTGTCTTACTGTGAAATGCTGCTCTTTTCCTGGCTAAAATTGATTTCAGTTTACTGCTTTCTTTGAGATGCATCCTCTGATTTCCTACATCCGTTCATCTCTGCGTTCTCATGATGCTCAGTTTTTACACTTTCAGAGTACTTGCTGCCATTTGTAAACATGTATTTACTTGGATGTTTTTATGTGGTTCATGTTTCTCTCTCTATTCGATTGCAAGTGTCATGAAGGGCAAAAAAACAAAGATGAATGATTTAATGAGTGAAGAGTGTAAAAGGACACCAGAAACCCTCAAAATCTCATTTTTCTCTGTTAGCTATCAATATATCAAGGGTCATTTGGAGGCAGCAGATTGAATCAGTTCAAAAGTTTTAACAGCCAATATTGGAATACTCTTCACAGTCTGTGGCTGTGTTGTCTAATATTACCTCAGATTTTGGCCTTATCTACTTACATAATACTCACGTAGAGCCAAATACCTATCCAGTTATCATTTACCATCAGTTCTGGTATTGAATATACGGTTTTGACTGTTTTTCCTTCTCAGCTGCCATTCTTTTTTTTTTTTTTTTAAGATTTTATTTATTTATTTGACAGAGATAGAAACAGCCAGCGAGAGAGGGAACACAAGCAGGGGGAGTGGGAGAGGAAGAAGCAGGCTCATAGCAGAGGAGCCTGATATGGGGTTCGATCCCATAACGCCGGGATCACACCCTGAGCCGAAGGCAGACGCTTAACTGCTGTGCCACCCAGACGCCCCTCTCAGCTGCCATTCTTATGAACAGAATGCTAAAACTGAAAAACAGACCCTAATATTGTCTTAAGTGTGCAATTGGATTCAGGGAGTCTCTGCAGCGTTGAAAATTGTTATCTGTACTCTTTGAAAATAGTTGACAGTGCTTTGTGATTCACCCATGATGTCCTGTGTTTTGGCAGAGTTATTCCATGGATGTGCTTTATTTTTAAGAGTAACTTAACTTTAAAATATTATCCTTAGACTAAAATCCATATTAAGACAGAGAAAATTACCTCTCATCCTACTTTGAAAACATCACCATTTTAAATAGAGCATAGCTGCATTATGAAACGTTGACACTGATAGTCTCTATGGCATATAATCTCTGCATCTTAATTAGACAGAGCCTCATTTCTACTCACCTCCAGGCTTTCCTACTCCTTCCATCTTACAGTGTTGCCTGTCTTCCTGAAATACAGCTATGATCATGCATGCCTCCCCCACCCCTGAACCTTCAGAAGATCTCTCCTGACTTCAGAATCAAGTGCAGAATCCTCAGGCCTTGATCTTTGAGGCCATCATGACCTGACCTCAGCTAACATGTGGTCTTAAAATCCTCTACCCCCTTCAATAAATCTTGCCCTTGGCTCAAACCAAACACTTGCTTTCTGCCCCCCACAAGCTACATCTTCCCAGCTGTGTGCCTTTGCTCCTCTTGTTGGAGATAGCTCTCCTTTACCTCTACATTCCAAATCCTACTACACTTCAGGCGTCTTCATCAAGCTGTCCTAAGTGCCTGAGCTTCAGCCTCCCATTTGGAATAGCATTTTATGTCCCTCTCTTATGACATGACTTTCTACCCTATCTTATGCTTATTAATATTCATCACTTACATCTATATCTAATTTCCCTTACTGTGAAAAGTGATCACTGAGAGTTGGATTTCTGTTTCATTTTCTTATCTCCCAAAGTGCTTAAGATAGTTCTAATTTGGCAGGGCTTTGCAATTCTGAAGGGATTAACTATGAAATAAATACTATAATATAGTAATGAAATACTTTTGGTTTTAGTATGTATGTGTTTTATATTGTGGTGTACTTGGTACACATGTGCTAAAATCTTGATGTATTTATGCTATATTTCACAAAATTTGCTAAGTCAGGATTGACAAATAGTGGAAGTCAGAACATACTACCCCCCAAAATGCTACTTATTGACAATTTTGAGCTGAAGGCAATAGAGAAATGGCAGATGCAGGATGGTGTCTCTGCGCTTCTCCTTTCTACCCAAAAGTAAGGCATAAATTTCCCATGAGAAATGTACCCTCCCTACAACAGAAAAGAGGAGCCCATTCTTATCATCGAGGACAGAGAATCAATGCTAAGATGAATCTGTGCCAAAAACATTACTAAAATAACCCTTATTTTCCATTAATTTCCTCCCAATACTTCCAAGTCACTTTCCCCCAATTTACTGCCTCTAGCCCAAACCCTTTTTTTCCTTTCTCTTGCCACATTGCCTCAATTTCTCACTCTTTGTTAAAATGGTCTATAAACTTTCACACCTATCCACTTCTCTGAGTCTTTATTTCTTTTATATGAAGACTTCTGTGTACACATAGAAATATTAATATCAAATAAAACTTGCATGCTTTTCTCTGTCTTTGGTCAGTTTGTCAGGCTCGGCCATAGAACCTAAGAGGGTAGGGGAAAGTCTTTCCTTTCTGGCACAAACATTTTATAACCAAGACCTATCTTCTTTCCCAGAAGCCTTGAGAACCCTGGAGTGTATATGTATGTGTGTGTATGTGTGTGCATGCGCATGTGAGGGTGTGTCTGTATGTGTTGTTATCTGTGCAGGAGTCGTGATGATAGAGCCTGTAAGTATGGTGGGTGAGGGGATTTGCTGGTACCTATGCAATTATTATAATTTATGGAGGGACTGAGATCTGGTTCTCACCCTTCAGAACTACCTGTATCTTTCACAGCCTCAGTGATCTCTATTTAGATGACTTGGTATCATCTTAATTAAGTCCTAACATTACCTTCCAGTACCAGTTCTTCATTCCCCACTGTATGCTGAGATTGGGTGTCCTGTTAATAACTTAAATTCAACATCTTTATTATGAATTCATCATTCCCTGTGCTTTACCTCCTTGCCTACTTTTGTTGACTTGCCTAATCCCATTGGTGCCTTTGAAGAATGTTAGAAGAACCGCCTCACTTACTCTGTTGCTATCCATACGACACTCTGCTGCCAGATTAGCGACTCTCCAAACCCGGAATCATATCACCTTTGTTCGAAAACTGTCTTTGGTACTGATTCAAGCTTCCAGCCTGGATTCAAGGTCCCTGATGAGGTGAGAGGACCGCTATGACATGAGCAGTACACAACTGAGTCTACATGGCTAGAATGAAGCAGATCACAGGGCAATTACCAAGTAATTTCTAGAATATTTGTGACAACTTGATGAGGTACTCCAGGCCCAGCCATCACACTGGCAGTTTCTCTCTGTGGTTAAGCTGAACATGATCAAAAAGGAAGCAATCATGTTCTGAATTTTGCAATGCTTGATGATTTTGTTTAACCAGAAAGTATTTATTTATTTGTTTGTTTGTTTGTTTATTTATTATTATTTTTTAAATTTTTCCCCGAAGCCTCAGAATAAATACTTTCCCCTCAGCCAAGATTTTTCTGACAGAGATAACTAATCATCATAGGCTCCAGAAAGTATTTAATTTCCACACCATTGTCAACACACTATTAACAAGCTTAGTCTTAAGTTTACTTATAAAGAAAAAGCCTTAAGGGGCGCCTGAGTGGCACAGCGGTTAAGCATCTGCCTTCAGCTCAGGGCGTGATCCCGGCATTATGGGATCGAGCCCCACATCAGGCTCCTCTGATGTGAGCCTGCTTCTTCCTCTCCCACTCCCGCTGCTTGTGTTCCCTCTCTCGCTGGCTGTCTCTATCTCATAAATAAATTAAAAAAAAATCTTAAAAAAGAAAAAAGAGAAAGCCTTAAATGGGAATTTAAGACAAATTTTCTTCAAGAATAAACCTGTGGAGAGGGAAGAAGGCAGACAAAGGTGTTAAATAGCTGTTTCTAAGAATTGTTTCCTTGTGTGATTTAGCTTGGTTCTCTATACTGATCAAATTCACAAACAATTTTTTTTAAGGAAGTTAGGAGGGGAGCTCAATTAATCAAAAGAGAGGGGAGTCCTTTTATTTTATGCTTAACTTTTTAAAATTTTTAATTTAAATTTTTTTAGTATCTCTATACCCAACATGGGGCTTGAACTCACAACCCTGAGACCAAGAGTTGCATGCTTTTCCGACTGAGCCAGCCAGGCTCCCCCACCAATAATTATGGAGCTCCATGTGACTACCTGAGGAACCACAGCTTTAGTCAGATACTGGCCAATCATTAGGAGAAAATTTTAAACATGATCTGAAGGAGAAGAAAAGTTCCCGTAAGTCTCACACTTAGTTTTTACCTCCACTTCCACCCAACTCCCAGTAACATCAACAAAGAGCTAGGGTGAAAATATTGAAATGCTTTTGCTTTTTTTCTGGTGCATGTAAGCCTCACATATCACATGATATATTACTTCAAGATCCTATTCATTTGAGACTGATTTAATAAAAGAAGGGTCAGACTCATCTATTATAGATCTACCTTGTCAAAATGTGATCTAAGATTTAGCTTCTTTTTTTTAAATAAAGATTTTATTTTATTTATTTGACAGAGAGACAGCCAGTGAGAGAGGGAACACAAGCAGGGGAGTGGGAGAGGAAGAAGCAGGCTCATAGCGGAGGAGCCTGATGTGGGGCTACATCCCAGAATGCCAGGATCACGCCCTGAGCCGAAGGCAGACGCTTAACCGCTGTGCCACCCAGGCGCCCCTAGCTTCTTTTTTTAAAATAAAGATCTTATTTTATTTATTTGACAGAGAGACAGCCAGTAAGAGAGGGAACACAAGCAGGGGGAGTGGGAGAGGAAGAAGCAGGCTCCCAGAGGAGCAGGGAGCCCGATGCGGGGCTCGATCCCTGGACCCAGGGATCATGACCTGAGCCAAAGGCAGATGCTTAACAACTGAGCCACCCAGGTGCCCCTAAGATTTAGCTTCTTAATCAGCTCCCTTATTACTAAATTGTGTTAACGATTGATTCTTATGTCAATTATTCAGGATTTGCAACTTCTCAATTAACAATGAAATGAGAATCCCCCTAATTATTAGTTGTTCTTGGTTTATTGATTTTATTCCATCAATCGATTATATTTAGGAATGGCTATTCTATTTAAATTTGTTCTCTATGAAGAGAGAGAAAGAAAGAAATATGAGTATTTTATCTAAAAATTTTCGGCTTGAATCCTCTCTTAGCGTACAGTTAGACCCTAACTTGGTGCCTGCTTGAGCACAGGTTACAAAGTCACTTGCACCTTCTCCCTATTATAGAGGAGGAAGAGGTATTAGACCAGGAGCCTGCATCCCTTGTAACAACAGCTTTTCTCTTTTGCAGGAACCTAGAACTCTAGGAAATTTTTGTTCTAGTTCTAGCTCTGCTTCCAGCAAGTGCACTTGCTTATGTATTTATTATATTTTTAATACTGTAACAAATATCCTCAAACACACCATGCAAAACAAAAGTTAGGACCTTGACAAATAACCCAAATCTTAACCTTATGGCTTCCTCCCCATCTCATTCCCTTCCTTGCCTTCCCTGACCTCAAGGAACTCTTGTCCTGAATTCTGCATTCATACTTTCTTTTTTTCCCCTCTCATTTAATGTGGTTTTCTTGCATCTGTATGTTTTCTTGAAGAATTTTCTGTTTCAGTTGTTTTTAGCCCTAAAAAGGCATTAGTCTACCTCTAGACTCACCTTTTGTGCACCAGTGTGTCTTTATGGTTTAAACCCTTTGGAGGTGGGTTTTTCTGTCCTTGCAACATAAAGACTCATAACTGATTCAATGACAGGTTTAACTGGAAATGAAGGGCACGGTCTCCTTTCACATTTGCTTAAATGAGCCAAGAATGGTCACAGATGGCCTGCAGCAACATTCTTTTGCATTCCTGCTTACATGGAAGTGATGGGCTCTTAGAGCTGGAAGGGAATTCTCTTGCCATTCTGTAGACAGAGTCTTAGCTAGATGGCCTCAATGCTAACATTGCTTTAATTTAAGGACTTTCCTCACTATTTCTAAATTTAAGGGTTGAATTGAAAGATGACAAAAGAGAAGGGGGCAAGCTAACTTACTGCAACTGGAACACACCTCATTTTTCTCTTCTACATTCAAGGAAGAGGGGGAACAGGGTGAGATTCTTTTTTCTCATTAAGGAAAATTTTTGTTGTGAAGATATGCCTTAGCTATTGGTATCAAGGAGGACAACTGTATTCTATGATGGATTCGCGGACATCAGAGTACAGGGCTAGAGAAGTTGGCAGGCTAACTCGAGGTGGCAGTTTTTATATTCTTGCCGACGGTGAACTCATTGATTAATTAATTTATTCCACAAACACTTATTAGATATCTACCACGTGACAGTGTTTTAAAAGGTACCTGGGATTTGTTTGAATCAGGTGTGGTAAGACATGCAGACAGGAAAATGATTGTCATAAAGGAAGAAGTTTATACTCACAGATTCCCAGAATCAGGAGACACAGCACAACATGCTATGGAGAGTGATGTGGGGAAGTATCGGGGTCAGTCAAGAGGCAGAGGCAACAAAGGGAAAATGTGGGCAAGAGTTTTTATTGTGGTTTCTGCAGGAGGACTTGATGAGGTAGGGTAAGTAGGCTTAGGATTTGCTAGTTAGAATAATTTTAGCAGGCTCTGGGGTGGAAGGGCTGTCTTTAGTTGTCTGTTACCTGGCGTGGGGTTGATCAGGGTCAGAAATAGTGGTCTGGAGTGTGAGAGCCCTGTGAGAGTCTAATAAAGAATGTGGTTGAGAGTATGAGTTTTGACTGATGATCTCCCTGTGAAAGGCACGCTCACAGGTGGGGCCTTTACCACCTCCTGGAATGGGCTAAGCCTAAGAGAGACAGTCCCTCCAAGATCACGGAGGCCCCATATGTCAAAACATCAGAATAAGAAGACACGCTTTATATAGACAGGTCCCATGTGAGACAGTGAAATTGAATAAGATAAGGGCCCTACCTTCAAGGAGCTCGCAATTTGGAAGGGAAACAATTACAGACATATGTTGATAGAACAATGCAGCAAGTACAATGGTAGAGATGTGCATTGGGTACCAATACCAAAGGCAGACACTTAGCTCAGATGGTGGGTGCTGGAGAAACCAGAAAGGAATTTCTGGAAGAAATGATACTGGAACTGAAGTAGGCATTATCTAGACAAGAAAGCCCGTGAAGAGAAACTCCTGCCTAGAGGAGAGCACGAATAAAGAATAGAGGCAAGCAGCAGGGTTTATATGAAGAACTACAAAAACATAGTGTGGAAATTTAAGATCTAAGGCAGGGAGAAGAAGGATTTGAGGTTGGATTTGTAGGCAGAGATGAAGACCAAGAGGGCTTTATCTTTCTTGAGGTTTTTGATTCTTGTTCTGTAGACCCTCAGAGTCACACTGAATTGTGTTCCAAGACATACTTATGTACTGCGAGGTGGTAATAGTGCTTATTATTTTTTTAAGGATTTTGTTTATTTACTTATTTATTTGTGTAGAGAGAGAGTATGAGTGTGGGAAGGGGCAGAGGGAGACAGAATCTCAAGCAGACTCTGTGCTGAGAGAGGAACCTGGCATGGGGCTTGATCTCATAACCCTGAGATCATGACCTCAGCCGAAATCAAGAGTTGAATGCTCAACTGACTGAGCTACCCAGTAGCCCCAAAGGTGCTTCTTTTTAAAGGAAGACTTATTCAAGACTACTGCAACACGAAAGAGAAATTGAGCTCAACTCCCAGGGAAGAGTGGGTTTTTTTCAGCTTTATTGAGATATAATTTTTTAAAAAGATTTTATTTATTTATTTGACAGAGAGACAGCCAGCGAGAGAGGGAACACAGCAGGGGGAGTGGGAAAGGAAGAAGCAGGCTCCCAGCGGAGGAGCCCGATGTGGGACTAGATCCCGAACGCGGGGATCATGCCCTGAGCCGAAGGCAGACACTTAACGACTGAGCTACCCAGGCGCCCCTATTGAGATATAATTGACAAAATTGTAAGATATTTAAAGTGTACAACATATGATTTGACATACATATACATTGTGAAAGGATTTCCCCCATCAAGTTAATGAACACATCCATCACTTCACATAGTTTCCCTTTGGGGGGAGGTGGTAAGAACATTTAAGTTCTACTCTCATAGCAAATTTCAACTATACAATACAGTGTTGTCAGCTGTAGTCACCATGTTATACATGAGACTCTCAGAGCTTATTCACCTTATAACTGAAGGTTTGTACCCTTTTACCAGCCTTTCTCTATTTTCCCCCTCTATTTCTCCCTCACCCCCTGGTGACCACTTTTTTACTCTCTGCCTCTATGAATTTGACTTTTTTTTTTCTTTCAGGTATTAGTGTTTTAACTCACACCCTCCTCCCACTTCAAAAAAAAAGTGGCTGGTCAAATATATTTGAAAATATCTATATATTACATTCCTATCAGAAATCCATGATGCACATTCGTATGTTAAAAGTTCTAAAAAATCAAACAGAGCAAAACAAAATTTTGCTTTGTTTAATTCAGTGACTCTTAGATTTATTTGGCCACAAAACCTCTTTTCCCCCTTAGAACACAATACACATCTTGAGAAATACTACTGGTCAGTGGCGACCCACTGAACAACCTGACACTAGAGAAGGACATTGTTAACTTTGAATCTTATAGACTGCTTTATAGTTGATTCCAGCTCTTGGAAATAGCAGACGTGATAGGGATAAAGAAGCAGAGAGAAATTAAAGAATTATTTAAGAGATAAAGCAGTGCTTTACTGATTAAGTAGAGGTATTGAATCCAGATTATAGGAAGGGTTATAACATTTTGGGTTTTATGTAAGTTTCTCACCATCAGGTGGAAACATTCGTCAGGCAGTTAGGGTAGAGCTTTTGTGTAAGAGATGTATGTTTGAAACTATAAAACTTTATTTGATTTCACCAGGAAAGTTTATTGAGAAAAAACAATATTGGACAGAGCATAGACCCCAGGGAACCTCAACTCTTAAGCAAGAGAAGAAAGAAGTGTCAAGAACATAACAGGCAGGGGCGCCTGGGTGGCACAGTGGTTAAGCGTCTGCCTTCGGCTCAGGGCGTGATCCCGGCGTTCTGGGATCGAGCCCCACATCAGGCTCTTCCGCTATGAGCCTGCTTCTTCCTCTCCCACTCCCCCTGCTTGTGTTCCCTCTCTCACTGGCTGTCTCTATCTCTGTCGAATAAAAAATAAAAAATCTTTAAAAAAAAAAAAGAACATAACAGGCAAAAAGTTGTCAAAAATGTAGGAGGGGTCTCAAAGGCAATAGTATCATGGAATATACGAGTGGGAAGTTGAAGTAAGAAGGAATGATCAGCAGATTCCCGTGTAATAGAGGGTTTTAGCAGACTTGTAATAGCTCATAGAGCCAATGTTAACTGTCTTGGAAGCCAACTGATGCCAAGTTAGTAGCTGAAACGAGCCATGGTGAATGTATTTGTACCACTGAAAGTTTAATACACTATAGCTGGTCAGCCTGCTACCTGACTTCTGCTCTGAGAAGGTAGTTCAACATTTACTGTCAACCACTGGATAAAGACCAAAAAATGCTCTTCAGATTTGTCAGATAATCAGTAATTCCAGAGGAAGGCCTTCAGGGTGGTGGAGCAGAAGCCAGATTACAGTGAGTTAGGAAGTGGGGAGTATGAAAATGCAGAGGCTTTAATGAGAAAGGAATATATAAAGTATAGCTCGGGGATAATGTGAAGTCAGGAAAAGAAAAAAGCATATTTGCAGCTCTAAAGGATGTTTGTAATAGAAAGAGAACACAAGGCTAGGGTGTAAGGTGAAGGTCTCAGAGGAGGAAGGAGAGGATGGGCTTCAGGACAGATGCAGCGAAACTTGAATAGGAGAGAGATGGCTGATCATCTAAGACTGGAGGAAAGATGGACCCTTTGAGAAGAACCAACATTTGCCATTCAACCTGCATTTAAACATGTGGGATTCCACATTTCTTTTCAAGTAACCTTGGCTGCTTCTGACTTTGGAAGCTAACAGTTGTTACCACTTGTATTTCTTTTGGGGAAAAGCCTGGATCTTTCCGTTAGTACAGAATACAACAGTATTTGAAAAAAATTTTTTTTAATAAAGTAAGGATGACGCACAATATTACGTAAGTTTCAGGTGCACAACATAGTGATAGGACAAGTTTATACATTATACTATGCTCACCACAGTGTAGCTGCCATCTGTTACCATACAACACAATTACAGCACTGCTCACTATATCCCCTGTGCTCTACCTTTCTTCCCTGAGACTTAGTCATTCCACAACTGGAAGCCTGGACCTCCCACTCCTGTTTTGTCCCTCACCTGTTTTACTCTTACCCCCACCCTCTGCCTTCTGACATCCATCAGTTTGTTCTCTGTACTTATGGATCTGTTTCTGCTTTTTTGGTTTGTTTGTTCAGTTGTTGTGTTTTTTAGATTCTACCTTTGAATGAATCATATGGTATTTTTCTTTTTTTGCCTGACTTATTTCACTTAGCATAATACCCTCATATATATATATATATATGAATGAGATGGAATATTATTCAGCCATAAAAAAGAATGAAATCTTGCCAGTTTGTGACAATATAAATGGACCTAGAGGGTGTGTATGTGTGAGCATATACACACACACACACACACACACACACACACACACACACACATATATATATACATATACCACATCTTCTATATCCATTTGTCCATTGATGGACACTTAAGGGGCTTTCATATCTTGGCTATTGTAAATGATGCTCCAATTACACAGGGATGCAGCTATCTTTTTGAGTTAGTGTTTTTGTTTTCTTTAGGTAAATGCCCAGTAGTGGAATTACTGGATTGTATGGCATTTCTGTCTTTAACTTTTTGAGGAACCTCCATACTGTTTTCCATAGTGGCTACACCAATTTATATTCCCACCAGCAGTGCATGAGAGCTTCTTTCTCTCCACATCTTTGCCAACATTTGTTATTTCTTGTCTTTTTATTAGCCATTCTGACAGGTGAGAGGTGATATCTTACTGTAGTTTTGATTTGCATTTTCCTGATGAGGAGTGATGTTGAGCATCTTTTCATGTGTCTGTTGGCCATCTGGATGTCTTTGGAAAAATGTCTACTCATGTCCTCTGCCTATTTTTAATCAGATTAATTTTTGGTGTTGAGTTGAAAAAGTTCTTTATGTAGTTTGGATATCAACCCCTTGTCAGATGGATATATCATTTGCAACTATCTTCTTCCATTCAGTAGTTTGTCTTTTTGTTTTGTTGATGGTTTCCTTCACTGTGCAAAAGCTTTTTATTTTGGTGGAGTCCTAATAGTTTATTTTTTAGTTTTTGTTTCTAAATACAACACTATTTTTAAAAAATACTTATATATAGAAATTAAGGGGGAAATAACAAATGTGTGAAAAGGAATGTAAGTATTGAATTGTTTAAGTCTAAATTCAAACTAATAAAATTTTAATCATGGGTATTTTAGCTGTCCTAGCTTCTGGATTTGGATGTGTAATGAATAAATCCTGTATTTAGTTTCTTGCACCAATTTATCCTGCTTCTCCTGCCATTTTCAGGCCTAGATTCAGGCTGCTATAATTGCTTATATTAGTCAATTTCTGACCTAACAAGGTCCTCTCACTAAGGAATATAAAGTCGGGATCTTGGATGTCATCTTGCTCCTTACTGCCATTTCTAACCCTGGTAAGGAAAACAAATCATTAAGACTGGAAGGAAAGGTTTGTGAATGCATTTTCTGAGCCAGGATTGTGTCTTAGTCATCTTTATATCCTCATTCATCCATTTATTCATTCAATAAATATTTATTAAGAGCACACAATTTTCTGGGCAAAATGCCATAGGCTGAGGATGATGGGATAAACACAGAGAGCTTTTAGTATAATGGGAGAGACATATATTAAGTAGCCACACAAATAAACATGTATAATTACATAAAGTGGTAAGTGCTTTGAAGGAAAAACGAAGAGTTAAATGAAATATTAAAAAAAGAGAGATCTGACTGAATTTCTGGAGTCTTGAGAGGGCTTCTCTGGGAGAATTTTGAAACCTAAAGTCTGAGTAGGCGTTCTCTAGACAAAGTGTGAGACAAAGAGCATTCTAGGCAGAAGGAACAGCCACTGAGAAGGACTTGCAGTAGGAAAACATTAACTGTTTTTGGGAAATAAAAAAAAAAATACCATGAGTAAAATCTAGTAGTATGAGAAAAGAAGAGATTGAAGAGGAAGAATCTGTTAAACCTTTTGGATATTGTTCTAGGTACAATTATAAACTAGGGAAAGGTTTAAGGCAAAACAAGGACATAACCTGAATGTGTTTTTAAAAGATCACTCTGGCTATTAAGAGTAGAATGGAGGGGAACAGAATAGAACTGGGGAATCTATTTTGCAGACCAGATGAGTTGATCAAGTGAAAGCATGGTGGCTTGAATAGGGAGTTGGCCTTGGAGATTGAGAGAAGTGCAATATTTGGATTAGATTTGCAGAGAAACTGTATCAGTACATCTTACCTGTTCATTTTACCATATGTCCTCAATCAAACAGTAGGATAAGAAAAATAAATTATGGGCACAAAAATTGGAAAGTAAGGAATCTGAAAAAATTATGACATACATAGAGAGCCCCAAAAGCCTACAGAAAAATTAGAAATAATGTGAGATTTAGGAAGGTGTTTAAGCAAAATATTTAATTTAAAAATGAATAGAGGAGGTGAGTATAGGAGAGAAGTGATTTCTAGAAAGTGGAGGAGTATCAGTTAAAAAGATAAAAAGAAAAGACAAAAAGGGAGAAAAAGAGAAAAAAAGGGAGAACAGGAAGGAAAGAAGCAAAGCCAAAAACTGTTATACTTCTGAGTAATTGAACAAGAAGGATAGAAAGTTGTGGCTGGAAGGGGGTAGCATTTTGAATTAGTGTTATTGATGTGATGCAGTTCCTGATCCAGGTGTGACTTGGTGGTGGGTGTTGATGTGGAAAAGAAGTCACAGAAGAGGAGGCGTTCAAGGAAGTGAATGACTAGTTGATGGGTCACCCAAGCTTGTGTCGAAGTGACTCAGGATGGTGGCAGGAGTGGGGATGGAGGGAGCCTGAGCCAAGCACTTAGTCTTTCATGATGGGAAGAAGTAGATGATGCTGTGGGGGGTGAAGTGGGGGAGGGGAGGTATAAACAGATGGTTGATACTCAGAGGAGCAGAAGTTTAACAAAAAGGAGAGGAAATTGCGTACTGGGTGCTGGGAGTGGCAATAACTGGGACAGTGGATGGTTAGCTGGATCCTCCATTGGAGAGGACTGCAGAAGACATGGTATTGCCAGGAGACAGCTGTGGCTCAATTATGGCAAGAAATCAAAGTGATCATTCAGACAAGATGATAAAAGTAGAGGCGAGTTTCTAATTTTAGATCGGAATTTTGAGGAGCACCTGGTCAAGCATCGGTGCTCAGTAGATCCTCGATGCGTATTGATTGGTTGAATTAATACCTCAACCATCTATTGATGAATGTGGTAGAAAAATCTGTATCATATTGAGCCTATGACTCAACCTGATTTGCATGCTACCACAAAACAGGCTGCTTTATCCAGAGTGCTTCAGCTTTGCTTTCTTTGTCTTAAAACTCCATTCGAGCATCATGAAGATCTCCAACTCTCAGTCAGAGAAACCCTTCTTGGCATTCTTTTTCCTGTATACAGGGGGATTGTAGTCAAAGAGGATAAATTTGCTCCTCATTTTCTTGTAATTGTTATTCTAATCACAAGATTCAGTCTGTTTTTCCTCTTTCTGCCAAACGGAGAGTGTCAAGTGCATTTAATGGGCGTGTCCATACTCATAGTCTTCCAGACTTACCTAGTTCTTTTAATTTCTTTTACTGACACTCTTAAATGCTCTTTTGAAACACATTTTTAAAGTTGTATCCTAGTCTTCAGACTTCAGTAATACACTTTGTTTCTCTATGTGTCATAGTACAGAGCATTTCAAATGCCCTCAATAGCTATTACTACTTACAAATCCATCAATGCAGTGTATTTTCCTGAGGGGAAGAACGACCATCTGAGGTTAATGAATCTTGGCTTTACCTTGGGGTACCATCTCATCAAACCAGTAATTAAATTTTATTTATTTATTTCTAAAAGATTTTATTTATTTGAGAGAGAGAGAGAGAGAGGGAGAAAAAGGGAGAGGGCACATGTGTGCGGGGCGGGGGGTGGGTGTTGAGGATCAGAGGGAGAGGGACAAGCAGACTCTGAGCTGAGTCAGAAGCCTGACGCCGGACTTGATCTCCCAACCCTGAGATCAAGACCTGAGCCGATATCAAGAGTTGGAAGCTTAACCGACTGAGCCACGCAGGCACCCCAATCTACTTGCCTATCTTGATGACAGTGACACACTGTCTCAATGACTGTGCCTTAAAATGAGTCTTGAAGTCAAGTCATATACATTCTCCAACTTTGTCATTCTTTTTCAGTGTCATTTTGGCTATTCTAGATTTCTGGCATTTCCAGGAATCAACTTGTCAACTTCTACAACAACCAAGAAAAAGCCTATTGGGATTTTGAGTGTTGAATGCATTGATTGAGTGGAGAATTGATAGCTTAATATTGACTTATCCAGGTTAAGAATACAGTATATCTCTTCAGTTATTTACTTTTAAAATTACTTTTAAATTTTTAAAATTTTAAATTAGTTTTAAAAATTTCTCTCAGCAATGTTTTGTAGTTTTCAGGCAACAGGTTTACAAATTTTTTTTTAAATCAGATTTTTGATGCTACTCTCATTTTTTAAATTTCAAATCTTCTTTTCTCATCTGGATGATCAATTTGTTTTCCCCTTTTGAATTTTTTTTAAAGAGTTTTTTATTTATTTGACAGAGATAGAGACAGCCAGCGAGAGAGGGAACACAAGCAGGGGGAGTGGGAGAGGAAGAAGCAGGCTTCCAGTGGAGAAACCTGATGTGGAGCTCGATCCCAGAACGCTGGGATCACGCCCTGAGCCGAAGGCAGACGCTTACGACTGAGCCACCCAGGCGCCCCGTGTTTTCCCCTTTTGGCACTGGTTGGAAACTAGAATTCCAGTACAAGGTTGAATAGAAGCGGTATTAGTGGTATCATTGTTTTCTTCCTGATCTTAAGAAGAAAAGACTTAGTTCTCTACCATTAAGTATGATGTTAACTCTAGTTTTTATAACCAATCTTTATCAGCATGTAGAAGTTTCTTTTTATCCTGCTGAGAGTTTTTATCAAGTATCATTGTCAGATTTTATTGAATGCTTTTTCTGGGTCATTTAAGATAATCATATAGGTTTTCTTTTTTAATCTATTAAGTTGATGAATTACATTATTTGATTTTTAAATTTTAAATTGAGCCCACCATTCTGGAATAAACCCACTTGGTCATGTTGTGTTTTCTTCTTAATATATTACTAGATTTGATTTGCTAATTTTTTTTGAGAATTTTGCATCTATGTTCATGAGAGAGACTGGTCTGTAATTTTATTTTATTTTTTGTAATGTCTTTGTTTTTGGTTAGAGTAATTCTGGCCTCATAGAATGAGTTGGGAAGTATTCCTTTCTATTCAGTTTTTTAAGAAGAGCTTTTCTAGAATGGTATGTTTTGTCCTTAAGTATTTGGTAGAATTTACCAATGAAGCCATCTGGGCCTGTAGTTTTGTTTGTGGGGTTTTTAACTATGAAAAATAGATATAGGACTGTTCGTGTTAGCTGCTTCTTTAGTGAGTTTTGGTTATTTGTGCCTTCCAATAAATGTGTCTATTTTATCTACATTCTTGAATTTACTGGTATAAAGTTGTTTATAATATTCTCTAATTATCCTTTTAGTGTCTGTAGAATTCAGAGAGATGTCACTTTCTCATTCCTGATATTGGAAATTTGTGTTTTCTCCGTTTCCGCCCAATTGGTATGGTTAGGATTTTATCAATTTTATGGATCTTCTCAAAGGTCTTTAAAAACATTGAACTCTGGATGCATTTTTCTCTAATTTTCTGTTTTTAATTTATTGTTTCTTCTCTGAATTTTGTTGTTTCCTTTCTTGTGCTTACTTTGAGTTTCATGACTGTTCTTTTTCTTTTTCTTAGGGTAGAAGCTAGGTCATTTTGAGAACTTCTTCATTTCTAAAATAGGTTTTTTAATGCAATAAATTTCCTTCTAAATGCTGTATTAGCTGTATGTTGTGTTTTAATTTTCATCCAATTCAAAATACTTTTCTACCTTCCTCTTTGATTTTTTTGATCCATGGATTATTTAGAAGTATGTTAATTTCAAAATATTTTGAGATTTAAAAAATACAGTTCTATATTGTTATTTTTAACAGCTTTATTGATATAACTTATGCCATAAATTTCACTCATTTAACATGTAAAATTAAGTGCTTTGGGCATATTCACAGCATTGTGCAATCATTCCCACAATCTAATTTTAGAGCATTTTTTTATCATTCCGAAAAGAGGCCTTATACCCATTAGCGGTCACTCCCCGACCTTCTTCAGCCCTCTTGCCTACCTCCCTAGCCTAGGACAATTACAAATCTACTTTCTTTCTCTGTGGATTTGCTTATTCTGGACATTTCATATAAATGGAATGATACAATACCTAGTCTTTTGTGACTGGCATCTTCATGTAGAATAATGTTTTTGAAATTCATCCATGGTGTACAATGTGTTGGTATTTCATTCCTTTTAATTGACAAATATTATTACACTTTATGGTTATATTGTTTTTGGTATTTAGTTTTCATAGACTGTGGTCAGAAGCCATATTTTGCATGAATTATAAACTTCCAGGTTTGTCAAGACTTCTTTTATGACTCCACACAGGTACCATCTTGGTATATGTTCCATGTGCCCTTGACAAGAATTTGTATTCTTTGCTTGTTAGATGCTTTATGTCAGTTCAGTCAGTTTGCCTGATTGTATCATTCAAGTCCTCAATATCCTTTCCCATTTTGTCTATTTGTTCTATCCATTATAGAGAGAGGGTTGTTGAAAACTCCCTTTTTAAAAATTTTTTAAAAGATTTTTTTATTTTTGCACACACATGTACATGAGAGATGGAGAGATTGAGAGAGAGGGTACACAAGCAGGGGGGGAGGGACAGAGGGAGAAGCAGACTCCCCGCCGAGCAGGGACTCAATCCCAGGACCCTGTGATGATGACCCAAGTGGAAGGCAGACGCGTAACCGACTGAGCCACCCAGGTGCCCTGAAAACTCCCATTTAAAATGTGGCTTTGCCTTCTATCAGTTTTTGCTTCGTGTATTTTGTATTTTTCTATTAGGGGTGCAAACACTTAGGATTTTTATGCCCTATTATTGCATTGATTCCTTTATTATGATATAACCCTCTTTTTTTCTGGAAATATTCTCTGCTCTAAAATTTCCTCTCTCTAATCTTAATGTAGACAGTTTTAATTAGCGTTAGCTGTTATATCTTTCCCATCCTTTTACTTTTAACCTAGCTGTGTCACTGTGTTTAAAGTGGGTTTTTTTGGTTTTTGTTTTAGGTTGTACATAGTTGGGTCCTGTTCTTTAAATTTCACTTAACAATCTTTGCCTTTTAATTTGGGTGGTTAGAG
This sequence comes from Ursus americanus, assembly GCF_024610735.1. NCBI lineage: Eukaryota > Metazoa > Chordata > Mammalia > Carnivora > Ursidae > Ursus > Ursus americanus. The sequence goes on from NC_142157.1 coordinate 17,411,215, forward strand.
CATTATATTTATTGATATAATTTGGTTCATTTTGATATTTTTTTTGTTCCATCTGTTTATTGCTCCCCTTTTTCTCTTGTTCTATTTAAAATTATTTGAGTATTTGATAGAGCTGGTTCTATTTCTTCTTAAATGGATAAAATTCTATTTTATCTCCTTTGTTGGCCTGCTAGCTATAATTTGTTGTATTTTTTAGACATTGCTTTGCATTTCATAGTATACATCTTTAACTTATAAGAGTCCACTGTTAAATGATACTCTGCCACTTCATGCTTAGTATAAAGAACCTTATAGCATTATGTTTCCATTTTTCCTTTGTGCTGTTGTTGTTCTACATTTCCCTTAAGTGTAACACATCACCTCCAGGGATATAGTGTTGATTTTATCTTTGGAGAGTGCATTATCTTTGGAAGATATTTAAATAATAAGAAAAAGTGTTTTATTTATGAACATAGTTATCATTTATGGTGCTCTTTCTTCCTTAGTGAAGTTTTTTTTTATCTAATATCGTTTTCTCCTTGCCTGAAACACTCCTGTTAGTATTTCTTGTAATAAAGGCCAGTTAGTGATTTCTTTTTTTGTGTGTGTGTGTCTTTAAAATCTTCACTTTGCTTTTATCTTTATTATTATTATTATTATTTAAATATTTGTTTGAGAGAGAGAGAGAATGTGCATGCAGGAGGAGGAGCAGGGGGAGAGGGAGGGAGAGAAGCAGACTCCCTGCTGAGCACAGAGCCTGACTCTGGGCTTGATCTCACAACCCTGAAATCATGACCTGAGCCCAAATCAAGAGTTGGATGCTTAACCAACTCAGCCACCCAGGTGCTCCACTTTGCCTTTATCTTTAAAAGATATATATCTTTGCTATGTATAAAATTCTTATCTGAGGGGCGCCTGGATGGCTCAGTCAGTTAAGCGTCTGCCTTTGGCTCAAGTCATGATCCTGGGGTCCTGGGATTGAACCCCAAGTTGGGGGCCCTCAGGGAGCCTGCTTCTCCCTCTCTTCTGCCCCTCCCCCTGATTGTGCACTCTCTCTCTCTCAAATAAATAAATAAAATCTTTAAAAAATTCTACTTTGACAATTTGGAGAAGTTCTTTAAATACATTGCTCTAGTGCTTTCTGATTTGCATTGTTTCCTATGAGAAATCTGTTGTTAAACCTTATATGTCTTCTTTTTAAATTAATTTTAATTTGATTTTATTTTAATTAACTAATTAATTTTTTATTATGTTCAGTTAGCCACTGTATAGTACATCATTAGTTTTTGATGTAGTGTTCAATAATGCATTAGCTACATATAATACCCAGTGCTACAATATATCTTCTTTGGCTGCCTTTATAATTGTTCTTTATCAATGATCTTGGGAAATTTGTTTATGATATGCCTTGGTGTAATTCTCCTCATTTTTCTTGTGTTTAGGATTCATTTAGTTTCTTTGCTTTGGTTTATTTTACCAAATTTGGAAAATTTGGGGCTATTTTTCTTAACTATCCCCCACCTCCCCTTACAGACTCCAGTTACATATATATTAGGCCACTTGAGGTTTTATCATATCTCACTGATGTTCTGTTCAGTTTGGGGGTGGGTCTTTTCTCTTTCTGTTTCTTTTTGGATAATATCAATTGCTAAATCTTCAACTTTACTGATTTTCTTCTACAATGTATAATCTGCCATTTATACCATCCGAATTTTTCATCTCCAACATTTAGTTTTCATTTCTAGAAGTGTGATTTTGGTCTTTTATTTTATTTTTTATTTATTTTATTTTTTATTTATTTAATTTTTTTTTTAAGATTTTATTTATTTATTCGACAGAGAGAGAGACAGCCAGCGAGAGAGGGAACACAAGCAGGAGGAGTGGGAGAGGAAGAAGCAGGCTCACAGCAGAAGAGCCCGATGTGGGGCTCGATCCCATAACACCGGGATCACGCCCTGAGCCGAAGGCAGACGCTTAACCACTGTGCCACCCAGGCGCCCCTGATTTTGGTCTTTTAAAATGTCTTCCATATTCAATCATCCTATAACTTCTGAACATACAAAGTACAGTTGCTGTAGTGGTTTCTTGTCTGCTGATTCTATCCTTTGGTCATATATGGGTCTTTCTCAATTGAATGATTTTTCTCTTCATTATGGGTCGCATTTTCCTATTGCTTTGCATTCCTAGCTATTCTTTTTTGCTGAATGCCAACCATTGTGATTTTTATCTTCTTGTATGCTGGGTATTTTTGTATCCCTATAAATATTCTTGATCTTTGTTCTAGGACAAGGTTAAGTCACTTGGAAACAAGTTTGATCCCTTTGGGTCTTATAAGGTTTTCTAGCAGGATCAGAGCAGTGTTTACTGAAGTGCTAATTTTGGCCCATTACTGAGGCAAAACCCTTTCAAGTACTGTACACAATATCCATGAATCAGGAGGTTTTCCACTCTGGATTGTGGGAACTGGAACTATAGCTGGTCCTGTTTGACTTAAGAGTTTTCCCTATAATACTTTTGAGTGTTCTTCTCATGGCCTTCAGTAGTTCCCTCCATGCATGGACAGATCAGTACTCAGCTGAAGACTCAAGGGGTCCCTCTGATCTCTAGAGTTTCTTTCTGCATCTTTCCCCTCTCTGTTAGTCTGCCTGAGAATTTAGCTGCCTTAGACTCCCTGAATGCCTTGCTTTGTCTCCTCAACATAGAGATCTTTGGGCTTCATTTGAGTTCTTCCTCTCTGCCCTGAGGCCCAGAAATTCTCTCCAGGCAGTAATGGAATCATCACAAGACTCACTTCATGCCTCAGGAATCACCATCCTTTTTTTCCCCACCTGATATCCAATGTCTTGAAAACTGTTGTTTCATGTATATTGCCTGGTTTGCGGCTTGTTTCAGTCAGGAGGTGTGGTACATAAGAAATATACTTGGTCTTTGTCCCTGGTTCTTGGCACAGAACTCCTAAAATCTTTGGAATTTCCTCAGAGATAGGATTGTTATTCATAATGGGCTCCTTTCATCACGTATGAGTCTATGCTAATGAGGTGACACGAGCTGGGGCCCCTAGAGAGCCTCAGAGACAGCTGATCACTAGAAAGATCAAGTAATTAGAGGGTAAGAACTTTCAGCCCCACCCACATCGACCTCCAGAGAGAGAAGGAGGCTGGAGATGGAGCTCTATTAAAACTCATACAAGAAATTCAGGTGGTTTCCAGATTGGTGCACATGTTGACTGGCTGAAGGGTGGTGTGCCCCTCCACCCCCCACCACACACACACACATACACCTTATTCTATGCATCCCTTCCATTTAGCTGCTCCTGAGTTGTAGCCTTCATAATAAAGCATAAGTAAGCACAAGTAAAATATTTTCCTGAGTTCTATGAGCCATTCTAGCAAATTACCAAGCCTGAGCAGGGTAGGGGGGGAGGGTCATGGGAGCCCCTGGTTTACGGTTGGTCAGTCAGAAGTAGTGGTGGTTCAAGACTTGTGACTGATGTCTAAAGTGGGGGCAGTCTTGTGGGATGAGCCCTTAGATTTATGCAGTCTGATACTGACTCCGAGTAGTTAGTGTCAGAATTAAATTAAATCACAGGACCCCATTGGTGTCAGAAAGAACCTGCAGAGCAGAATAAATCTGGTCCCTGTTAATTCATCTCAGCTGGAAGTCAAAATTTCCATTTTCAAAAGTGTAAATAAATAAAATATTAAATTGATATATAATCGACAGGCCCACTGAGTGTTAAAAGAATGTACCCACCTCATAGAAGCAGAAATAGAATTTCTGGACAGGTATGCACAACTTAAACATAAGTAAGGTGAAAAAAACAAAACAAACCATACGGTATTTGAGTAAACTTACTAAATCTCCCACCCTCCCAAGTTAAAAAACAAACAAGGAAACAGCATGCAAGATAGAGATGAAAAATGTATTCTTGAAGAATATATATAATTAAAAAAATTTTAGTAGCTAATTTTAAAATGTTTTTAACAAAATGTGAAATGAATTTTAATAATGTATTTTAATTAACTCAATATAATCTAAGTATTATTTCAACATATAATCAATATAAAATTATTAAGGAGCTATTTTAGATGATTTCTACCAAGACTTTGAGTCTGGCTTATATTTTACACTTAAAGCACATCTCATTAAGACCTATCACATTTCAGTTTCTCAGTAGTTGCTTATGGCTGGTGGTTGCCATATTGACCAGTGGAGCCAGAGAAGAACTTAATGAAAATATAAATTAAAAAGAATAAATAAAGTTTAAAACATGAGATGAAACAACACCACAAAGATTAAGGGGGTATTTGTATTAGTGCCCAACCCGGATCCCTTCAATCTTGCCCCCTCTATAAAATTGTGAGTCCTGTGAACACCTGCGACACTCTGCCTGAGGTCACTTTTCTGACCAAAGCAATATGCTCAGCCCACAATCAGGGCAAGTGAGAAGTGTCAGAACGTTAATGCTCCCAAGAAACAGCCTACAACCAGTAATAGCCAGTTGGTGGACACATACTCCAGCTTCTTTGCCTTCATTTGGGATAACTCTGAGACATGTTCTGCAGTGTCTCAGAGTTCCCCAGTAGGTTTTAGTTCCAGCTGCCCCCAGTGTTTACTTGATTGATAGTATTTTTGGATTCCTTCCCAATTATGTCTTAATCCCCCACTCCTTTGTTAGTGTTTCTTGGAATTGCCTCTCAAATAAATTATGTGCACCCATATTCTTGGGTCTGCTTCTGGGGAATGCAAATCATTACACATAGATTAGGAACAAATTGGGAGCCCAAACAACACCCCTACAAAGCCATTAAAAAATTTAAGAACAGTGAAGACTGCAATGTAAAATCAATTATTATAATAGGGGAAAGGCTTGATAATTACAGAGTCTGTAGATTTTTGTAAAAAGACAAAGCAATTTAAAGAGTAGATAAAATATTTGAAGGACAAAGACTAATTAGAATAGAGGTAATTGGGGTCTTGGAATTAGAGAAACTAACCAATGGATCAGACATTGTACCTAAAAACCAGAAGAGAATTTTCCCAGTTAGAGGAAGGAATTAACCTAGAACATCTTGGTCCTGGAAAAGAATTGACACGTGAGTAGCTAAACTGAGATATATCCTTATGGTTTTTGCATTTTACTGATTAAGATAAAATTCTTTACATATCTAGGCAAATACTAATTATATACCAGAAACAAAAATAAAAACAAAAACAATCAGGGTAGCCTCAGACTTCTCTAAGAATTATTTAATGTCTGTAAAGTGCTGAAGAAAAGAAGGTAATATTCAAAAATGTTTTTCTCAGTCAAGCTGACATTCAAATATAAAGGCAAGAAATGGACACATAGACAATCTCAATCATAAATAAATCCAGGACAGGGGTGCCTGGGTAGCTCAGTTGATTAAGTGTCTGACTCTTGACTTTGGCTCAGGTCAGGATCTCAGAGTCATGAGATTGAGCCCGTGTCTGGATCCTACCCTCAGCAGGGTGTCTGCATGGGATTCACTCTCTCCCTCTCCATTTGCCCCTCCCCCCTCGCTCATGTGAGCTCTCTCTCTCAAATAAATAAATCTTAAACACACACACACACACACACACACACACACACACAAAACCCAAACCCAGGACTCACATGACCTTTTTGAAAAAACAAAAAAAAATCAAAGCCAAATAACTAAGAAATAAGGAGGGAAGCCACAGTAAAAAGACTTGGTAATAAAGACTGTATTCATTTAAATATAAAATTAAAACAAAACAATTATGGAAAATAGTTAAGGATGTAACTGCTATAAACCTTGACAATGTAAAAAAATGGTAATATAACAATGAAAATCAAGCGTGGAGGGGAGTGAGGGAAGTGGAAAGAGGTTTATTTGTGAACTTTTTTTTTTATATTATTCTGTAACTGGTACTCAACAGATACAGTCTGAAGTTGCTGAATCAAGAAATGGAGAATTAATAATACTAAGTGAAGTTACAAGGATTACAAACAACAACAACAACCCAAAAAGCAGATTATAAACTTCAAAGTTATTCAAAGAAACACACACATAGACATACCTATAAAACCAAATACAGAAAGACCATACATTTGGCAATTGGTAGGAACACTTAAGGTAAAATGAAATAATAATTACTAAACATATATCTTATACTAATACATATAAAAAAGAATAAGTTCACCCAATACAAGAAGCTACAGAATAGAGAAAGGAAAAAAAAAACCTCACAAAATCCAGCCATACATTTGGAAGACTGAAATACAGTATGTTTGCAAAAATCAGGTGATTCTTTGAAGACAGTGTAACAAACAGACAAAACCCAGATAAACCACTGGCTGGTATAGAAATAAATTTTGTTTAAAAAGGAAAAAGGGACAAATACACAATATTAGAAATGAAAAAGGGAAAAGAGCTATTGATATAGGGAAATTAAAAGGTCCTAAAAATACATTTGAAAATATAAATGAAAAATATTGGATAGCAGCAGACAGATAAATCTGAACACACGAGTAACAATGAAAGCAGTTGAAAAAGTTACAGAAGAGTTTCCTCCTTAAAATCTCCAGGCTCACATGGTTTCACTGTTAACTCTTTAACATTTTTAAGAAACAGGCAAGTTGGATAGAATTTAATCTGTTGCAAAACACCAAAAAAGGGAGATCCTTCAAATCATATTTATAAAGAAAGTCTAAGAAAGTCTTTTAACATCAAAACCTGACAGGATAGGGCCAACTCACTTATTAATAATTATGTGAAAATCCTAATAAAACAATGGAAATTGTAGTTCACCAGTACTCCAAAAATTATGTCATAAATAATTGGGCTCCTCCCAGCCCAATAACAAGTGTTGGTGTGGATGTGGGAAAAAAAGAACCCTTAGTCACTGTTGGTGGAAATGCAAATTGGTATGGCCATGGTGGGAAACACTATGGAGGTTCCTCAAAAACTTAAAAATAGAATTACCATATGATTCAGTCATTCCACTGCTGGGTATTTACCCAAAGGAAACAGCAATGCTAATTCAAAAAGTTCATGCACCTTTATGTTTATTGCAGTGTTATTTACAATATCCAAAATGTGGAAGCAAACCCAGTGTCCATCCACAGATGAATGGATAAAGAAGATGTGGTATATATATGTATATATACAATGGAATTTTACTCAACCACAGCAAAGAACAGGATCTTGCCATTTGCAACAACATGGATGGATCTAGAGGTTATAACACTAAGTGAAATAAATCAATCAGAGAAAGACAAATACCATATGATTTCACTCATGCAGAATTTAAGAAACAAATGAACAAACTAAAAAAGAGACCAAAAAAACCAGTCTATTAAATACAGAGAACAAAGTGGTGGTTGCTAGAAGGGAAGTGGGTGGAGGGATGGGTGAAATAGATAAAGGGGAGATCAAGAGTACACTTATTTTGATGAGCATTGGGAAATGTGTAGAATTGTTGAATCATTTTATTGTAACCCTGAAACTAATATAACAATGTATGTTAATTTAAAAAAATTGGGCTTCCTCCTTGGGCTGCAAGGGTGTGTCAATATTAGGAAAACTATGAATATATTATATCTTAATAATAGCCCAAAGGGGGAAATGTATATAATTACTCTAATAGATGCAGAAAATTTTTTTTGACAAAGTCCAACATCTAACATGATTACAAAAATAGAGAATAAATTAAGAATAGATGACAGCTGAATATACATTTTTCTCAAGTGGACATGGAACATTCTCCAGGATTACCCATATGTTAGGCCATAATAAGTCTTAGTAAATTTTAAAAGACTGAAAGAAAACAAAGCATCTTTTCTGATCATAATGGAATGAAACTAGAAATCAATAACAAAAGGAAGACTGGGAAATTCACAAATATGTGGAAATTAAACAATATGTTCTTGAACCACCAATGGGTCAAAGAAGAAATCACAAGGGAAATTAGAAACTACTTTGAGCTAAATGAAAACAAAACACCACATACCAAAACTTATGGGATGCAGCAAAGGCAGTGCTGGGAGAGAAAGCTGTAGCTGTAAATGCAGACATTAAAAATGGTCTGTCCTGGAAAGTGTTACATGTCCACTTGAGAAAAATGTGTGTTCTGCTGTTGTCAGCTGGAGCATTCTCTGTGTGTTTTATGTATGTGTAGTGTTGTGTATAGATAAGTTGTCCATCCATCCACTCATCCATCCATCCATCCATCCATCCATCCATCCATCCATCCACCCTCCCACCCCATCCTTCAGTCTTTCTATCCATCTTACTATGGGACCGATATACCTGTTAGCCCTTAGCCTGGAGAATTGCACCCCTAGATGTTCATATGGCTGATTTCTCCTTAACACTCAGATCTATGCTCAAATATAACCTCAGAGAAGTTTTCTCTACCCACAGTGTCTAAAACTGTGTCCCACCTCACCACATCCCCATTCTGTATCTTGCTTCTTGGTCTGTTTTCTTCACAGCACTGTTTCACAATCTGAAATTATATGATTTATTTGGTTCTTGTTTGTTCTCTGTCTCTCCCAGTAGAGTATAAGCTCAATAAAAGAAGAGAGTTTGTCTCATTCGCGGCAAGAGCATAATATGTATTTGATGACTATGTATTTGTTAACATTAGTTGAGTATTACCAGCTTTTCAAAAGAGCACACTATTTTGAGTTAAATAAACTTGTTTGTATGGTTTTTCATGCTGGGAGATTTGAGAGGCAATTCTTCTACTCTGCGTAGTTTTCTGTACTTTTTCCTTTACTGAAGTTACTACTTTTTAATTTCATTGAAACTCTTTTTGCCCTTGGTTGTGGGGGGAGTGAAAAGTTGAATCATTTTATGATTCAGTATAAAGTCAGTTTATACTGTATCCTTTACAATTTTACACGTTTCAATCAAATCCTTACCAGCTTTTTTCTATATTGGCATTTCAGATTTTAGAGTCTTTTCTGTAAAAATTCTTTTCCACAAACAAATTTTTAAAAAGGATTGCTATCCTTTTCTGAATATTTACACTATATATTTTAGTACAGTATATATTTCCTAGGATGATTATTTATTAAAGTAGGTAAAATTATATAAGAAGTTCTTAGAATTTCAGAGTAGAAGGGAACATTAATTTATTATTCATTATTCGCATAGTTTTTTTGTACTATTGAATGACGAGTAGTGAATATGTATGTATGTGAAATTAAGTTATGTGCAATTAATTTTACTTTTGGAAGTTTGGCTAGTTGAAATGACTATTCTCTCCTCAAAATTGTGCATTTTTTATGCCACCTTTTCATAACATATAAATACAAAATGATTTGCTGTTTTTACTTTGTCTCTTACTACCTTGAAAATTCCTTTTATCAATGTCTTATGTATCAGTGTCTTATATCAGTGTTTCTGCTTTGATCAGTGTCCTTCTCTTTATCCAGTCTCCCAGAGTTGCTCATATTCTCATGTGCTTTGAGTCTCAGATACAACCGAACTTTGCACTGAATCCAATACCTGGCACTTCTTTTCTGTCTCTGACAACATTACCTCTAGGCAATATTGTAGAATCTATTTTATTTATTTATTTATTTATTTATTTATTTATTTATTTATTTATTTTTTAAAGATTTTATTTATTTATTTGACAGAGAGAGAGACATCCAGTGAGAGAGGGAACACTGGCAGGGGGAATGGGAGAGGAAGAAGCAGGCTCCCAGCAGAGAAGCCTGATGCAGGGCTCGATCCCAGAATGCCAGGATCATGCCCTGAGCCAAAGGCAGATGCTTAATGAATGAGCCACCCAGGTGCCCCTAGAATCTATTTTAAAGATTGATTGATTGATTGATTTAGAGAGTGCCAGTGGGGGAGGGGCAAAGGGAGAGGGAGAGAGAGACTCTCAAGCAGACTCCCTGCTGAGGGCAGAGCCCAACACTGGGCTTGATCTCACAACCCTGAGATCATGACTTGAGCCAAAATCAAGAGTTGGATGCTTAACTGACTGAGCCAGTTAAGGTGCCCCTTAGAATCTATTTTAAAATTAGGTTAGTATTTAAGGAGCAAGAAAGTGAAAGAGATTGTTTTATACAATCTGGTGTCAAACCACTACCTTGTTCTTGTTTTCTCCCTGGGCATATTGTTTTTGTGGGAAATGGAAAAATAATGGCCATAGGGGGCAGACATGGCCCCCAGGGCCTGGAAAGAATAGAAAGAAGTTCCCTCATTTAACAGTGGGTTTGTAAATCTTGCCATTTGCAGTGACGTGGCTGGAACTAGAGGGTATTACGCTAAGTGAAATAAGTCAGTTAGAGAAAGACAAATAACCATATGATTTCACTCGCATTTGGAATTTAAGAAACAAAACAGATGAACATAGGGGGAAGGAAGGAAAAATAAAATGAGGGGAAAAGAGAGAGGGAGGCAAACCATAAGAGACTCTGAACTATAAGGTTGCTGGAGGGGAGGTGGTCGGGGGATGGGGTAACTGGGAGATGGGCGTTGAGGAGGGCACTTGATGGAATGAACACTGGGTGTTGTATGCAACTGACGAATCACTGAATTCTACCTCTGAAACTAATCATACACTATACGTTAACTAAACTGAATTTAAATAAAAAAATTTAAAAAATAAAAGTGGGATTGTGCTCCCCCTAACTTTTACATTTTCAGCTCCTTATTCTAGGAAGCCATCTCCTTTGTCTGGACTCCTTGAAGAAACTGTCATTCATATCACACATTCTAGTTCTAGTTTTGTAATTGTTCCATGTTGTAGGACCATTTCACCCTCTGCCCTGAAAAATCTAAGCTTCTTGAAGGCAAGAGCATTCTTTAATAAAAATAAGCAACTATTTAAAGTGTACTGTAACCCTACGTGATGTATTCTGTAGGATCATTTAAAATCATCTGTTAGGCTGCCTGGGTGGCTCAGTCGGTTAAGTGTCTGACTCTTGATTTTGGCTCAGGTCATGATCTCAGGGTTGTGAGATCAGAGCCCTGCTCAGCCGAGCTCCTTGCTCATCAGGGAGACTGCTTGAGATTCTCTCTCACCCTGTACCTCTGCCCCACACACTTGTGCATTCTCTTTCTCTAAAAAAATTATAGAATAAAATTAAAATAAAATAAAATAAAATAAAATAAAATAAAATAAAATAAAATAAAATGACCTTAGTGAAGAATCTAGTTTCTGAGGGGGAGTCTTGTCATTTAGATAAAATGTCAATTTCCTGAACTTTAGGTCAGTAAATAGAAAAGGATCGTTCTTTATGAGACATTGTCATTTCCTCAGTGTACTTTTTAAGAAGTTCTATTTTTCCTTCTCACCCATCACTGCCACTCACCCCCATCATAATAATTGCAGTTGTCTTTATAGAGCAGTAAAAATGAGCCAATGTGCTAAACATTCCATATATGTTATTTAAATATGACAACAGCTGTACAAAACAAATATTACTATTATCGTTAGGCTCTCAGTGCACAGAAATGATTGAACATAATCCTTGGCTCATTCATGACTCATGTTGGTTGTTTAATTATTGACTTTTAGTAATGTAATAAACACCTGTGATCCCACCACCTGAAACAAAATCTAGGACCATAGCCTATATCTAATGCCCCTCTCATCAACCCGTTCTCTTGCCTGTTTCTACCTTACGTCATAGGAAAGCAGGTCTTGTTATCCAGAATTTCACAGATGAGGAATCTGAGACTTGGGGAGGTTAAGAGCTTTTTTTAGATCACCTAGCTAGGAAATGGATCATCTGGGATCCAGATCGAGGTGTGTCTAACTCTGACACGGAGCCTCTCAGCTGCTCGTGGAGTCTCCCACTTGTTAGTCTGCAAGATGGCAGAGAAGTGTTGTTCAATGAAATAAAGAAGGTACTGGGGCCTAAATCACGGAAGACACACTAACCCCCTGAGAGTACGCTGGTTCATCCTCAACCTGGAATTTTGTTTTGTTTTATTTATTTGTTTGTTTTCTTTATGCGGCCCTCTCTAGGTTAGTTCATAGCACAGCTGTCTCATGCCCAGGCAATATCCAGTTGGTTCAGGTTTCAAAAACCAAGCCGGAAGAAATACAGTTAAGGGCAGCACTATATAAACTGCCTAGGTTTGAAAGAGAGTTTTTTCTAAATGACCACCTTGTTGTACATGGTAGTTTGAAAAACGGTAATTTCAGCAGAAAGTCTTTACTTGTATACTATAAAAAGAACCCTCTTTTGGTGTTCAGTTGATAGTGGCTAATGTGCAGTCTGATGGTCTACAGAGTATATGTAGATTTATGCTTGGTTGTCTTATCCTGCTAGTATATTGAATTACAGATGAGAATGTACCCGCATGCACACACACATAGACATACACACACACTTTCCTCCTGTAATAGAAATGCAGAGTTAAAGACAAAGACTAATTAGTGCAGCCTTAAGAAACCCCATAGAACAGCATGTGTTCAGATACCCAGGAGAATGTCAATAGAACTGAAAGGTTCATCCGCTGGACATCACAGGGCTTTGTTCTCAGATAATTATTTCCTTTTTGGATTTAATGGAGAAGAATGTAAAACATAATACTGGAAACTTCCAGAATGATTGACCCTTAACAACAGATTTAAACAAGAGGGAAAGAGTGAATAATGGCAGCAAGGGTGTGTGATGAATGAGGAAGTTGTTATTATAACACAGGGAGAAAAAGGTCTCCATTAATAACGCCAAGTGTGTGAAGCACTAGGCTCAGGATATTAGATTATCAAGTCTTCACTGTGACCATTGTGGAAAAAATAAGATTTTCGTAAATAATTTATTGAACGATATTTCCAGCCTCATAAGAGAAATAATGTTACCAAAATAAAGTATGTCCACAACTTATCTGAGGTGCTTTACCTAATTCCCAGTTGTAATTAGGTGGGGATTTTTGGCTTATTTGCACTAATCAGCTTAATCACATCGAGTACTTAGGAAACAAGGGAAATTGCTCAAAATTACAGCTCATGCGTTCTGTTTGTGGTGTTGTCACCACACCTAGGCTAGAAGGCAACTGCACGGTATATTTACTACCTGTTTGGCTGATACTATGTTCTAAAACTTGAGCATTGGGAGATACAACTTTCTTGTTTCAGTGATACAAATTCATATTTCCCCCTGGATTCCAGTTAATTGACTTGACTGCCTATGGGATCCATATGCCTAGTATTTTCAAACTTCTTTATAATATCTTTGTCCCTGAAATAAAAGAATGCAAAGTAAGAATTCTCCTGCTTTGTTCCAAAGTGGATTCTGCTTCAAATGGGAAGATTCTTTTTGAGCAGATATGGATCTGATAGAGTGCTGAGCAGATATTAATTGACTGAGCACCTCCTAAATGTTATACGCAGTGCCAGGCAGAAAGCCCAAGCCCAGAAAAAAAGAGATCTATTTCCTACCTTTAGGCTTAAGTAGAGCTTAGGGCCTACTCTGTGCCTTTTTAAACACGGTTTCTGATCTGAACTACAGAACACATTCTCAAGCCTTGCAAGGCTGGCATGTAACTAGTACCATTCTAGATGCTTAGAGAAGTTATTTCATTACTTACAGTAGAGGCCCTAGGGTATTGGCAACTTAACCCTGGTTAAGAAAGGCTGGTGGATTTCAGTAGGAGGGGGTGGTCAGTTAAGTATTACATAAATATGTGCACCTGTAATAAATTATAATTGTGAAAAGGCATTGTGAGAGATTTTGCCCATGGGTAGACCCTTGGCTGACTCTGTCGTGAGGTAGGGTAGCCTTTCATTCAGGTGAATTTCCTTGTTAAACTCTTTAGTTTAAAATTTTAAATTTTAATAGCAATTTTCTGACTACACAAGTAATATATTTTATAGAAATATTGAAAAAAAAACCCTAAAAAATATAAGGAAGAAAACATATCACCCTTTTTTTGGGTAGTCAGTTCTTTCACTCTCTTTACTCATAGTATTCTCCTTTGCCTTTATTTTGGAATGACTTTTTCCTTCTGATACGATATAAAGACTATTTAAGTTTTTCCCAAATGCTTTTGTGGTTTCATTTCTCTCTTGCTTTTAACTCTTTAATTCAGGCAATTCCAATTTTTCTGCAAGTAGTGAATTGTTCCATCCCCATTTACTGATCATTATTTCTAATTTGAAATGCTTCCTTTGTACTGCAATATTTATGTATGTGTGTGCATCTATTGCCAAACACGTTTTTTTCCACTGAAAAAATTTTCCTGTATCACATTGTTTTTACTAGAATGGCTTTGGACTACATTTTGATAACAGATTATACTTATCCCAAATATTCCCAGCTATTTATTCTTCCAGTTGAACTTTAGAATCAATCTAAGAGGGGCACCGGGGTGGCCCAGACAGTTAAGTGCCTGACTCTTGATTTTGGCCCAGGAGATGATCCTCAGGGTCGTGAGATCGAGCCCTGCATCTGGCTCCAAACTGGGGGGAGCCTGCTTAAGATTCTCTCTCTCTCCCTCTCTCCCCGCTCCTCCCCCCTAAAAAAAGAATCGATCTAATAATTACAAAACTCCAGCAGAATTTTTATTCCATTTCACTGAATTTACGTGTTAATATGGGGAACGCTGACATATTTACCATTTTAAGTTTTCTGATACAGCAACAGCAATATTTTGTCAAGTATTCTAGTGTTTTTATGTTGTTCAAGAAAGTTTTAGAGTTATCCTCTCATAGCTCCTATATATTTATTATTAAATTTATCCCTAGTATTTTGGAAAAATTACTTTCTTATTCTGAACAGGATCTACTTTTATTTTATTTTTAAAAAAAGATTTATTTATTTGTTTTAGAGAGAGAGCATAAGTGCGTGGGGGAAGGGGCAGAGAGAGAGAGAGAGAGAGAGATATCCTGAAGCAGGCTCCCTGCTGAGTACAGAGCCCCATGGGGGGCTTGATCCTAGGACTCTGAGATCATGACCTGAGCAGAAACCAAGAGTCAAATGCTTAACTGACTGAGCCACCCAGGCGCACCCCAAATAAGATCTACTTTTAATTGCATAGTCCCTTGCCAACGTCAGTTGTTTCCTGTGTTTTTAATTTTAGCCATTCTGACAAGTGGTATCTCAGGTGGTAGGTATCTCATCATGGTTTTGATTCATATTTCCCTGATGATGAGTGATGTCGAGCATCTTTTCATGTGTCTGCTAGTCATTTGTATGTTTCTTCAGAAAAATGTCTATATTTTCTGCCCATTTCTTAACTGGATTATTTGTTTTTTGGGTATTGAGTTTGATAAGTTCTTTATAGATTTTGGATAGTAACCCTTTATCGGATATGTGATTTGTAAATATCTTCTCCCATTCTGTAGGTTGTCTTTTAGTTTTGTTGATTGTTTCCCTTGCTGTGCAGAAGCTTTTTATCCTGATGAAGTCCCAATAGTTCAATTTTGCTTTTGTTTCCCTTGCCTTTGGAGACATGTCTAATAACAAGTTGCTATGGCCGATGTCAGAGATTTCTGCCTGTGCTCTCCTCTAGGATTTTGATGGTTTCCTGACTCACATTTAGGTCTTTTACCCATTTTGAATTTATTTCTGTGTATGGTGTAAGAAAGTGGTCCAGTTTCATTCTTCTGCATGTTGCTGTTGATTTGCAGAGAATGGGGAACACTCTTACACTGTTGGTGGGAATGCAAACTGGGGCAGCCGCCATGGAAAGCAGTATGGAGTTTCCTCAAAAAGTTAAAAATAGAACTACCCCGTGCTCCAGGAATTGCATTACTAGGTATTTACCCAAAGGTAACAAAAATACTGATTCAAAGGGCACATTCACGCTGATGTTTATTTATTTATTTTTAAAGATTTTATTTATTTGACATAGTAAGAGAGCACAAGCAGAGAGAGCAGAAGGGGGAGAGGGAGAAGAGGTTCCCCGCTGAGCAGGGAGCCTGATACGGGGCTTGATCCCAGGACCCTGGGATCATGAACTGAGCCGAAGCCGGACACTTAACTGACTGAGCCACCCATGCACCCCTGCACCCTGATGTTTATAGCAGCATTATCAACAACTGCCAAATTATGAAGAGTCAAAGTTGACTGATGAATGGAAGAAGAAGATGTGGTACACACACACACACACACACACACACACACACATACACACACAGGAATATTTCTCAGCCATCACAAAGAATGAAATCTTGCTGTTTGCCACGATGTAGATGGAGCTAGAGAGTATAATACTAAGTGAAATAAGTCAGTCAGAGAAAGACAAATACCATATGATCTTACTCATATGTGCAATTTAAGAAACAAAATTTCTTGAATTTCTTGATGAACATAGGTAAGGGAAGGAAAAAAAAGAGATGGAGGCAAACCATAAGAGGTTGTTAACTACAGAGAACGAACTGAGTGTTGATGGAGGGAGGTGGGCAGGGGATGGGCTAAATGGGTGGTGGGTATTAGGGAGGGCACTTGTTGTGATGAGCACTGGGAGTGATATGTAAGTGGCGAATCACTGAATCCTACTCCTGAAACCAATATTACACTATATGTTAACTGACTAGGATTTCTAATTTCTTTTTTTAAAAAAGCTTTATTTATTTGAGAGAGAGAGAGAGTGCCAGTGAACAAGGAGGGACAGGGGCAGGGGCAGAGGGAGAGAAGTAGACTCCCTGCTGAGCACAGAGCTGGACAAGGGGCTCAATCCCACAACCATGAGATCAGGACCTGAGCTGAAATCAAAAGTCAGATGCTTAGCTGACTGAGCCACCCAGGCACCGCAACTAACTAGAATTTAAATAAAAAGTTGAAACAAAAACAAATAAAATAATAATTACACAGTCACTGGTTATTGTTGATTTCTCTATATTTACCTTATATTTTGTTAAACTTTCAGATTAATTCAATTTATTTTTTAGTTATTTGTTTTGGATTTTCTAGGTAGGCAACAATATCATAAAAAATAATGATACCTTCCCAATGTTTATTAATCTTATGATTTTTGTTTTAAAATCGTATCACCTAGGATTCTGGAACAATGTTAAATGGAGAAGACATAGTAGGAGCTCATGTATTTTTCTTACACTAAGGGGAATGCTTACAGGATGTGCAGTTGGTTTCTAGATTGTTAATTGCCAAATAGTCTTTTTCTAGCTAGGGAAGATTTCTTCAGTTCTAAAAAGATACAGCTCTTTTTTTTGTGTGTGTGTGTGCTATTCTTGCAGATGTTTTTGTGTATTTGCTCATGTAACATATTAGAAAAATCTTCACCTTTACCTATGCTCTGGAATGGCATTAGGAATTATTAAAGATCTTTTTCTTAAAGATTTTCTTTATTTCATCCATGAAACCATGTGATATGGATGGCTTGTTTTGAAAGTCATATCTTTAACAACCTTCAGGGCTTCCTATACTTGGTGTAACCTGGTTTTCTGTCATCTTTGGAATAAATTTTGGCAATTTATATTTTCCTTGACGTCTTCTCTGTGATTTCTTTTTGCCATAAATTGCCACATAGGATTCTCTATATTATTATTATTCATTGATAGATGAATGGATAAAGAAGATACACACACACACACACACAGTGGAATATTATTCAGCCATAAAAAAGAATGAGATCTTGCCATTTGTATCCACATGGATGGAACTGGAGGGTATGATGCTAAAGTGAAATAAGTCAGGTAGACAAAGAGAAATACCTATGATTTCACTCATGTGTGAATTTAAGAAACAAAACAAAGAAAAAAGGAGACAAACAAAAAACCAAACTCTTAACTATAGCAAATAAACTGTTGGTTACCAGTAGGGGGGTGGGGGATGGGACAAATAGGTGAAGAGGATTAAGAGTGCATTTACTGTGATGAGCACTGAGTAATGTATAGTATTGTTGACTCACTGTAACTAACAGTCACTGAAACTAATGTAACACTCTATGCTAATGATACTAGAATTAAAATTTAAAAATAAAATGGGGTTAAACTAAAAATGATTGGATTAAAGTATATCTAATATCTATTAGGGATCTACTATATTGACTTATAGTGATAAGTTTTCTTGAGGATAGCTTGTAAAGAACCTAAAATTCTGGGCTAGGAAGTTTGGAATTTATTCTTTTGGTCAGTAGTGTAGTTGAAGTTTTATAAGTAAAAGAAGGGCACATTCTCAGCTGAGGCAGGAAACTGGAGGCAATATGCCAGAGATCACAGAAAAGGAAATTGTAAGCCAAATAGTAAAGAGGTTAATGATAGCATAGAAGAAGGAGAAGTTAAGGATCATTATATTCCAGTGGGAACATAGGTGAGGTAGTTTACATACTCAGATACCCTGAGTTTATGACATGCGTCTGGGGGTGGATATGAAAAGAACATAATAGAAAACCTGTAATATCTGACTTGGGAGAAAGGAAAGAAAGGAGGAGAGAGTTCAGGGAGACCAAAGGAGAATAGAGCTGTCCCTGAGTTAGGCAAAATTGGTCTTTTGCCTAGCACTAGTTCTCAATAACTGAAGACTGATGGGGAAATAAAACATATTTTACTCAGTTTGATGCAAACTTACAATGTTTTCTACTTCCATGATTTCAATGTTAACAAATTCAATTCTAAAGAAGGAAGATCCACTAGAAAAATTTATCCTTTTTTTCCCCCCACTTCCCTTAGATTTAGCAAGTGGTACAGAGGAAGAAAAATATTATTAAAATAAATTCTTTTAGGGGCACCTGGGTGGCTCAGTCAGTTAAATGTCTGCCTTTGGCTCAGGTCATGATCCCAGGGTCCTGAGATCGAGTCCCGATTGGGCTGCCTGCTCAGCGGGGAGTCTGCCTCTCTCTCTCCCTCTCCCTCTGTGTGTGCTCTCTCTCTCTCCAGCTCTCACTCTCTCTCAAAAAAATTAAAATATGTAAGACTTAATAATTAAAGGACAGTGTTAGCAGTCAGAATATCTTGAATTCAAAAGTGCCCCCGAAAGCTGGAATCCAGAGATCTAGGAGCCACGACAGACGCTGCAACCACCTATCAGTACCCACGAAGATGCTGACAGACACCAGGATGATGAGTTGGGCCACTGCAATTGCGTCTCATAATTCCATGATATTTCTCCACGACATTTCTTGTAGTGGAAATAGCAACAAAGCCTCTTCCTCACTGCAGCCATCAAAAATGAAGGAAATGCATTGAATTTGGTGGTACTTGCATCGAGAACATTAGCACCAAGAAATCAGAAAATGTAGGCTATTTTTATTCTTATTTATTTATTTTTCAACTTTTCAGCCCCTGCAGTATAGGAAGATCGTCTAAAGGGTGGATGGGCTGGAGCTGAGGAAGCCAATCCTGGGTATCTGTCATAGACATAAAAGAAGATGCAATCATTGAAAAGATATGCTAGTCTCAACCTTTGTTATTCATGGCACATATGGAAAATTGTAATGTTTGTGCTTCACACTAGGGCAAATGGGCTCTTTGGAAGGAAGTCACTGTGTGCAGCCCACACTTGAGTGTTATGCTCCCCGTCCTTGAAAGAGGAGTGTCTACATAAACTATTTGGAATTCTTCTGTGTGGGAGATTTGTTTTTTTCTTCCCATTTATTTTTTATACACTCACTTGTTTATATCTTTATGGACTCATGAGTGTTCATTTTGTGCTGTGGGTTATACAGTACTCATTTATTTTATTGCTCGAATTATTTTATCCTTGACCTTTGGAACCTCTCTCAGTTGGCTCCTATGTCTTTTTTGACATATGCCCATCAATTTGGTTTCTATTATTTGAGGTGTGTGTGTCTGCTTACTTGTGTGATCAAATGTGTGTGTGTGTGTATGTGTGTGTAGCACTTTGTTACTTTCCAGCACTACAAGATATTCCAGGATCATCTTGTATATTCCCCTACCCTGCCCTAAAATGAGCCACTATTTATTTATTTATTTATTTATTTATTTATTTATTTATTTATTTTCTTTCTTTTTTTTTTTTTTTAGATTTTATTTATTTATTTGACACAGAGAGAGGCAACGAGAGAGGGAACACAAGCAGGGGGAGTGAGAGAGGGAGAAGCAGGCCTCCCACTGCTCATGAGCAGGAAGCCCAAAGCGGGGCTCAATCCCAGAACGCTGGGATCATGACCTGAGCTGAAGGCAGATGCTTAACAACTGAGCTACCCAGGCGCCCCAAAATGAGCCACTATTTCAAGGATCTCTAGTTCTTTTGTTGAAGAATGGTACTAGGAACAAAGATTGATTTGGGCATTCATTGCCATTCTTTGAATTTTGATCTTTCTGTGGCTTCATGTTTCGGTATATATCTTGTAAACATCATATACCTAAATTTAAAAAAAATTACAGTCTTATAATCTTGGTCTTTCAATTATAGAATTTACACTCCTTGTTTGCTGTGATTGGTCATATTAGGACTCATTTGATTTGTCTTATTTCTGTGTTTGGTTTTGCTTTTTGATTGATTTTTGTGTTGTTTTATTCCTCCTTCCCTGACTTTTTTTTTTGATTGATTAACTTTGCTTATGTTCCTTTTGTTTCATTCTATTTTTCCCTCTGTTTGTTTGAAAATTATATGCTCTATGTAGCCTCTTTGAGTAATTACTTCAGGTGTTTTTTTTTTTTTAACTGCCTTTAACTCAACAAAATCTGAAATTAATATCTTTACCTCATTCCCAGACAATATGAAGACCTTAAGATCCTTTAAATGTGATTATTACCTCTCATATCATAATCTATTATTGACCTATATTTCAATCTAGCATATTTTCCTCTCAACAAATTAAGCATTATATTATGGTTATGTCCATTCGATATTTACTTAGCTTTGCCCATATATTTCCAAATATCTTTCTTCATTAGTCTTTCTTGTATCTTGCGTTTCCTGTCTTCAGTATTTTTCTTCTGAGTTCTATCCTTAAGAATTTCACTTAGTGAAACTGACCTTGTCAGTTTTATGTTTTTCTAACAGTGTCTTTATTTTGCTTTATTTATTGATGTTTCATGATCCAGTGGGTGACTGGGCCATGAAGCCAAGGTTAAAAGGCAATTGGGTGCCCCCCAGGGAAGAGGCCAGTGCACGATTTGAGGTCACTGAGAACAGACAACATACACACCAGGCTTACATGGTACAGCATTTATTTACAACAAGAGAGGAAGAGGGAGTACACAAATTCCAGCCCTTGCAATGCACCCATCCACTATGGCCAGCCCACACAGGCAATGTGGCTGCACACATCCCACTTTACATTGCAGTGGGAGGACCCTATACCCTGTCTTGGGGTCTAAAACACAGGAAGCAGGAGCATGCCTAAGAGTCCTTGATGCTTTGTGTAAGTGTACATCGAGCCCAGACCATGAAAGATATTCTTCCATAAGATGACAAGTCCAACACAGGCTATGAGAACTCTTCCGCTCTCAGTGAGGAAATGTTCTGGGCCCAATACCACTCTTCCATGGCCAAGCAGAAGATGAGGAGTTGCTCCTGACTGTCTTTCCTTTCAACTTCTTTTCATCTGAAATCAGTTTTGCTATGTATAGAATTTTAGATTGACAGCTTTTCCTCTCAGTACACTGATAAATTATTTTACACTTTTTTTTTAATTATTTTTTTAAGTAGGCTCCACACCCTATGTAGGGCTTGAACTCACGACCCTGAGGGCAAGAGTTGCATGCTCTACTGACTGAGCCAGCCAGGTGCCCCTTCACTTATTATATATTTAATTTCTAGAAGTTGTATGGTTCTTTTTCAGATCTTCTTGGTCATTCTTTATAGCCTTCTCCCCTCCAGGGTGTGTTTTTTTCAAATACCCCCAAGCAACTCTTCAATTCTCAGCAGACACTGACTAGTGTCCTCCTCATTTAACTCAATTTTGACACTATCTAGCTAGAGAGTAGTGTCAGATATCATAGATTAAGGGTTTAGTCCCAGAAGACTGCCCCCACTTTAGATAGCAATTACAAGTTTATCTTGCCACTTGTGCTGCTCAGCAGCTATAAATCAGAGGTTCTCACAACCCCTCCTTGGGTTTGGCTAATTTACTAGAGTGGGTCATAGAATTCAGGAAACCAGTTTACTTACTAGATTAATCATTTATTACAGAGGGTATTAAAGGATACAAATAAATAGCCAGATGAAGAGATACCTAAGGAGAAGTTTGAAAGGGTCCTGAATACAGAAGCTTCTGTCCCCATGGAGTCTGGGGTGCACCACACTTCCAACACATGGATGGATTCTGGTTTGCCAACCTGGAAGCTCTCCAAATCTCTTACTTCTCGGTTTTTGTGGAGGCTTCATTACATAGGCATGATTGATTAAATAATTGGCCATTGGTGATTGAACTCAATCTCTAGCCTTTCTTCCCTCCCCAGAGGTCTGGGGGTAAGGCCAAAAGTTCCAATCCTCTAATTACCTGATTGGTTTCCCTGGCAACCAGCTTTCATCCTTAGGGGTTTTCCAAAAGTCTCCTCATTAGCATAAACTCGTGTGGTTGAAAGAGGCCTGATATAAATAGCAAGACATCTTTATTGCTCTTACCATTTAGGAAATTCCAAGAATTTTAGGAGCTCTGTGCCAGAAATGGGGATGAGGACCAAACATATATATTTTTTATTATAAATCACAGTATCACCTCCCACACACACTTAACATTGTTTAAGTTTCTATTTTATTTCTTTAAACATTGTATGGCTAATATTCTGTTTCTGAAAATTTGAATGGCTAAAGTCTGAGTGGGTTAGGTATTTATAATTTTGCTGACTGAATTTCTGCTTGTTTTCCATCACGATGTCCTGTTTTCTTATGTTTTAACATTTTTAAAAACTGTTACTTCCCTTGCTTTCATTTTCTGAATTAATAGGTTTCCCCCCTTCCTTTTTAAGCCAGTTTTAGATTTACAGAAAAATCAGCCGGAAAGTACTAAGAGTTCCCAAATCATCCTTTACCCCCTGCCCCAGTTTCCCTTATTTTAACATATTGCATCTAGTGTGTTGTATTTGCTACAATTAATGAGCCAATATTGATATATTATTATTAACTAAAGTCCATGGTTTCATTAGGGTTCACTCCATGTATACATTCTATGAGTTTTGATGCATGTATAATGACATGGATCCACTATTACATTATCATACAGAATAGTTTCACTGACCCAAAATTCCCTGTCTGTCTATTTGTCTATTCTTTGACCAAACTCTGCTGTCTTTATTACAATCTCTTTATAGTAAGTCTTAAAGTCAGGTAGTATCAGTCCTCCAATCTATTCTTTTCCTACAATATTCTGTTGGTTATTCTGGGTCTTGTTTACTCCATATAAACTTTAGAATCAGTTTATCAATATTTGCAAAATAACTTGCTGGAATTTTGATTAGGGTTGCATTGAATCTAAAAATCAAGTTGAGAAGAACTGATATTTTGACAATATTGAGTCTCCTTATTCATGTACATAAAATATCTCCCCATTTATTTACATCTTCTTTGATTTCTTTTATCAGAGTTTTGTAGTTTTCCTCATTTAAGTCTTATACATTTTTTGTTAAATTTATACCTAAGTATTTCTTTTTTGTTGTGAATGTAAATGGTATTATGTTTTTAATACCAAATTCCAGTTGTGTATTTCTGGCATATAGAAAACAGTTGACCTTTGTATATTAACCTGTAGACTGCAACCTTGCTATAATTTCTAATTTGTTTCAAGAGATTTTTGGTCTCGGGGCGCCTGGGTGGCACAGCGGTTAAGTGTCTGCCTTCAGCTCAGGGCGTGATCCCGGCGTTATGGGATCGAGCCCCACATCAGGCTCTTCTGCTATGAGCCTGCTTCTTCCTCTCCCACTCCCCCTACTTGTGTTCCCTCTCTCGCTGGCTGTCTCTATCTCTATCAAATAAATAAATAAAATCTTTAAAAAAAAAGAGAAAGATTTTTGGTCTCTCTCTTTTTTTTAAATTTTCTACATAGACGGTCATATCATCTGCAAACAAAGACAGTTTTATGTCTTCTTTCCCAACCTGTATACTTTTTTTCTTGCCTTGACATTACTAGGACTTCCAGTACAATTTTTAAAAAGGAGTGGTGAGAGGGGACATTCTTGCCTTGTTCTTGTTCTTAGTGATAAAGCTTTTAGTTTCTCACCATTAAGTATGATGTTAGTTGTTGATTCTTTATAGATCTTCCTTATCAAGTTGAGGAAGTTTCTCTCTATTCTTAGTTTGCTCAGAGTTTTTATCATGAATGGGCATTAGATTTTGTCAAATGTTTTTTCCGTATCTGTTGATATGGTCATGTGAATTTTCTTTTTAGCTTGTTGTGAATTACATTCATTGGTTTTCTTTCCTTTTTTTGTTATTTTGACAGACTTTATTGTATTCAAAAATATAAGCATTCTAAAACAAACATTTTGGGTTTTGGCTGACACACAATTCAGTTGTTTGCTTTGCTGAAATACCTTCAACTCCCCCTCAAATAAAAGTTGGATGAAATTCCCAGACAAGCTTGAGCAAGAGAGGATGTGAGGCATAGCAGTTTAGAAATGTCCCAATTTCTCTGAGATTCTAGAGTTAAAATAAACAACAAAAATTACCAAAATTAAAAATAGAAGAGTTAATTTATGTTACAGAATTGTATCTTTTTCTTTTCTTTTCTTGTAGTTCAAGTGTAGTTGATGTGCAATGTTGCATTAGTTTCAGGTGTATAACACAGTGATTGGACAAATTTATATATCACACCATGCTCACCACCACTGTAGCTACCATCTGTCACCATGCAACACTACTACTATATCACTGACTCTATTCCTTAGGCTGTGTATTTTATTCCCATGACTTATTCATTCCATGACTGGAAGTCTGTCTCTCCCTCTCTCCTTCATGCATTTTGTCCATCCCCCCACCTTCCTCCCCTCTGGCAACCATTAGTTTGTTCTCTGTATTTAAAGGTCTGATTCTGCTTTTTGTTTGTTTATTCATTTGATTTTTGTTAGATTCCACATATGATGAAATCATATGGTATTTGTCTTTCACAGTCTGATTTATATCACTTAGCATAATACCCTCTAGGTCCATCCATGTTGTCATCAATGGCATGATCCCATCCATTTTTATGGCTGAGTTATACCTATATCTATATCTATCTATATCTATATCTATCTATACCACATCTTCTATATCCATTTGTCTATGGGTGAACACATAGGTTGCTTCCATAACTTGGCTATTGTAAATAATGCTGCAATTAACGTACAGGCGCATATGACTTTTCAAATTAGTGTTTTTGGATTTTTTTTGGGTAAATGACCAGAAGTGGAATTATTGGATTACCTGCTTTTTTTTTTTTAACTTTTTGAGGAACTTCCATCCTGTTTTCCACAGTGGTGGCACCAATTTACATTCCCATCAATGGCACACAAGTGTTCCTTTTTGTCCGTATCCACACCGACGCTTGCTACTTCTTGAGTTTTAGATTTTAGCCATTCTGACAAGTATAAGGTGATAACTCATTGTGGTTTTGATTTGCATCTCCCTGGTGGTTAATGATTTCGAGAATCTTTTTATGTGTCTTTTGGCCATCTGTATGTCTTCTTTGGCCATCTGTTTGTCTATTCAGGTTCTCTGCCCAATTTAAAATCACATTATTTCTTTTTTTGGTGTTGAATTGCAGAAGTTCTTCATATATTTTGGATATTAACTCTTATTGGATGTATCATTTGCAAATACCTTCTCCCATTCAGTAGGTTGCCTTGTTGTTTTGTTGATGGTTTCCATCACTGTGCAAAGTTTTTTATTTTGATGTAGTCCTAATAGTTTATTTTTGCTTTTGTTTCCCTTGCCTCAGGAGACGTATATAGAAAAATGTTGCTACAGCTATTGTATGATTTCAGGTGTCACATTTAGTCTTTAATCCATTTTGAGTTTATTTTTGTGTATGGTGTTAGAAAGAGATCCAGTTTAATTTTTATGCATGTAGTTGTTCAGTTTTACAGCAACATTTGTTGAAGAGATGTCTTTTCTGCATTATATATTCTTGCCTCCTTTGTCATAGATTAATCGACTGTATAAACGTGGGTTTGTTTCAGGGCTCTCTATTCTGTTCCATCGATCTATTTGTCTATTTTTGTGCCAGTACTATACTGTTTTGATTACTACAGCTTTGTAGTGTATCTTGAAACCTAGGACTGGGATACCTCCAGCTTTGCTCTTCTTTCTCAAGATTGCTTTTGTTATTTGTGGTCTTTTGTGTTTCATACAAATTTTAGGGGTATTTGTTTTAGTTTTGTGAAAAATGCAGTTGATATTTTGTTAGGGATTGCATTGAATCTGTAGATTGCTTTGGGTAATATGGACACTTCAATTATACTAATTCTTCTAATCCATGAGCATAGAATGTCTTTCCATTTGTTGTGTCATCTTCAATTTCTTTCACCAGTGTTTTATAGCTTTCAGAGCACACGTCTTTCACTTCCTTAGTTAAGTTTATTCATAGGTATTTTATTCATTTTGATACAATTGTAAATTGGATTTTTTTCTTAATTTCTTTTTCTACTACTTTATTATTAGTGTATAGAAACACTACCAATTTCTCGGTATTAATTTTGTATCCTGAAACTTTACTAAATTCATGTATTACTCCTAGTAGTTTTTTGGTGTAGTCTTTAGAGTTTTCTAGATATAGTATCATGTCATCTAGAAATTGTGACATTTTTATACTTCATTTCTCAATTTGGATGGCTTTGATATCCTTTTCTTGTTTGATTGCTATGGGTAGGATTTTCAGTATTATGTTGAATAGAAGTTGTGAGAATGGACATCCTTGTCTTGTTCCTGGGCTTAGGAGAAGAGCTCTCAGTTTTTCACTATGGAGTATGATGTTAGCTGTGGGTTTTTCATATATGTCCTCTACTATGTTGAGGTATGTTCTCTCTAAACCCACTTTGTTTAGAGTTTTTATCATGAATGGATGTTGAATTTTGTTGAATACTTTTCCTGCACCTGTTGAGATGATCATATGATTCATACGATTTTTATCCTTCATTTTGTTCATGTTGATTGATCTGTAAATATTGAACCATTTTTACATTGTTGGAATAAATCCCATTTGATTGTGGTAAAAAATCCTTTAATGTATTTTTGAATGTCATTTGATAATATATTGTTGAGGATTTTTGCATTTATGTTCATATTGTCATATAGTTTTCTTTCTTTCTTTCTTTCTTTCTTTCTTTCTTTCTTTCTTTCTTTCTTTTCTTTCGTGGGGTCTTTGTCTGGTTTTGGTATCAGGATAATGCTGGCCTCAAAGAACATGTTTGGAAGTTCTCTTTCCTCTTCTATTTTTTGGACTAGTTTGGGGAGAATAAGTGTTAACTCTCTTTTAAATGTTTGGTAGAATTCACCTGTGAATCCTTCTGATCCTGAACTTTTTTTTTTTCCTATAGTTTTTGATTGTTGATTCAATTTTGTTACTAATAATTGACCTGTTTAGATTTTCTCTTTCTTCCTAATTGAGTTTTGGAAGATTTTTTACTTCTAGGAATGTATCCATTTCCTCTAGATTGTCCAATTTGTTGGCATATAATTTCTCATAGTATTCCCTCATAATCCTTTGTATTAATTTATGTGGTGTTAGTTTTTAGTTCTCTCTCATTTCTGATTGTATTTATTTGGTTCCTTTATTTTTTTCCTTGGTGAGTCTGGCTAAGAGTTTATCAATTTTGTTTATCTTTTCAAAGAACCAGCTCTTGATTTCATTGATTTTTCTATTGTTATTTTAGTTTCTATCTCATTTCTTTCTTTTTTGTTCCAGTAAGTCTTTCTTTTTCTTTTTCTTTCTTTCTTTCTTTCTTTCTTTCTTTCTTTCTTTCTTTCTTTCTTTCTTTCTTTCTACTCAGATCTTTAGTATTTCCTTCCTTCTACTCACCCTGGGCTTTGTTTGTTACTCTTTTTGTAATTCCTTTAGGCATAAGGTTAGATTTTTTATTGGAGTTTTTTGTGTTTCTTGAGGTAGGCCATTATTGCTACATGTTTCCCTCTTAGAACTGCTTTTGAGAAAGACAATTATCATATGGTTTCTCTCATCTATGGAACATAAGAAGTAGGAAGATCGGTAGGAGAAGAAAGGGATAAAGAAAGAGGGGGTAATCAGAAGGGGGAATGAAGCATGAGAGACTATGGACTCTGAGAAACAAACTGAGGGCTTCAGAGGGGAGGGGAGTGGGGGAATGGGATAGGCTGGTGATGGGTATTAAGGAGGGCACGTATTGCATGGTGCACTGGGTGTTATACACAACTAGTGAATCATCGAACTTTATATCCAAAACCAGGGATGTACTGTATGGTGACTAACATAATATAACAAAAAAATATTATTAAAAAAAAAAGAACTGCTTTTGCTGCATCCCAAGGACTTTGGACCATTCCATTTTCATTTTCCTTTGTCTCCTTGTATTTTTTTTTCTTTTTTAAAATATTATGTTATGTTAGTCACCATACGGTACCTCATTAGTTTTTGATGTAGTGTTCCATGATTCATTATTTGTGTATAATACCCAGTGCTCATTACATTTTTGATTGCTTCATTGACTTCTTGGTTGTTTAATATCATGTTGTTTAGCCTCCATGTGTTTGTATTTTTTCCAGTTTTTTTCCTCCTGATTTATTTCTAGTCTCAGTATCACTGATTAGAAAAGTTACATGGTATAAGTTTGATCTTAAATTTATTGAGGCTTGTTTTGTGACCTAATATATGATTTATTCTGGAGAATGTTTCGTGTACACTTGAAAAGAATATGTTTTCTGTTGTTTTTGGATGGAATGTTCTGTATATATCTGTCCTATGCAGCTAGTCTAACATGTTATTCAAAGAAACTGTTTTCTTATTGACTTTCTGCCTGGATAATCTATCCATTGTGGGGTGTTAAAGTTTCCTACTATAATTGTATTACAATCAATTTCTCTGTTTATGTCCATTAATATTTATGTATTTAGGTGCTCCAGTGTTGGGTGCATAGATATTTATAATCGTTATAATCTCTTGTTAGATTAATCTCTTTATCATTATGTAATGCCCTTTTTTGTCTCTTGTTACAATCTTTGTTTTTAAAGTCCATTTTGTCTGATGTAAGTATTCCTACTTCAGTTTTCTTTTTCACTTTCATTTGCATGGTAAACGTTTTTCCGTTTCTTCACTTTCAGTCTGTATGTGTCTTTAGGCCTGAGGTGATTCTCTTTTAGGCAGCATATAGATGGGTCTTGTTTTTTTGATCCATTCCACAACCTTGTGTCTTTTGATTGGAGCATTTAGCCCATTTACATTTAAAGTAGTTATTGATAGGTATGTACACATTGCCATTTTGTTATTTGTTTTCCAAGTTTTTTTTGTAGTTCCCTGTTCCTTTCTTCTTCTCTTGCTCTCTCTTTTTGTGATTGATGAATTTCTGTTGTGTTATGTTTCATTTTCTTTTTCTTTCTTTTTTGTGTATCTATTTTAGGTTTTGGGTTTGTGGTTACCATGTGGTTCATATATAATATCCTAAGTACATTGCAGTCTATATTAATTTGATGGTCATTGAAGTTCAAAAACATTCTTAAAAAAAAACTTCTTTCTTTTTTTCTTCCCTCCTCAATATTTTATGTATATGTTGTCGTATTTTACATTTTTGTATTCATAATTCTCTTACATCTAATTATGGCCATTTCTTTTCTACCTCTTAAAGAAGTCCCTTTAATATTTCTTGTAAGTATGGCTTAGTGGTGATAAACTCCTTTATATTTTGTTTGAGAAAATCTTTCTCTTATTTAAATATGAATGATAATCTTGCCCGGTAGAGTGTTCTTGGTCGTAGATTTTTTTTCTTTTCAGTTCTTTGAATATATCATGCCATTCTCTTCTGGCTTGTAAAGTTTCTGCTGAAAAATCAGCAGATAACCTCATAGCTTTTGCCTTGTAGGTAACTTTTTGCTTGTTTCTTGATGCTTTTAAAATTCTCTCCTTATCTTTAACCTTTGCCATTTTAATTATTTATTATGTCGTGGTGTGGACCTCCTTAGGTTCATCTTCTTTGGAGCTCTATGTGTTTCTTGGACCTGGAAGTCTATTTTCTTCCCTAGGTTAGGGAAGTTTTTAGTTATGATTTATCCAAGTACGTTTTCTACCCATTTCTCTCTCTTTTTGTCCTCTTCTGGGACCCTTATAATGTGAATGTTTGTTCACTTGATGTTATCCAACAGCTCCCTTAACCTAGCCTCATTTTAAAAATTCTTTTCTCTCTTTTCTGTTCAGCTTAAGTGCTTTCCATTACCCTGTCTTCCAGATTGCTGATATTTCTCCTCTATCTGCTAGTCTAATGTTGATTCCCTCTAGTGTGTTTTTTATTTCAGTTATTGAATTCTTCAACTCTGATTGGTTCTTTTTAATGCTTTCTATCTCTTTTGAGGGTCTTACTGAGTCATCCACTCTGGTCTCCATCTTGATGAGCATCTTTATGATCATTACTTGAAATTTCCTATCAGGCATATGGCTAATCTCTGTTTCATTTAGTGCTTTTTCAGAGGTTTTTGTCTTGTTCTTTCTTTTGGAGCATATTCTTTTGTCTTCCCATTTTGCTTGACTTTCTGTGTTTGTTTCTATGGATTAGGCAGAACAGCCACTTTTTCTAAACTTGAAGGAATTGTCTTGTGTATGATCATTCTCTATGTAGACCATGTGTGCTTGGGGACTTTTGCTGCCTGGATGGAGCTCTGGCAGGCATGGGCTAGGGGTCCTGGGCTCTTCACACAGTGGGCACCTTGTCAGGAAGGCTAAAGCTGAAATGGGTGCTGATGAGGTGTTCATTGATTTTTCAAATGTTGAACCAGCTCTGCATACCTGGCATAAATCCCACTTGGTTGTGGGGTATAATTCTCTTTATACACAAGAGGAATCAATTTGCTAATTTTTCTTGAGGATTTTTGTATTCGTATTCATGAAAAGTATTGGTTTGTAGTTCTCCTTTTTCATGATGTCTTTGTCTGGTTTTGTTACTAAGGTAATGCTGGCTTCATAGAATGAGTTAGAAAGTATTCCTTCTGCTTTATTTTTTGGAAGAGATTATAGAGAATTGTTATAATTCCTTCCATAAATGTTTGGTAGAATTCACCAGTGAATTCATCTGGGCCTGATACTTTCTGTTTCAACAGGCACTGATTATTGATTCAATTTCTTTAGTAGATATAGTCCTATTTAAGTAACGTATTTCTCCTTGATGAGTGTTGGTAGATTGCATCATTTAATATTTTGGTCCATTTCATCTATATTACCAAATTGTGGGCATAAATGTGTTCATAATTTTTTTATTGTCTGTTTTATGTCCATGGGATCAAAGATCAATTCCTCTTTCATTCTGACATTAGTAATTTGTGTCTTTTCTCTTTTTCTTAGTTAGCCTGGCTAGATGTGAAGGGATACTACTATTTGGTTGGTACTGAATTCCCTAAAATGTTTCTTCTAGAAACAGACAACTCTTTCTTTCAGTTCAACAAAGAAGTTATTTTTTTAAAGCAAGCATGTAGAAATTTCCTCCTGTGGAAGGCTCAAAGAAGGGAGTGATCAGTACAGCCATCCTCTAGGCCAGAACATAATTCCTGAGGTGTACAAAAGCTGCTGCACTATCAGGACATTGAAATTCAGATGAGACTGGAACCATATTCCAAATTTTATAGGATAATTTCTCCGGATACAGAATTCTAGATTGGTGGCATTTTTCTTTAAATACTTCACTTCTTGTTTGCATGGTTTCTAAAAAGAAGTTGTAATGAAAAAGAATGGCATTCTTATATTTGTTCTTTCATAGTAAGGCTTTTCCCGCTTTTGGCGTCTTTCAAATTTTTCTCTGTGTTTATTTTTCTGTGGTTTGGATACATGCCTAAGTGTAGATTTTTTGGTATTTATCCCACTTGCTGTTATCTGAGCTCCCTGAGTCTGTGGTTTAGTGTCTATCATTAATTTTGGAAACTCTTGGTCATTATTTTTTTTTTTAAGCTTTTATTTATTTATTTATTTATTTGAAAGAGAGAGAGAGAAGGAGCATGAGTAGGGAGGAGGGGCAGAGGGAGAGGGAGAAACAGGCTCCCCGCTGAGCATGGAGCCCGATGCAGGACACGATCCCAGGACCCTGGGATCACAACCTGAGCTGAAGGCAGACGCTTAATCAACTGAGCCACCCAGCACCCAGGAAACGCTTGGTCATTATTGCTTCAAATATTTCTTCAGTTCTTTTCTCCCTTTTTCTCTTTTTATTCCTGTTACACATATGTTACACATTTTATAATTGTCCCACAGTTGTTGGACATTCTGCTCTGTCTTTTTTATTTATTTTTCTCATTGCATTTCAGTTTTGGAAGTTTCTATTAACATTTCTTCAAGATCATTGATTCTTTCCTCAGCCATATCCAGTCTATTGATGAGCCCACCAGAGGCATTCTTCATTTCTGTTATGGTGTTTCTGATTTCCAGCATGTCCTTTTGATTCTTGGTTTGAGTCTCCATCTCTCTGCTTACATTAACCATGTTCTTGCATCATGCCCACTTTTTCCACTGGAGCTTTTAGCATATTAATGATAGTTGTTTTAATTTCCAGTCTGATCATTCCAACATTTCTGCCATATCTGAGTTTGTTTTTGGTGCCTGCTCTGTCTCTTAAAACGTTTTTGGTTGAAAGCCAGACATGGCATACTGTATAAAAGGAACTAAGGTAAATAGGCCTCTAACATGAGGTTTTATGGTTATGTGGCTAGGGGTTAGACTATGTTGACTACTTGCTGTGGCTGTATGTGTCACAGCAAAAATTTCCTCTGGTGTCCTTGTTTTTGTCTGTGCTGTTTTCCTTGGGTTTCCCCAGAGACTTTTTCTTAAATAAGATCTGGGATACATAGTTCTTTCCATTTTATCCTCCTGTTATTATACAGAGCCCTGCTGATGATGTGATAAGCTGTTTAGGGGAGGGTAAGCATTCTCTAGTCCTAGGATTAGGTGTCAGTCTTTTAGAGAGTCTGTGCCTCTAGTTGTGATCTCAGTTTGGGATTTCGTTGTTGTTGTTCGTTTGTTTCCTCTTAAAGTGAGATAGAAAGGCTAGAGTTGGCTGGAGTTAGATATTTCCTTTCTCCTACATTGCTTAGACTGATAAAACCCTAGTTAGTTAGGCTCTGATACAATAGCTTATCTTGAGGGCAGGCCTTGTGAAAAAAAGAACAGAATTATCTCACCTATTTCAAAGTGGCTGCTGTTTACCAGAAGCAAGAGGCAATTTCTCTCCAATCTTCACTGAGAGTCGTAAGGCTCTTGGAAGTAAAACTCACAAAAATTATGGGAGGCCTCCCTAAAGCTGGATCACCCTATGATTTTTAACTCTCAACCTTGCCTGCACTGAGCCTCCAGCAATTCACCAATTACATATTAAGTTTTCCCATTCTGGTACTGATCCTTGTGGAAGTTTCTGTTCCTGGGATTCTGCTTTGATAAGTTGTGATTGTCTGTATCTAACTGTCTTTCTGTTCAATTGGGAGAGGGTGGCAGCAGGAACCTCAATCCTGTGGGGGACCTAAGAAGAATAGTTGATTTTTAGTTTGTCCAGCATTTTTCTTATTGGGAGGTCAGGAGTGATGACTTCCAAGCTCCTTACATGCTGGACTGGAAAGTGGGAATCCTTTGCTTTCCAACTTTTCTATATTATTTAAACTGTGCTTTATTTATATTCTAGAGACTATAGGATGGCCTTCAAAACTGATTGTGTGCAGGTTTTTAAAATGGAAAGTAGATATTTAAACTATGAAGAGAATGAAGTAAGAATGCTCTTCATATTGGCTATTACAGTTCCTGTGCACTACTCTGGACCAGGGATTTCCTGCTAGTGAAATCAAAAGAGAGAAGTATTACAGGTTACACAGTTATCTTTGCCTTGCTGAGTAAGCATACCAGTTTCTGAATAAAGATAATATTCTCCTGCTTCTAAAGTAAAAATTCTACAAGGGATAAACAAGTGAAGCATTGAGCAATAGACATGTAACAGATAATGTTTTTAACAATCAGCAGATACGTATGTTATTTTACACAGCCCCTTTTCATAATGACTTCCAGTAAAAACCAACATTAATGTCTAACTCAGTGAAGGCAATTCTGAGAAGGTTCATTTTAATATGCTCTCCCTATACATTGGTGTAAGTGACACTGATCTAGAACTTCTCAACCTCAAAGAATGAATTGATGGTGTGGGAGTCTGCCTTTATTAAATTAAATTTTTTTCAGTTGAACTTTAGTAGTTGTTGGGCGTTAGCTGGGGCCCAATAAAGACACATTTTTTTACTGAACACATTCCCAATTGACTGAAAAATAAAATATATCAGTTAGCAGATGGAGGTTGCAAATACCACCTTCATTACTTATATGGCTGATTTTGGAAAACGTGGCTTCTAAGTGTTAGGCAAGTGGGCTCTCCACTACTAAACCCCAGAAACAGACTGACACATCTACACAGTATCAGGTAGCACTGGAGCAGGGAAGGCCCCTCACAAAGGGCTTGGGAGAAACAGAGAATATTTGCTCTTTTCCCAAATGAAAGTGAAGGAGTCTAGTTATGCATACTCAGTTTCTTCTCCCAGACTCTCCAGTAAAGTTGGCTAACTAGGGCAGAGAAAAGCCAAGATGTCTTACCATTGAGATTCTTGTACTGGAAGGAAACATGGAGAGTAGGAAAGAAGCATTCACAAAAGTACTATCTGAATAGGTGATTCAAGGCTGTGCTCTCTGCAAGAGCTTTAAAGCAATGGCTGCTGATTAAAGACATATTCATAATATCAGTGACACTTGGGGGTGTCATATCTGTGTTTCTTTTTTTTTTTCACTGTTCAAGGTTTATTTGGTATTTTAGTTGGTATGACAGTTGGTTACATTGTTTATATGCAGATCTTTCTTTTTACATTATATTGCAATGTATACCATATTCTGATACATAGAGTATACAAAATAAGGTCCTTTAGAACAGCTATGCACAATACATGCAATATTGAATTTATCTACTAGATCCCAAGATGGGATTGACTGGAGGAAAAAAAGTTGGATTGGCATGTTGGGTGAAGGAATCGAAAGTTCTGTAACACACAGTAAATACTTGTCTGGTTTGAACAGCAACTACAGCATAGGCAACACTGACAGTGGTGCCTCTGAGGTGGTAGAACTATTTTACATGAACCAATTTAGCACAACACAAGATAGGGTTCATCCAGTATCAGGGTATACCTAGGTTTCATCTAGTATCAGGGTATACCTGCAGGGTTTTGTGAACTATTCCTATTTGTAACTTTAGAAAACTGGTATTTTTCCTAGGCCCTCTTAATATTACTACTTGAGTAGCAGATCAGATAATAAGGACAATACACAACCTCCAATTCAAATCCTGTTGTCGTCTAGACAGTGAAGTAGTACAACATTAGAAAATGTTAACACTGCAGCTCTTTTTGGATCCCCCAAAGTGCATCTGCACTGGTCTTCCAAAGGGCCTCTTCCTCAGCGGTCAGATTCACCTTCGCAATGTTTGAGATTCCATTCTGTCCCAAGATGCAAGGAACACTAAGGAAGACATCATCTTTTATTCCATAGAGATCCTTAGTCATTGTGGAGATTGGATGCGCCCGCCTAAGATTCTTCATTATACTTACTGCCAGATCTGCCACAGACAGCCCAATGGCCCAGGCTGGATAGCCTTTCAGTGTGATCACCTCATAAGCACTGTCAACCACCTGCCTGTGAACCTCTTTCCATGTTCCTCTTCTGCATCAGTGCCTAAGTCAGGGTGCAGATTCTTCAGGGAGACACCAGCAACATTTATTCTACTCCATACAGGCACACTAGAGTCTCCATGCTCCCCAAAGACCCACCCACGACAGCTTAATGGGTGAACTCCCAGCCTCTCCCCCATTAGGTAATGGAACCAGGCTGAATCCAGGTTGCAACCACTCCTGATAACATGGTTTTTGGGAAAGCTACTTATCTTCCAAGCCACATAGGTGAAGATATCCACTGGACTGGAAACAACACACTTGCAGTTTGGGCTATCTTTTACAATATTAAGAATGTTGAATTTGAAGATATTCACATTAGGCTGGATTAAATTTAGATGGCTTTCTCCCTCTTGCTGTTGTGTCCCAGCTGTGATAATAACAAGCTTAGAGTTTGCAGTCATGTTATAGTCTTTGCCAGAGACAATTTTTGGCGTTCTAAGGAAAAGGCTGCTATCTCTCCCTTCAGTTTATCTTCCATGACATCAACAAGAGCAAGTTCATCTGCCAAGTCCTCCACGAAGATGCCAACAGCACCAACCCCAACAACTGTAATCTTATTCTGGTGGTACGGTCTTCCTGAAGAAGATTCTGAATCAGCTAACCATGAAGAGATGCCATATTGGACTTCAAACCAAAAGGAATCGGCAGTGCATGTGGGTGGGCGTTGGTGGCATGTGGCGTTGGGACCGGACTTGGTGGCAGTGGCTTGGGTACTCTGTCACATCTGCACTTCCATGATGAAAGCTGAGAGGTTTAAGCAGTTGTTTACTCAGATGGAGTGCTGCCCCACTGTGGCTTGAGTTTGTAGGCAGGGATACCTGTGAGCAAAACCAAATTCCTCTCCCAGAAGCATGGGCTAGTGTTTGATTGAGACTTCACGCTTCGACACCATAATGCATAAACAAAGTGATTTTTGGCCTAGAAAACAATACATTGTCTGCTTTTACAGCTGTAAAAGGAGGTCCGTAATACCCAGGGAAATGCCAAATTCTAAGCAGCGTAAGCTCTTGGTATGAACACTGGGCTGCAGTAGCTGAAAAATGTACCCCCCAGGTAATGAACACAGTGACTTCCTGAATCAAGTGAACAGGGAATTTAGAGTTCTGAAATAAAATTCATTTTTGGGATAGTTGGAGGTTTTATGGACAAATACATTTGATTTTGAAGGGAAAGAGGAGAAATCAAGATAATAGATATATAGGGTATACTTTTTGATTTGTTGCCAAAATAGTAACCAAAGTATTTCTTATTAAACAACTGAGTGATTTAATGGTTGGTAAGCTAATTAACCACAACCAATCAGTTTTAGTATCATAGCTATATCACAAGCAAGGATTGGAAAGGATGCATGGTAAGTGGTCTGAGCCACTTCAGAGGTGAACTTGAGCAGGGTCGCCCAGAGCAGAATTTCCACCTTTTGCAGCTTCCTTCCAAGGGTTCCACTGGGAGCTTGATAAGAGCAGCCAAAAAGTGTGAGTAACTGTTACACCTCAATTTCTCTCAGTAAAAGGATTTAATTATACTCAATTATACGCATAATTCACACATCTTTGATTGTTCTTTCTCAGCCCCTTTAGATATTGCTATGGCTGCTAATTGTAACTTGCTTGGAGTAGAGGAAGATTTATGCAGAGCAAACATATTGAGTATCTTTGTCTTTACTTAATAAATATGCAGCTGATAAACACATCCAGTAATTAGAGGAGACTACATTAAATATGTATGTACATTAAACATGTATGCCACGGAAGAAGGAGATTTGGCCAATAATAATTTCATAAAGTTAGCAAGAGTCACTATTATTTACTGGCCCATGATGAATTGGATTCTTATTTCTTCATGCTTGTTGGGGGTGCCATAGGTTACGTTGTTTCAGAATCTGCATTGATAGAAATTAAGCTGAAGGCTAAATTCTTTAGTAGGTAAAGGAAAGAAGAGAACTGGTGTTTTCTGCTGAATTCCTCACTGTCCCCAAACTTACATACCTTAAAGCCAGATTTTATACCATTTATCTGCTAAAAAACCTTGATAGCTCTCTATTATCCATAGAATAATTCCTATAAAAGAAAATTTCATGAGAGAATTCAAGGCCTTTCATAATTTGGCCTAATTTTATCTTTATAGAGACCAAACATTTTTTATTAGTGTGTAGTCATAATAATCAGTAGCTTTTCTTTAAACACTGTGTTTCCTCTTATCTGCTCTTGTTTGCTCAATCAATTCTGTGTGTGTGTGTGTGTGTGTTTTCTCCCTGAACTTAGAAAAATATTTCATAAATGGAAGGATTTTGAAAAAGAATCTTAAAAATAGAAGGAAGGAAAAGACAGGAAATTAATTTTTTCCCTTTTTTTAAAAATTGAAGTGCAGTTGACACACAATGTTACATTAGTTTCAGGTGTACAACATAGTGATTCAACAAGTTTATGCATTATGCTGTGCTCACCACAAGTGTAGCTACCATCTGTTCCCATACAACACAATTACAATACCATTGGCTACATTCCCTATGCTGTATCTTTTATTCCCGTGGCTTATTCATTCCGTAGCTGGAAGCCTGAATCTCTCACTCCCTTTCACCCATTTTGCACCCCCTTTCCTCTGGCAACCACCAGTTTGTTCTCTGTATTTATGGCTCTATTTCTGATTTTTGTTTGTTTGTTCATTTGTTTTGTTTTTTAAATTCCACAAATAAGTGAAATCATACAGTACTTGTCTTTCTCTGACCTAATTCACTTTAGAATACCCTCTAGGTCCATTTATATTGTTGCAGATGGCGATATCACTCTTTTTATGACAAATATCCCAGTGTGTGTGTGTGTGTGTGTGTGTGTGTGTGCATATATATATATATATATATATATATATATATATATACCATGTCTTCTTTATCCATTCATCTATTGATGGACACTTGGGTTGCTCCGATATCTTGGCTATTGTAAATAATGCTGTGATTAACATAGGGGTGCATATATCTTTTCAAATTAGTGTTTTGTTTTCTTTGGGTAAATACCCAGTAGTGGGATTCCTGGATCATATGGTATTTCTATTTTTAATTTTTTTGAGGAACCTCCATACTGTTTTCCACAATGGTTGCATCAATTTACATTTCCCACAGCAGTGCACAATGGTTCATTTCTCCCCCATCCTTGCCAACACTTTTCATTATCTGTATTTTTGATTCTAGCCATTCTGACAGGTATAAAGTGATATCTCATTGTAGTTTTGATTTGTATTTCCCTGACGATAAGCATCTTTTCATGTGTCTGTTTGGCCATCTGTGTGTCTCTTTTGTAAAAATGTCTATTCAGGTCCTGTGCCTATTTTTAATTTGATTATTATTTGTTTTTTTGGCCACAAGTTGTGTGAAGTTTTTATGTATTTTGGATATTAACCCCTTATTGGATATATCACTTGCAAATATCATCTCTCAGTCAGTAGGGTGCCTTGTTTGGTTGATGGTTTCTTTGAGGTGCAAACGATTTTTTAATTTTGATGTAATCCCAATAGTTTATTTTTGCTTTCATTTCCTTTGCCTGAGGATACATGCCTAGAAAAATGTTACTATAGCCAATATCAAATAGATTAATGCTTATGTTTTCTTCTAAGAGTTTTGTGATTTTAGATCTCACATTTTGGTCCTTACTCCATTTTGAGTTTAATTTTGTGTATGGTGTAAGAAAGTGGTCCAGTTTCATTCTTTTGCATAAAGCTGTGAAGTTTTCCCAGCACCATTTATTGAAGACTGTTTTTTCCACATTGTATATTCTTGCCTCCTTCATCATAGATTGATTAATCATATAAGCCCAGGTTTATTTCTGGGCTCTCTGTTCTGTTCCATTGATCGAGGTGTCTGTTTTTGTGCCAGTACCATACTGTTTTGATTACTACAGCTTTGTAGTGTATCTTGAAATCTGGGATTGGGATACCCCCAGCTTCGTTCTACATTCTCAGCATTGCTTTGGCTTTTGGGGGTCTTCTGTGGTTCCATACAAATTTTAGTATTCTTTCTTATAGTTTTGTGAAAAATGCTGTTCATATTTTGATGGATTGTATTGAATCTGTAGATTACTTTGGGTAGTGTGGGTAGCTCAATCAGTTCCCTATGCATTGTAGCACAGTATTTACAAGCACAGCCTCTGTGCTTCACACTTTGCTCTACTCCTTAGTAGTTGAGCGATCGTGAACAAGTTGCCTAATCTATCAGTGCCTCCACGTATGCATCAATAAAATGGAGCTGATACTATTACCTCATAGTCTTGTCATGAGAATTAAGTGAAATAATGCATATAGACTGCTTAGAGCAGTGTTTGGCTCATTGTAAGCATACAACAAGCATTAGTGATAATGATGATGGTGGTGGTGATGGTGATGTTGACTGGAATATCTCCAATATCTACTTATTAAGTATTTTACTCATTCTAGGTCAATTCAAATTCAACCTTCTCTAAGAAGCCATCTCTCCCTTCCCCATACTCCCAGTTTGTATTCAAATACAAGTTGGAGTGATGATATTTAGTAGAACAGAAGTACAGCTAACTAGCTTCATGAAGTAATGGAGTTTTGACTGAAAATTTTGAATGCAGTGATCATTAACGTAGGAGAGAGAGCAATGGTCAAGTACAAGTGAGGAGGAGGATGCAGTGATGTGATAGGAAAAGGCAGAGTATTTATGGGAAAATGTCATGAGTTTTGTTTGGCTATATATGAAGTCATTCAAGGGAAGATATGATTCTGGTGCTGGGGAAACGGGAGAGGGTTAGAGAGATACTTCTAGTTGTGTTGTGAAATTCCAGTGAACGTGTTTTAAGAAATCTTTCCCATTCCTCCATTATCTGTCTTTTTTATTTTTATACTTATGTGCAACACATTTTTAAGTAGGCTTCAAGCCTAACGCAGGGCTTGAACTCAACACTGAGATCAAGACCTGAGCTGAGATCAGAAGTTGAATGTTTAACCAACTGAGCCACTGAGGCACCCCATGTGCAACATATCTTTATAATAGTATCTTATTTATATGTGTAAGATATTGATGTAGTTATTAGGAGGCAAATAAAATCTGTTTTATGGGAAGATGACTCCAAGAAGTTAAAAGAATGGCCCATGTGTCAGGCCATTAGCAGGGAAACCAGAGCGTCCTTTTCCAGGTCATTGATGATCGTTTGAAATACTATGGCCTTGGTATAGACTGTGTGGTGTTCTATTCAAGTCTAGTGAGCTGGATAAACCATGCTGTGGCCTGCAGTAATGCAGCCCTATTGTTCCTTTGGATTATCCGTAGTACTTCATCTACATGTTCTTCACTCATTAGAGTAGGAGTCCTGTCCTGCTCCAACACTTTTTCAGGCCTGAGAAGATTAAACCCCATTACAGCCAGAACGGTTTGATCCCACTCAACTGTAAACAGTGAGGACCTTTTTCCTAGTAGGCTAAAGCTCTGCTGAATTCCCTAATTAAACCCAGTAAGGCAGCCATATTCAGTAGCTTTGTCCATCTGCTGCTTAGATATGGAATGAATTTTTTGCAAGGAAAGCTATATATGGGCACTCTGGGTGAGCGCAAACCTTCTCCTAATCTTGCTGTGTTCACTGAGCTGACCTCTTGGTTTTCTTATTTGCACAAGGACCAGAGGCTTCCATGAACTTCAACTCAGTTGACCAGGTTTCTGATACTTCTCTGCCTACCCTCGACCATCACTGTTCCCAGAAATTATGTCCCCCAAGAACTGGCTGAGATTTTGTTCTTAACCAGATATACCAGTAGCAATCAGAATACCACCATGATTCTATTGTTATTCTCTGAATTCAGTCCAACTGAATTGGACTACCTTTGATACTAGCATAGCACAAGGTTAGATCAATCCTGCCCGTCAGGGATCAATCCTATGTCTGGGGTGGTTTTTCATATATCATTTTGCCCATTGTGGATTAGCCTGCTGCTGATACGCCAGCATGCATGGAGTTTGTGCCTTCCCAAGACTCTTGAGCTGAGTGTACCCCTGGTCTATCTGGCCCTGAGCATTCCTCTTTAAAAAATATGTGGGAAGGAAACAAGACATTCCTTTAAAGGCTGGTCAAATATTTGGCAGGAGTTTATCTCATTTTCAACTCTTTATCTTATTTTATTTTAACTTGTCTTTAGTCAGAATATATAATAGCCTTTAAATTATTTTAGATGGAATAGTAACTTTAAAAATCTGGTTTGTACATTTCAAGTATCTTCAGTTTTCCGCAACTGTCATTGAAAACCCTTTCAAAAAATTTTGTTGTTGTGGTTGGTAAGTGTGACTCTTCAGCCATTTGCACTGTACAGCCAAGCTTAATAGACAGGCTGAAATTCTAGGCTTTGAGCCTCTCAGGTGGCTCACAGAGACTCCGGGATCACGCCCTGAGCCGAAGGCAGACGCTTAACGACTGCGCCACCCAGGCGCCCCTGAAGATAACCTTTTGGAGAACTCAAATGAAAATTGTTTCTTCAGTAGGTTACAAGAAAACATGGCTCCAGTGACTGGAAAGAGAATCCATAACAGTAGTCAAGAAGGACTTTTAACAGAGTAAAAGGAAAATATAACAAAACGAGACAAAGCAAACCAGAATAAATCAGCCAACTTCTGATATACATTTGCATCTACTTCTAGACTCTGTTAATCCGCCATTGTTCTATCTATCCCAGTGCTAGCAGTACGCTCTTTATTGCAACTCTGTAATGTATCAATATCTGATAGGACAAGACTGTCTTCATTATTCTTCAATATGCATTTATGATAAAAAGTCTTTCTCAGCAAAATACAATAAAAGGGAACCTCTCTATTCTGATAAAGGATGTCTAGCAGAATCCTGCTGCAAACATGACGTTTAATGGAAAATTTTCAAAGAATGCCCTTTAAAGTTAGGAATAAGACAAGGAGGCAAGCTATCACTGCTTCTATTCAATATTGTTGTAGAGGTCCTACCCAGTAAGACAAAAAGAGAACTAAATGATAAAAGGATTTGAAAAGAAAAAAACAAAACTGGCATCAGATGACATGATTGAAACCATAGGCATTTGGAGAGAATCTACAAATTTACTACTAGAACTAATATGAGTGCTCACCACCCTCCCTGAGTACAAGATCAAAATATCAAAATATCAAAACCAGTTAGATTCCTGTACATTCAGGAAGCATAACTTTTCAAAGGCTTCCATTTACAATAGCAACATAAACTATACGTTGCTCTTAAGAGTTTGAGGGGGCCAGACAATACACCCTTACC
Source organism: Ursus americanus (assembly GCF_024610735.1). NCBI lineage: Eukaryota > Metazoa > Chordata > Mammalia > Carnivora > Ursidae > Ursus > Ursus americanus. Next base: position 17,454,163 of record NC_142157.1, read on the forward strand.
TCTCCCTCACCTGATTTAATTGGAAACAATTAAAAGATGGACAAAGTCACAAAGAGGGACATCAAAACACAGGCAGAGACTTAAAGAGAGCGAGGGATTGAGTCCTGGTAATATCTAGAAAAAGAGATTTCAAGTAAAGGGGATAGAGAATGCCAAGATTCCTAGGTAGGAGCATGTGTGGTGAGATGGAGTAATAGTACGGAGGTTGGTGCAGCAGGAGCAAGGGATGGGGGGTGGGGAGGCAGCCAAGTGGTTGAGGTCAGGAAGGTCAACTGAGGTGTGGAAGGCAGCCAGAGACTCAATGGATCAATCAATCGATAGATCATTTAGGGTCTTGTAAGCTTGGTGAGAGGAAGGTGACAGGAGGGGAGCCATTACATAAGAGTTTTTTAAAATTTATTCATTTGAAAGAAAGAGAGAGCATGAGCGGTGGGGTAGAGGGCTGGGGGGGGGGGGAGCAGACTCCCTGCTGAGCAGGGAGCCCGATGTGGGACTCAATCCCAGGACTCTGGGATCATGACCTGAACCAAAGGCAGACGCTTGATCGACTGAGCCACTCAGGCGATTTTTGAGGAAGAGTGTCATGACCACACTTTTGTCCTAACAGGCTTCTTCTGACTGCTGGGGAATGAACTGTAAGAGGAAGAGGGGAAGCAGAGAGCCTGGTGAGGAGCTGTTGGTGTAGTCCTGGTAAGAGATGGCCATACCTATATTTGGATGATAGACGTGGAGATACGAGAAATTGTTGTATCAAACATTAGCCAATGATTCATGCAAATAATTAATTTAAATTGGCATGAGTTCTAAGAAAGAAAAAAGTTAAAATGCTCAAAACGAACATATTATGAAAAAAAAATTGCCATAATCTGGCAAAGAATGAACGGCTTAATACATAAAGAACTCATTTCATCCAATAGGAAAACACAAAATCCACAAGAGTTAGAGTGTCTGTTCTGCTTGCCTTTGTGAGCTGATTAATAGCCATTCACATACCTCAAAACAGATCCTAGACAAATATGTTGACTAATAAAATTCCAGTGACATTCAGAGAGGAAAGAGAAACTTTTCAAAGTAGATTGAATTTATTCACTCGACCAGAAAGGGCTGCCCTTCATTTCTGAAAGTCCTAAGAAGTCCAAGTACTTAAGAGTTAAACAACATAAGTAACATATTTTAGTTTAATCTAGAGGATATAAATAGAATTTTCCATCTAGTTCTTATTGTTGTCATTTAAAAATGTCCCCAATGGAATATTTTATATGTGAAGAATCTAGAAAATGGAAAGGAAGGGGGCACACCAGTTTTGCTGGGCCCAACTAGCAGCACTGGGACAGACAGATACAACACCATCAGTGGAAAGGCGCTGCAGAAGGAGACGTGAATAAAAAAAGAGGAGTGACAGCCGTCACAAGATAGCTACCCAGCCATGGGGATAAAGTCTTGGGAAACACCCCAGGGACTTTGAGAAATCTTTTTGGGACATATTGCTGGAAGGTGACATTGCTACCTTACTAAATTTCCCACTCAAAGAATTATTTTGGAAATTAGAGTAAAACACCAGTGAAGATAAAGGTCCTATTTAGAGGGGCTTGAGCTTGCAATCAAACAAAGCAAATGCTTGTTCACCTCTCCAGACAGTTCAAGGGCATAACTCACACTGATAGCATCTATACCTGCCTGGTTACAAAAGGCCTTTTTCACACTTAAAAAGGACGCATGAGGCACGTGCCATGCAGAATCCATTTATGAGTCCAGGGCAAGTGGAGAGCCATAATTAAATCCTTCTCAGCCTCTGGCTCATCCACTTACTAGCTGTGTGAGCACCACAGCAGCCTAACCCCTTTGTTTTCAGCTTTTGGTTGTCAACATTACATTTTAAAATAAATACATCATGCTTAGGGTACTGTTTTTGAAAAGTCTTTATTATAATAAAATTAGCTATTGAGAAAAAGAGGTGGCAGCTTGCAGAGTTGCCCTGAAAAAGCCAGCAAACACTATCTTTATGAATATATACCTTATAAATAACATATATGTATGTTCTATAGAAATATATATATGTTATCAGGAGAGATGGAATCAAACAACTTGAGCATCAAGAACCCATCCCTTAAATATCCCTGCAAATCTGCTCTCATGGTCTTGAAGGGAGAAAAATTAACGTGAACATTGGTATTTATTTCCTATTGTTTCATTTAAATGAGTGTCGTTTCTGATAACGGCCTGCCACCCGAAAGAATCGAGGGAAGAATCAAGTTGCCTTTGAAAACAGGAGCACAATGCTGGTGATGAGGAGGGGACCTGAGCTAAGGTAGGGCCTCGAAGTTCCCCTGGTGTTTTTGCCAAGACATCCTTCCTACGAAGATGCCAGATTTGGACCACTGCCCCGTGCAGAGTGCTCTATTTCCCCGGCCCATTGCGAGCAACAGAAACTGACCCTGGATGATTTTTGAAACATGTAGAGATGATACTGGAAAGCCCGTATGATCACTGGGGATGCTGGAGATCTAACTGTGCAGCTCCCCTTCTGTGCCCTCAGGGTCCCCCGGGCAACACCGCCAGGCCCAAGCTGCTCTCCCAACTGCTGGATGGGCCGCCCTGCCATTATACTGTCAGTACTTGATTCCTGTCGGGGTGTCACCGTTGGTCAAGTGCAGACCACACACCCACCTCCACCTCGAAGGAGACTGAGAAGAGGATGGGGACTTCTCAGAAATGTTTTCCCTACCACAGTCATAAATAAGATAGGGAATTCCTCATAGGGAAGGGTTCCAATGCTGGGCTGTAAAAACCAAAACCAAAACCAAAACACAAAAATAACCAAACAAATGTCCACAGCTTGCCAGGTTTAAGATTCAGGATGCAGTACATTGCTGGCAAATTCGGAACACGGCCACCCTTCCCATCCGATTGTTCAAACTCCATGGCTGCTGGTAAAGAAAACCCCCAATCGGCAGTTAGAAACGTCACGCCTTTTCCTTAATTCTGCACTGGTGTTCACTAAGCTGTCGTACCTTCTTGCCAACAAGTGACACTTCGAGAGCTGTTTTTGGCCACTTCCTTTTATGAATGACTTTGTGGATACAGGTCCGTGCACAGCCATGCCCTCTTGTTGGCTGTTGTTGCAACGTGTGAAGGGAAAACTGCCACACCCCCTGCGGATCAGGCTCTGAACAAGCTGCGCTCAGGTCTTAGTGGGCGGTTGTGGGAACCTTGGACATGGGGTTAAGGGAGAGTGAACATGGGGTCCACACGCTTGAAACGACACTGTGTGTGCAAATAAGAAACAAATTAAAAGGCCAAACTAAAAGACCAAAGGTATTTTCTTCTATCTTCACATTTTGTAAACAGGCATCCGGACGTTTCCATTATTTGCAAGAGAAGGACCTCCTGACCCCAGATAAACCAACCCATTTATGGTACAGAAAATAAGGACACTCTAAATAAATCTGGATTGTTCCAGACCACATCTGTGCATCTCACGAAGATTACAATGGGAGAAGAAAAGGAAAATACAGCAAAGAAAAAGTATGACTCTGGAGAAAGATAAACTGTTGGAGTGATCTGACGTTGGATACCATGTACAATATCTTGCCAAGTATATCTGTCATAGCGGGTTTTGTGGGTTTCTTTGTTTTTGTTTTCCCAATGAAAGTGGGTATCTGGCAACCGTCCCGTGATTTGTGGGATGCGAGTAGAGCACTGCGTCTACCCTGAGTGGTCAACCGACTCTCCTAAAGTTTCACTTGGTAGTCCCTTTTTAACAAAATCTAAGTCCCAGAAAGGCCTCCCAGGCCCTTTACATGTTTTCCTTTGCTGTTGCTCACAGCTGACTCATGTCAGTGGTCACTTAAAGTCTATTTTCCTTGTTGTTTACCCAAGTGTTGGAGATGTGTCTTGCAGATGGCAGATTGTTTTAATGTTGGCTTATAACAGTCATGTCAATCAGTTTGCACTTCAGATATGCTGAGTGCCAACTGAGCTAGGGAAGGGTTAACTTTCGGGGTGAGAAGTCTTTAGGATATTTTAGGGAAAAAAAATTATATTGGCCTTAAAAAAAAAAAAAAAACCAAAACCCTGTGCTCTCAAAAAGAGGAAGTGTTTTTTCAGAACCCAGCAGTAGAGAGATAAAACTAGAATAATTCAGTTGAGCTTCTTAGGTCTGGGGTTCCTCAACAGACGTGATAACAGAATGTAAATATTGATATCCAGCTGTCAGCCTATTGGCCTTCCTCACAGAGGTTAGGAGAACTTGGCCTCTCTTGCTGAGAGCTGGCTAAAGGCAGCCAGGAAATTCAGAAGAGAATATATTTATCGGGTTTTTCCCTTCTAAGTTTAAGACTTAAAAAAACAACAACAAAAATACACGCAAAAACACACACAGAGGAAATACAGGGCTTCCTTCCCAGCGGGTCTCGTTAGCTCCGCTGCTATCTTTCCCTTTGGTCACTGTTCCACGGACGAAGCAGTTGGCTCTTTCTGAGCGCTTTTCTAAGAGGTTAAATTCGACTTTGGTGGGGAGTACCTGAACTGACTTAGCTGTAAGGCACAGAGCTTAACCTTAAGAGCTGCAAGCTCACCACTGGCCTCCTTGCCTCCCCCCACCCCAGCTCCCCCTGCTTTTGCTTCCGGCCCACTGAGGTCTGCCTTCCCCTTTACAGCCTGAGTGAACCTTCTGAGGTACCAGTCCCATCGTGGTGGCCTGTACTTAAAGCTCTGACTGGGCCCATGCTTAGTGGAATCTTTTCATTTGGTTTATACTCTGACAGTATACAAATGAAGAAAATAGGGGGTGAAGGTAAGTACTGTGATGGAACAAAACAGGAAAGGGGGAGAAAATGACTGATACTCCTTTATATAGGCTCAGGGAAAGCCTCGCTGAGAAGGCGACATTTTTGCTGGGATCTGAATTGAAAAGAAGCAGCCAGCCATTTGAAGATTTGAGAGAAGTTAAGTCTAGAAAGAAGAAATAGCAAAAAGCTCTACAAGAGCTATTTGGAGAACACTGGAGCCAGGGGGAGAGGAAGGACTGAGGTCCAACAGGCATTGGTGGCGTGGGGCACTTGGAGCCATGAAGTCTATGGTAAGGACTGTAGACCTTGTGTCTTCGGTGATGGTAGAATTTTAAACAAGGGAGTTATGTAACTTGGTGTTCTGTTTTAAAAAATCTCCTTGGCGGCCGCATAGAGAATCAGTTATGTGTGTGGGGGTGGAAGGAGTGGAAGCAATGATCTCAGTGACCAGATTGTCACAGCAGTCCAGGAAAAAAGGTGCTGCTGGCTTAGGCTTAGGTGGTATTAGTGCAACTGGGACAATGGATGGATTTGGGATGTGGTTTGAAGGTAGAGTTGACAGACCTTGCTGATGAATTAGTTGCTGGAAGTGAGAGAGAGGACTGCCCCAGTATGGATGGGTTTTCAGGTTTGAGCAACTGGGGAAATTGCAGTGTCATCTACTAAGGCCAGGAAGACTAGGGATAAGCAGATCGGTGGATGGGGGACACAAAATCTCTGATTTAACCATGGCAGTTTTGAGATGCCAGTCAGAAACCAAAGTGGATGTGTTAGGTAAGCAGTTAGACGTGCCATCCTAGAGCTTACGTCAGGAGCTCCAGGTCACATTGGGACTATAGTGTAAGCTTAAAAAGTAAAATGAGAAAGTGCTGAAAAAAAACTAAGATGACATTTTATAATCTTGGGCTATTATAAAAATATTATTTCAAATCATAAATTAAAAGACTAGCAGATTTGACTATATGACTTTTTTTATTGAGGTATAATTGGCTTGTAACATTATATTGCTTTCAGATGTGCAACATAATGATTTGATATTTGTATATATGGCAAAATGATCATGACAGTAAGTGTAGTAAACATTCATCACCATACATAGTTACAAAATATTTTTATCTTGTGATGAGAACTTTAAAGATCTACTCTCTTAGCAATTTTCAAATTGTAGTGCAGTATTATTAACCATAGTCACCAAGCTGTATATTACACCCCAACGGCTTAACTTATTTTATAACTGGAAATTTGTGTCTTTTGACTTACTTTACCCATTTGGCTCTCCCTTTGCTCCCACTCTGGCAATCACCAATTTGTTCTATCTTTGAGCTTGGTTTTCTGTTGTTTGTATTTTTAACTCCACATATAAGTGAGATAACATGGTATTTGTCTTTCTCTGACTTATTTCACTTAGCATAATGCCCGCAGGGTCCATCCATGTTGTTGCAAATGGCAAGATTTCATTCTTATTTATGGCTGAGTAGTATTCCTCTGTGTGTGTGTGTGTGTGTGTGTGTGTGTGTGTGTGTGTGTATCACATTTTCTTTACCCGTTTATCTATTGTTGGACAGTTAGGCTGTTTCCATATCTTAGCTATTATAAATAGTGCTGCAATGAATATGGGGGTACAGATATCTTTTTGAGTTAGTGTTCCCTTTTTCCTTGTCTAAATACTCAGAAGTAGAATTGCTAGATCATAGGGTAATTCTAGTTTCAATTTTTTGAGGAAACTTCATGCTGTTTTCCATAGTGGCTGCACCAATGCACATTCCCATCAACAGTGCACAAGGGTTCCCCTTTCTCCTCATCCTCACGAACACTTGTTATTTCATGTCTTTTGAATAATAGCTATTCTGTCTACAGTCATACCACCCTGAACGCACCCGATCTTGTCTGAATAATAGCTATTCTAACAAGTGCAATGGGATATCTTAATTGTGGTTTTGATTTGCATTTTCCTGATGATGAGTGATGCTAAGCATCTCTGTCTGTTGGTCATCTGTATATCTCTTTGGAAAAATGTCTATTCAGAATCTCTGCCCATTTTTTAATCATATTTTTTTTGGTATGGAGTTGAATGAGTTCCTTATATATTTTGGATATGAACCCCTTATCAGTTACATGATTTGCAAATATTTTCTCCCATTCAGCAAGTTTTCTTTTTATAATGGTTTCCTTTGCTGTGCAGAAGCTTTTTAGTATGATATATTCCCATTTCTTAATTTTTGTTTTAGTTGCCTTTGTTTTTGGTATCAGGTCCAAAAAAATTATCACCAAGACCAATGTCTAGAAGCTTACCACCTATTTTTCTTCTGTGAGTTTAATGGTTTCAGGTCTTATGTCCAAGTCTTTCTTCCATTTTGAGTTAATTTTTGTGTATGGTGTTATGATAGTGGTCCGGTTTCATCCTTTTTCACGTGGCTGTCCAGTTTTCCCAACACTGGTTTTTAAAGAGACTGTCTTTTCCCCATTGTATAATCTTGGCTCCTTTGGTGTAAATTAGTTGACCCTATATGTATGGGTTTGTTTTGGGTTCTCTATTTTGTTCCATTGATTTATGTGTCTGTTTTTATGGCACTACCATACTGTTTTGATTACTATAGCTTTGTAATAGAGTTTGAAATTAGAGAACATGATGTTCTCCAACTTTGTTCTTTTTTTCTCAAGATTACTTTGGCTATTTGGGGTCTTGCAGTTTCATACAAATTTTAGGATTGTTCGTTCTAGTTCTGTGCCATTGGAAAAATGCCATTGGAATTTTGATAGGGATTGTATTGAATCTATACATTGCTTTGGGTAATATGGGCATACTATATTAAATCTTCCAAGCCATGAAAATGAAATATCCTTCTATTGACTTGTGTCTTTGATTTCTTTCATTATTGTCACAGTTTTCAGTGTGCAGGTCTTTCACTTCCTTGGTTAAATATAGTCTTAGGCATTTAATTCTTTTTGATGTGATTGCAAATGGGACTGTTTTCTTAATTTTTCTTTCTTATTATTATATAGATTAGTATATAGAAATGCAACCTATTTTCGAACTGAATTTGTTTATTAGCTCTTAATGGTTTTTCTGGTGGAGTCTTTTGGGTTTTCTATATATAATGTGTCACTTGCAAATAATAACAGTTTTACTTCTCACTTACCAATTTGGATGACTCTTATTTCTTTATGTTGCCTAATTGCTCTGGTTAGGACTTCCAATACTCCATTGAATACAGGTGGCAAGAGTGGGCATTCTTGTCTTGTTCCTGATCCTAAAGAAAAAGCTTTTAGCTTTTCACTATTGAGTATGATTTTAGCTGTGAGTTTGTCATGTATGGCCTTTATTATGTCGAGGTATGTTCCCTCTATACCCACTTTGTTGAGAGTTTTATCATAAATGGAGGGTGAATTTTGTCAAGCACTGTTTCTGCATCTGTTGGGACAATTGTATGATTTTTTTAATCAATCATTTTGTTACTATAGTGTCTCATGTTGATTGATTTGCAAATGTTGAACCATCTTTGCTTTCCTGGAATAAATCCCACTTGACCATGGTGTATGATACTTTAAATGTATGGTTGAATTCTGTTTGTTAATTTTTTTGAGGATTTTTGCATCTATGTTCATCAAGGATATTGGTCTATAATTTTCTTTTCTTGTGGTGTCATTCTTTGATTTTGGTATGAGGGTAATGCTGGCCTCATAAAATGAGTTTGGAAGTGTTCCCTCCTCTTCTGTTTTTTGGAAGACTCTGAAAGTAATTGATATTAATTCTTCCTTGAATGTTAGAATTCACAGTGAAGCTGTCTGGTCCTGGACTTTTGTTTGTTGGAAGGTTTTTGATTACTGATTCAATCCCCTTGGTAGTAATTGGTCTGTTCAGATTTTCTATTTCTTCATGATTTAGTCTTGGTCAGTTATGTTTCTAGGAGTTTCTCCATTTCTACTATGTTGTCCAATTTGTTAGCATATAATTATTCATAGTAGTCTCCATTGATCCTTTTGTATTTCTATGGTATAAGTTGTAATGTTTCCTCTTTTATTTCTGATTTTATTTATTTGACTCCTCTCTTTTTTTCTTGGTGAGTCTAGCTAAAAGTTCATCAATTTTGTTTATCTTTTCAAAGAACCAGCTCTTAGGCATGTTACTAAGTAGAAAAAGCCAATCTGAAAAGGCTATATACTATATGATTCCAACTCTATGACATTCTAAAAAAGTCAAAACCATGGAGACAATGAAAATATCAGTGGTTGCCAGGTTGGGGAAAAGGAGGGATGAAGGATCTTTAGAGCAGTCAAACTACTCTTTATGCTACTCGAACAGAGGACACGTAATTATTCACTGTCAAAACCCATAGAATCTACTGTTAACACCAAGATTGAACCATAATGTAAATTATGGACTTTGGGTGATAATGATGTGTCCATGAAGGTTCATAACTGTAACAAATGTGCAGTTTGGTGGGGGATGTTGGTATTGGGGGATGCTGAGTATGTGGGGGGGGGGTGGCAGGTGCTATATGGGAACTCTCTGTGCTTTCTGTTCAATGTTACTGTGAATCTAAAACTGCTCTAAAAAATAAAGGCTATTTAATTAAAAAAAATAACAAAGAACCAGCTCTTAGATTATTGATCTTTTCTATTGTCTTTAGTCTCTATTTCATATTTCTTTTCTTATCTTTGCTATTTTTTTCCTTCTACTAACTTTGGGTTTTATTTGTTCTTTTTCTAGTTGCTTGAGGTATAAAGTTAGGGTGTTTGGGGGCACCTGGGTGGCTCAGTCTTTAAGTGTCTGCCTTCGGCTCAGGTCATGATTCCAGGGTCCTGGGATTGAGCCCTGCATCGGGCTCCCTGCTCAGCAGGAAGCCTGCTTCTCCCTTTCCCACCCCCAATGCTTGTGTTCCCTCTCTTGCTGTGTCTCTCTCTGTCAAATAAATAAAATCTTTTTTAAAAAAAGTTAGGGTGTTTATTTGAGATTTTTCTTGTTTTTTGATTTATCACTGCAAACTTTTCCTCTTAGAACTGCTTTTGCTGCATCTCCAAATTTGTGGTATGTTGTATTTTCATTTTCATTTGTCTCAAGGTATATTTTTTATTTCTCTTTTGATTTCTCTTTGACCTATTGGTTGTATAGTAGCGTGTTGTTTAATCGCCACATATTTGTGAATTTTCTAATTTTTTTCATTTCTAGTGTCGTACCACTGTGGTCAGAAAAGATGCCTGATATGATTTCAGTCTTCTTAAATTTATTTAGACTTGTGTTATGGCCTAACATATAATCTGTCCTGTAGAATATCCCATGTACACTTGAGAAGAATGTGCATTTTGTTGCTTTTGAATGGAGTCTTTTGTATATATCTGTTAAGTCCATCTTGTCTAACATGCCATTTAAGGTTGAGGTTTCTTTATTAATTTTCTGTCTGAATGCCCCATGCATTGATGTAAGTGGGGGTGTACCTTGCTTTAAAGTCCCCTACTATTATTGTATAGCTGTCTATTTCTCCCTTTAGGTGTGCTAAAATTTGCTTTATAGAATTAGCTGCTCCTAGGTTGGGTGCATAAATATTTACAAATGTTAGATCTTCTCATTGGATTGACCCTTTTGTTATTATGTCATCCCCTCTTTGTCTCTTATTATAGTCTTTGATTTAAAAAATTATTTTTGTGTGATGTAAGTGTAGACATGCCAGCTTTCTTTTGGTTCCATTTGCATGGAATATTTTTTCCCATTCCTTCACTTTCAATCTGTGTGTGTCCTTACATTTGAAGTGAGTCTCTTGTAGGCAGCATATAATGGGTCTTGTTTTTTAATTCATTCAGCCACTATACATCTTTTGATTAGAGAATTTAGTTCGTTTACATTTAAAGTAATTATTGATAGGTATATGCTTATTGTCATTTTGTTCAATTGTTTTCTGGTTGTTTTGTAGCTCCTCTCTGTTCTTTTTTTCTTCTCTTGTTCTCTTCCTCTGTGGTTTGATGACTTTCTTCAGTGGTATGTCTATATTCCTTTATCTTTGTCTATCTACTTGTTGCTTTGTGGTTACCATGAGGCTTACATATAACAACTTATAACAGTCTATTTTAAGTTGCTAACAACTTAAGTTTGAACACATTCTAAAGCTTTACATTTTTACTGTTCCCTCACCATGTTTTATGTTTTTGATGTCACATTTTACATTTTTTAGCCATGTGTATCCCTTGAATTATCATAGTTTTGGATATTTTTACTACTTTTGTCTTTTAATCTTCATACTAGCTTTATAAATGATTAATCCACCAGCTTTACAACATTAGATTATTCTGAATTTTACTATCTATTTACCTTTATCAGTGAGGTTTATATTTTCATATGTTTTTCCGTTACTAATTAGTGCCCTTTCTTTTCATCTTGCAGAAATCCCTTTAATATTTATTGTAAGGCCAGTCTGGTGGTGACAAACTCTATTAGCTTTTGCTTGTCTGGAAAACTCTCTATCTGTTCTTCTGTTATGAATGACAACTTTGCCAGATAGAGTATTCTTAGTTGGAAGTTGTTTTTTTGTTTTAGTACTTTGAATACATTGTGCCACTTTCTTCTGGCCTGCAAAGTTTCTGCTGAAAAATCCACTGATGATCTTATGGGGGTTCCCTTGTATATTCTTTTTCTTTTCCTACTTTTAAGATTCTCTCCTTGTCTTTAAATTTTAACACTTTAATTATAATGTGTCTTGGTGTCGGTCTCTTTGGGTTCATCTTATTTGGTACTTTCTAGCTTCTTGGATCTGGATGTCTATTTCCTTTCCCAACTTAGGGAAGTTTTCAGCCATTATTTCTTCAAATTAACTTTTTTGCACACACCTCCCCCCCTTCCCTTCTAGGAACCCTGTAATGCAAATGTTGATGTGTTTGATGTCCCATAAGTCCCTTAAGCTAGTCACTTTTTTTTTCATTCTTTTTTCTTTTTGCTGCTCTAGTTGGGTGAGTTCCACTGCCCTGTCTTTGAGTTATCTGTTCCTTTCTTCTGTGCCCTCTAGTCTGATACTGAACCCATCTAGTGTATTTTTTGGTGCAGTTATTATATTCTTCAGTCTGTCATTTCTATTTGATATTTATATTTTCTATCCCTTTGTTGAAATTCTCACTTTATCCACTCTTCTGAGTTTGGTGAGCATTTTTATGACCATTATTCTGAACTCTTTATCAGGTAAATTATTTATCTTTATTTCATTAAGGACTTTTCCTGAAGTTTTATCTTATTCTTTCATTTGGAACATATTCCTTTGTCTCTTCATTTTCCTTAATTCTATGTGTTGGTTTATATGCATTAGATAAAATAGCCAACTCTCCCAGTCTTGAAAGAGTGGCCTCATATAGGAGATGAACCTTATCATTCAACCCTGCTCTAGTTCTTGGTTGTGTCTTAAAACTTTGTGATCATCCAAACAGCCAATTTTATTTTTAGTGGCTTCCAGTAAGAAGTTGAGGGTGTGCCAAGACCTGTCAGTGTCACAAAGGGTATGATTTCAGTCAACACCTAGATTCAACCTTATTAGAAGCCAGACCCTCAGGCAGCAGCCTTTAAAGTATGCAAATATATATATATATTCCTGTGGGGCTTCAAGCATAAGTCCTGCTGGCCACCAGAGTCACATGATCTAGAGGTGTCCCCAGGGAAGTAATCACAAAAATTGAGGTGTCAGATGGGTGTATAAGCTCCTTTCTGGGCAATACTGGTGACCTGGAGTGAAACAGAGGGAGAGCACAAAGGTGGAATTCACCAGCCACCATCCCCAGAATGAACCTTTTTAGGCCTCTAGATGTGTGCCAAACTAGAAATCTGCCTCTCAGGCTAAAGCTCCAGTATAAGCAAATAGGCCTCTTTCACAGAAAGACTGGGGGTGTGTTTTAGTCAGCTATCTGTGACTCTCTTTCTGATTGTTATAATCCTATGAGACCTAGGAACACAAGTCCTCCTGGTCACCAGAGCTAGGTCACCAGGTTATCAAGGGACAGCCCCTGGGCAGCAGGCAGCAGCTGCAAAAACTTGAGCACTAGACATATATACATGCTCCCCTCCAGGAGATACTGGTACTCTGGAGCATTGCAGAGGGGGAGCAGGAAGAGAGCACCTGCCCTCTGAGGTCTCTGGAAAGGGTTACAGTCAACCCTTAGATGTGTGTTTAATTAGAAGCCTGCTCCTCAGGCCACAGCTATAAGGATAAGTTGATAACCCTCTTTCATGGAAACACTGGGCTCCCCAGACTCTTGCCTCTTTCTGTGCCCTGGGGGTGTTAGCCATTTAGAACTCTTTCTCCATTGGTTACACTTCTTTGGGACCCACAAATGTTGACCCCACTGGCCATCAGAGCTGGGTGATCTAGAGGGGTATCCCAGTAGTAGCCGCAAAAAAATAATGGCACCAGAAGAGAGTACAAGTTTCTTTCCAGAAGACACCTGTGAGCTGAACTGAAACAGAGGGAGAGCACAAATATGGCATCTGCAGGCTGGAGCAAAGCAGAAGGAAAATGCAAAGATGGTGCCTGCCAGCCTCCATCCCCTGTGAGTACCCCAGCAGGTCCCACATGTATGTTCATGTAGATCCCTGTCCCTCAGGCCAATGCTTTAGGATAAGCAAATAAGCCTCTTTCATGTGAACTCTGGGTGCATCTCACTTGGCTGCCTCTCTGCTAGTCCTTGGGGTAGGTTAAGTCTGAGTACACAAGCCTTTAAGAGGGGTTTCTCAGTTCATTATAGCCTTATGGGTTTTGTGGGCATGAGCCCCATTTTTTTCAGAGCTAGAGAGTTTAGGGGCTCATTTCTCAGGTGTAGGTCTTAAAAGTTGGGGGTTTTGATGTGGGGTTCAAACTCTTCACTCTTCAGGGAGAAGCTCTGGGTTTTGAGTTCCTTCCTGATTATGGGTTGCCATGCCAGGGGTGGGGTTTATGGCAAGATTGTATCTCAGCCTCTTCTACCCATTTCTATGTGGGTTTTTTTCTAATTTGCCTGATGTATAGGATTCCCTCAGCTAGTTTTTAGGGTTTTTTTTTTTGAGGAAACTGTTCCATATGTGGCTGTAGATTCGGTGTGTCCATAGCAGGAGCGATTTCAGGATCTTACATTGCCATCTTAAACTGGAATCAAAAAGATTTGTCCTTGAATTTATAAGAGGGGTAAGCTGGAGGAAGGAATCAAAGACATCCTTTAAGGTTTCAGGCCTAAAAACTAAGAAAAGAATGGTGCTAATCAGAGAAATAACAAAAAATGAGGGGGTGGGAAACCATGTTGACTAGGGAAAGGATGAGCTTGGTTTTAAACAGGTTGAATTTCAGGTGACAACATTTATCTGAATGGCATATCGCTCTCAACCAGGTGGAAATGTGAGTCTGAAGCCTAGAGGTGTCGGAGCCAAGGACATAGATTTGGGACTCATCCATACAACAGTTATCAAAGCAGATGAAACTGCGAAGGGGACCACAGAGAGGAGCCTGATCAGAACAAGGCTGATTCTTGAGCATTATTCACATTTCCAGGTCTGAAGGAGGAAACTAAATCATAAAAGAAGAGAGAAATATTCAAAAAAAGTAGAAGGAGAAACAGGCAAAGGGAGCATCACATAGGAGATGACAGTTTCAGGGTGAGGGTAAACAACAAAGACAAATGCTTCAGAAGGCCATAAAAACGAGCTCTGAGAGAAGTTGACATGTAGCTAAAAGAAGCAGAATGCCAAGGTCAAAAAGAACTCTTAGAGGTCACATAGATCAAGCCCTCATTTTATAGATGAGGCCTTTGGGTCTCAAAGAAGTTGGTTATATTAAAATAGTCCAAGATAACACAGATCCTGCAGTGTACCAGTGGAATTTTATCTCTGCCTGCTGGTTGAGTGTTCTTTCAGCTGAGCCGAATCCTGCCATCCTGCCAATTTTCTGATTGTGTCATATAATGTAATCTATAATCCACCATATTTAAGCTTGTAAAGTTGGGGGGGTCCATATTAAAAAAAAAAACTAGATGAGAAAGTCTGTGTAACCTATTGGTGTCCATAAAAAATGGTTCATGATATTCTTTTTTTTTTTTTTTTTTAAGATTTTAAAAATTCATTTGAGAGAGAGAAAAAAACAAGCAGGGGCAGAGGCAGAGGGAGAGAATTTCAAGCAGAATCCCCGCTGATTGCGGAGCCGGATGCAGGGCTCAATCTCACCACCCTGAGATCATGACCTGAGTTGAAATCAAGAGTTGGCCACTTAACCAACTGAGCCACCCAGCACCCCGATTCCTGTTATTCTTATGTAATGTTCAGGATGATGCTGGTGAATGACGAATTAGAGAAGTCTAGCAATAAGATAAACATAAACATAAAATACATTTTATTTTGTAAATACTAATTTATTCTCATTATAAACTGGCAAACAATTTAATAAAACAAAGAAAAGACAGAAACCTACCTATAAGAGAATAAATATCACTGATAATTCCCCCACCCACTGACAGTTACCTTTAACATTTTGGTAATTTTTCTCATGTTGTGTCTATTGGTTTATAAAGCTGAGGTTATACACAAGAGATGGTTTTCTTTCTGGTCTTTTTTTCCTGTTAATGTTATATTACAAACATTTGTTGTGGTTTACACTTTTAAATGCCTACCTTATATCCACTCTTCCCTTCTGTGTTACTAACAGAACTGAGAGTTTGCTTAAGGAGCAATGTTCCCAGATAAAATATTCACCTGCCTGGAGCTGTTGGCAGCTGGGGTTGGTGATGTGACTGTTTTAGGCAGTGACACATAAGGAGAAGTTGCTGCTGCTAGTGGTGGTGGTGGGGGAGCTTCTGAGAAAGCTTTAAAAAGGAACAGACTCAGCAGACATGCTACTTTTGTCCTTTTGTCCTTTCCCTCTTCTTCCTGCCCAGTATGCATACCTGATATGTTGAGGGTGACAGGTGCAGCAGCTGCCTTGGACCATGAGGATGAAAGCCACACATAATGGATGGTGGAGCTGAAGGGTGGAAAGACCCTGAGTCCTTGGTTATCTCATTAAGCATCCATATCAGCCCCGGACCGCATTTCTCTAGACTTAATGTATAAAGTAAAGACTGTAAGCCACAGTAGTGTCAGGTTCTGTTATGTCCAGACAAAAACAATATTGATAGATGTATTTGGTGAATACATTTTAAATGCTCCCCCTTTGCATCATAAAATGCTGTTGTGCACTTGATTTTAAATTTGTGCCTCATCTTCTTTCAAAAACCATCTGAAGTAGTTTATTATAAATGACACAAATAGTATAGAACCGTTCAGACCATGGTAACAGGATAAGATCAAAGTAAGGTGAGAGAAAGATAGTCATTCTAGAAAACCAAGGTGAATGAGAGCTACTGATATTAAATTTAAAATTTACCTCTGAGTTTCTGGCATCAAACTCAGGTTATCTAATGACTGAAAGCATCCCAGTGTATCAACCTCTTCCTAGCAGAGTCCTAAAAAATGTATCAAGTAAATCTAATAAAAGGATATCAGAAGCTATGAATATCTTTTTTTAAATATTTTATTTATTTATTCGACAGAGATAGAGACGGCCAGCGAGAGAGGGAACACAAGCAGGGGGAGTGGGAGAGGAAGAAGCAGGCTCCCAGCAGAGGAGCCTGATGTGGGTCTCGATCCCATAACGCCAGGATCACGCCCTGAGCCGAAGGCAGACGCTTAGCCGCTGTGCCACCCAGGTACCCCGAAGCTATGAATATCTTTAAAAGCAGTCTTTAAAAGATGCAGTGATATTATCATGTATTATCTAATACCAAATCCCAGAAAAGGGCAAAATTCAAAATATTAAACTATAATCCAGTCTGGTCCCTTTCCAAAAAATATAATCTCAAATTGTCTGTGGCTATCTTCTGGGGTTTTCTGTTTGTTTGTTTGTTTGTTTGTATGTTTTGAGGATTTGGGGAGTTTTGTTTTTGTTTTTGCCAGAACAGTTGAGAGGAACTATATAAAATGGAAGAGAATTTAAAGGACATGAAGTTCCCCACTTGCTCTTCGTGGTCTATGTTTTCTCTTAGATAAAGCCAGATCAAAAAGAGAGGTCTCAAATTGGAACACCTTGTCTTGAGCTCCCACAACTGCCTTCACCATGTTTGGCTTTGTTCACTTGGCATATACTCTCATATTGAATCAGTGAATACATTTATTGTCCAGATATGACGAGGACATTAGCCATTGTAGCCCACAGCAAGTCTCAGTATTCACATATGAAAAATCAGGCAAAACATTTTTTTTAATACCCAAGTGTCAGGAAAATATTTTTATGTACTTGTTTGTGTTCCTGAGGAAATGGTGTACTTTCTTCTTTTGGACAATATAGATATATAGCCAATCGTATTTCCTTTTTCTTTGGTTTTCAGGAAATTTAGAAGCAAATTTGCATCCCAGGCTTATTTTTAAGATTTTATTTATTTATTCGACAGAGATAGAGACAGCCAGCGAGAGAGGGAACACAAGCAGGGGGAGTGGGAGAGGAAGAAGCAGGCTCATAGCGGAGGAGCCTGATGCGGGGCTCGATCCCAGAACGCCGGGATCACGCCCTGAGCCGAAAGCAAACGCTCAACCGCTGTGCCACCCAGGTGCCCCAACCAGCCTTATTTTTATGTCCATCATGTCTGTGTACTATTTACTTTAACACTCAATTTTATTTGTAATTTAAATAAATTATATAATTTAACTTATATATAAAAGATATTAAATATGTAATTAAATATTTATACATATTAAGATATGTATACATATGTGTATATATATATATACATACATATCTGTATATATATAAGATATGTATATATATATAAATTTTATCTCCCCCATTTATATTTTCCCTGGATATAATATGTGTTGTTTTGTGTTGTTTCCCAAGTACTCATTTAAAGACCATTCAAGGTGGAGTAGAGGTGTAGGTGGGGAATTGTTCAAAAATATTCAAAAAGATTGACTCTTTAAAATAATTTTTTTAAAATTGAAGTTTAGCTGACGACAATGTTATATTAGTTTCAGATGTATGACATAGTGACCCAACAAGTCTATATATTCTGTGCTCACCACAAATGTAGCCACCATCTGTCACCATACAACACTATTACAATACTGCTGACTCTATTTCCTATGCTGTACCTTCTATCCTTGTGATTTATCTAATCCATAGCTACAAGCCTGAATATGGATTTTTAGAATTTCTATTTCATTTGCATATATGGTTTCAAATCCTTGGTAGAATAAGAGGGAATAGAAATAATTAAATATAGACAGTCAAAACTTGTCCAAGTCTGTGGTTTTCTGGTTATCTAGTAACAAAGGGTTAGAACTAGAGAACCAAGGTGTGACTGGTTAGCATATACCTCTCACATATTGATAATGAAGCTTTGGGCCAGGTTTAGATAGCTGTCACTTTGTGACCAGTGTCATTTGCAAATACCAGATAACTGAAATGATGACTAGTGCTATAAATAGCCAGCTGTGCCTGATGCAGTTCTGAATAGTCTTAATGTGTCATTCATCTGCTCCTTCCAGCAGCCCCCCTGGGAGGTCAGTATTATTATTACCATGGCTGTTACAGATGAGGAACCTGGGTGTGGGGAGTCCCCATGGTTACCTGGAAGGATAGCCATGGGTTATTTAGAGACCACCTAGATAAAGCGCAAGAAAAGTTTTGAAAGTTTGTATACTTTTAACTTTTCCCTATTTCCTCCACCCCCACACCCTGGCAACCACTTTTTTCCTTTCTGTTTCTATGAATTTTGCTTTTTCTTTAGATTCCATATATAAGTGATACCATGCAGTATTTGTCCTTATCTGACTTATTTCATTTAGCATAATGCCATCAAGGTCCATCCATGTTGTCACAAATGACAAGATTTTTTTCTTTTTCATGGCTGGATAATGGATAATATTCCAGTGTGTGTGTGTGTGTGTGTGTGTGTGTGTGTGTGTGTTTGTGTGTGTGTGTAATGTTTATTCATCTATTAACCAGGCACTGAGGTTGTTTCCGTATCTTGGCTAGTGTGAATACTGCTGCAATAAACATGGGAATGCAGGTATTTCTTTGAGATAATGATTTCATCTCCTTTGGATATATACCCAGAAGTGGGACTGCTGGGTCATATGACAGTTCTATTTTTAATTTTTTGAGGAACCTCCATACTTTTTTCCATAGTGGCTGCCCCAGCTTGGGAAGCATCTTTGACTCTGCCCAGATGCTCATTGGTATTGGTTGAAAACCCTAAATTCTGCACCCTAAGCACAAGAGAGATCATCTTGGTCTGGAAGAACTTTGGGGACAAGAGGTAACAGTCATCCACTTCCACTATAACAGCTCCTTTTCCTATTGCTTATGCAATGTTCGGCTTTGAGTGGGGCTGTGGCCTGACCAACCCTGTTGATTTAATTCTGAAACCCACCCTTAAAATCAGTGCAAACCATGAGTGCCTGGGTGGCTCAGTTGCTTGGGTGTCTGACTGTTGATCTCAGCTTAGGTCCTGATCTCAGGGTCGTGGGTTCAAGCCCTGCATTGGGAGCCTACTTAAAAAAAAAAAAAAAATCAGTGCAAGCCAGAGAAGTCACAGAGGCTCTGATCTCATCAACCCTCAGCTCCCTGGTATGTGACACCCAAACCACATCTACACAGAAAGCTCCCAAGCTCTCCTGAGTAAGCTTTAAATTTAGGGTCTTTGGAAAAATCATATCATCTATGATCTGTGAGATGCCATTTTGTGAAATTTCTGCACGTACACAGTTGCCTCTTTCACTGCTGCACACGCCTGACAGCTCCTGAAAACACTGTCCAGAGTCACCCAGGCAGACAAGCGATGCAGAAAACCTGCAAAGTGTGGGCACAGATTCAAAAAATAAGAGCGGGCCTCTTAGAGTTGAGCCAGGAGCTGTAACTTCAAACAGAATTATCTTAATTAGCCAGCGTGGAAAAACAACGATGATGTTTGCATTTCACGCGCAGCAAGGCTCTCACCAGCAGCCTGTGTTTTCAGTCCCCAGACCGTCTTTTAGGGATAAGTAGGGTCCCTGGAGCTTGCAGACCTCTAGTTAGTAGGTTCTAGCTGTAGCTCCTGCCCTCTGCCTCGTTCTTCCCCGTTCCCAGGCCCCAGGGTGTAATTGAGTGAATCTCCCTTTTAGCAAGGAAGGTGAGTCCCTTCACTTTTCCAATAAGGAAATAAGTATCCATGGACATATGACCTGGTTGGACAGGAAATAATGCCATTTCTCCAATTCTTTTGTGGCCAAGTTCTGTGTTTTAAAATAAATATTTATGGTTGTCATTGTGTTCATGAATAGGCAACTGTTAATCAGAGGAGCCCCCCACCCCCACCCTGCCAAGCCAACAGTGGAAAGAGTAGTGGGCAAGGTTATTTTCCAGGGTCTGGACGTTCTCTTGCCACCACTCTCAAAGCTATATCATAAGACAGAACTTTAAACATTTCCTTGGCTTTCACTCAAATGCATTCATTAGGCATTGCTGTCTTGAGAGAGCTTCAGAGAACATATTGAAGTCCAAGCCACACAGGGAATAGGGGAAGAAGAAGGGGCCACCCAGGGCAAACACAGTGCTGGGGTGGGGAGGGGGGTCTGTGTCCTCTTCTGGTAAGCTGGCCATTGGGAGATATGCAGGTCCTCCATGTTCAAGGATGCTGGCTGGGATTGGGCAGAGAAGGAGGGGTTGGAAAGGGAGTTCATAGGCTTCCCCTGAGGGCTTGGCTGCTTCCTCAAGGATACACAGGGACCTGTAATGGTAGGGCACCAGGGGTCAGGGAAGAAAATGATGACATCATGAAATCTCCATTTTGAACACTTGAAGCAGGCCTTTGTCCCAATTATAGAGCAAGAAAAATAGCATGGCCAACATCATAGAGTGTACCCAGAAGTGCTTCCAGATTGGGCATGTCCCACACATGGGGAAATGCCACCAGCTCAACAGATACCTCATCCTACTCCTTGTATGTGTACTGCGGGGAGTTGGGAGGGGAGCTGAGGCACTTCCAAGCATGGCACCCCAGTTTGCTATTCCCTTTCTGCTCCTAAGACCAGCTCTGGAGGTTAATGGGATATGGGAATGGGTATAAGGTAAGACCCTATCTCAGGTTGCCTATCTCAGGGATGTCGGAGGTTGTGTATTCCAGTAGCGGACACTGAGCCTGAATTGGGGGTGCAAGATATTTATTAGGGGTTAACATCTGTGGAGGGGAAGGAGAGGAAAAAGAATTGGGCAGAAGGAGAAGTCCAAAAAATGCAAGCTGAAAAAGCCTCCACCACACACAGGAGAGCTCTGGACAGGGACTTGCCCATCACAGATGTCCTGTGTCAGGCCGCTACCCCTTGCCAGGACCAGAATCCTTACCACTCTCTGAAACATTAATATCATGCTGGAGCAAAGCTACTCTGAAGTCACCTGTGTCATCTTGTTTGATGTTGCTTTCATAAATTGCTCAGTGACAAGAGATTTTCATCCATGTTCCATCCTGAGATGGACACATTCTGGGCAG
The DNA here is from genome assembly GCF_024610735.1 of Ursus americanus. Classification (NCBI taxonomy): domain Eukaryota; kingdom Metazoa; phylum Chordata; class Mammalia; order Carnivora; family Ursidae; genus Ursus; species Ursus americanus. The sequence continues at coordinate 17,475,444 of NC_142157.1, forward strand.
CCTCCCTTGTGATCAACACACAAAGACAAAGACTTGCCTCCATCATAGAAGACCCCAGTCAGCAATGAACTTCAAAGCCTTTATATATGGGATGAGGGAAAGTGTTTGCTAGCCATAGAGGAATATTGGCTTTTTGTAAACTTTTAAAATCAGATATTCAAACAAGCACAAGTATTTGAAAGCTTGCTACAATATAGTAATCAAGGGTTCATTCAGTTTGTCACCTACAGGTTAGTACCTGCTACTTTCATTGCTCTTTATCCTGCTTTGTGCAGTGGTTTTGTCTTGTGAGCTACATAAGATGAGACTTTGGTAGCCTTTAGTGACAGATATTTGGAGAAAACACAGGTGTTGCTGGAATTTGTGATGGCAATTTCCTTTCTGTTGGTCGTCTGACGAGCCCATGTTTATCATGTTGCAAAGAGAGTTTGTCTTGCTAACAAAAGCCATATTTTGAGGGAGACATGCGCTTGTGATGAGACTTGTTTGAAAATCTCAGAGTCATTTTAGAACTTAGAGGAAAACACTCAGTAAGGGCTAAACAGGCACAGTCCCATGGAAATATAATGTGAGTCACATACGTAATTTTAAATTTTTTATTAGTCCCATTTTAAAAAGTAAAATGTATCTAATATATCACAGTTTCAACATGTGGTCAATATACAATTACTAGTGAAACATTTTTACATTCTTTTCCTCCAGGTATTTGAAATCCAGCACGTAGTTTACAGTTACATCTCAATTCAGGCTAGCCACATTGGAAGTGCTCAATAGCCAAAAATGTAACTACCATACTGGGCAGCACAGATTTAAATAGTACTTTCCGTGAATTAATTTTGCAAGCCAAGAAAGGGACTGCCTTCTGCCATCCACCTGCTCCACTCCTCCTTCACTTCTCCAACAGATAGTCGCAGCTTCACTCCGCTGGAGACCCATGATTGGGGGGAGGGAAAAAGTGGGAAGGACCGTCCTTACTAAGCTGGATGGCTTTGAGCTCTGAGACTTCAGGGTTTGGCCAGGTGAACAATCTAAGCTGACTTTCTTTCATGGTGATGCTTTCCTTTGCTCTTGGGTAGGTCCCTTGGAACAGCTCTAACGTCCTCACCTGGTGTCTGTTCACTTTTCTGGCAGCCCTATTGTCTAGGACTCAGCTCTCTCCTGCAGCACCCCATCATCTGGTCCACCGGGGAGCCTACAGCATGACTGGCCCCAACAACCTCTAGGAGTGCAGATCTGTCCAAACCCAACAGCCTCATCCTGGCTCTGCCATTAAAGTGACAAGCCAGTCAGCCTTTCTCTTTCTCTACCCCACAGCTGAGTGAGACTTCAGTCCACTTTAGGCAAAGGTGTGACACAATTTCCTCTGTCTCACAAATGCAGGAGATAGGGGCGCCTGGTGGCTCAGTCGTTGAGCATCTGCCTTCGGCTCAGGGCGTGATACCAGAGTGCTGGGATCAAGCCCCACATCGGGCTCCTCTGCTGGGAGCCTGCTTCTTCCTCTCCCACTCCCCTTGCCTGTGTTCCCTCTCTTGCTGGCTGTCTCTCTCTCCATTAATAAATAAATAAAATCTTTGAAAAACAAGACAAAACAAAAACAAATGCAGGAGATAGCGAGATTCCACTGAAACTGGCCCCCTCAACCTGGCACTGCAAAGTAACACCTTTGCCCCTCCATGCAAAGAGGTGGAGTGGGAATTCCAAGCTGTACAGCCACCCTTCCAAATAAATTCTTCAACAATCTCCCCACAAAACTGTCTTCCACACTGTAGCCCTTATTCTCTAAGCGGGTAAGGGAGTTTAGTCATTGACAGCTAACTCCTGTGTCCCCTCTGTAAATTTTGCACTTGGTGGGGGTGGGGGTGTCTTGCCTCTCACTCACATTAAGACTCTGATGTCCTCTGTCTAGTCCCCTCAGTTGACATCGAGGTCAGAGGTGTCTACCAGCCAGTTTTCCCTGCATTACCTTATTTAATCCTAAATTTATCATGACGTAGAGGCCAGGATCCTCATTTCACATACGAGAACACTGAAGCAGATAGAAGTTACGTGGGTGGTAAAGCTAGACATTGCATCCAGGGCTTTCTGATTCCAATCTATGCCCTTAACTGCCACATGGGCTCCACAGTTTAAACTAAATGCAAATTGTTTTGAAATTAAATAAAATTAAATTGTTTGGGTTTATTTTGAATTATACTAAATGGAAATAAATACCACTTCAAAGGGGAGCCCCATTTTGTTGTAATATGATTTCATTCATTTAAATACATTGCTATAAATCATGTTCCCAAACTACAGGATTCCAGAGCTCCCTGGAAAAAACGCTGTTGTATACATGAGCCAAAGATGGCCTCTGAGTATTGACTCCATTGTTTTTTTCTTCACTCAAGGCTGAGACTTGTTAGCTCAAAAGCCCAGCAGTGCCACATTCAAATTTCTATACATCTAAATACCTAAAAAATAGCCCAGATAAGCAGATTTTAAGCCTTTAAGCCCCATCTGCTTTGCATACTCCATAAAACCTCACCCCACATCTGCCGGCATTGGTTAGATAGAGCCTCATGGCTCTAAGGCCCCAAGCTGTTATGGCTGACCTTTCAAGCTCTCTGACTCAGAGACTCCCTGCCATGCTGCTGAGTGACATCATCTGGACACATAAGCCACTCTCTGGTCTCCCTCTCCCCTGAGAGTTCCCCTGCCCTACTCCCCTTCTGGGTGGTGGCCTCCCATACCATCGCCTCTGGACAGATTCCTTCAGTGAGGTACTTAGCCACATGCAACCCTAAGTGCCACCCAATAAAGCTAGCTGTGGGCTACTGCTTCTTGTGGTCATATCTTTTTCCTTGATCGGCCCCAAATCCATCAAACCCCAACAAATACATAGTAAATGGAAAAATGAATTTAGGAGTAGAGAGATTACTACTTTTACTTTGTTTTTTAATCACTTTTATTTCTCCTTTCTTATATTAAGCTCCTTAATACTATTGGTGTCTATTTTCTCTAAGTTTGGTGGCTTGGAACATTTATGAGTGTATCTGAGCACTTACCTCTATATTGGCTTGCCTGAGACGAATCCCAACAACATTACCTGCTAGCCTTACCTAAGTGTTAATATTTGTAAAATCATGCATTTGACGTGTTGGCTTATGTTTCTATCATACATAACAAACTCAAAACTATTTCTTAAAATGTACATGTGTGACTAAAATAATTTTGTGCCACACTTTGAGAAGCACTGACCACATTCTTACTCTTTGGTCTGACTCACAAGGACCTTCAAAACCTTGTTGTTCTGACCTTTCCCCTTAATATTTGAGCTCTGGAAATATGCTATATTTCCCCAATAAACTATATGCTTTATGGGTTATGCCATATAAGGTATCTTCACTTTGTCTGGGACAATCCTGTTGAGTTTTTGCGACTGGTACATGATCTCCATGGTGAAGCCTTCACACCACCCTACCCCCCACCCTTGGCAAATTCTCTTCACACTCATTGTCCTTGATCAGAGTTTCTCTCCAGACTCCAGGTCTCCCCTTGCAAAGAGTATATAATGCAATTTTTATACTCACCCCATTGGCTATTGCCTGCTTTTCTCTTACTGGTCTTTAAACCCATAGGAAGTCAGGGATTACACTGTTTTTGTATTCCCAGTGCCTACAATAATGCCAAACACTGAGGAGACACTTAGCATATGTTTTTTGAATCAGTGAAAGAGTGAGAGAACATACATGTGAAAATCATTGTCCTAGTTTATTTTTATTTTAATAGCATTTGTTGTCCTGCAGTTTGCCTGTGGGCTGAGTGTATGGAAGTACGGAGTGGGGAGAGAGGGAAAGTGAAGGGGAAAAAAAGGATGGGGAGATAAAAGGGATCTCGTGCTCTTTCTGTGATGCTGAGTCCTTGAAAAATTATAGGCTTCCAGTTCAAGACAGAGAAAAGAGTCTTCCTGTTTACTTCTTCTGTCTCCCTAGGTCCCACTGAAATAGCAGGAATAATTTATTTTTTAAGAAATGAAAACATAACCGAGAAAACAAGAACAGGAAGTTTGAGGAAATCCTGAATGAGGAAGCAGCAGGATAGGAAGCTTGAAGAAAATAGAGCAGAGTAAAACATTAGCCCAAACCAACTCCAGCTCATGATTCCCCATCAAATGAAATGAGTGGGAGAGAGCTGGCTGCTAACCCATAAATTAACTGATGATTTATTCAGAATAGCTGAGACAGTAAGATCCCTGCCTCTTGCCCTGCCCTCCCCTCTTTCCAGAGCATCCTGCTGTCAGGACAGAGGCCTTAGAACTGCTCCCTAAAGATAGTTATTAGCCTGTTGGGGCTCCGAGAATGGGGAAATAATTCCAGACTCTCACAAGGGATAAAAGAAGGGACAAAAGGGCAAAGCAGCTTTGCCCCAGAAAGACATCCAAGTCAAGCCCTATTGGCCAATTAATATCAATCCTAATTTGGCATCTGGGGTTGAGAGAGGGTAGGTTGCCTCCTTGTTGGTGCCCATACAAACCCAGATTAAAGCTTGACAGTGAACACAACCTGCCCATGTCCATGGGGCTCTGATCAGGCCGGAAGCCAAGATGATGTAAAAGTCAGGTGTGGACAGTGTCAGGAAATGCTCTTCCACGGGGCTCTCCTGTTCCTACACATCTTGCTGAGTGTGCCAAGAATGCAAAGCCCTGACCATTGTACTTGTAGTTAAGTAACCTTGAGGAATAAGATCATGTCTGCTTTGGGATAAGAAGTCTTGCTTCCTGGTTGCTATAAAACAGAAAGTTCCCCAAGCTCAGTGCTTCTCTCCTATAACATGACCCACTGTGTATGCAGATGTTCGTCTAGGCCCATCTGCAAATTGGGGCTTGTACTGATACAAACATGTTGATACTCTAGATACTGCTTTTGTCATGAGTGAAAAAGTCTTTCATCACGACCCAGACGTCTTGTTTCAGATTGCAAGAGTGGTGGCAAGCTAACTTTGTTACCTTGCAAGTAGAGTAAAATTCCAGACCCTTCAGTTCTTGACATGAGGCTGTCTTTTAAAAGAATTTTTTTTATTCAAGTATAGTTAACATATAATATTATGTTAGTTTTAGGTGTGTAACGTAGTGACTCAATAATTCTATACATATTCAATACTCACCGCAATAAGTGTAGTCACCCTCTGTCCCATACAACATTATTACAATATTATTGCCCATATTCTGTGTGCTGTATTTTTTATCTCTGTGATTTATTTATTTTATGACTGGAGGTTTGTACCTCTTAGTCCTCTTTTCTAATCACCCATTCCGCCTGAACTTCCTCTGACAACCACCAGTTTGTTCTCTGTATTTAAAAGTCTGGGGTTTTTTGGTTTGTTTGTTTTGTTTTTTAGATTCCACATATGAGTGAAATCATATGATATATGTCTTTCTCTGACTGACTTATTTCACTTACCATTATACCCCCCAGGTCCATACATGTTGTCACAAGTGGCAAGGTTTCATTCTTTCTTATGGCGGAGTAATGTTCCTCTGTGTGTGTGTGTGTGTGTGTGTGTGTGTGTGTGTGTGTGTGTGTGTGTGTATACCATGTCTTCAACCCTCAGGTTGCTTCTGTATCTTGGCCATTGTAAATAATGTTGCAATAAATATAGGAGTGCATATATCTTTTTGAATTAATGTTTTTATATTCTTTGGGTAAATACCCAGATGTGGGATTCCTGGATTGAATGGTAATTCTATTTTTAATTTTTTAAGAAACCATACTGTTTCCCACAGAGGCTGCACCCATTTGCATTCCCACTAACAATGCACAAGGGTTCCTTTTCTCCACATCCTCACCAACACTTGTTATTCTTGTCTTTTTGATTTTAGCCAACTGACAGGTGTAAGGTGATACCTCATTGTGCTTTTGATTTCCACTGCCCTGATAATTAGTGACGTTGGGTACGTTTTTCATGTGTCTGTTGGCTAATTATATGTCTTCTTTGGAAAAATGTCTAAGGTCCTCTGCCCATTTTTTAATTGGATTGTTTGTTCTTTTGGTGTTGACTTGTATAAGTTCTTTACATATTTTGGATATTAACCCCATATTGGACATATCATTTACAAATATCTTCTCCCATTCAGTATGTTGCCATTTCATTTTGTTGATGGTTTCCTTTGCTGTGCAAAAGCTTTTTATTTTGGTGTATTGTAGTCCTAGTTTATTTTTGCTCCTGTTTCTCTTACCTGAAGAAATATATCTAGAAAAATGTTACTAAGGCCAAGGTCAAAGAGATCACTGCCCATGTTTTCTTCTAGGAGTTGTATGATTTTAGTTCTCACATTTAGGTCCTTAATCCATTTGAAGTTTATTTTTGTGAGTCCTGTAAGAAAGTGACCAGTTTTATTCTTTTGCATGTAGCTGTCCAGTTTTCCCAACACCATTTGTTGAAAAGACTCTGTGTTTTCCCCATTGTATATTCTTGCCTCCTTTGTCATAGATTAATTGACAATCTAAGCATGGGTTTATTTCAGGGCTCTCCATTCTGTTACATTGGTATATGTGTCTGTTTTTGTGCCAGTACTATATCGTCTTGATTACTACAACTTTGTAGTACATTTTGTAATCTGGGATTGGGTTACCCCCAGCTTTGTTCTTCTTTGTTGTCAAGATTGTTTTGACTATTTGGTATCTTTTGTGGTTCCATAGAAATTTATTATTATTTTTTTAGTTCTGTGAAGAATGCTGTTGGTATTTTGATAGGGATTGCATTGAATTTGTAGATTGCTTTGGGTAATATGGACAGTTTAATTATATGAATTCTTCCAGCCCATGAGCAAATGGAATATCTCTCCATTTGTTTATGTTGCCTTCAATTTCTTTCACCAGTGTTTTATAGTTTTCAGAGTACAACTCTTTCACTACCTAGATTAAGTTTATTCCTAGTGTGTCATTTTTTTATTGCAACTGTAAATTGGGAAATTGTAAATTTCTCTCTCTGCTACTTTGTTAATCACGTATAGGAAAGTAACAGATTTCTGAATATTAATTTTGTATCCTACAACTTTTACTAAATTCATTTATCAGTTCTAATAGTTCTTTATGGTTTTCTAAGTATGGTATCATGTCATCTGCAATTAGAGACAGTTTTACTTCTTACTTATCAATTTGGATCCTTTTGTTTCTTTTCCTTGTCTGATTGCTGCATATAGGACTTCCAGTACTATATTGAATAAAATTAGTGAGAGTGGATATCCATGTCTTGTCCCTGATCTTAGAGGAAAAGCTCTCAGTTTTTCATCATTAAATATGATATTAGCTGTGGTTTTTCACATATGGCCTTTATTAAATTGAGGTGTGTTCTCTCTAAACCCACTTTGTTGAGATTTTTTGTCTTGGATTGATGTTGTATCTTACCAAGGCTTTTCTGCATCTGTTGAGAAATTGAGGTTTTTATCCTTTGTCCTGTTAATGTGATGTATCATGTTGATTGATTTATGAAAATTGAACCACCCTTACATCCCTGGAATAAATCCTGCTTGATCATGATGAATGATTTTTCAATGTGTTCTTGAATTCAGTTTGCCAGTATTTTGTTGAGGAGTTTTGCATCTATGTTTGTCAGAGATATTGGCCTGTAGTTTTCTTTTTTTTGTACTGTCTATATCAGGTACTGTCCAGTTTTCTGGTCTTTATCCTGTCCAGGATATCCTGTACTGGACAGGATAAAGACAGTACCAGGATAATACTGGCATCATAAAATGAATTTGGAAGTTTTTTTTTCTCTTCAAGTTTTTGGAAAAATTCAAGAATAGGTATTAGTTCTTCTTTAAAAATTTGGTAGAACAATGAGATATCATCCCACACCTGTCAGAATAGCTAACAGTAACAACACAAGAAACAACAGGTGTTAGTGAGGATGTGGAGAGAGGGGAACCCTCTTGCACTGTTGGTGGGAATGTAAACTGAGGCAACCACTCTGGAGAAAAGTTTGGAGGCTCCTTAAAAAGTTAAAAATAGAACTATCCTATGATCCAGCAATTGCACTACAGGGTATTTACCCAAAGGATATAAAAATACTGATTTGAAGGGGTACATGCATCCCAATATTTATAGCAGCATTATCAACAGTAGCCAAACTATGGAGAGAGCCCAAAATCCAACAACTGATGAATCAATAAAGAAGATGTGGTGTATATATACAATGGAATATTACTCAGCCATCAAAAAATGAAATCTGCCATTTCCAACAAAGTGGATGGAGCTAGAGTGTATTATGCTAAGTTAAATAAGTCAATCAGAGAAAGAAAAATACCATATGATCTCACTCATATGTGGAATTTAAGGAAAAAAACAGATGAACATGTGGTAAAGGGGGAAAAGAAAAAAGGAGAGAGGGAAACAAATCATAAGAGACTCCTAATGATGGAGAGCAAACTGAGAATTGATAGAAGAGGTGGGTGGGGGTGGGCTAGAGTGGGGGATGGGTATTAAAGAGAGCACTTGTTGTGATGAACACTGGGTGTTGTATGTAAGTGATGAATCACTGAATTCTATTCCAGAAACCAATATTGCACTGTATGTTAACTACGTAAAATTCAAATAAATAAAAAAAATTTTAGTAGAAATCACCAGTGAATCCATCTGGTCCTGAACTTTTGTTTATTGGCAGGTTTTTGATTAGTGATTTGATTTCATATCTAGTAATCGATCTGTTCAGATTTTCTATTTCTTCCTAATTCAGTTTTAGAAGATTATATGTTTCTAGGAATTTGTCCATTTCTTCTATGTTCAGTTTGTTAGCATGTAGTTTTTCTTAATATTCTGTTATAATCCTTTGTATTTTTCTGGTGTTGGTTGTTATTTCGCCCTCTTCATTTCTGATTTTATTTATTTGAGTCCTCTCTCTTTTTTTCTTGGTGGATCTGGCTAAAGATTTATCAATTTTGTTGTTTTTCAAATGAACCAGCTCCTGGTTTCATTGATCTTTTCTTCCCTTCTTCTTCTTCTTCTTCTTCTTCTTCTTCTTCTTCTTCTTCTTCTTCTTCTTCTTCTATCTCTATTTCATTTATTTCTGCTCTGTTCTTTGTTTTACATGAGGCTGTCTTTATTTATAGATGATATGACATGTACAGATAAAGTCGAAAAGAATCTACAAACAAATTATTAGAATACATAAGAGAATTTAGCAAGGTTGCAGGATACAGGGTCAAATAAAAAAATCAATTTACTTGTATATACTAGAAAAAAAGCAGGAAATAAAAATTTTAGAAATACCATATAAGCACAAAAAGACACATCAAAAAACAAGGAATATATCTAACAAAAGAACCACAAGATCTTTATACTGAAAGTGCAAAATATCACTGGAAGAAATTACAGATATTTTTTAAATGGAGTAATAATAATATGTTCTCAGATTAGTAAGATATCCATTCTGCCCAAAATGTTCTATAAATTCAATTCAATCCCAAGCAAAATTCTAATAAGTTATTTGTGAAAACTGACTAGATGATTTTAAATTTTATTTGGGAATCTTGAGGAAGAACAAAGATGGAAGACTTTAATGACCAAATATCAATGTTTACAGATTTATAGTGCTTAAGAGTGTGGTAATGATGTACAAATAATCAAATAGATATATGGAATGCAATTGAGACCCAGCAACAAATATAAACATATACATAGATGTTTTTTGTGACAGTGGACTTATTTACTAAACTCAGTGGGGGAAAGGATAGTTTTTTAAATAAATGATGCTAGGTCAAGTAGATATATATTTGAAGAAAAAAAGAATCTTGACCTCTACTTCATAATGTACACAAAAATTAATTCAAGATAGATCTTAAAACTAAATGTGAAAAATAACACAATAAGCTTTCTACAAGAAAACATAAGAGAATATTTCCATGACTTGGGGACAGATAAAGATTTCTTATAAAGACTAAAAAAAAGATTAATAAATTGAACTCTTTTGATATACCCAAGATATAAGAGTGCTTATGTCCATAGAAAGACATGCTCAAGAAGAGCAGTATTATTCATGATAGGCAAAAATTAGAAACTACCCATATGCTTGTCAACAATATAACAGATAAATTGTGATATAGTCATGTATGGAACTACATAGCAATGAAAAATAAACTATTGATATACTTAAAACATGGATGAATCTCACATACATTATGTTGAATGACAAAAATCTTATTTGAGAGGAGTATATAAAATGATATCTCACTGTGGCTTTAATTTGCATTTTCCTGATGATTAGTGATGTTGAGCATCTTTTCATGTGTCTATTAGCCATCCGTATGTCTTATTTGGGAAAATGCCTATTCAGATCCTCTGCCCATCTTTAAATTGTATTCTTTGGGGTTTTTTGGTGTTGAGCTGTATAAGTTCTTTATCCCTTTTGGATATTAACCCCTTATCAGATATATCATTTGCAAATATCTTCTTCCATCCATTAGGTTGCCTTTTTGTTTTGTTGAAGGTTTCCTTTACTGTGCAAAACATTACACCTGCCACACTGGCTAAAATAAAAACACAGGAAATACAAGTGCTGGCAAGGATGCAGGGGAAAAAAGGAACCCCTGTGGTAAGAATGCACATTGCTGCAGCTACTGTGGAAAACAGTATGGAGGTTCCTCAAAAAATTAAAAATACAATTACAATATGATCCAGTAATTCCACTACTGGGAATTTACCCAAAGAATACAAAAACTAATTCCAAAAGATATATGCACCCCTTTGTTTATTGCAGCATTATTACATTAGCCAAATTATGGAAGCAACCCAAATGACTACTGATAGATGAATGGATAAAGAAGATGTGGTGTATCTATAATGGAATATTGTTCCGCCATAAAAAAAGAATGAGATCTCGCCATTTGCAACAACATGGATGGATCTAGAGGGTATAATGCTAAGCGAAATAAGTCAGAGAAAGACAAATAACATATGATTTCACTCATATGTGGAATTTAAGAAACAGAACAAACAAAGCAAAAAAGAGACAAAAAAATCCAGACTCTTAAATACAGAGAATAAACCGGTGGTTACCAGAGGGGAGGTGGGTGAGGGAATGGTGAAATAGGTAAAGGAAATTAGGAGTACACTTATCTTAATGAACACTGAGAAATGTATAATTATTGAATCATTATATCGTACACCTGAAACTAATGCAACACTGTATGTTAATTACACTGTTAAAAAAAAGGATAAAAGTATATATGATTCTGTTTACATAACATTCAAACACTTGTAATACTCATCTATGTTGTAAAGGAGAAAAGTAATTATCTTTGGGGGAACACTGCCTGGGAAGGGGTAAGCCTTCTTGGAGCTAAAATGTTCTGTAGCTTGATTTGGTAGCAGTTAATAGTGACATGGTTGTAGACATATATAGAATTTCTTTGAGCCAGCCTAGTATTTGTGCACAACTTTCTGAATGCAATACCTAAATTGAAAGGAAAAAAGAGTTAAAGTACTAATAAACATATTATTTTAAGGTATGTTAATTACTGGAAAAACTTTTTCAAAAAAAAAAAAAAGAAGAAAAAGAGCCAACTATCAGGACTGAATTGAGAAAGAAGAATTTTGCTTTTTATGTTACGCAATACTGTGAAATTTGCATTTTGTTTAACTGTGGCTTTTTGTGGTACACAAATATTTTTTTAACTTTGAAAAATGGCCTTTATTTTATAAATACTTTACATTATGTTGTATTTATATTATAGTTTTATCACCTTTCATATTATGCTTATTAAATGTTCTCTCTAAGCGGGCAAAGTTACGGATAATGTTTTGCTTTTTCTACTTTTCTATATTGTATGACTTCATACACAACTTTTAAAAATCAGAGGAGAAAACGTTCTTAAAAAAGGGGATTGCCTACTTTGCTAAGTTTAAAAGAAAAATGTCTAGACCAATTTTAAAGAAAATTGTCCAGAATTTTCAGAAGAATGGTAGCAGTAAACTGTGTGTTTTAATAGTGCAAGGACATTGCCTAATTTAGATTTAATGGTAATTTAGTTCACCTCATTAGTACCTTAACAAATCAATAATTTTATTTAGTGTAATTCGATTAAGGGTAACACTTTAACTTTGTATTCAGCAACCTTTATTACAAAGTTGGAAGAATTTTGCTTTTTTTAAAAAACCATCTCCGTGAGTAGAATTTTTTTCTGTTAAATGAATTTTTGAAAAATTAAACTAAAAAAATATTATGTCACTTTCGGGAGAGCTAAGAAAGAAAACTGTTTTGAAATTTGGTAGCATTACCACTGCTGCCTATGCATACATGTGTATAATTGCTGCTTTCCATACAAAATTTCATTTTTAATTATTCACTTTTTATTTTCCTTCATAAAAACTTCAGCATATTTAGCGAAAGGAGACCCCATGAACTAATGAGATACATCATTCTCATTTATCTGCTCTGTCAGTTTGCTGTAATACTATTTGAGTGCAGAAATTGCTTTGATTTGACTTGATTTTTTTTTTTTTTTGTCACACACACACAAAGACTATTTGGAAAATCTTTCAGGTGATGTGTCTTCAGCAGGGCCCAGGATCACCTTGGTAGAACCACCTGAAATGATCCTTAAACAGGCATGGCCCTGGGCCACACCTCAGAACTCCTTGACAATCATTCAAGAAATGCGCTTTGGGGGCTTTCTCTGTGAAAATTCTACCCAGGTACAAACTTAGGTGACTCACAGGCCATTCAAGTAGGGTAAAAGCGAAAGGAAGCTTAAGGCTGTTTGCCCTGGGGTCCCCTGGAAAAGGTGCATTCCATTTAAAGTCATTCATATTCAGTTTATTTACTTACTTCTTTTATTTAAATTATTTTTTATTTTTTAATTTTTTAAAATAATAATATTTTTTATTATATTAGTCACCATACAGTACATCCCTGGTTTTTGATGTAAAGTTCCATGATTCATTAGTTGCGTATAACACCCAGTGCACCATGCAATAAGTAAGCTCTACACCCAACCTGGGGCTTGAACTCATGACCCCGAAATCAAGACTCACATGCTATGCCAACTGAGCCAGACCGGCACCCCCATTCATATCCCGTTTTTTTAAAAGAACACCGAGTTGGCCAAACTAAGCACATCCACAAGCCACAGGCTGACTACGGATGGTAGAAGGCCAGGCTCTAGTTCTAGATGGGGAATCTGTTCAGTATCTTACATTGTTGGTATCCAGGCACACCAACTGCTGTTGTGATGGATGGATTTTCCTATTCGTAGATTTTTCATTAATTGCGCCTAATCAGATACCTCGTAGTAATTTGATGAGCCATCAAAGTGCAGAAAGAAAAAAAAATAAAACAGAAAGAGAGGAGAGATCATGAAAATGGAAAAACTGCAGAGGCAAAAGATAATTTGCTAAAAAGAGAGAAGCGTCAATACTGATTGAAACCAAACTGGCATCGCGATCTCAAGATTTTCTTGCCTCTGCTAAGGAAAAGCGTGCACTGTGTTTTGTTTTTATATAGAAATCCAGAGAAGACTGTTATAAAAACTGAAAATAGTAAGCAGTTAGAAGGGCCCAGATGTTTGTTTAGGCTTCTCTGGTCTTCGCGGAGCCCAGCTCGTATTTCAGCGTGAGAGCACGAAGCGTCCTTGGCCCCCAGCCAGCATTTGCATCACACCAAGGCAAGCCTGAATCAGAGTTTGGCCTGACAAACATTTTGTTAACTTATAATTTCTTTAGAGACATTAATTGAACCAGGGTGATTAAAACTTTTTTAATTAGCAGAGTTCAGGATGAGTAACTCAGCATCTCTGCACTTTTCCAGTGTGCCTAAATGTCTGTTGGACTCTAACCATCTGATCTGTTAAATTTCCACCCTCCATCTTAGCTTATTGATGGTGTTAGCTAAATTTAAGTAAAAATTCTTCAGAAACTAGCACACAAGTTCTCTCATGTGGTAACTTTAGACTGCAAACTCTAGCTTGAATTATAATCCTACTCTTTAATCCCTAATAGGACATTTAAAATGTATGTGGTATTTCATGGCACTGGAAACAAAAAAATGTATTTAGGTTTTAATTTATTTCAAAACTTAATTTGCTCTCATTATGACTCCAACTAATCATCCACCTCAATTAATTATGTATACTTAACTATACCAATAATCATACATCATATAACCTTATATTATAGCACTGTATGTACATTTAATGTGCCAAAATTTTGTTCTTGTGCTCTGGGGGCAAGGGTTGCAGAGTTACAGACTTAAAAATCAAATCAAATCAAATCAAATCAAATCAAATCAAAGGGGATTTTGAACTCAAATTCCTGACTCTGTTCCCTTTTGGTTTCAAGGCCACCCAAACAACTGTCCACTCTTGTTGAAGCCAGGAGGAGCACCCAAATACAGCTGAGGCCTTGAGTTCTGGGACAAGTTCAGAACATCACCGTGTCCAAAGTTAGGACTTAACAAGCTGTGAAAAAGGCTTGTTTCTATGGTGGTTCAGGAGTAGAGATTGACAATAGATCCCATCGTGCCTGGGATAAGGGGCACCAGTGGTCTCGAACAGACACCTGTTTTCTAACATTGGCCAGTAAAACACAGGGCTCCACCTACTGAGGGATTTTATATCTAAAGATATGAATCAGCCAAAAAGACCATCAACCATTTAGGAGAGACTATCACTTAAAGGAGGCATGCTACCAAATAATCAAAGCAGATAGTGCCTAAGAAGGCAGACTTAAGTGGCTTTAATTATAATGTAAGGGTTGTTGAAGGACATATAATTAAAGCACAAAAGATGTTTTCTGAAAGGCAGAACTCATTGTCTACTTAAAATTTAAAAATTCAATGAATTGAAAACAAAATGGTTACCGCTAAACCTTCCATCAGAGTTTAGGTAGACTGAATGGAGAACATATTCCACCACCGAGAGCAAATTCATCAACCACTAAGGAAAAAATGACAAATTTTAGAAGTCCTATAAGGAAAAGAAAGAGGAAGGACTTGGGTCTTTGGTTTGGTCAAGGTCATCAAGTTAAAGGCGAGATTAATGAGAAAAGTTACCTATACCCTGGTGAAATTCCTATATCCCAAGGAAGAAGTCTTGCAAGCTTTCATTCAAAGAGAACTGGTTGCTGTCTAAGGGAGAGAGAAACAAGCAAGTATCAGTATGAATCTTCTCATCTCCAACCCTGGAAGTTAGAAAATAGAAAAACCACATTTAGAAGACAGGAAGTGATCTAAGAATCCACAACACAGCCAAGTGATGGCAAAAGAAGAAGCATTTTCAACACACGAAGAGCTCAGGAAAATATACAACCATGTTCTCTTTCTGAGGAAACTACCTAAGGAAGAACCTTAAACAAATTGAATCAAAGAATATCTCAAGACAGGAAAAAATAAAAGGTAAAGGAGTAGAAAGGGCCTTGGAGTTTTGTGATGTTTCTACCCCAATTAGCCCTCTCCTTTTCCTGTCATCCTTCTTCACAAGGAAAGCATTACAAACATGCCTGAGGACCTCGCATCGAAAACCCTTCTTTGACCTACCTGTCACCTACTCCTCACCTCCCATATTCTCATCCCTCTGTTTAAATGTCTTGTGAAAATCACCAGTAGCTTCTTTGTTGCCTAAGCCAGTGGTCACTTCCTTTAGCCATCTTACTTCATCCATTTATAACATCCAACATGGCGATGGACAAGGACAGCTCCCTCATTCATAAAAAAACCTTCTTTTGGATTTCACGACACCACACTTTTCAGGTTCCTCCCTTCCCACCTCAGGTTGCTCAGGTTTCTGTGCTTGCTCCTCCTCCTTTGTTAGCGTGGAGCAGAGCTAGCACGCCGACCTCTTTCCTGGTTCTAGCTACATTTACTTCCTCTGCAAGCTCTTCCAATCCCATGGCTTTAAATGCCACCTATATGCCAATAACTTCCAAAATGTTTAACACCTAACACCTCCACTGAACTCCAGATTCGTATTCCAAATGACTTACTTGATACTCTACCTGGATATCCCAAGAAGAACTCCTGATTTCTCTCCCCACAAAAGACCAAAAACGAACAAACAAAATCCTATGCAAACAAAACAACTAACTCTTACTTCTTCCCTAGTCTTCTCCATTCGTAGCACCACCATCTACCTAACTTATGAAGCCCCCAAATTAGGATTCACCTTTGCTTTTCTTTACCCCTTACTTCCCACATCCAGCACATGAAAACATTCTGTAGTCTCTACCACAATCACATCAAGAATTCACGGATTTTCTCTATGTCCAACACTACCACCTTCATTCAAGTAACCATCATCTTTTCAGGATGTTTTTAAAGGTCTTATCTCTCTATTTCCACTCTTACCCAACTCCCCCATAATACATCTTCCACATATCAGTCAGAGTGATCTATTTATAATGTAAATCAGATTATATAACGTTTTTACTTTGAAATCTCCAATGAACAACCCAATTTTCCACCTTTAGAAGACTCGAATAAGCTATGATGTATTTATATAATAGAGTACTCTGCAACTATAAAAGAAATGAGAAATCTGTCTCTATACTACTATAGATGATTATTCAGAGAAAAAAAGCAAGATAGAATTTAAAAAGCAAGATGGAGAAAGTGTGGAGAGTATGCTACTATTTATGTAAAACTGGGAGGAGAGTTTTTTTTAAATACTATTTTTCCCCATTTTAACCATTTTTACTGTACAACTCATGACATTAATAATACTCACAATGTCATGAAATCATCATCACTATTTCTGGAACTTTTCCATTACTCCAAACAGAAACTCTGTACCCATCAAACAATAACTCCTCATTCCCCCTTCTCCACAACCTCTGATAATTTTTAATCTACTTTTTATCACTGTAAATTTGCCTGTTTTAGATATTTCATATAAGTAGAATCATATGCTATTTGTTCTTCTGTGTGTGGCTTATTTTAGGGCTCATCCCTGTTGTGGTCTCTATCAGACTTTTATTCTTTCTTGTGGCTGAATATTTTATTGTGCATACATACCATATTTTGTGTACCCATTTATATGTTGATGGACATTTGTCTTGTTTCCAACTTTGACTATTGTGAATAATTCTGCTGTGAACGTTGGTGCACAAATATCTCTTTGAGTATTTGCTTTTAGTTTTGGGAATGAAATTATCAGATTAAATGGTAATTTTATGTTTAATTTCTTTTAAGGAACCACCAAACTATCTTCCACAGCAGCTATACTATTTACATTCTCACCAGCCATGTATGATGGTTCCATGTCTCCACATCCTCACCAGAACTTACCTCAAGTGGAAGCAAAATCAAATTTTAAAATTATCTATGAGAAGAAAGGGAGGAGGGTGGTGAATATATCTATGGATCGACATTGTTTTGTAGTTTTGACTTTGTAACCATGTGAATATATAACTTTAAAACAAAAATTAAAACAAGCAATCCCCAAAACAAAAAGCAAAATAAATAAATGTATTTGACGGCTTTAAAAAAATTTTTAATTTAAATTCAATTTAGGTAACATATGCTGTATTATTAGTTTCAGGGGTAGAAGTCAGTGATTCATCTGTTGCATATAACACCCAGTGCTTATTACTTCAGGTGCCCTCCTTAATGCCCATTACCCAGTTACCCCATCCCCCCACACACCTCCCTTCCAGCAACTCTCAGTTTGTTTCCTAGAGTTAAGAGTCTCTTATGGTTTGCCTCCCTCCCTGTTTTCATCTTATTTTATTTTTCCTTCCCTTCCCCTATGTTCATCTGTTTTGTTTCTTATATTCCACACATGAGTGAAATCATATGGTATTTGTCTTTCTCTGACTGACTTATTTCACTTAGCATAATAGCCTCTAGTTCCAGCCATGTCATTGCAAATGGCAGGATCTCATTATTTTTGATGGCTGAGTAATATTCTATTATATATGTTTACCACAACTTTTTAATTCATTCATCTGTCAGTGGACATCTGGGCTCTTCCATAGTTTGGCTATTCTGGACATTGCTGCTGTAAACATCAGGGTGCATATATCCCTTCAAATCACTATGTTTGTATCCTTTGCACAAATACCTAGTAGTGCAATTGCTGTATCTCAAAAATCCCAGATTATCCAATTTGCTGGCATACAATCTCTCATAATATTCTCTTATAATTGTTTGTATTTCTTCAGTGTTTGTTGTGACCTCTCCTCTTTCATTCATGATTTTATTTATTTGGGTCCTTTCTTTTTTCTTTTTGATAAGTCTGGCTAGGGAATTATCAGTCTTTCAAAGAAACAACTCCTAGTTTCGTTGATCTGTTCTACTGTTTTTTTTTTTAATTTCTATTTCATTGATTTCTGTTCTAATCTTTATTATTTCTCTGCTTCTGCTGGATTTAGGCTTTATTTACTGTTCTTTTTCCAGCTCCTTTAGGTGTAAAGTTAGGTCGTGTATTTGAGATGTTTCTTTTTTCTTTAGGAAGGCCTGTATTGCTATATACTTTCCTCTTAGCGCTTCTTTTGCTGCATCCCAAAGGTTCTGAACTGTCATGTTTTCATTTTTATTTGCATCCATATATATTTTTCATTCTTTTAACTTCCTCGTTGACCCATTCATTCTTCAGTAGTATGCTCTTTAACCTCCATGTATTTGTGGTCCTTCCAAATTTTTTCTTGTGGCTGACTTCAAGTTTTATAGCATTGTGTTCTGAAAATATGCATGGTATGATCTCAGTCTTTTTGTACCAGTTGAGACCTGATTTGTGACCCATTATGTGATCTATTCTGGAGAATGTTCCGTGTGCATTCAAGAAGAGTGTGTATTCTTCTGCTTTAGGATGAAATGCTCTGAATGTATCTGTGAAGTCCTTCTTGTCCAGTATGTCATTCAAAGCCCTCGCTTCCTTATTGATCTTCTGCTTAGAAATCTGTCCATTGCTGTGAGTGGGGAGTTAAAGTCCCCTACTATTATTGCATTATTATCAATGAGTTTCTTTAATTTTGTTATTAATTGGTTTATATATTTGGCTGCTCCCAAGTTAGTAAATAAATATTTACAATTGTTAGATCTTGTTGGGTAGACCCTCTTATTATGATACAGTGTCCTTCTTCATCTCTTATTACAGTCTTTGGTTTAAAATATAGTTTGTTTGATATAATCTGGTAGTCTGATGGCTACTCCAACTTCCTTTTGATGTCCATTAGATTGATAAATAGTTCTCCACACCCTCACTGTCAATCTGGAGGTGTCTTTGGGTGTAAAATGAGTCTCTTGTAAGAAGCATATCAATGGATATTGTGGGTTTTTATTCATTCTGATACCCCTGTCTTATGATTAGAGTATTTAACCCATTTACATGCAGAGTAATCACTGAAAATATTTTAGAACCACTGTATTACCTGTAAAGTTGCTCTTCCTGTAGATTGTCTGTATTCCTCTCTGGTCTTTGTTACCTTTGGGATCTCTCTTTGCTCAAAGGATCCCCCTTAATATTTCTTGCAGGGCTGGCTTAGTGTTCAGAAATTCCTTTACTCTTTGTTTGTCCTGGAAATTCTTTATCTCTCCTTCTATTCTGAATGACAGTCTAGCTGTATAAAGTATTTTTGGCTGCATATTTTTCCCATTTAGCACACTGAATATATCATGCCAGTCCTTCCTGGCCTGCCAGGTCTCTGTAGACAGGTCTGCTGCCAGTCTTATGTGTCTACCCTTGTAGGTTAAGGAACTCTTGTCTCAAACTGCTTTCAGGATTTTCTCTTTATCTTTGAAATTTGCAAACTTCACTATTAATGTAAAGGTGTTGACCTTTTTGTATTGATTTTGAAGGGGGTTCTCTGCGCCTCCTGAACTTGAATGCCTGTTTCCTTCCCCAGATCAGGGAAGTTCTCAGCTATAATTTGTTCAAATAAACCTTTTCCCCCTTTCTCCTGCTTCTCATTTTCTGGGACCCTTATTATATGGATATTATTTCACTTTATGGAATTGCTGAGTTCTCTAAGTCTCCCTTCATGATCTAATCGTTTTCTTTCTCTCTTCTTTTCAGCCTCCTTATTTTCCATCATTTTACCTTTGTATCACTGATTAACTCTTCTGCTTCGTTCATCCTCATTTTTATAGTCTCCACTTATGACTGCATCTGGGTAATAACATTTTTAATTTCAGCCTGGTTAGATTTTAGTTCTTTTATTTCTACAGTAAGGGATTCTCTAGTGTTTTCTATACTTTTTTCAAGCCCAGCCAGTATCTTTATAATTGTTGTTTTAAATTCTATTTCAGACATCTTACTTATATCTGTATTGATTAAATCCCTGGCAGTGAGTACTACCTCCTGTTCTTTCTTTTGGGGTGAATTTCTCATCTCGTCATTTTGTTCAGAAAGGAAGAAAGAAAGAGAAAAAACAACAACAATGGAAAAAAACAAAACAAACAAAACAAAACAAAAAGTCAATCCTGGATACATTTGGTCTGCTTATTAAAAGAAACTAGATCCCATACTAAGAAAGAAAAACATATATATATAAAATAACATACAATACAATGAAAGGAAAAATATGTATATACATATATATAATGTATATATAAACATTAAAATTTTAAAAATAAGAATTGAAAAAATAAGAAAATAACTGAAAAATAATACTGAAAGACTAAAGAATTAAAAAACAAAGGATGTTATATACTGTTTTCCCAAAGAGCTGAAGCTTTGCAGCCCTCTATGATCAGTAAACTTGGTGTAAGCCAGTTGTTTGTGCTGGTCTTTTGGGGGAGGGGCCTGTTGCGCTGATTCTCAGGTGGACTTGCCCTATTGCAAATGTGCCTCCTTTGAGCCAAGGCAGGGCCCAGTGTAAGTGGCTCCACATTCCACTATGTGGCACTGTTTTGCTCCATGAAGGCTTTCAGCACCAAGGGACAGGATGAATATGGCGGTGCCCCACTCTCTAGCCCTGGAGCTGAAAGTTCACTGCCCCAGCTCTTCAGTGAGCCCTCACAGAAAAGCAGCCCCTCACTCTTGTCCCCCTGGTTTCCATCAGAACTCTGTGTTCACCTGGCCTGTGACTGAGAGTTTTTATCTCAGGCACACAACAGAGTTTCAAAACTCCAAATTTTATAGACTCCTGGGGTGCGGACCTGTAGTGTTCCTCTGCACTTCTGGTCTTTTACTGGACCCCTCCCAGGAAAGCAGTTGCACAACCATGCAATGGTTTGCAGTTTATGGCAACATAGAGCAGAAAGCCGGTGCCTGGACTCATTGTTCTCAGCCAGCTTTCCTACTCCTATGCCTGGGAGCTCTGCTGCACTCAAGCACTCCCATTCTTCTTGTGACGCCAGGGATCCTGGGACTGTCACACCGGTGGTGGTGGTGGGGTTCCGCCCTGCTTTGCCACCTGAGCACCTTTAAGCCAGAGACATACCCTACTATATCAGATTTCTAAAAGTTCTGATTTGGGGCCCTGCTGCTTATAATACTTCGCAGTAGCCTCCTTAAGCAGACTCCATCCCGTCTGCTATATCCTCAGATATATTACCCTGGACTCAAGTCTCTGCACCTGCTACCTTCCAAAAAGTGGTTGCTTTTCTACTTGTAGAATTGTAGCATTTCTTTTCTCAGATCTCGGTTTGATTTCTCAGGTGTTCAGAATGATTTGATAACTATATAGCTGTATTCGAGGGACCAGACAAACTTAGGGTCCACCTCTTCTCTGGCCTCTTAACTCCTCCCCCATGAGACTGACTGTTTACTGAATTGGTGGCATATTCACATAAGGAGGAATTAATTCAAGCGCATCTCTTGTGAGCTATTACCAAAGGACAAAAAATATGAAGAAATTCTTAAGCTGCTTTAGTAATATTGCTGATGGTAGTGTTAGTTATTGTTATTTGAGAATTGCTGATTGTAGTGTTAGTTATTGTTATTTGAAATTGTATGAATGAATTGTGGGATAAAGCAAATGATTAATTGTTTTGATATCATTGGGAAATGGAATTTGTTGGTCATGAGAGAAAGGAAATACAAATCAAAGAGTTTAAGTAAAATCCTACAGTTTTGAATTTAAAGTATCAATATAAACTCATAGTGTATGGAAGTTTCTTTTATAAAAAGAATTTCTTCGTTCTGTCCCCTAAAAGGGGCTGGAAAAAACACGCAACTCAGTAGTAATGAGTACTGCTAGCATCCTAGCCTCAACCATTCCCACTAAAGGGAACAAAAGTAACTTGGACAAGTGGCTGATTCCAGATCTGCAGCAGGAAATTAGGGATGAGTCTGGAATGCCTGATCCCATCAGAAAGTAAGGAAATTATTATCAAAGACACTAAGGCCATGACGAAAGACTTTAGTCACAGCTTTAGGGACTTAGGACTGGAAAAGTCTGACTGGAGAAGGTTGTGAACAACCAAAGTGGAATAATTCTTGTATCAATAAAAATAAGAATGGTAACAAATTTTAAAATATCAATGAATTGTTCAAACTCATGAGTCCATTATGAAACTTAAAAAACATCATTGGTCACTTTTGGAAGATGCTAAGGAACCAACTCATTATTCTAAAAACTGATGGATAAAGGTAAACTGGTAATATCAAGCATTCATCCTGCCTTACCTATACAAACGTACCTTAGTATATTAGTTTGCTCTGACTTTCATACCACCACGGGGTGGCCTAAACAGCAGAAATTTATTTCTCACATTTCTCGAGGCTGAATGTCCAAGATCAAAGTGTCATTTCTTCAAGTCCTCTTTCCTTGGCTTGCAAATGACCACCTTCTCAATGTGTCCCCACATGGTTTTTCCTGTGTACCTACATCTCTGTGTCGCTCTGTGTGTCCAAATTTCCTCTTCTGATAAGGACACCAGTCAGATTGGATTAGCACCAACCTTAACAGCATCTTTTTAACTTAATCGCCTCTTTAGAGACCCTAACTCCAAATACAGTCACATTCTGAGGTGCTGGGGGGTTAAGACTTCAATGTTTGAATTTGGGAGAGGGAGCACAATTCAGCCCATAATATTTAAGGTAACCAAGCAACTGAGGGGAAGTATTTCTTTACTTCCAGTTAATAAACGAGGAAAGTGTAATAGAACGAAATATAACCTTTTTGCATTCTATAATGAATTAATGCACTTAAGCATGGCTGGTAACATCACAAGACAGAAGACTAGACATTACGAATCGCCTGATGGAATATTCGTGTCAAAAGAAGAAGAAGAAGGAGAAGAAGGAGAAGAAGAAAAGAAGAAGAAGAAGAAGAAGAAGAAGAAGAAGAAGAAGAAGAAGAAGAAGAAGAAGGAATCAGACCTAAATGTGAAGCCTCTATCTCTAACTACCAACTTATAGGAAGGCTGGGGAATGAGGAGGAGCGTGTTAAACACCACCACTGAGGAAGCAATCAGCAAAATCTATACTACAGGAAGTGCTATAGGCCAAGTAACCCAGTTTCTTCAGTAAATAGATTGCAAGGAGAAAAAGAGGGGGATGTGTAAACATTATGGGGACTGAAAAGACCTGTCAAGCTATTGTAACATATGAATTTTTAGTGAACAAACACTAAAAAATAACTGTGAGACAATTGGGAATCCGGGATACTGACTGGATATTTGTTTCTATTGAATCATTGAACTTTACATCGAAAACCAGGGATGTACTGTATGGTGACTAACATAATATAATAAAAAAATGTTATTATAAAAAAAAGGAAATATTAATTTTAAAGTGTGATAGTAAAAAAAAAATCCTTACCTTTTAAGAATACATGCTGAAATACTTAAGAATGAAATGATATCTTGATTTCATTTCAAAGTATTTCAGGGGGTGTAATTGCAGGTATGAATAAAACAAGATTGGCCATGTGTGGGGATAATTATTAAAGCTGGTTGATGGATATATGAAGGTTCTTTACACTATCCTCTCTACTTTTGTGTCTGTTTGAAATTTTCCTCAATAAAACTTAAAAAATAAACTCCAAATGAGTTCCTATTACATTTGGAATAAAAGTCCTAATTCCTCATCTGAGCCCCCAAACCCTTTGAAAACCACTTCTAAGACCAATCTCAAACCGTTTGACTATTTTACTTGCAGTTCCTTCTGCCAGGAGTGCTCCGCCCACAGGTCTCTTTATGGCTTCTTTTAATTCGTGTCTCTGCCCAAACATGAACCTTTACAAGGAGATCTTCTCAGAGCTGTCTTGCCCTATACACACGCATCCACTCACCCTGTCACTTCTTATCATGTGGGCTTCCTATGAGCCTGTTTTCCTTCACATTTTATTTACTGGCTTTTTTTTTTTTTTATCAAACTCTCTCACTATACTTGTATGTGGCTTGTACTATACTTATGCTAAATGGCTATGTCTGTAGAGCCTAAAACAGCATCTGACCTACAGTGAGCGCTCAGTAAGTATTGTTGAATGAATGTTTAAGTGAAGAGGTTGCCTACCAACTGGTTTTTGGTTTTGGGGTTTTGGGGTCCTAGAACAGGCCCCTCTGCCCTCCCTCCTTCTGCTTGGTTGATTCCCGTTGGACCTTCTGTTTAGAAGTTCCCATTCTATGAAGATTTCCCTGCTTCCTAAGTGTAGAGGCCCTCTGACAGACTTCATAACATCTTGTACTTACCCTTGCTACAGTAGTTGTCAGATGGACTCATAATTGCCTATTTATTTGTCTCTTTCCTTCCATAATTCCTTGGAGAATGGAATGTATATTCACTTGTGTAGGACCAGCACCCAACCAATTGCTAGATAAATACTGGCTGATTAAGAAATATTTGTTGATAAGTGAATATGATTGTTTACTCTCATCTATGACTTTTTAAAAAATCATTAATGCAGTTTCTATCCTAGAAGAGTCTAGGTGAGACCTTAAAGTTTAACTAACCAACCTCCTATTTAAGGGCCTCCATTCCCTGCAGTCATCCATACCAGGTGGTAATTTAGTCTCTTTGAGCCTCTAATGAGCATCTCATTCCTATAAAAATAGAATTTTTTAATCTTTGAGTTGCTCTAACTAAAAATATGCTTCACAATTTACATTGCCTGCTTTTACCAGCCTTTTAAAGACTCTGAGCCCTTAATCTTCCCCCTCACTTTGATTCTCGGTGTTTTCCTCCTCTGCCATACATATTTGGGTTGGTGATTTAGGTAGGTGATTTAGAATCAGATTTAGATTCAGGAAGGAAGAGAAAAGCAAGACATGAGAATTATCTTAAGGGTAGCAATAATAGCACTTTAATTTGAAATTTTTCTAATAAAGACTATAACTTCTAATGGTGAATATAAATTATAAGGCTTCTGGCTTCAGAAAAGATGTAGTAAGCATACTCCACGCTGTCTTTCACTGAATGCAGCTATGAAACCTGGAAAGAATTCTTGGAGCCGCTATTTGGGCACTCTGAAAAGTAAATAGTAGCAGGTAAATTAGAGAAGAAGACCCGAATTTAAAATAATACTGAATTGTCAGTGGGTTTACCATTTTTCTCCCTGCAGAGTCTGTTGGCCTAGACTTAAGGCAGCCTGAAACATAGAGTGGGTATTGGTGCAGAACAGGTGTCCCTGTTCACAGATGACATGATTGTTTAAGTAGAAAATCCAAATTTATTTACAAAAAACCCTCCTAGAACTTATAAGTGAGTTTAACAAAGTTGCAGGATACACAAGGTCAAAAGGTAAAAATCAATCATGTGTCTTCATATTAACAATGAATAATTGGGACTTGAAAATTTTTAAAAACTTGCCATTTACAAGAGCTCAAAATTACTTAGGCATAAATCTAAAAAAACGTACAGAATTTGTATGCTCAAAACTACAAAAAAACAAAGAAATCAAAGATGATCCAAATAAATGGAGAGATATACTGTATTAATGAATTAGAAAACTCCATATGGTAATGATGTCAATTCTATTTAACACAATTCCAACCAAAGCCTAACAATTTTTTTTGTAGATATCCATAAACTGATTCTAAAATTTATATGAATTTTTAATTTATATGAATTTATAAGAAAGAAACTAGAATAGCTGAAACAGTTTTGGAAAAAAGAATACAGTCAGAAGACTCACACTAGAACACATGGTCAATGGAACAGAATAGAGCAGAAATATACCCACATAAATACACTCAATTGATTTTTGACAAAGGTACAAAGGTGATTTTATGGGGAAAAGGCAAGTCTTTTCAACAAACAGTGTTGAAACAGTCTAGACCCTTGGATATTTGCCTGGAATGTTTCTAGTATTTCAAAGTCTGGTTAGTACTCTGAGCTACAAGCCTAAGGAATAAAAGGAGTGGGATTCCTTCTTTGGTTCCACTTCAAGTAGTATTTGACTGGAGATGAGTTTGAGGAGTAGCCAGAGTTAGAGGTGAATTCTAGGTTTCTTGATAAAAATCTCAGCATCCTGTGACTTTTTACAATATAGAATTGGGATTGTGAGGGAATGAGCAACTAAAAGGAAAACTGCATCCTTATATGGAGAACCGACCACAGCTGCCTCATTCTTACCAGTC
Organism: Ursus americanus; assembly: GCF_024610735.1. Lineage (NCBI taxonomy): Eukaryota > Metazoa > Chordata > Mammalia > Carnivora > Ursidae > Ursus > Ursus americanus. Next base: position 17,501,874 of record NC_142157.1, read on the forward strand.
AGGTCTTAGATTTCAGTGATAACGTAGGCTACAGATTTTTTTTTGCATATGAATGCAATTTATATTAATATGCAAAAATTAACTTCAATCTAAAAATTTTTAACTTAAATTAATGTGCAACGCCCATCCATGACAAATACTTTTGGTAAACTAGGAATGAAGGGGAACTTTCTTACTGATCAAATAAAACAAGAAAAGGAAATAGAAGGTATACAGATTGAGAAACAATACATAAACAAATAATCCAGTTAAGAAATGGGCAGAAGGTGGGGTGCCTGGGTGACTCAGCCAGTTAAGCAGCTGCCTTTGGCTAAGGTCATGATCCCAGGGTCCTGGGATCAAGCCCCATATAGGTCAGCAGGGAGCCTGCTTCTCCCTCTCCCTCTGCCTGCCACTCCCCTCTTTAAAAAAAATATTATATTTATTTATTTGACACAGAGAGAGTACAAGCAGGGGAATCAGCAGGCAGAGGGAAAGGGAGGAGCAGACTCCCTGCTGAGTAGGAAGCCCGATGAGGGGCTTGATCCCAGGACCCTGGGATCATGACCTGAGCCAAAAGCAGATGCTTAACCATCTTAACCAGGTGTCCAGTAAGTAAAATCTTTAAAAAAAAAAATGGGCAGAAGACATGAATAGACATTTTTCCAAAGAAGACATTCCGATGGCTAATAGACACATGAAAAGATGCTCAACATCATCATCGGGGAAATACAAATCAAAACTGCAGTGAGCTACCACTTCACACCTGTCAGAATGGCTAAAATTAACAACACAAGAAACGACAAGTGTTGGCAAAGATGTGGCAAAAAAGGGAACCCTCTTGCACTGTTGGTGGGAGTGTAAACTGGTATTGCCACTCTAGAGAACAGTATGGAGGTTCCTCAAAAAGTTAAAAATAGAACTGCCCTATGATCCAGCAATTGCACTATGAGGTATTTACCCAAAGGATACAAAAATATTGATTCGAAAGGATACATGCACCCCAATGTTTATAGCAGCATTATCAACAATAGCCAAACTATAGAGAGCGCCCAAATGTCCATCGACTGAGGAATGGGTAAAGAAGATGTGGTGTGTGTGTGTGTGTGTGTGTATATAGATATTATATATATATATATATATATATATATATAAAATATGTATACATAATATACATATATACATAATATATATACATGGGGGGTGTGTGTGTATAAAATGGAATATCACTCAGCCATCAAAAAAATGAAATCTCTGTGGACTCTGGGAAACAAACTGAGGGCTTCAGAGGGGAGGGGGATGGGGGATTGGGATAGGCCAGTGATGGGTATTAAGGAGGGCACATATTGCATGGTGCACTGGGTATTATATGCAAGTAATGAATCATGGAACATTGCATCAAGAACTGGGGATGTACTGTATGGTGACTAATATAACAAGATAAATATTATTTTAAAAAAATTTAAAAAAAATCTTGCCATTTCCAACAATATGGATGGAACTAGAGGCTATTATGCTAAGTGAAATAAGTCAATCAGAGAAAGACAAATACTATATTATCTCACTCATATGTGGAATTTAAGAAAGAAAACAGATGAACATATGGGAGGGGGTAAAGGAGAGAGGGAAATAAACCATAAGAGACTCCTAATGATAGAGAACAAACTGAGGGTTGGTGGAGGGAGGTGGGTGGGGGATGGGTATTAAGGAGGGCACTTGTGATGAGCACTGGGTATTGTATGTAAGTGACGAATCACTGAATTCTACTCTAGAAATCAGTATTGCACAGTATGTTAACTAACTTAAATTTAAACGTGAAAACCACACAATTTATATTAGCTTCCAAAATTAATGAAATACTTAGACATAAATTTAACAAAATGTGCACAAGATCTTTGTGAGGAAAATTCTAAAACCCTGATTACTGAAATCAAAGAAGAACTAAATAAATGGAGAGATAGTCCATGTCGATGGATAGGAAGATACATATTTTCAAGGTGTGAGCACTTCCCAACTTGACCTATAGATTCAACACAATAAAAATCCCAACAAGTTATTTTATAGATATCAACAAACTAATTTTTAAGTATGTATGGAGAGGCAAAGGACCCAGAATAGCCAACACCATATTGAAGGAGAAAACTAAAGTTGGAGGCCTGATACTACTTGACTTCGAGACCTACTATAAAGACAGTGGTATAGGTAATGTGGTATTGATGAAAACATAAGCAAATAGATCAATGGAACAGAAAATAAAACTCAGAAATAAACTCACATAAATATAGTCAAGTGATGTTTGATAAAGGAACAAGGCAATTCAATGGAGCAAAGATAGTTCCTTCAACAAATGATGCTGGAACAACTGGACATCCATATGCAAAAAATATGAATCTAGACACAAAATCTACCCTTTTCACAGAAAATTAACTCAAAATGGCTCATAGACCTAAATTTAAAATGCAAAAGTGTATAACTTCTAGAAAATAACAATAAAAAGGGAGAAAACCTAGATGACCTAGGGTATGGTGATCCCTCTTTAGATACACCAAAGGCATTTACATGTGAGGATTAATTGATAAGCTGGACTTATTTAAAATAAAAAATTTTATTTAGTAAAAGAAAATGTCAAGAGAATAAGAAGATAAGCCACAGACCGAGAGAAGATATTTGCAAACAATTCATCTGATAATGTATACAAAGAACTTTTAACATTAAGAAAACACAAACCAATTTAAAAATGGTCCAAAGACCTAAATAGACACCTCACGAAAGAAGATACGCAGATGGCAAATAAGCATGTGGAAAGATTCTCCACATCCTATCTCATCAGGGAAATTCAATTTTTTTTTTTTTTTTGAGAAAGAGTGTGCGCACTCTGTGGGACAGCGGAGTATTGCGGGGGTTCGGGGGGGAAGGAAGACAGAGGGAGAGAGAGAATCCTTAGCAGGCTCCATGCCCAGCACAGAGCCCACCCTGGGGCTCAATCTCACAACCCCGAGGTCATGACCTGAGCCGAAATCAAAAGTCAAACAGGACGCTTAACTGACTGAGCCTCCCGGAAGCCCTGGGAAATGCAAATTTAAACAACATCAGATAACATACATGGCTATTAGAATGACCCAAATCCAGGACAACACCAAATGCTGGCAAGGAATGTGGAGCCACAGAAAATCTCACGCATTGCTGGTGGGAATGCAAAGGGTATAGCTACTTTGGAAGGGAGTTTGGCAGTTTCTTTCAAAACCAAACATAGTCTTACCATATGATCTTTGGGATGTACCGAAAGAGGTCACAAACATGCCCACAAAAATACCTGCACATAGATTTTTATAACAGCCTTATTTATATTTGCTAAAACTTGGAAGCAACCAAAATGTCCTTCAGTAGGTGAATGAATAAATAGATTGGTACACTCAGTAAATGAAATAGTATTTAGTGCTAAAAACAAATGAGCTATTGAGCCACGAAAAGTCATGGAGGACTCTTACGTGCATATTTCTAAGTGAAAGAAACCAATCTGGATAGGCTACATATTGTATGATTTCAACTATATGACATTCTGGAAAAAGCAAAACTATAAAGACAATGAAAATATCAGTGGTTGCTGGAGTGGGAGGATGAATAGAGCACAGAGCTTTGTTTGGGGCAGTGAAAATACTCTGTATGGTATTATAATTATGAATATATGTCATTATACTTTTGTCCAAACTCATATAATGTACAGCACCAAGAGTGAACCCTAAGGTAAACTATAGACTTTGCATGATTATGATGTGTTGATATAGGTTTATTCTTGGTAACAAATACACCATTCTAGTGAGTGACGCTGATAATGGGGGAGGCTATGCATGTACGGTGTGGCAGTGGTTATGTGCAAAGTCTCTGCATCATCTTCTCAACTTTGTTGTAAACCTTAAACTGCTTTTCTTTAAAAAAAAAAAAAGCCTTTTTAAAAGAAACAATAGCTGGGTGCCTGGTTGGCTCAGTTTGCTGGATGTCTGACTCATGGTTTAGGCTCAGGTCATGATCTCAGGATCATAGGATTGAGCGGACGTCTGCTTCCCATCTCCCTCTCCCTTTGCCCTCCCCCTTCAAAATTAATTAATTAATCTTTAAAAAAACAAACATAGCTGAGGGAGTTCATCAGCACTAGACCTGCCTTACAAGAATTGCTAAAGGGACTTTTTCAAGCTGAAATTAAAGGATGCTAAACAGCAACATGAAAGCATATAAAAATATAAACTCTCTGGTAAAGGTAAATATATAGACACATACGAAATCCTATATTACTGAAATGATGGCATGTAAATCATTTTCAAGTCAGGTGTAGAATTTAGAAGAGAAACTGTAAAACTGTAACTATAACATAAAACTGAAACTGTAACTAAAGAAACATAAAAACTGTAACTAAAAACTTGTTAATGGACACCAAGATAAAAAGATGTAATTTGTGACATCAATAACAGAAAGTGGCTTGGGATGGATATAAAGAAATAGTTTTTGTATGTGATTGTAGTTAAGCTGTTATCAATTTGAAATAGCTTGTTATAAGATATTCTGTGTAATCTCATGGTAACCTCAAAGAAAGTACCTAAAGAAGATGCACAAAATAAAATGAGAAAGGAATCAAAACATGTCACCAAAAGGAAACAAATCAACAAACACAAGGGAAGGCAGAAAGAGAGGAAAACAGGGGGAAAATAACTGCAAGGCATTTAAAAAATAATAAAATGGTAATATTAAATGCTTCCTTACCAATAATTACTTTAAATATAAAAGGAGTAAACTCCCCAATCAAAAGACATAGAGTAGCTGAATGTATAAAATAATAAAATCCAATTACATGCTGTCCTTAAGAGACCCTTTATTTTTTTTTTAAAGATTTTATTTATTTGAGAGAGAGAGCACGAACAGGGAGAGGGGCAGAAGGAGAATCAGACTCCCTGGTGACCAGGGAACCCAATACAGGGTTCCATCCCAGGACCCTGGGATCATGACCTGACCTGAAAGCAGGTGCTTAACTGAGCCACTCAGACACCCCTACAAGAGATACTTTAGATATGAGGACAGATACAGGCTGAAAGTCAAAGGATGGAAAAAGATAATTCTATGCAAATTGTAACCAAAAGGTAGAAGAGGTTGCCATATCTGACTTATATCAGACATAATAGACCTCGAGTCAAAAATTGTCAGAGGAAACAAAGAAGGACATTATATAGTAATATTCAAACAACGTGTTAAAGGCCCCTATTCACCAGGGAGATATAACAACTATAAATATTTATGCAGTTAACAGCAGAGTAGCCAAATATATGAAACAAAATTGACAGAATTGAAGGGTGAAATAGATAGTAACACAATAATAGTGGGAGATTTCAATACCCACTTTCAGTTAGGGATAAGTCACCAGACAGAAAATCAGCAAGGAAACAGAGGACTTGAACAACACTATAGACCATATACAAAGGTGCCAAGCTATACAATAGGAAAAGGACAGTTGTTTTAACAAATGGTGTTGGGAAAACTGGATAGCTACATTAAAAAAAAAAAAGTTAGATCCTTACCTTACACCATATACAAAAATTAATTCAAAATGGATTAAAGACCTAGATGTATGACCTGAAACCACAAACCTGCTTAGAAGAAAATTTAGAGGGAAAGTTCATAACATTTGATTTGGCAATGACTTCTTGGTTATGACACCAAAAGCATGCATGGCAACAAAAGAAAAAAAAAACCCTCAAAGCTAAAAACTTGTGCACAGCAAAAGAAACAATCAGCAGCGTGGAAAGGCAACCTATGGAATGGGAGAAAATGTTTGCAAACTGTATTTCTGATAAGGGGCTAATATCCAGAATATATAAACAACTCTTACAACTGAACAACAAAAGACCAAATAACCTAATTTAAAAATGGACAAAGGTCTTGGCTAGGCATTTCTCAAAGAAGATACACAAATGACTAAAAGCAAATGAAAAGTTGCTCAACATCACTAATAATTAGGGAAATATAAATTTAAACCACAATAAGAGATCACATTATGCTCAGTAGGATGACCATTATATAAAAAAAACAAAACAGCAAATAGCAATTGTTGGTGAGAATGAGGAGAAATTGGAACCCTTGTGAACTGTTCATGAAGATATAAAGTGGTGCAGCCATTATGGAAAACAGTATAGAGGTTTATCAAAAAAAGTTAAAAATAGAATTACCATATAATATAGCAATCTCACTTCCAGATATATATACAGAAGAATCAAAACAGGATCTTTAAGAAATATTTGCATGCCTGTGTTTATTGCTACATTATTCACAACAGCCAAGAAGTGGAAGCAATCTAAATGTCTATCAACAGATAAATAGATAAAGAAAATGTAGTATAGACATGCAATGGAATATTTCTTATTCAGCCTTAAAAAGAGAAGGAAATCCTGTCAGATGCTATAACATGGATGAACCTTGAGGACATTCTGCTAAGTGAAATTAGCCAGTCACAGAAGGACAAACACTACATGATGTCACTTATATGAGAATCTAAAACAGAGCCTTAGAAACAGAAAGTAGAATGGTAGTTTCCAAGGCTTTTGGGGAGGGGGAAAAGGGGAGTTGTTCAGTGGATATAGAGTTTCCATTTTGCAAGATGAAAAAGTTCTAGAGATATATTGTACAACAATGTGCACATAATTAATACTACTGTGGTCTACACTTTAAAATGGTTAAGATGGTAGATTTTATGTGACGTGTTGTTGACCACCATAAAAAAATAATCCACCTCAAAGAACAACAACAAAGTTATATATAATTCCATTTACATAACACCTTCAAACAGGCAAAAGTATAGTAACAGAGACAAAGGTCGTTGCTGGAGGTTTGGGGTGGGAAGAGAGTTGCAAAAGGAAGTAGTTGGGGATGATGGAGCTCTTCTGTCACCTGAGTGTGGTTTGGTTACATGAATCTATACGTATGTTAAAACCCACACCACTGTTCACTCTCCCTAAAATCAATTTTTCGATATGTTAGTTTTTAAAGTAAAATAATCAAAAAATTAAATACAAAATGCAAACATTTTAAAAATAAAATAACAAGTTAAATACAAAAATGCATGATTCTGTATCATATTGGAATTTAGGTCAGTAAATTATATGTATCGTTGATAGAAATCAGAGGTTTTTTTAAGAGAATTGTATTAATAATGACCACTGGTGCTTCTCTGCCATGTTACAGATTGCTTTCTGTGGCCTCTTTCAACATTGCTCTTCCTTCATGTGTGTTTTTTCCCCCTTTTAATAACTTGAAACTGTTCTCACACCAAGATCTCATTTTATTCTTTTCCCGATGAATGGGGGAAGGAGCATTTATCATTCTATCTATCTCTTCTAGTTCTTTTTCTTATATCATGTATAACACCTCCCCGCTTGAATTCACCCAAACACATAATTAAAGGATTTTTAAAATCGAACTCTTCTAGATTATTTATGAACATGTTAAACAAAGCTGGGTTTGACCTTAAACTCTACCAGGTCTCCTAATCTAAACCATGATCATTCAACCACATGCTGCTTGATTTTAAGCTCTCCATTGTTTACAGTCCTATCTGAGATCCATTTCATGGTATCAATAACTAAAGGAATTCATTTCCATTTCTCTAATGCGTATGCTACCAAATGCTTATGCCAAAGTCCAGATGTTTTATATCCTTTTGTCTATTCATTTGATAATTGCATGAAAAATTTGATTTCACATCCTCTTAGTGGCCACCTACAAGGAAGCGAAGAGCAATGTGAGTCCATTAGAATCAGTTTGTTCCTGAGTTAGAGAATAAGTCAGTAAGTAAATAGAAGACACGAGCAATAAAGACAGATGCCTTGTAAAGATAAGCAGATCTTCAGCTTGGAGCAACAACACATAGAAAAGAAAGAAAGCAAAGCAAACAGTAAGGCAGAGAAACTTCTTATTATGAAGGATAACGGTCCATGAGTTCACAGACGCAGTTAGAATTAAACACGCCGATGATGGTAAGTCCTAATAAGCTTTGTAATAGATGGCACAGGGTGGTGTTTGGATGCAGAGACAAAAAGAACAACAGAAAAGTAGAATCAAAGCAGCACTGTGAAGAGAATTATGGAATATGAAGGCTTTGAGTAAGATTCCTATGACAATGAATGAATATAATCGAAAAGAAATAGCATTTGGACTCGTTCAATTTGAGACACAAGTAACAAGTCCCAAATAAAATGAGGGGAGCTCAGAAAAGAAGAGCTTAAAAGTGAGAAGATGCTTAAAATTGAAATGTTAAAATAACTATTTATAGGGTGTCCTATAAACAGCCTGGAACACAGGCAAATAGGCATAATATTGTCAAAAATATCTCTAGTCTGTAAAAAATAATAAATGAAATACCATTAAGCCCTCTTTCTAGATATGAGATACCGGTGACTTGATTTGCGGGAGGAGAATGGTGAATTTGATCACTAATGGTGATGAGGAAAGAATATGTCCTCTTACGGTGGTTACAAACTAAAAAATGATACTGATTATATCATTTCTCCGTGTAAAATCTTTATGTAACCCTGACTGAATAACCTTCGAGGCCCTTTGCGAAATGGGCTTACCCCCCTACTATCTCCTGACCTGTACCAAGTAACTGTCTTCCAAGTGCCGCATTGCTACCTCACAACATTCTTGCAGGAGAGTTAATGATACAAAGTACCTAGAACCAGGCACATAATAAGTGCTTTCCAAATGCTAATGACCTGACTTTTCAATTCCCCTTCCCTGGAGCCCTATCTTCTCTACACACCAGACTGGAGCGTGCTGTGCTCATAACAGTTCTGTGACTTTTTTCATATCCACTCTGAAATACCATCTCAGATATTTTCTTTGTTTTTAATTTTGCAAAACAATTCCTCATGGAGAACCAGCTTCAGTGTCTTCTCTGTTTTTCCCTGCCAGGCGGAAATGATCACTACCCTTTGAGGTAACCCCATAGCACTCTGGTCCTATTGCCAGAATTTACTTATTTCATTGTTTTTTTCTCCCACTGACTGCCAAGTTCCTCGAGGGCAGTCAATGGGTCTAATTATTTTCTGCATATCCAGAGTTTAGCAAACTTATTCATTCATTCATCCCATCACTAAACACTAATTGGGCACCTATAATGTTAGAAGCACCTTAGATACAAATTTAAGGACAATTGGTCACTGCTTTCTAAAAACTCCTGTCTATTGTGGGAGAGAGGTTGATAAACAAATCTAGTTAATAATGACTTCCAGTGGATGTCAGGGGATTTGTGATTTCTTCGTAATGCTATATGTGGATTGTGTGCATATTTAAAATGAGGACTTTGTAAAATAAGTAAGATATGGATATTCTGTTTTCACTTGTAAAAAAAAAATTGCAGGTATGATGGTAGAATTCTATAAGGTGTAATGGGGGCCCTAAGGAGGAAGCTAGAAAGCAGACAGGTCACGAGAAGCTTCGTAGAGGAGAATAGTAATGAATTAGAAACACTAACAACAGAGCTGGGGTCCCGGTCCTGTTCCTCCATCCAGCAGTGTACCAAGAAGGCTGAACTATGCTCAGAGAATTATCTTCTGACTTTGCCGTACTTTGGTTTCTTCATTCATATCTATTAAATTGTATGCTTAAGAAACCCCACATCTTATACCCAAAACCAAGTACTCACAGACCACCAAAGTTGACCTCTGGCCTGATTCCAAGGGGCCATTCAGATTATTTTGTTTTATCTAATATTCTGTCATTCAAGTCATTTAAAAATATTACTGAGTACCACCTTCAAGGTACACTGTTCTGTGATCAACAATGGCTCATTAATTTCAATTATTATCTATGACTGACTGTAAAAATAACTCATATTTTTGGGGGTGCCTTGGTGGCTCAGTCAGTGAAGCAGCCGGCTGTTGATTTCAGCTCAGGTCTGGAGCTCAGGGTCAGGAGTTCAAGCCCCGTGTTGGGCTCCATGCTGGGTGTGGAGCCTACTTAAAAACAAAAACAAAAACAAACCCTGGTATTTTAGTATTTCATACACTAAGCTTTGCAACATTTTCCCCCCATGATTTGCCTACAGAATTGTATCCTAACCATACCTGCCAATCCTCTCCTTGCTTTGGCGCCTGCCACTTCCCATCTGTGAGCTCCCAAATATGTGTCTATTACTGATAACCTAAATGCAGAGGACAGAAGATGAATGAGGCAGAGTCCCCGCTTTCAATGGACTCCCATTCTTGAGTCCTCTGAACAGAGGTATGAGTAGAAGAATAACTTCAGGTCTCCATGTTATAATCCAGTAGTTTCTTTCTTTTTTTTAAAGATTTTATTTATTTGTCAGAGAAAGAGAGCAAGAGCACAAGCACAAGCAGGGGGAACAGTAGACAAAGGGAGAAGCCGGCTCCCCGCTGAGCAAAGAGCCCCTAGCGGGACTTGATCCCAGAATTCTGGGATCATGACCTGAGCCAAAGTCGGATGCTTAACCAACTGAGCCACCCAGGTGTCCCAATCCAATAGTTTTTTTTCTTTCAATTTTTTTTAAATTTTATTTATTTATTTGAGAGAGACAGAACACGAGCAGGGGCAGAGGTAGAGGGAGAAGGAGAAGCAGGCTCCCCCCTGAGTAGGGAGCCTGATGAAGGGCTCAATCCCAGGACCCCAAGATCATGACAAGCCGACGTCACTTAACCGACTGAGCCACCCAGGCGCTCCCCAATCCTAGAAACTTTCTAGGCAGAAATGTTACAATCAGCCTTGATCAAAAAGGGGGGATAAGTTAGCCCGGTAATGGGTATTATGCAGAGCAGGTATTGCATGGAGCACTGGGTATTATACGCTAATGATGAATCGTGGAACTCCACATCAAAAACTATGCTGACTAACATAACATAATTAAAAATGCCGGGGGGGGGGAGGTTAATGTGCATGAGTTAATAGCTTTTAAGGTCAAATATTTTTTTTTTAAAGATTTTATTTATTTATTTGATAGAGAGAGAGACAGCCAGCAAGAGAGGGAACACAAGCAGGGGGAGTGGGAGAGGAAGAAGCAGGCTCATAGCGGAGGAGCCTGGTGTGGGGCTCGATCCCATAACGCCAGGATCACGCCCCAAGCCGAAGGCAGACGCTTAACTGCTGTGCCACCCAGGCGCCCCAAAGTCAAATATTTTTTAAGAGAACACATTTCCAGATAACAAAATAAATATCTGTGGGCATGACATGGACATTTGATTAAATTATATCATTTACTATGTTACTGTAACTATTTTGTATGGGCTCTGCATAAATTTCACATGCTTTGCTATTAAAGTAACAAGTTATACAATTTTATCACTTTCATAATGAGGTTTGTAATATTTTAGAATTTATGCTTTGCTTTTCTTAACACTGTGCTTTATTTTGAGATATTATTATATTTCTGAAAAACCTAAATGAGTGCTAAATTTTAATTTTTAAAGTTAAAAGGAAAAAGCTTATTTTGTAAATTCGCTTTTACAAATGAGCTTTGTTCCCAGTTTTTAAAATAACTGCTTCCAGATAGCAATGGTGCAGGTTCATCTGGTACAGGTTATTGTGTTACTGTGATTTGGTCTCCATCCCATTTCTGTCACAGAGTTCCTAAAACCTATAGAGAGTTTATGTGAATGAAATGACTTTTGGAAAGCACCTACAGATGGGGGCTGGTTGCCAGGGGAACCAACCGTGAATAGAAGGTTGGAACTTTCCATCTCACCCCCTGATTTCCAGGGAGGGGAGAAGGACTAGAGGTTGAATCAATCGCCAACAGCCAATGATTTAATCAATCATGCCTATGTAAGGAAGCTTCCATAAAACCCAAAAGGAGGGGATTTGAGAGTTCTAAGTTAGTGAACCAGAGCACCTACACATGTCATCATGTGCCCCAAATCCACAGGGACAGAGAAGCTCCTTTTTTTGGGACCTTACCCTATGCGCCTCTTCATCTGGCTGTTGATTTCTATCCTTTAAATAATAAACTGGTAGTCTAACGAGTGAACTGATTTCCTGAGTTCTGTGAGCCACTATAGGAAATTGATTGAACCCAAGGAGGGGTCATGGGAACTTCTGGTTTATAGCCAGTTGGTCAGAAGCACAGCTGACAACCTGGACTTGTGATTGGCATTTGAAGTGGAGAGCAGTTTTGTGGGACTAAGTCTCTAACCTGTGGAATCTGATGCTGTTTCTGGGTAGACTTTATATGCATGGGTTTATTTCTAGGCGCTCAATTCTATTCCATTGGTCCATGTGCCTATTTTTTTTTTAAAGATTTTATTTATTTGACAGAGAGAGACACAGCAAGCGAGGACACACAAGCAGGGGGAATGGGAGAGGGAGAAGCAGGCTTCCCGCTGAGCAGGGAGCCCGATGTGGGGCTCGATCCCAGGACCCTGGGATTATGACCTGAGCTGAAGGCAGAAGCTTAATGACTGAGCCACCCGGGCGCCCCCATGTGCCTGTTTTTATGCCAGTACGATACTGTTTTGATTACCATAGCTTTGTAATATAGTTTGAAGTCTTGACGACCAATTCTCCAGTGAGAAAGGGGAACACTTGTGTACTGTTGGTGGGAATGTAAAGTGTTATAGCCACTATGAATAACAGCAGGAAGGTACCTCAAAAATTAAAATATAACAACCATATGATCCAGCAATCCCACTTCTGGATATTTATCCAATGGAAATGAAATCACTATATCAGTTCGTCAGTGGATGAATGGGTAAAGGAAATGTGTGAGATACAAACACACACACACACACACACACACACACACACACACACACGAATATTATTCACCCATAAAAAAGGAAGGAAATCCTCCCATTTATGAAAACATAGATGAACCTCGAGGGCATTATGCTAAGTTAAATAAAACAGACAGAGAAAGACAAATACTGTATGATTTCATGTGTGGAATCTAAAAACGCTGAAGTCCTAGAAATGGAGAGTAGAATGGTTGCAGGGGCTGTAGGGTAGGATAAATGGGAAGATGTTGGCCAAAGAGTACAAACTTCCAATGACGAGGAGCAAGTTCTGTGGATCAAATATATAGCATGGTGGCTGTAGTTAACGATACTGTATTGTATACTTCAAAGTTGCTAAGAGAGTAGATCTTAAATATTCTCACCATAACAACAACAATAAAAAATGGTAATAATGTGAGGTGAAGGATGTGCTAACTAACCTGGTTATGGTAATCATTTTGCCATATACACACGTATGAAATCATTATATTGTACACCTTAAACTGATACAGTGTTCTATCTCAATAAAGCTGGCGGATGGGGGGAAGACATGAAGGACACTGCTATCCTAGGGGTGACTCCTGGTGTTTGATAGCTCTCAAGGCCGGGGTCCAGTCTGGGGGGCTCCAAGTGCCCCCTACTCCAGTGGCTCCAGCATATTCATACGACAGCTTCGCTCTACTGCTTCCTATCCACTTTTAGTCCCTGGGCTTCTAGAGCCCAAGTTCCCAGTGAGAGAAAAACTGGCTGAGCTGATTAGTCTCAATCCAGTATGAAAGGCCTTTATTGGCCACTGTTGGTGGATTTCCAGGGTCTAATCAATTGTGGCCGAGGCAACAGGATCAAATGACATGAAGCTTGACAACTTATGCGTAAGCAGCATTTAGGGCTGCTTTGTTCCAAGGAGTCTGTAAGTGTCAGTTACCTAGAGTTTCATGGTCTGTCTAGTTCACTTCTATAATTGGCTTTCATCCGCTGATTGGTATTATTTCATATTTTTATACCAAGAACTACCCAGGATGCTAGGCTTTGAGTTACTAAGTGTAGAACAGAACAAACATCGTGTTTGATTAAAGAATAAACCACGTGTTGTACTTTTTCTAGGGTACTGAATCTGTAGGGTAACTCTGATAGTAAAGATAATAATAATAGAAGGCATTATAGAACAAGGTATCAAAATAGATCAGCCTAGGTATGGATAAAATGGAGAGACAGATTCTAAATCTAGGGTTTTGGAAAAAGTCAAGGTAATTTATAGCATTTATAGGTGTTACACGTAACTAAAGAATCGTTGAACACTACATCAAAAACTAATGATGTATTATATGTTGGCTAATTGAACATAACAAAAAAATAGTAAGTGTAAACCTTTGCTTCAGCCTGTAACATCTGGGAAAGAAAAAAGTCTTATTATTACATAATCAGATACAAATACATAAAGACCAACACTTAAAGGTCACATCAGGCAGGGAGGAGTTAAGATGGCGGAGGAGTAGGAGACACCGTTTTCAGCCCGTCCTCCGAGTCGAGCTGGAGAGGTACCAGACCAGCCTAAACAACCACGGAACCAGCCTGAGACGCAGGAAGACGCATCTGGATCTCTACAAATGAACATCTCCAGCGCTGAGTATTGAGGTACGAAGCGGGGAGCCATGAAACTGTGCACAGATATCGGAAGATAAACGGAAGGGGGAGGGAGCCGCCGCGTTCGGGCGCCGGGAAGCGGTAGCCACTTGCACGGGAGAGCGGGCGGGGCTCGCGGTCAGCACCCGCAAAACAGCAGACTGAGACCGTGAGCCGGGTGCACGCGCCACCAGGCATCTCGCGGATCACCGGAATCCCGGTGCGCTCACTGGATCCAGACTGAGACCGGGAGATCCGGGAGCGTGCGCGGGGCGGCTGGCGGCTGGCGGCGTTAGAAACACAAAGGACAGAGACGCGCCGGCCCTGGAAGTGAGGGCTGGGACGCCGGGTGTGGGGCGCACATCCCGGACGCTGCAGGGTTGAGCAGCACCAACAGTAACAGAGTTAAAGTGGCCAGAACATTAGTGGAGAACGGGCCGCAATCCCTCTGTTCTGAGACAGAGGCTGAAATTTGGCCGCTGCTGCTCTGACTCTCAGAAGAGGCACAGCAAACCACCAGGGAAAGCCGCCAGAGAACAAAAGCCTGGAAATACCGGCTCAGGGAGTGCCCATCCCCATCCCACCTTGCAGGGGACACGGAGACTCTACCCAAACAGGGCTGCCTGAGTATTGGCGCGGCAGGCCCCTCCCCCAGAAGGCAGGCTGAAAAATCAAGAAGCCCACAACCCGGGCGCCTGGGTGGCGCAGTCATTGAGCGCCTGTCTCCGGCTTAGGGCGTGATCCCAGCGTTCCGGAAAGGAGTCCCTCATCGGGCTCCTCCGCTGGGAGCCTGCTTCTTCCTCTCCCACTCCCCTGCTTCTGTTCCCTCTCTCGCTGGTTGGCTGCCACATAAATAAATAAATAAAATCTTTAAAGAAGAAGCCCACATCCCTAAGATCCCTATAAAACAAGGGGCACGGCCTGGGACCCAGTCAATAATTTGGGCTCTGGAAACCCCGCAACCTCTCTTCATCAGAATGACAAGAAGGAGAAGCCCCCCCCAGCAAAGAAAAGACAGTGAGACTGTGGCCTCTGCCACAGAAATAATGGATATGGATGTAACCAAATTATCAGAAATGGAATTCAGAGTAATGATGGTCAAAATGATGAGTAGAATTGAAAAAAGTATAAACGAAAAGGTTACTGAGAATATAGAATCCCTAAGGACAGAAATGAGAGCGAATCTGACAGAAATTAAAAATTCTATGAGCCAAATGCAGGCAAAACTAGAGGCTCTTACAGCCAGGGTCGCAGAAGCAGAGGAAAGGGTTAGTGAATTGGAGGATGGGTTAATAGAGGAAAAAATGAAAATAGAAGATGGTCTTAAAAAAATCCATGCCCACGAATGTAGGTTACGGGAGATTACTGACTCAATGAAACGATCCAATGTTAGAATCATTGGCATCCCCGAGGGGGTGGAGAAAAACAGAGGTCTAGAAGATATATTTGAACAAATTGTAGCTGAAAACTTCCCTAATCTAGCAAGGGAAACAAACATTCGTGTCCAAGAGGCAGAGAGGACCCCTCCCAAGCTCAACCACGACAAACCTACGTCACGTCACGTCATAGTGCAATTCGCAAATATTAGATGCAAGGATACAGTATTGAAAGCGGCCAGGGCAAAGAAATTTCTCACGTACCAAGGCAAAAGCATCAGAATTACGTCAGACCTGTCTACACAGACCTGGAATGAGAGAAAGGGTTGGGGGAGCATATTTAAAGCTCTTTCAGAGAAAAACATGCAGCCAAGGATCCTTTATCCAGCAAGGCTGTCATTCAGAATTGATGGAGAAATAAAGACATTTCAGAATCGCCAGTCACTAAACAATTTTGTAACTACGAAACCAGCCCTACAGGAGATATTACGGGGGGTTCTATAAAAGTAAAAAGGCCCCAAGAGTGATACAGAACAGAAAGTCACAGCCAATACAAACAAAGACTTTACTGGCAACATGGCAACATTAAAATCATATCTCTCAGTACTCAGTCTTAATGTAAATGGTTTGAACCATCCGATAAAACGCCACAGGGTTGCAGATTGGATAAAAAGAAATGACCCATCCATTTGCTGTCTACAAGAGACTCATTTCAAACCCAAAGATGCATTCAGACTGAGAGTAAGGGGATGGAGTACCATCTTTCATGCAAATGGTCCTCAAAAGAAAGCTGGGGTAGCAATTCTCATATCAGATAAATTAGATTTTAAACTACAGACTATAGTTAGAGACGCAGAAGGGCACTATATTATTCTTAAGGGAAGTATTCAACAAGTGGATATGACAATTATAAATATATATGCCCCCAACAGGGGAGCAGCAAGATACACAAGCCAACTCTTATCCAGAATAAAGAGACATATAAATGAAAATACATTAATAGTAGGGGACCTCAACACTCCACTATCAGAAATAGACAGAACACCCTGGCAAAAACTAAGCAAAGAATCAAAGGCTTTGAATGCCATACTCGACGAGTTGGACCTCATAGATATATATAGAACACTACACCCCAGAACCAAAGAATACTCATTCTATTCTAATGCCCATGGAACATTCTCAAGAATAGACCATGTTCTGGGACACAAAACAGGTCTCAACCGATACCAAAAGATTGAAATTATCCCCTGCATATTCTCAGACCACAACGCTCTGAAATTGGAACTCAACCACAAGGAAAAATTTGGAAGAAACTCAAACACTTGGAGACTAAGAGCCATACTGCTCAGGAATGACTCGATAAACCAGGAAATCAAAAATCAAATTAAACAATTTATGGAGACCAATGAGAATGAAAATACAATAGTCCAAAACCTATGGGATACTGCAAAGGCAGTCCTAAGGGGGAAATACATAGCCATCCAAGCCTCACTCAAAAGAATAGAAAAATCTAAAATGCAGTTTTTATATTCTCACCTCAAGAAGCTGGAACAGCAACAGAGGGACAGGCCTAATCCACGCACGAGGAAGCAGTTGACCAAAATTAGAGCTGAAATCAATCAAGCAGAAACCAGAAGTACAGTAGAGCAGATCAACAGGACTAGAAGCTGGTTCTTTGAGAGAATCAATAAAATTGACAGACCACTGGCAAGACTTATCCAAAAGAAAAGAGAAAGGACCCAGATTATTAAAATTATGAATGAAAAAGGAGAGGTCACGACGAGCACCATTGAAATTGGAAGGATTATTAGAAATTTTTATCAACAGCTATATGCCAATAAACTAAGCAATCTGGAAGAGATGGAATCCTTCCTGGAAACCTATAAACTACCAAGATTGAAACCGGAAGAAATTGATTCCTTAAACAGGCCAATTAATTATGAAGAAATTGAGTCAGTGATAAACAACCTTCCAAATAACAAAACTCCAGGCCCGGACGGTTTTCCTGGGGAATTCTACCAAACATTCAAAGAAGAAATAATACCTATTCTCCTAAAGCTATTTCAAAAAATAGAAACAGAAGGAAAGCTACCAAACTCATTCTATGAGGCCAATATTACCTTGATCCCCAAACCAGGCAAAGACCCCCTCAAAAAGGAGAATTACAGACCGATTTCCCTAATGAATATGGACGCCAAAATCCTCAACAAGATACTTGCTAATAGAATCCAACAGTACATTAAAAGGATTATCCATCACGATCAAGTGGGATTCATACCTGGGATGCAAGCGTGGTTCAATATTCGCAAATCAATCAGCGTGATACATCATATCAACAAGAAAAGACTCAGGAACCATATGATCCTCTCAATCGATGCCGAAAAAGCATTTGACAAAATACAGCATCCTTTCCTGATTAAAACCCTTCAGAGTGTAGGAATAGAAGGTACATTTCTCAATCTCATAAAAGCCATCTATGAAAAGCCTACTGCAAATATTATTCTCAATGGAGAAAAGCTGGAAGCCTTTCCCTTAAGATCAGGAACTCGACAAGGATGCCCACTCTCGCCACTATTATTCAACATAGTACTAGAAGTCCTTGCAACAGCAATCAGACGACAAAAAGGGATCAAAGGTATTCAAATTGGCAAAGAAGTCAAAATGTCTCTCTTTGCAGATGACATGATACTCTATATGGAAAACCCAAAAGAAGCCACTCCCAAACTATTAGAAGTTATAGAGCAATTCAGTAACGTGGCAGGATACAAAATAAATGCTCAGAAATCAGTTGCATTTCTATACACGAATAACGAGACCGAAGAAAGAGAAATTAGGGAATCCATCCCATTTACAATAGCACCAAAAACCATACGTTACCTTGGAATTAACTTAACCAGAGACGTAAAGGACCTATATTCTAGAAACTATAAATCACTCTTGAAAGACATTGAGGAAGACATAAAAAGATGGAAAGATATTCCATGCTCATGGATCGGAAGAATTAACATAGTTAAAATGTCCATGCTACCCAGAGCAATCTACACTTTCAATGCTATCCCGATCAAAATACCAAGGACATTTTTCAAAGAACTGGAACAAACAGTCCTTAAATTTGTATGGAAACAGAAAAGGCCCCGAATCTCCAAGGAACTGTTGAAAAGGAAAAACAAAGCTGGGGGCATCACAATGCCGGATTTCGAGCTGTACTACAAAGCTGTGATCACAAAGACAGCATGGTACTGGCACAAAAACAGACACATAGACCAATGGAACAGAATAGAGAGCCCAGAAATGGACCCTCGGCTCTTTGGGCAACTAATATTTGATAAAGCAGGAAAAAACATCCGGTGGGAAAAAGACAGTCTCTTCAATAAATGGTGCTGGGAAAATTGGACAGCCACATGCAAAAGAATGAAACTTGACCACTATCTCACACCATACACAAAAATAAACTCCAAATGGATGAAAGACCTCAATGTGAGACAGGAATCCATCAAAATTCTAGAGGAGAACATAGGCAACAACCTCTACGACATCGGCCAAAGCAACCTTTTTCATGACACATCCCCAAAGGCAAGAGAAACAAAAGATAAAATGAATTTATGGGACTTCATCAAGATTAAAAGTTTCTGCACAGCCAAGGAAACAGTCAGAAAAACTAAGAGGCAGCCCACGGAATGGGAGAATATATTTGCAAATGACACTACAGATAAAGGACTGGTATCCAAGATCTACAAAGAACTTCTCAAACTCAATACACGAGAAACAAATAAACAAATCAAAAAATGGGCAGAAGAAATGAACAGACACTTTTCCAATGAAGACATACAAATGGCTAACAGACACATGAAAAAATGTTCAAAATCATTAGCCATCAAGGAAATTCAAATCAAAACCACACTGAGATACCACCTTACGCCAGTTAGAATGGCAAAAATAGACAAGGCAAGAAACAACAATTGTTGGAGAGGATGTGGAGAAAGGGGATCCCTCCTACATTGTTGGTGGGAATGCAAGTTGGTACAGCCACTCTGGAAAACAGTGTGGAGGTCCCTTAAAAAGTTAAAAATTGAGCTACCCTATGATCCAGCCATTGCACTACTGGGTATTTACCCCAAAGATACAGACGTAGTGAAGAGAAGGGCCATATGCACCCCAATGTTCATAGCAGCAATGTCCACAATAGCTAAATTGTGGAAGGAGCCGAGATGCCCTTCAACAGATGACTGGATTAAGAAGTTGTGGTCCATATATACAATGGAATATTACTCAGCTATCAGAAAGAACGAGTTCTCAACATTTGCTGCAACATGGACGGCCCTGGAGGAGATAATGCTAAGTGAAATAAGTCAAGCAGAGAAAGACAACTATCATATGATTTCTCTCATCTATGGAACATAAGAACTAGGATGATCAGTAGGGGAAGAAAGGGATAAAGAAAGGGGGGGTAATCAGAAGGGGGAATGAAACATGAGAGACTATGGACTATGAGAAACAAACTGAGGACTTCAGAGGGGAGGGGGCTGGGGGAATGGGATAGACCGGTGATGGGTAGTAAGGAGGGCACGTATTGCATGGTGCACTGGGTGTTATACGCAACTAATGAATCATCGAGCCTTACATCGGAAACCGGGGATGTACTGTATGGTGACTAACATAATATAATAAAAAATCATTAAAAAAAAAAAAAAAAAAAGAAATACAGAATTTCCCAAAGCTGGAAAAAAAAAAAAAAAAAAAAAAGGTCACATCAGGGAAACGTTTGGTAATCTCTTCCTTCTGTCTTTGTTTCCTCAGTGTCTTGCTCCCTTGTCTGGGCTCTCACCCTGTCCCAATCCCAGTCAATTGATCACTTCGGTTTTCTCCTCAGTAAGGCTGACAGGGTGGCATCTGCGCTTTGGAAGAGAATTTTAGGCCCCTCGGAGAAGAGAAAACATCCACCAGACCAACTCTTTTCTCTTCCCTTGTTGATACTGATCACCTTTATAACATCAATGCAGAGGCTGTTACATTCTCCTTCTTTTCTCCACTTAAAAGACCCTTCATAAGATGGAAGATGGGGGGTAAAAAGGGGGTTGATGGGGGAAGAAAAGCCTGCCTGCCACCGAGTCTTAATGACAATTAATGGAGACTAGACTCTGTAAAGCCCCGGTGTTGCTGTTGCTGGCTTTCTCATTACATTTGCTTGCTCCCCCTAGTATACAAGTAATTTCCATTCAAGTTGACTCAGTCCCAAACAGGAAAGGAAGAATAGATTACATTATGTTAAAGCGTATAGTCCTGAATGACAGAGCTACTGCAAATGCATTGAAACTTTCTGGATTTAAAAGACAAGTCCAGCACTAGGTGTTATATGCAAATAATGAATCATGGAACATTGCATCAAAAACTGGGGATGTACTGTATGGTGACTAATATAACAAAATAAAAATTAAAAATAAATAAATAAATAAATAAAAGACAAGTCCAGTTGTAAAGTTTCTGTAGCTTTGTGTATGTTGGTGAATAAGGAGAATTGAATACATTTGCCTTCATTTGATGGTATTTGTGTTTCATTTAGTGAAATTTCAATTATAGTAGTTCATAAAAGCAGGAGTGTATGTTTAAAAAGGGGGAATTGACACAAAGCCAAACTGGAAAAGTATAATCCTAAAGTTTCCGATGTTTTCAAAATCTACCACTGACAAAAAAACAAAGGTAATAATACTGATTTTAGTTTTAAAGATTTTATTTATTTATTTGAGACAGAGAGAGAGATGAAGAAGGGTGGAGGGAGAGAATCCTAAGCTGACTCCACACTGAATCCCACAACCCTGAGATCATGAGCTGAGCCAAAACCAAGAGTCAGATGCTTAACTGACTGAGCCACCCAGGTGCCCCTGATTTTAGTTTTAAATGAAACATTTAGAGAAGAGGGACACAAGCTTGTCAATGTGGTAAAGATAAGTTTTCTTTAATCAAAGAGCTTGCAAACTCAAATGATAATATGTGGCCAAAGTCATTTTTACAGAAATAATGCCATCTCAGATCATTATTGAGCCTTCTAACCCTAAGATTTATGTGTACTAATTAGACTTAATATGATTTCATTGTTGGCTCTAATTGTATAGTTAATTATATTTCATTATTAACACTCCTGACCACAAATTCATTTCAGATTTCTTATCATCTTCTCATCATCACAAAGTCCTGCCAACTCCACCACCAACACCACCCCCATTGCCATCCCACACTCATACTGTTGGCATAAGCTCCTGATTGGTCTTCTGCTCTCTTCACTCTGCTCCCTCTCCCATCTGTTCTCCACACTGCAGACAGAAGGAGTGTTCGCAGATGCACACGTGTGAGGAGGAAGACACACTCTTTACTGTGGCCTTTACTGGTCCTTACCCACATCCTGGGTCTCGTCTGGCACAGGCTACTGCTTATTCTGTGTCTTTGAGAACCTCATACTGGGCTCCAGCTGCAGAGCCCCATACACGCATTTAGGACCCTCTGTCCTCTCCCTTCCCCTCTTTACCTAATTAACTCCAAGTGCCTTTCAGGTCTCAGCTCAAGGGCCACTTCCTCTAAGAAGCCTGCCCTGATCTTCTTCCCTGACCAGATCAAACTCTCCTCTACAGACTATGACCAGCACTATGTAACAATCTTTCTTAGCTCTTGTTACAGTCCTGCTACTTTATTGGCTTGGTGATTATTTAATTAATGTCTCTCTCCCCTACTTGACTAGAAGTTAAATGAAGACAGGAATCATGTCTGTATTTGTTCACTTCAGGGCCTAGAAAATTACCTGGCACATAATTGGCACCCAATAAGTATATGTTGTATGAATAACTATGAAAATAGCCAAAAAACAAATGTAAGTACATTTTGCATATGGATTGAAATGTATAGATGCAAAATTATTATTATGCCCTGAGTTTGACTATTTTAACATTAAGAGAAAAAAATAGCAAAACTCAGTTTAGGTTTTTATTGTTTATTGGGAGATATTAGATCACTCAAAGGGTCGTTTTACTAAGCTGTTTAGCTTTTCAAGCCATTCATCAATATTGAGTAGCCAAAGTATGCATGTCAACCTCAAACTCCTATGACATCCTTTCTACCTTCCAAAGTTAAAAAATTTATTCACTCATGCTTTTGAAAAATTAAAGTGATTTTCAATTTTAGCTTTGACTGAGTTCTCCAGCTTTTATAAAAATAAAGAAAATACTACAAAAACCTTAAAATGGAAAGTGTTACTGATGGTAAGTATAGTAAGAACAGCAACAATTTCAGAAAACTAGGAATATTGTGCTCTATTTTAAGGTGTCTAGGTGGTTTCTCATAATTTATGTTACTACTTCCATAAATATTGCTGTTTGTGAATTTTTCCTTGCCTGGACCTCATGCAGGTTTAAATGTGTTTAAAGATTTGGATAGTTAACTTTTATGGTCAGAAACCTTTGATTCCAAATTTATAATCTTTGGTGCTTTATGTGAAATAGACATGTGCAAATAGTCTGGAAGAAAAAATTCCATTACCACATTGAACAGAAACAGAATTAACTCCTTAATTTTCTGTGCAGTCTTTGAGGGGATCCCCCCGCCCCCGGTATACTATTTAACTTCTAATAGCTTGACTACTTAAATAGAAATATTTTGCCTGAGTCAGACATTAGCAATTATTTTGCCTGAGTCAGACATTAGCAGTTAGATACTTTGGTAATGTAAGAAGATACTTTAAAAACAAATCATGCTAATGATTTAAGAGCACTTTGTGTTTCTTGTTCATGTTTCATATCATCTGAAAATAGTTCCTGGCATAAAAAGGCATTTAATATTTTTGGAGTGATAAAATGTATATGTAAGTCTAACTTTAAAAGCTTGATTAATATATAAAATATGAATCTTTCAGTTTTGGAAATTAATTAACTCAGCTCATCTTAATGGCTTTGCAATAAGTGGACTGGTGGGTCTCATGCTTTAGAGAAAATAGAGGTATATTTCATTTGTAAAGAGGAGAAATCCTTTTTAGTGAGTTTTTAATGTGTAAAAGAGGCCGCGGGCCAGAATGACATATTCATAATTACTGTGATTTAATTCATATTCATTTTATTCAAGCCTGCAAATTCAACTTACAGATATTGATGTTTTATTTATAAATTTAATACTTGTGTGTTAAAATACAAAATGATGACTTTCATTTTTCTTTGATTTCTAAGAGATCATAAATCTGACAGTTTAATTTCTCATAATCTTTTATTTATTTTTTAAATACCAAAGGTACAAAGAATGATATAACATGTACTGATGCCCACCCACCACTCGCTTAAGAAATAAAGTATTACAGATACTTTTGAAGTTCAAAAACTACTTCTTCTGAAGTCTATTTCTACCCCCCACACCACTACCATTCTGAATTATATTCTATAAACATTTACTACAGATAATATTGTTTTGTTTACTTTGAAATATAATAAATAGTGTGTCACAGGTTGGGCTCTCCAGAAGCAGATGCTGACATTGAGTTTGGAATATTTCTGTGGCTTGTTTTTTCACTCTTTTTTAAAACTTGGAATTGCTTGCTATGTAGAAGTTTTAATTTTTTTACACTTAAAAAAAAATCCAGGATAGTTAACACAGAGTGTTATATTCGTTTCAAGTGCACAATATGGTGGTTCAACAATTCTATTCGTTACTCAGTGCTCATCATGATAAGTGTGCTCTTAATCTGCTTTACCTTTTACCCATCCCCCCACCTATCTCCCCTCCGGTAGATTGTTCTCTATGGTTAAGAGTCTGTTTTTTTGGTTTGTCTCTTTTTTCTTCATTTGTTTTGTTCTTAAATTCCACATAGGTGTGAAATCAGGTGGTATTTGTCTTTCTCTCACTGACTTATTTCACTTACCATTATACCCTCTAGACCCATCCATATTGTTGCAAATGGCAAGATTTCATTCTTGTTTATGACTGAGTAATAATTCCGTCGTATATATCTACACCCATCTTCTATATCCATTCATCTATTGAAGAAGGTTGGGCTGCTCCCAAAATTTGGCTATTGTAAAAATGCCACAATAAACATAGGGGTGCATGTATCTTTTTGAATTAGTGTTGTTGTAGTCTTTGGGTAAATACTCAGGAGTGGGATTACTGGATCATATGGTAATTCTCTTTTTAACTTTTTGAGGAATCTCCGTACTGTTTTCCACAGTGGCCGTACCAGTTTGCATTCTCACCAACAGTGTACAAGGATTCCTTCTTCTCCACATCCTTGCCAACACTTATTGTTTCTTGTGTTTTTTATTTGAGCCATTCTGACAAGTATGAGCTGATAGCTCATGTGGTTTTGATTTGAATTTCCCTGATGATGGTGAGCATCTTTTCATGTGTCTGTTGGCCATCTGTATGTCTTCTTTGGAGAAATGTCTGTTCATATCTTCTACCCATTTTTTAATTGAATCATTTGGTTTTTTGGTGTTGAGTTGTATCAGTTCTTTATAAATTTTGGATATTAACTCTTTATTGGAAATGTCATTTGCAAGTATCTTCTCCCATTCAGTAGATTGTCTTTTAGTTTTGTCAATTACTTCCTTTCTGTGCAGAAGCTTTTTATTTTGATATAATCTCAATAGTTTATTTTTGCTTTTATTTCCCTTGCCTCAGGAGACATATCTAGAAAAATGTTGCTACAGCTGATGTGAGAGAAATTACTGCCCATGCTCTCTTCCAGGATTTTAATGGTTTCAGGTTTCACATTTAGGTCTACAATCCATTTGAGTTTATTTTTGTATGTGGTGTAAGAAAGTAATCCATTCTTTTATATGTAACTGTCCAGTTTTTCCAGGATCATTTGTGGAAGAGACTGTCTTTTTCCCATTGCACATTCTTGTCTCCCTTGTTGAAGAATAATTGACCATATAATTGTGGGTTTATTTCTGGACTCTGTATTCTGTTCCATTGATCTATGTGTCTGTTTTTGTGCCACTATTACAGTGTTTTCATTACTGCAGTATATTTTGTAGTACATTTTATAGTATATTTTTATATCTGGGATTATAATACCTCCAGTTTTGTTCTTCTTTTTTCAAGATTGCTTTGGCTATTCAGGATCTTTTGTGTTTCCATATAACTTTAAGATTATTTGTTCTAGGGACACCTGTGTGGCTCAGTCAATTAAGCAGACGTCATGATCGCAGGGTCCTGGGACTGAACCCCGCATTGGGCTCCCTGCTCAGCAGAGAGCCTGCTTCTCTCTCTCCCTCTGCTGCTCCTCCTGCTTGCTTTCACTCTCTGTCAAGTAAATAAATAAAATCTTGAAACAAATTATTTGTTCTCGTTCTATGAAAATAGCTGGTATTTTGATATGGATTGCATTAAATCTATAGACTGCTTTGGGCAGTATGAACCTTATATTTATTTGTCCAATTCATGAAGATGGAATATCTTTCCATTTATTTGTGTCAACTTCAATTTCTTTCATCAGCGTTTTACAGTTTTCAGAGCAGGTCTTTCACCCCCTTGGTTAAGTTTATTCCTAGGTATTTTATTATTTTGGGTGCAATGGCAGGGATTGTTTTCTTAATTTCTCTTTCTGCTGCTGCTTTATTAGTGTATAGAAAAGTAGTGAATTTCTGTATATTGATTTTGTATCCTGTGACCTTACTGAATTCATTTATCAGTTCTAGTAGTGTTTTGGTGGTGTCTTTTGGGTTTTCTATATATAGTATCATGTGATCTGCAAATGGTGAAAGTTATACTTCTTCCTTACCTGTTTGGATGCCTTTTATTTATTTTCTTGTCTGATTGCTGTGGCTAGGACTTCCAGTGCTATGTTAAATAAAAGTGGTGAGAGTTGTACATTCTTGTCTTGCTCCTGATCTTAGGGGAATGGTGTTAGCTGTGGGTTTTTCATCTACAGGCTTTATTATGTTGAGATATGTTCCTCTAGACCTACCTTGATGAAGGTTTTTATCATGAACGGATGTTTTACTTTGCCAAATGCTTTTCTGCATCAATTGAAATGATCATATGATTTTTATCCTTTCTCTTGTTAATGTGATATATCACATTGATTTGATTTGCAAATATTGAACCACCTTCATCCTGGGAATAAATCCTACTTGATCATGTTGAATGATCTTTTAAATATATTGTTCGGTTTGGTTTGCTACTATTTTGTTGAGGGTTTTCGCATCTATGTTAGTCAGAGATATGGGCTTGTAGTTCTCGTTTTTGCGGCATCTTTATCTGGCTTTGGTATCATGGTAATGCTGATCTCAAAAGTTGGATTTGGAGGCTTTCCTTCCTCTTTTATCTTTTGGAGTAGTTTGAAATGGGTATTAAATCTTATTTAAAAGTTTGGTAGAATTCACCTGTGATCCGGTCTTAGACTTTTGTTTGTTGGGAGTTTTTTGATTACTGATTCAATTTATTGCTGGTATTCAGTCTGTTCAAATTTTTTATTTCTTCCTGATTCAGTTTTGGGAGATTATATGTTTCTAGGAATTTATCTGTTTCTTCTAGGTTGTCCAATTTGTTGACATATAATTTTTCATTATATTCTCTTACAATCCTTTGTATTTCTGTGGTATTGGTTGTTATTTCTCCTCTTTCAATACTGATTTTGTTTATTTGAGTCTTCTCTCTCACGCTCTCTTTTTATGAGTCTGCCTAAAGTTTTATCAATTGGTTGATCTTTTCAAAGAACCAGCTCCTGGTTTCATTGATCTGTTTTTTTTTTTTAAGTTTCTATATCATTTATTTCTGTTCTAATCTTATTATTTCCTTCCTTCTAGTTTGGGGTCTTGTTCTTCTTTTTCTAACTCCTTTAGGTGTAAGGTTAGGTTGTTTATTTGAGATTTTTCTTGCTTCTTGAGGTAGGTTTATGTTCCTATAAACTTCCCTCTTAGAACAGCTTTTGCTGCATCCCAAAGATTTTGAGCCATTGTGTTTTCATTTTCATTTGTCTCCCTGTGTTTTTTTTTTTTATTTCCTCATTGATTCCTTGGTTAACCTTTTCATTGTTTAGTAGCATGTTATTTAATCTCCATGTATTGTATTCTTTTCAGACTTTTTCTTGTGGTAAATTTCTAGTTTCATAGTATTATGGTCAGAAAAGATGCATGATATGACTTCAGTCTTTTTTATTTGTTAGGACTTGTTTTGTGGCCTAATATGTGATCTATTCTGGAGAATGTTCCTTATGCACTCGAAAAGAATGTGTCTTCTGCTGTTTAAGGATGGAGTGTTCTGAATATATATGTTAAGTCCATCTGGCCCAGTGTGTTATTCCAAAATACTGTCTTCTTGTTGATTTTGTGCTTGAATGATCTATCCATTGATGTTAAGTGGGCTGTGAAAATCCCCTACTATTAGTGTATTACTATCAGTTGCTTCCTTTATATTTTTTATTAGCTGCTTTATGTATTTGAGTGTTCCCATGTTGGGTGAACAAATATTTACAATTGTCCTATCTTTTTGTTGGATTGTTCCCTTTATGATTATATAGTGTCCTCCTTTGTCTCTTTTTATTATCTTTGTTTTTAAAGCCTATTTTATCCAGTATAAGCATTGGTACCCTGGCTTTCTTGTCACTTACATTTGCATGATAAATGCTTTTCTATCCTCTACTTTCAATCTACGTGTGTCTTTAGGTCTGAAATGAGTGTCTTGTTGGCAGCATGTAGATGGGTCTTGCTTTTACATCCATTCCATCACCCTATGTCTTTTGTTTGGAGCATTTAGTCGATTTACATTCAAAGTAATTATCAATAGGTATGTATTTATTGCCATTTTGTTAATTGTTTTATGAGGGGTTTTGTAATTTTCCTGTCTCTTTATTCCCTTGTTCTCTTCTCCCATGCCTTGCTGGCTTTCTTTAGTGATATACTTGGATTCTTTTCTCCTTAATTTTTGCATATCTCTTACCAGTTTTTGATTTGTGGTTACCATTAGGTTTATATATAACATCTTATGCATATAGCAGTCTATATTAAGTTCATGGTCACTTAAGTATGAACCCATTCTTTACTCCTCACCCCCCCCCATGTTTTAGGTATATGATGTGATACTTTACATCCTTTTATTCTGTGAATTCCTTGACTGATTTTTATACATATACTTAATTTTACTGCTTTTGTGCATCCTACTTCTCTTACTCTTACTTATGTTTTTTCCTTTCACTTGAAAACTTGCCTTTAACATTTCTTGTAAGGTTGGTTTAGTGGTGATGAGCTCCTTTAATTTTTCTTTGTCTGGAAAACTCTTTATCTCTCCTTGTGTTCTGAATGATAGCATTGTTGGATAGAGTATTCTTGGCTGCAAGTTTTTTTCTTTCAGCACTTTTAATGTATCATACCATTTTCTTCTGGCCTCTAAAGTTTCTTTTTTTTTTTCTTTAAGATTTTATTTATTTGACAGAGAAAGAGAATGAACACAAGTGGGGGGCAGGGGGCAGAAGGAGAAGCAGACTCCCCGCTGAGCAGGGATCCTGACTCAGGGCTTGATCCCAGGACCCTGAGATCATGACCTGAGCTGAAAGCAGATGCTTAACCAACTGAGCCACCCAGGTGCCCCTGGCCTCTAAAGTTTCTGCTGAAAAATCAGCTTATAGCCTTATAGGGTTTTCCTTGTATGTAACTATTTTCTATTCTCTTGCTACTTTTAAATTTTTTCTTTTTATCACTACTTTTTGCCACTTTAATCACTATGTGTCCTGGTGTGGACCTCCTTGGGTTGATTTTGTTGGAGGACTCTCTGTGTCCCCTAGATCTGGATTTCTAGTACGTTCTCTAGATTTGGGAAGTTTTCAGCTATTATTTCTTCAAATGAATTTCTGCCCCCCTTTCTCTCTCTTCTTCTCAAATCCCTATAATGTGAATATTATTTCACTTGGTGGTGTTACTAAGTTCCCTTAAGCTGTTTTCATTTATTATTATTATTTTTTTCTCTCTCCTATTCACCTTGATTACTTTCCATTACTCTGTCCTCCAGGTCACTGATCTGTTCTTCTGCTTCTATCTAGTGTATTTTTTTTTAAGATTTATTAATTTATTTAGAAAGAGAGAGCGTGTGAGTGTGACTGGGGGGAGGGGTAGAAGCAGAAGAGAGAGAGAATCTCAAGCAAACTCCCACTGAGTGGGGAGCCCAATGACACAGGGCTCGATCCCATGACCATGAGATCATGACCTGAGCTGAAATCAGGAGTTGGACCCCCAACCAACGGAGCCACCCAGGCGCCCCTCCATCTACTGTATTTTTAATTTCAATTGAGTTCTTCATCTCTGATTGGTTCTTTTTTATATTTTCTATCTCTTTGTTGAGGGTTTCACTGAAGTCCTCCACTCTTTTCTCAAGTCCAGTGAATATCTTTATGACCATTACTTTAAATTCTCTCTCAGGCATATTACTTATCTCTGTTTTATTTAGCTCTCTTGCTGTGACTTTGTCTTCTTCTTTCATTTGGGACAATTCCTCTGTCTCCTCATCTTGTTTAACTCTCTGTGTCTCTTTCTAAGTGTTAGGAAAGTCAGCAAAGTCCCCTGCTCTTGAAAGTACTGGCCTTATGAAGAAAAGGTCCTGTAGTGCCCAACAGTGTAATGTCCCCTGTTCACCAGTACATGGCACTTCAGGGTTGTCTCCTATGTGTGTTGCATATCCCCTACTGTTGTGGCTGAGTTGCATTTGCCTTCAGTCTGGCTGTCTGCAGTGGTTCTCTTTCCCTGTTGTGAGCAAGGTTTGGTCCATATGTTCTTAGTGGGCCAGTCTGTGGCTGAATTGGACTTGAGTTGAGTCAGACAAGGCATTTGCGAGAGATGCAGTAGCTTCAAACTGCAGGGTGCTTTCCCTTTGCTGTCCCTGAGAAGGTTTTACTGGTGGGTGGGGCCTGCAGTCAGACATGATGTCTGTTTCCACCCGACTGCTGGGGCCACAGTCAGACTGGTGTGTGTGTGGTTATCTTCCTCTTGTCTGAGGAAGGAGTCTGCTTGCATTCTGCCAGTACTTATGGGACCATGTTGGATGGGCTCTGGCCAAGGGCATATCTGAGGGGGCTGCAGGTCCACAGGAGAATTTGGGGTTATGGCATTCTTTGCCAGTAAGGACCACACAGGCCACTGCAGGTGGGGAGCTGCAGTTGCATCTTCGGGGGTGAGAGGGGGAAACTACTGCCAAGGCCAAGTAGGTTGGAGGGGGCAAATCTGCAGAAGCATGCAGGGACAGAGCATGCTGTTAGCAAGCTAGGTGGAGAGTGTTTGCATAGTATGGTTCCCACAGGTGTCCACGTATCTAGGCTGGGGGTTGGAGGACGGAAATGGCACCCACTGGCTCTTTTGTTCCTGGAGAAGTGTCCCAAAGATCCCTGCCCCTCCAGCACATGCTCTGAGATTAGGAAATAGATCTCCTTCCTGTATACCCCAGATGTTTTCAAACTGCTGTTTCTATGTTGTATCTTAGTATGGCTGTTTATTGTGCTGTTCTTTATGGTAGAGACTCCGCATCTTTGATAAACACATCTCAGAAGTGACATACCATCACATCTGCTGTATTCTATTGGTCACATACACCAACCTTGATCCAATGTTGGGAGTGAACTACCCAGAGGTGGTGATCACTGGGGACCATGTTGGAGGTTGGCTATCACGGTCATGGTGTTTTTATATTCTTTACATATTGCTGGATTAATTTGCTGATACTTTTGCTACAATTTTTATGTCTATTTTTGCAAGTGAAATTGGACTATAATTTTTCTTCCTTGTCAAGTTTATGCCGGCCTTATGAAGTGAGATAAGTAAGGTTCTCTCTTTTTTCTATTTTCTGAAAGAGTTTCTCTATAATATCAGAATAGTTCAGAATTATTTATTCCTTCACTCTGGCAATTTAATGTGAAGTCATCTAGGGCCCCAAATTTTCCTTGATTCAATTTCTTCAACTGCACTGAAAGATCATTTAGGTTTTAAAACCATTCAGTTTTTCTATTTCTTCTTGAGAAAGTTTGTGTAAATTGCACTTTGATAAAATTTGTTCCTTTAATCTACATTTTCAAATTCAATGGCATAAAACTGTTCATAATGACTTTTTATTCTGTATTTAATATTTCTAGCTTTTATGGTAATGTCCTTTTTTCCTGATATTGGTTATTTGTGCTGTCACTCTCCTTTGTTATTGATCTCATTGGATGTTTGTTAATTTTATTAGGTTTTTTGAAAAATCAGTTTTTTATTTTATTGATTCTGTGTTTGTTTTCTAGTTAATTGGCCTCTGTTCTTATTGTTAACATGTCCTTTCTTCTACTTTCTTTGGGTTTATTTTGTTCTTTTTAAAATTTCTTAAATTGTATTCTTAGTTTATTAATTTTTAGACTTTTTCTAATATAAATATCTTACACCATAATTTTTCTTTAAGTATTCCTTTAGCTGAATCTCATAAGTTTTATAGGTACTATTTTAATTATTGCTCAGTTCAACAATTTTTTTTAAGATTTTTAATTTTTATCTATTTTGAGAGAGAGAAAAGGAAGAGTGTATGTGTGAGCAGGGGAAGGAGCAGAGGCAGAGGGAGAGAAAGAACCTCAAGCAGACTTCATGCTGAGTGCTGAGCCTGACATGGGCTTGGTCCCATGAGCTTGATATCATGACCTGAGCCAAAATCAAGAGTTGGATGCCTGACTGACTGAGCCACCCAGGCACCCACAAGCTATTTTTTTAATTCAACTATGTCTTCTTTGATCCATGAGTTACTTAGATATTTATTTAATTTCCAAGCATATGAAGGTTTTCTTGAGTTGTGGTTAGTTTCTAACTCATTGTATTATGTTAGGAAAAATATACTTATTATTTCAATCGTATGACATTTGTTTAGGCTTGCTTTAAAATTATTTAGTGAATTCTTAATAAATGTTTTGAATGTGCTTATTATATACAATGCTCAATGTGGGTTTATTAGGTCAAAAACATTAATCATGATGTTTAAATCATGTATATTTTTAAGAATTGTTTTTCTTTATCAATTACTGGGTGGTTATATTAAAATACCACATTATGAGTGTGCATTTGTCTGTGTCTCTTAATAGTTCTATCAATTTGTAAGTTGAAATTTTTAAGTCAAAATGAAATTTTCATAATAATAAATCATCCTATTTATCCTGAATCACACAATTCGTCTTAAAGGCTACTCAGTCTAGAGATAATCTGGCTATTTATTTGGGCCTTCCAGTTTTCCACTTAAAATGCAGTGAGCCTCTTTAATTCTTTCCCATTTTCAAGGCCCAGTTGCATCTTCTCATTATAATAAGCTTCAGCTTATTCCACTGTTATTTAATGATACGTTCATCTTTTTCTCTGTTTCCTCAAATTAAATTGAGCTCCACAGGCCTGGTTTTGCTTTAAGTAATGAATAAAATTCCAGAGTTGGCTCTTAAAAATGCCAGGTCTTCATGATTAGCAAAAGGAGCCCAAGGGACAGTTGAAGGAGAGGTGCTCTCTCCCCTGCAGCTACAGAAGAATGACCATCTTTGCGTCATAAAACATGTTCAAAGAATCTGATCTCATGTGGTATTGAGACTTGTGTAAATATTTATAACTGTACTAACTTTTTCTGTTCTTTATTATTATAAATTTATCCTTGGAAGAATAATGTAAACAAAGATTCTGGAAGTCATTGCTATATTCTTTTTTTTTAAATAATATTTTTTATTATGTTATGTTAGTCACCATACAGTATATCCTTAGTTTTTTGATGTAACGTTCCATGATTCATTACTTGCGTATAACACCCAGTGCACCATGCAATACGTGCCCTCCTTAATACCCATCACTAGCCTATCCCAATCCCCCACCCTCTCCCCTTTGAAGCCCTCAGTTTGTTTCCCAGAGTTATTGCTATATTCTTAAAGTAATCTCTAAAGTGCCCTGTAATTCTCATGAGTTATCCTGCTCAATACTCTGATGTTCTCTTAATGTCATGAATCCGTGTGAGAATGTTCTAGCAAGTCAGTAGATTACTAGCATTTTTTCCTTCTCTTATCTATAAGATAAAATGAATAAATGCCCATGACTCTACTAGATTTCTTGTTTAACAAAGAAATTGATCATCTTGTCTCATTTATTTTTGTATTCTGTATTCTGCCTTTCTATTGCCTGAATTGGAAGTTCCCACGTCTGGGCACAGTAACAGTTGGTGAATTTGGTAGACTTTTATCTTGGCATTCACATCTATGGTTGTGTTTAAAAAACTGCACCAGAGTTCATTCCTCCTGATCAGGTGTACTTTCGCCTGTTCTCATAGTTACAGCAGGGGCGCTGGTGGAGTTTCGGGAAAGCCTCTATTTCCTGTTATGTAAGATTTCTTCCAGTTCAGGCTAAGACACTGTTTGTAGAGCAGAGAATGGTTTCACATGAGACTTTTCATATACGATCTATGTCTCCAGAAGTTTTTTTTTTAAGATTTTATTTATTTATTTGAGAGAGAGAGCACGAGTGGGGTGAAGGGCAGAGGAAGAGGGAGCAGGCTCCCAACTGAGCAGGGAGCCTGACATGGGTTTTGACCCCAGGACTCTAGGATCATGACCTGAGCATATGCAGACACTTAACCAACTGAGCCACCCAGGCACCACTGTCTCCAGAAGTTTGAAACTTATTTTCTTTTTTTTTTTCATTCCATTTGTCAAGACTTCTTTTATATAGAAAGAGTTTTCCCTTTTTAGATCCCAATTTCTCTTCTACCTTCTTGCCAACAAGAGAAAAATAAGCCAATGTGATTGGCCCTGTGTCTGGCTTTCACTGATTCATGGCTCACCTTTCGTGAGGAGCAGGACCTCCACCGTAGAGCAGCTTTCTGTGTCTTTCCTTTTGGGCTGCCTCCTCACACGCCCATCACTATCAGTTCTGCTCAGTTCCCAAGTAGATACGTTAGTCACAGATTAGAATTTGTCTCAATATCTTCCCCTTGCTTTTTTCCTTCTCTCTCTCTCACATCTGCAAAATCTATCACAAGTCTAGTGTTCTAACACACAGCAGGCACTCAATATGTCTTTGCTGAGTGGGTGAATGGAGAAATGACAAACACTACTTCTGAATAAACAGCTGAAGACCTTTTAAGGATTTCTGCAAACTTCTGATTCTGGATGATGCTTTCCAAAGAACATAAAGAAAAATGTTGCTCCTCTCTAGTTTGATGACTGTGTGTGTATATGCTGTTTCTATGCCTTATTGATTTATTAAGATTTTAATGGGAGAGAAATTCTGTGATCCTGCCATTTTTCTCTGGAAATAAAGTTATATGTATGTGTGTGTGTGTGTGTGTGTAATAATATATATATATATAGTATATTTATATCATAAATACATAGTATATTTATATTAGTATATAAATATATAGCATATTTATATCATAAATATATAGTATATTAAATAAATATATAGTATATTTATTTTAATAAATTCTGTGTAAGTCAGGGTTCTCCAGAGAAACAGAACCAATAAGATAAAGGAAACTTATTATGATGAATTGGCTTACACAATGCTAGAGGCTGTGAAGTCCCAAGATCTGCCATCTGTAAGCTGGAGACCCAGGAAAGCTAGTAGTTTAGATTCAATCCAGGTCTGATAGCCTGAGAACTAGGAGAGCCAGGATATAAATCCAAGTGGGAAAGCAAAAAAAGATAAAAAGAGATGTCCCAAATGAAGCAATGAGGCAGGAAAAAAGAGGCAATTTCTTCCTTCCTCCACCTTTTCATTCCATTCAGGCCCTTAGTGGAGTAGATGATACACACATTGGAGGTGAGAGGGTGCAATATTCTTTACTGAGTCCACCAATTCATAAACTACTCAGTGCAGTTGAAGTGCTCTTCATAGACACATCCACAGACACCTTCACAGACACACTCAGAAATAACAATCAGACATCTGGACACCCCTGATCCTATCAAGGTGACACATAAAATTTCCTATCACACACTCTAAAAGAAAATATGGGTCAAAAAAAAAAAAAGAGTTTAGAACCTTTTCTGGAGGTTAATTTGTCAATATAAAAAAAATTTTTTTTGACCTAATAATTTTACAATAGGAATTATCCAAAATATATGCTCACACAGGTATAAAATGGCATAGAAATAAGATATTTTGCTTTTGTAATTGCAAAAGACTAGAAAAAATCTAAATATTCATGAAAAGGAAATGTGTCAGATAAATTGTGGTATGTCCATACAATTGGAGAAGCAGCAGTAAAAAAGAAAATGAGAAAACTTTTTGTGAAGTGATATGAAAGATCTCCAAGATCTACTGTCAAGTGAAAAAACCAAGTTGCATAATAGTACATATAGCATGCTATCATTTCTGAAAAAAGAAAAAGGGGAAAATACATGTATTTGTTTTTTATGTGCTCAAATTAGTTCTGAAAAGATTGGGAAAAATACATAAGAAATCTGTATTGGTTGCTTGTAGGTGGGAGAACTCCATGCCTAGGTGACTGGGGAATGCTCTTCTTTCTTTGACTTTTGAATTATATGACTGTATTACCTATTCTAACTGGAAAGTAGGAAGGAAAGAAATTCACTAAATCATTTCAAGAATTGCCCTTTGGTGATTAGAATCTGAGCAATCTTTATTGCCTTTTTATGTTCCTCAGTATTTCCTAACTTTCTATATTTCCATGTTACTTTTCTAACTAGGAAAAAAATGTTTAGATACAAATAATCATTTTTGTTCTTTTATTTACCATGAGTCCCTCTTAATTCCTTTTGAGGAATAAAAATAAAAATATAGGCTTCGGGGGCGCCTGGGTGGCACAGCGGTTAAGCGTCTGCCTTCGGCTCAGGGCGTGATCCCGGCGTTCCGGGATCGAGCCCCACATCAGGCTCCTCTGCTATGAGCCTGCTTCTTCCTCTCCTACTCCCCCTGCTTGTGTTCCCTCTCTCGCTGGCTGTCTCTATAACTGTCAAATAAATAAATAAAATCTTTAAAAAAATATATATAGGCTTCGAAGATACATATTCTTCTATCCTTCTTGACATAGTGAATTAAGAAAAGCATATTTCAAAGTGCATAATACCATATTGTTAATTATAGGCACTATATTGTAAAGTAGATTTTTTAGGGCTTATTAATCTAGAATAACTGAAACTTTATACCCATTAAACAACTCCCAGACAAAACAAAAACAAAGGGACACAAGGAAATTTGGGAGATGTTGGATGTGCCTATTAGCTTGATTGTGGTGATGGTATCACAAGTCTTGGCATATGTTCAAACTCATCAAATTGTACATGTTAAGTATGTGCAGTTCTTTATATATTAATTATACATCAAAAAACTGTTTTTTTAGGGGCGCCTGGGTGGCTCAGTCGTTAAGCGTCTGCCTTCAGCGCAGGGTGTGATCCCAGAGTCCTAGGATCTAGTCCCACATCAGGCTCCTCGCTGGGAGCCCGCTTCTTCCTCTCCCACTCCCCCTGCTTGTGTTCCCTCTCTCGCTGGCTGCCTCTCTCTGTGTCAAATAAATAAATAAAATCTTTAAAAAAACAAAACAAAACAAAAACTGTTTTTTTAAAAAAACTAGATTATCTGAACAAACTGTTCTGGTTTTTACTATCTCTAAAGGTAGTAGGTAGAATTTTGCATATGTAAAACACAATTATATCTGAAATTATGAAAGAAAGTACAAAGATATCACTCTTTTGTGTCCTCGTTTGCCTCAGATACCCACTTTTTGTGGACTAAATCTAGACTGGGTAATCTAAACTTATTTACAATTTTTTTCTGCGGCTAGAATCATATAGTATTGTCTTATTATTTTAAAATTTAAAACTTTGTACTTATGTGAATTTATCACCTCAGAACTGGACCATTGTGACTGGTTAATGTATGTGAATTTTTTATGGGTAAATTCTCTTCAACTACTGAAATTTATTGCTCTGTGTAAGTTATTTTTTTTAAAGATTTTATTTATTTATTTGACAGAGAGAGAGGCAGCCAGAGAGAGAGGGAACATAAGCAGGGGGAGTGGGAGAGGAAGAAGCAGGCTCCCAGCGGAGGAGCCTGATTTGGGGCTCGATCCCAGGACTCCGGGATCACGCCCTGAGCCGAAGGCAGACGCTTAATGACCTGAGCCACCCAGGTGCCCCGCTCTGTGTAAGTTAAATCACTTATTTATGAAAATGCTATATTTGGTATATGAATTGTTGTTATTGTGGTGACAGTTTTGCCAAATGTTAGAAATTCTTCCTTCTTGAGGGAGGCCATGGACAAGCTAGCCCAAGCAGTCATGTGGAAATTTCTATGCCCTGAGACCCTGAGTGAGGTGTGGGTGCAATGCCCAGTATTGGCAGAGAACTTCAAGGCTCAGAACCTCAACATGATTTCAGAATTATTGCCGTAAATAGTTGTGTAAGTTGTTCATGCTTACTGAATGCCGACATGGCTGATATAAAAGCAGCAAGCAACCTGACGGATATCTCACTCACAGCCTGCTTAGCCTGCCAGACCTCTAATGTGCCTCCACGAAAAACAAGGAGGGCACTGGTTTGCTGTGTCCACCCATTGGAACGCTTATCTCAAGAATATCTTCTATACTTTGTTTGTTATTAGGGCAAACCTAAATAATAGCTACTTTGAACTAGGAAAAATCATAATTCTTTCCCATTGTTTATTTAGAACCAGACTCTGTGGTCCTGTCCAGCTATTCTTTTGTTTAGAAATATACTGTGGAGTTAGATCATGACAAGAATCCTTAAATGAGGCAGATCTGAATTAAATTCCGATTCCACCACTTACTGCTTCAGTGATCTAGAAGAACTACTTAATTTTTCTGAAACTTAGTGTTCTTGCTTAGAAAATTGGGACAATAATGCTTACCTCATGATACAGTGGTGAAATTAAATATATTTGTATAAAGAGAAAGGACCTTAAATATTCAATATTTCAGTATTTCTTTAGTTACTTTCCCAACTTGTGGTTAAATTTTAAAGCACGGTAAAATCTTAGAAAATAATATTTATATAATATATATTATATATAATTATATACAAAGTATTTTCCATAATTGAACCTGAACAGTGGTAAGGTTCAGATAACTGCTACCAATTCTTCTACTTTATTTTTAGTTCTGTCTCTTTTCTTCACAAATCATCATTTTAATGCGTATTGCTTTGTTTTTAAAAGTTAATGAAAGAAACAGTACATATGTAACATCTTTTATTTTCTAAATATAAGATTACACTGGCAACAAGTTTTAAAACTATGAGTTCTGAGTTTTATTTATTTTCACATTTTCCAAAAATACTCTTCTATTGTGATGTGAAACAAACAAAAAGATCAACCAAAATTTATCTCTTCCTGAGATCAGGTAAATAAAATAGTCCTCTGAGTGACATAAAAAACATACTAAAATATTAATAGGACTGCTTTTCAAACCTGGGTCTTCAAAAGTTGACTGAGGTCAGTTTCCCTGGGAAAGAACTCCAACAGAAACACATGTGTGGTAATTTGCTGGTGAGTGCCATGCGGGCTAAACACCTGTAGAAAGCAGAAGAAATAGGATTGAATAGAGGGAGAAGCTGAAATGTGGTGCAGCCCTATAGAGGGCTCTGAGCTGAGAAGGCCCATTCAGTGTAGCTCTGCCCTGAGGCAAGGGTGTTGGTCAGGATGGCCCCATATTTCCAGTTGTCTACTGTGAGCTATTCCAGGAAGGAAGGTAGAGTGGCTCTTTTGGGCTGAGGGCAATTCCCAGAAATGATTTAGCTGAGAGCTGGGGGATGGGAGCTGGGGGGGGTGAGGGTTGTCTGAGTCACCACCACAGCATTCACTACATGCTTAAATCAAAATATATACAGACTTTCTTAAACTTATATTTTAGATGTGTATTGCCAACTAATGTCTACTGAACAGTCAATAGCAATAAACAATTCATGGCAGAGTACCTTTCAAAAT
The DNA here is from genome assembly GCF_024610735.1 of Ursus americanus. Taxonomy (NCBI): domain Eukaryota; kingdom Metazoa; phylum Chordata; class Mammalia; order Carnivora; family Ursidae; genus Ursus; species Ursus americanus. Next base: position 17,541,519 of record NC_142157.1, read on the forward strand.
CATCTAGAAGAAAAAAAATGAAAATAGAATAAAATCCTCATTTGTTTGAATGGAAACAGCCTTACAGTGAGCAACATAATTGTTTAATGAGCCAATTATCTATTAAAAACCATTTCCCAAACATACATGGCCCTCTTACTAACTTGTTAGTCTTATTAGTGTATCTCCTGAATATTTAATATAAGGGTTACATTACTCCTGAATATTTAATATAAGGGTTACATTACTTCCCACCCAGTAACACCCCAGAAGAGAAGCAAAGCTCTGATACATGTAGCTACAAGTCCTGAGACCATCATCCATGCAGAATCTCAAACAAAAGTATGAGACTTTCAGGGACTGCTGAGCTATTCCAGGGTTTAAGAGAAATGAACTTGGGCTAAACCCTGCTGAGGAGATTTATCACTTTCTTGAGTCCACACTGGAGAAAGAAAGGCAAGGGATGGGGGTAGAGAGAGAGTGGAGTCTCCCTACCTCCAACTAGGATGCTTTCCTAGAAAACCATGAGATAAATGCCCTAGAATATTTGACCTGCCTCCATAACCTTCCTTCTCTTAAGCTACCATAGCCAAGAAAAGCTGGATAATGGCCTCTCTTCTTGGTAACTCTCTGCTTCTCCTTCTCTGGATTATTAGCCTCACAGTTCAGACTTGGAAATGGAATGTCCTTTAGAGAGGTCTGATATTTTAAAATATTTCCATTATAATCATCATATAGAAAAGCAAGCAAGGAATTGGGACAAATGTTGCATCTACTAGATGAACAATTAAACTCTTGGGGAAACAAAAAAGTGAGGGAAGGTAATGCATTACTGGATTTGGATGCAATAGAGAGCCTGGGAGTGGCCAGAACATTGAGCAGCAGCTCTCAATTCAAGGCACTAGAACTTTAAGACACACAAGCATTTCAGATGGGGGTAAAATGACCATAAAAAGAAGAGAGGCTTAAGAAAGAGGAACGCCATGGCTGTGAAATGCCCTTTGGTCTGGGACAGGGTTGTGTTATTTTCCACTTCATCTCTTCTGGTCTTCTGTGGTCTTTCTCTTGATGTGTCATAGTGTTTAGTTGCTATTTAACATGTCTTTTATGTAAAGAAAAACTAAAACATATAAGTATTAGCATGAATTTTACTATTCATTGTTATAGCGTGCATAGCTAGTTTTAAATGCAAATATGAGAGTACTTAATTGGTGTGAGGACTTACTGAACTTATACAATTTGTATTTTGTAAGTTTGCTTATGCCTACATATTTTGTTCTTACCAGAAGGGTAGAAATTGTACAAAATTAACTCAGCTGTTTTTATATCAGTTCTTGATAACATGCATATTCTATCAACACTCTCTTCTTTTAGCTTACTAATGAGTAAGGAAGGACTGAAAGGAAAAGGACCTATGGGTTGCAACCTGTCACTCTGTCAAGACACTCACCTCGTGGACACCTGGGTGGCTCAGTCTATTAAGTGTCTGCCTTCAGCTCAGGTCATTATCTCTGGGTCCTGGGATCAAGCCCCACATTGGGCTTCCTGCTCAGTGGGAAGTCTGCTTCTCTCTCTCTCCCTCTGCCTCCCCACCACTCATATTCTCTCTCTCTCTCCTCTTTCACTCTTTCTCTCTCAAATAAAAAAATAAAATCTTAAAAAAAAAAGACACTTACATTGTACTTGCCTTGAGTCTCACTGAACTCCTCTTCGTTACATGTCCACTGAAATTCTGAGCTCATGGGCATTTCAATGCCATATATAGACAGGGCAGCAAGGAATTGCACGCATGTTACATGTATACCTACCTCTGCTCAGGCACATGTTGCATTGTCCCTTTGAACTTCACTTACAAAAGAATAAATTCTAAGATACTATTATAAAGAATATTATAAAGGAGATGATGGAGCGTTAGCCTTGTTTAGGGCTCTGCATGACTATACAGGTCATAAGCCCATTAAGCTGGTCCTGAATGGCTATTTCAGTGGATATCAGATACCATGTTGTGGAAACCAGGATGAATATTTTCAAAGATTCAGAAAACGCTTTCATTTTGTTAGAAATTGGATCTGAGAAAAATGATTATCAACTCAGTTGATAAATTAGGTCCAACTAAAAGGCAATGTCCTAGCATCTTACTCTAGCAAAAGAATATCCACAGCTCAGACTGGCTCTCCAACACTTGGGCCAAGAAGTGGGGCTGCAGGGAGAGCCTCTTCAACCTGGCTACTTTTTTTGGAATGAGGGGAAAACAAATATAGAGAACTGTGACAAAGACTAATTCCCCCCCAATATTTATTTGCCCTCTTTCCCTTATAGATATATAATGCTGATTTTTAGTTGGGGAAATGGCCACCCAGAATAAAGACTACATATTCCACCCCTTTCTTTCCTTGGGTATAGTCATGTGATTAAGTTTGTTTTTTTTTAAGATTTTATTTATTTATTTGACAGAGATAGAGACAGCCAGCGAGAGAGGGAACACAAGCAGGGGGAGTGGGAGAGGAAGAAGCAGGCTCATAGCGGAGGAGCCTGATGTGGAGCTCGATCCCATAACGCTGGGATCACGCCCTGAGCCGAAGGCAGGAGCTTAACCGCTGTGCCACCCAGGCGCCCCTCATGTGATTAAGTTTTAAATGAGAAGTGAATGGAAATATTTTGTATGATTTGTAGAAAGTGCCCTTAAGTAAGGTCTATGTGTGGTCTTCCTACTCCTTCCTCCCTCCTTTTGCTTAGAACATACATTTGATGGAGAGCTACCTTGGACCATTCTGACAAAGACAATACTCTTTTGGGATCATGGACAATAAAGTAGGGGAAGCTTGGTTACCTGGACAACCTCATAGAGCATTGCCCTGAAACATCTACCTCCAGACTCTTAGATAATAAAGAAATTAACTTCTCTCTCATTAAGCTGCTATTATTTATATGCAAACATACATTTTTTATGTTTAATTTTTTCCAAGTTTTTATTTAAATTCCAGTTAGTTAGCATGCAGTTAATATTAGTTTCAGGTGTAGAATTTAATGATTCGTCACTTACATACAACACCCAGTGCTCATCACAAGTGCCGTCATTAATACCCATCACCCATTTAACCCATCCCTCCACCCACCTCCACTGCAGTAGCCATCAGTTTCAAACATATATTCTAATCAATATAAGAACAATACTCAAAAGGTCTCATTTTTCGAAATCTTTTAAGAGTAGCAAAAGTTCATTTATTTATTTATTCACTCAACAAATTTGAAACTACTCTGTGCCAGGCAGTGTTCTGCACTCTGAGGATACAATTGTGAACAGACATACAAAGTCTGCTTTCATAAGTTTACGTTCCAGCAGGGGAGGCATTCAATCTACAAATAAATATGAAATATTGCAGGAGGTAGTAGTGCAATCACCAAATAGGAAAATAGAGTTAAGGAGAAACAGTTAAAATGTTTTTCTAACAATGTTATGTTTGAGCACAGACCTGAAAGAAGTAGTAAAATTGAAAAAACTTGGTTATCTGGGGAAGGAACGTTCCAGAAAGAAATACCAACAAATATTAAGTGGGAAACAGGAGCAAGATTGACATGTTTGAAGAATAGTGAGGCCATTATGGTTGGGGCTGACGGAGCAAGGGGAAGAGTATAGGAGATCTGAAGGCTTGTATGGTAAGGACCTAGGATTTTCCTAGGAGTAATTGGTCAGAGACATTTGAGCAGAGAAATGAAGTGATTGGGGGATATATTTTAAAAGCACCTCTGTGGAAATTGCCACCTCTGGGGGCAAGTATCAGAGCAGAAAGATGAGGTGAAAGTTGATGGCATGTTTCAGGGTGCTAGCTGTAGAGAAGTGGTCAGATTCTAGATAAATTTTTAGTGTGGAACAGATGTGATTTGCTGATGAATTGGATGGGAAAGGTGAGAGAATAGGGACTCCGGGATAACTCTAAGATTGGGTCTCATATACACTGTCTGCATAAAAAATCCTGCTATAAATTCCAGTGTGGGGACAGAGGTTTGGGGGAAATGAAGGCTTTGGGGCACTCTTAAAGACTCTCATTACAGAAGTGACTACATTCACTGTGACCTTGCATATGCTAAACATGCATATGGAACTTCATTTAATGTTCACAATTCTATGGAATAGCTATTACCATACTCATTTTACAGATGAGGACATGGTTTTAAACATGTCAGATAACTTGTCCAAGGTCACACAACTAGTGAATGGCAAATCCAATACTCAAACCCATCTCTGCCTGGGAGACTTGATGTTTCTACTCTTCTATCACTTTAGACTATGACTGGCAAACTAAGCTCCACAGGCCAAATCTGGCCCTTCATCTGTTTTTGTATGGCTTGTAAGCTAAGAAAATTTTTTTTGAGGGGTGCCTGGGTGGCTCAGTCATTAAGCATCTGCCTTCAGCTCAGGGCGTGATCCTAGAGTCCTGGGATTGAGCCCCACATTGGGCTCCTCTGCTAAGAGCCTGCTTCTTCCTCTCTCACTCCCCCTGCTTGTGTGCCCTCTCTCACTGGCTATCTCTCTCTCTGTCAAATAAATAAATAAAATCTTAAAAAAAAAAAGAAAGAAAGAAAAAGAAAAGAAAACCCAGAAATGAGCCCAAAACTATATGGTCAATTAAAAAAAAAAAAAGGAAATTTTTTTGAAAAAAATCCATAGAAAAATATTTCTTGACAGCTGAAGATTATATGAAATTCAAGTTTCAGTGTCCATAAATAAATTTTTTTGGAATAGTCACCCTTGTTCCATTACATAGTGCCTATGGCTATTTTCATGCTACAGTGACAGAATTGACTAGTTGCAACAGAGACCATTTGGCCCACAAAGCCAAACATATTTGGAGTCTGGTGAAGTTTGCCAACCCCAGGTTTAGAGAATGAATTCTATCCTAATATTTATGAAATGCCGCACCTGTGAAACATGTCTATTTGTAGTTAATTTCTCTGTCAGAAAAGGTACGGCTCTGTGGAAGAGAGTTTTTTCAGCCAGTTAAAGATTAATTTCTCATGTAGTTTTGTTCTACAGTGAAAGTGTGATACGCAATGGAAGAGAACCCAAAGTCAGAAGAATAACAATAACCTTTGACAGCTCAATCTCTCTCTCCCTCTCTCTCTCTCCCTCACTTCTTCCTTCCCAGCCCCTCCCTCTCCCCTTCTCCCTCTCTCCTTTCCTCACTCCTTCTCTAGCTCTCTTTCTCAAATAAAGATTAAATACACTCAAATAAGCTGTGTATTTCAGGAAATTGAGAGTTCTTACTACTTCGAAGTTATTAAAGGATTTGCTTTTAGGAGCTTTTTAAAAATTTTTTAGTTCTCAAATTTCTAGCTTTGAAACTGTATCATACAGTGATATATAGACCAAACCAAGTTTACTTCTATTGAATGCCAATGGTGAAAAATCATGATAACATTGATCAAGGGACAGCATTCCATAAATGAAGAAGTCATTTTATTTCGATCCAAGAAGAATTATATAAGGTCAACAAACATGGTTTGCCCAGTAGAAAGCTTTGTAATGCTCTAGTGTGGATGGAAATAAGAATATGGAAAACAAGAGCTACAATGAAAGGAGAGCGTTCAATCTCTGTGCCAGTTACAGAGAGGCTCTCTTGGCCATAGTTTTTATCTGGGAATCAAGAAGCAATTGATATTGTGAAGCTCAGTGTGTTTGCATATTGCTATCGTTGCTGCTGGATTTCTTTTCCAATAAAAATCTATCTTATCTGAATTGAGCGGAAACAGCTTGTTTTTATGCATCCCCTTTTTGGCTCAGAAAGAGTTGAGAAATTCCATCCTTGGAATAGACTGGAAAATAGATCCACCTAAATTACATTTGTATGTGAATGGTAATGCCACCCAGACTCCTCAAAGAACAAGGATTAATTCTCTCCTTTTTGATTATGCCTAGTTGCCTCTTGTCATGTCCAGCTATTGTATCTTATATATAAACTTTTCTATACTGTAGATATTCTGTGTATCTACTACTTCTGGTAACAGATATTTTCCTTGGGACCAAATTTTGTTTAACAACAATAGAACCAGTCATGGGGGGTTGTGGGGGTTGCATATTGTATGATTCCATTTACATAGCAGTCTCTTTTTTTAAAAGATTTTATTTATTTATTTGAGAGAGAGAGAGAGAGAGAGAGATAGCACGAGTGGGGGATGGGGCAGAGGGAGAAGCAGACTCCCCACTGAGCGGGGAGCCCAATGCAAGGCTTAATCCCAGGACCCCAGGATCAGGACCTGAGTGGAAGGTAGACGCTTAACCAACTGAGCCACCCAGGTGCCCCCATAGCATTCTTTCATTTCACAGCCTTATTGGTATATAATTCACATGCCATACAATTCACTCATTAAAAGTATACAACTCAGTGGTTTCCAGTATATTCACAGAGTTGAGCAACTATGACCACATTCACTCTTAGAACATTTTCATTATCCCAAAAAAGAAACTCTGCACCTTTTAGCCATCACCAACCACTCTCCCTTCACCCCTGCCATTCCACCTAGCCCTAGTCAAGCACTCATCTACTTTCTGTCTCTATATTTGTCTACTTTGGACACTTCGTTGGAATGCAATCATTCAGAATGTGGTCCTTTACAGTTGGCTTCTTTCATTTAGCATGTTTATAAGTTTCATCCATGTTGTGGCATGTGTTGATACTTTACTTCTTTTTATTGCTGAATAATATTTCATTGTGTGACATATTCTATGACACTTTTGAAATGACAAAATTATAGGCATGAAGAACAGATTAGTAGTTTCCAAGTGTTAGGAGTGGTGGTTGTGGGGGTGGGGGGGGCGGGTAGTGATGTGACTGTGGCTATGCTATCATGAGGGATCCTGGTGATAGAACTGCTAAGTATCATAACTATGGTGGTGGTCACAAAAATCTACATATCTGATAAAGTTGCGTAGAACTAAATACACACACACATGAACACAAATGAGTACATGTAAATGGTACAATCTGAATAAAGTCAGTAGATTATAGCAGTATCAATTTCCTGGATAAGATATTGTACTCTGGTTATGCAAGATGCTACCATCAGGAGAAATTGAGTGAAAGGTATTGGTATCTTTTATTATTCCCCACAACTATACATGAATATACAATTATCTCAAAATAAAATAAAACAAAATAACATAACATAACATAAAATAAAATAAATAAAATAAAATAAAATAAAATAAAATAAAATAAAATAAAATAAAATAAGGAACCAGAAAGCCCTTCAGGAATGGCAGAAGAAGGTCCTCTGAAAATTCACTCCCCCATAAAAGCAACAAAAATACTAGCAAAAATGGTCAAAATAAACCTTTTCAGAACTCTGGAAATTAACCAAAGGCTTGCAGCAATTTGAGGAGTGTTATTCAAGAAAAACATTGAATCATGGTGAAGAGAGTGAGTTTTGTTTCATTTTAACTTTCCCTGTTCCCCTGCTTCTCTCTCCAGCTCCAGGATAGACTTGAAAACAAACAGACCTGCAATTGTGGTAACAAGCAACAGGCTAGCAGCCACTGAAAGGCACAGAGTATTGGAGTACCTCCAAAGCCCCATTTTCAGATAGCTGTCATTATGTGACCTGCCTGGCAGTTCCCTGGAAAATCCCACTGACAAGGTTTGTCTTTATTTGACCTGATGCAGAGCTCATATTGTGAACAGCATTTTCCCCAGGACTATTTGTGGAAAACAATCAGTGGCAATTGTTTAATATCACTGCTGCCTGAGCTGGTAATGGCAGTTGCAACAGAGAACAAGTTCACCAAAACACTTAAGAGTAAAAGCTGGGGGTGGGGGAATGGGATAGACTGGTGATGGGTAGTAAGGAGGGCACGTATTGCATGGTGCACTGGGTGTTATACGCAACTAATGAATTATCGAGCCTTACATCGGAAATCGGGGATGTACTGTATGGTGACTAACATAATATAATAAAAAATCATTTAAAAAAAAGAGTAAAAGCTGGGAAATGAGATGTCCATACAGGCTTTGGAAAACTCTGACATATTTCTGGGGATCTAAAAAACCACATGCATGTGTAGTGTTGTGTGCATACCCAGGAAAGACTCAAGAAGGCCCTAAACACTCACTTCTGGTTAACCATGAGGCTCTGTGAAAGCAGGAAGTAAAGGCTAGAGTAGAGTAGTAATCTGTCTACCTGAACATTGAAGGCAACTCCCAGCATGCATGCAGAGGCTGTCAGACTTTATTGGTCCCCAGCATTTAAGGAAGTATCTGTACAATTGTTAACTTGTTAACTACCCAATAAAACAACCAAATAGCAGTTTCCATGTCCATTCATAAAAAAGCATATGTACTTTACAGAATTAATTCAAGACACACTACAAAACAAATAGCAGCTTCAACAAACAACCACAACAAACCCCTGGGCAGTGGAGGGAAACCTGATTTCCAGATTTGTCACCTTATATAATTTAAAATTCCAATTTTTAACCAAAAATTATGAGACATGCAAAGAAACAAGAAATTATGGCCAATACACAGAGAAAAAAGTAGTCGATAGAAATTGTCCCTGAGGAAGCACAGATGCTGGACTAACTTGACAAAGACTTTAAATCATCTGTTTTTAAATATACTCAAAGAACTAGAGAAAATTATGTCAAAAACTAAAAGGAAGTATGAGAATGATGGCTCACTAAGTAAAGCATATCAATAAAGAAATATAAATTATTAAAAAGAACCAAGTAGAAATTCTGGCGTTGAAAACTACAGTAATTGAAATGCAAATTCACTTCAGGGACTTAACAAAAGATTTGAGCTGACAGAAGAATCTGTGAACTTGGAGATAAATCCATTCATTTGAGCTAGCCTGACAAACAGAAAGGAAAAAGAATGAAGGAAAATGAATACAAACTCAAAGATCTATGGGATACCATTAAGTATATCAACATATGCATAATGAGAATCCCACAAGAGAATAGAGAAAAGGGAACAAAAAAGAATATTAGAAGAAATTATGGCCAAATTTTTCCAAAATTAGATGAATAACAATCTATACATCCAAGAAGCTACACAAATTCCAAAGAGATTAAATTCAAAGAGATACACATCAAGACACATCATAATCAAAGGGATCTAGAGCCTCAGACAGAAAAACAATCTTGAAAGTAACAAGAAAGAAACAATGTCTCACATATGATGGATCTTCAATAAGCCTAACGGCTAAATATTTATGGGAAACCATGAAGTCCAGAAGTCAATGGGATAATATATTCAAAGTGCTGAAAGAAATACTGTCAACCAAGAATTCTTTATCCAGCAATATTGACCTTCAAAAAATGAAGGAGAAATGAAGACATTCTCAGATAAATAAAAATTGAGAGAATTTTCTTAGCAGCATTATTTATAATAACAACAAGTAGATATAACTCAATTGTCTACCAGCTGACAAATGGATAAACAAAAAGTGGTATAGCTATTCAATGGAATATTACTCAGCCATCAAAAGGAATGAAGTCTTGATCTGCTAAAACATGGCTGAATCTTAAAAACATGCCAAGTGAAAGAGCCAGTCACAAAGTACCACACATTATTTGAGTCTAGTTACATGAAAGTTTTAGAATATTATACTTCATCTATAGAGATCAAAAGTTAGATTAGGGGTTGCCTACGGCTGCCGAGTAGGGAAAAATAGGACAGGATAGCTAAATGATAGCAGCTTTTTTTTGGAGGATAATGAAAATCAATTCTAAAATTGATTGCAGTAATGGTTACATAGCTTTTTGAATATGCTAAATATTATTGCATTGTATACTGTAAATGAGTGAATAGTATGGTATGTGTATGATATTTCAGTAAAGCTGAAAGGTGGGGGGAGGCTAAAACAATAAAACTCTTAGAAGAAAACATAGGCCTAAATCTTCATGACCTTGAATTAGGCAATGGTTTTCTTTCTTTCTTTCTTTCTTTCTTTCTTTCTTTCTTTCTTTCTTTCTTTCTTTCTTTCTTTCTTTCTTTCTTTTTAATTTAAATTTTGTTAGCTAACATATAGTGCAATATTGGTTTCTGGAATAGAATTCAGTGATTCATCACTTACATGCAACACCCAGTGCTCATCACAGCAAGTGCCCTCTTTAATACCCATCCCCCATTGCTGATCCCCCACCCACCTCCCTCCATCAACCCTCAGTTTGTTCTCTATCCATAAGGGTCACTTATGGCTTGTTTCCTTCTCTCTTTTTTTTCTTTCCCCCCTTCCCATGTGTTCATCTGTTTTCTTTCTTAAATTCCACATATGAGTGAGATCATATAGTATTTGTCTCTCTCTGAGTGACTTATTTCACTTAGCATAATACACTCTAACTCCACATCATTGCAAATGGCAAGATTTCATTATTTTTGATGGCTGAATAATAGTCCAGTGTGTGTGTGTGTGTGTGTGTGTGTGTGTGTGTGTGTGTGTGTGTAATGTGTGTATTATATACACACCACATCTTCTTTATCCATTCCTCAGTTAGTAGACATTTGGGCTCTCTCCATAGTTTACATATTGTAGATAATAAAAACATTGGGGTGCATGTACCCCTTCAAATTTGTATTTTTGTATCCTTTGGGTAAATACCTAGTAATGCAATTGCTGGATCATAGGGTAGTTCTATTTTTAACTTTTTGAGGAATCTCCAAACTGCACGAGTTTGCATTCCCACCAACAGTGCAAGAGGGTTCCCCTTTCTCCACATCCTTGCCAACACCTGTTGCTTCTTGTGTTGTTTGTTGTTAATTTTAGCCATTCTGACAGGAGTAAGGTGGTATCTCATCATGGTTTGGATTTGCATTTCCCTGATGATGAGTGATGTTGAGCATCTTTTCATGTGTGTGTTAGCCATCTGGATGTCTTCTTTGGCAAAATGTATACTCATTGTCTTCTGCCCGTTTCTTAACTGGATTATTTGGTTTTGGGGTGTTGAGTTTGATAAGTTCTTTATAGATTTTGGGTACTAACCCTTTATCAGATATGTCATTTGCAAATATTTTCTACCATTCTGTAGACTGCCTTTTAGTTTTGTTGATTGTTTCCTTCTCTATGCAGAAGCTTTTTATCCTGATGAGGTCCCAATTGTTCATTTTTGCTTTTGTTTTCCTTGCCTCTGGTGATGTGTCTAGTTAAGAAGTTATTGCCACCAAGGTCAAAGAGGTTTCTGCCTATGTTCTCCTCTAGGATATTGATGGTTTCCTGTCTCACATTTAGGTCTTTTGTCCATTTTGAGTTTATTTTTGTGTGTGGTGTAAGAAAGTGGTCCAGTTTCATTCTTCTGCATGTTGCTGTCCAGTTTCCCAACACCATTTGTTTAAGAGACTGTCTTTTTTCCATTGGATAGTCTTTCCTGCTTTGTTGAAGATTAGTTGACCATATACTTGTGGGTCCATTTCTGGATTCTCTCTTCTGTTCCATTAATCAATGTGTCTCTTTTTGTGTCAGTACTATGCTGTCCTGATCACTACAGCTTTGTAATGTAGCTTGAAATGCAAAATTGTGAGGCCTCCAGTTTTGTTTTTCTTTTCCAGAATTGCTTTGGCTATTCGGGGTCTTTTGGGGTTCCCTAAAAATTGTAGGATTGTTTGTTCTAGCTCTGTTAAAAATGCTGATGGTATTTTGATAGGGATTGCATTAAATGTGTAGATTTTTTTGGGTAGTACAGACATTTTACTAATGTTTGTTCTTACAATCCATGAGCATGGAATGCGTTTCTATTTCTTTGTGTCCTCTTCAATTTCTTTCACAAATGTTCTGTAGTTTTCAGAGTACGTATCTTTTACCTCTTTAGTTAGACTTATTCCTAAGTATCTTATTGGTTTTGGTGCAATTGCAAATGGGATCGATTCCTTGATTTCTTTTTCTGCTGCTTTGTTATTGGTGTATAGAAATGTAGGCAATGGGGGCGCATGGGTGGCACAGTGGTTAAGCATCTGCCTTCGGCTCAGGGCGTGATCCCGGCGTTATGGGATCGAGCCCCACATCAGGCTCCTCTGCTAGGAGCCTGCTTCTTCCTCTCCCACTCCCCCTGCTTGTGTTCTGTCTCTTGCTGGCTGTCTCTATCTCTGTCAAATAAATAAATAAAATCTTAAAAAAAAATGTAGGCAATGGTTTCTCAAATATGACACTGGAAGCAGAGCAATAAAAGAAAAAATAAAATTGTATGTCGTCATAACCAAAAATTTAAGTGGCTCAAAGGGCATCATCAAGAAAGAGAAAAAAAACCCCACAGAATGAAGGAAATATTTGTAAATCATATATCAGATAAAGGAACTTATATAAAGGATCCAGAATTATTAAAGAACTCTCACAATTCGATAACTAAATGACAATTAACTCTATTAAAAATAGGCAAAGGATTTGAATAGATATTTCTCCAAAGAAGATACACAAATAGCCAATAAGGACATGAAAAGGTGCTCAACATCATTAATCACTGGGGAAATGCAATCAGAACCACAAAGACATATCCTTCAAACCCACTAGGAAACCTGTAATTTATTTTTTTAAGATTGATTGATTGATTTGACACAGAGAGAGAGAGCACAAGCAGGGGGAGCAGCAGGCAGAGGGAGAGGGAAAAGCAGGCTTCCTGCCGAGCAGGGAAACCGATGTGGGGCTTCATCCTAGGACCCTGGTATCATGACCTGAGCCAAGGGCAGACGTTTAACCAACTGACCCACCCAGGCACCCCTAGGATAGCTATAATTTAAAGAACAGAAAATAGTAAGTGTTGAGGAGGATACAGAGAAATTGGAACTCTCATATGTTGCTGGTGGGAAGGCAAAGTGATACAACCACTTTGGAAAACAGTTTGGCAGTTCTTCAAAAATTTAAACATAGAATTATTAAATGACCCAGAAATTTCACTGCTAGTTATATTTTGGTTTTAGAATGTGCCATGAGGGGCGCCTGGGTGGCTCAGTTGTTAAACGTCTGCCTTTGGCTCAGGGCATGATCCCAGAGTCCTGGGATCTAGCCCCACATCAGGCTCCTCCGCTGGGAGCCTGTTTCTTCCTCTCCCACTCCCCCTGCTCGTGTTTCCTCTCTCGCTGGCTGTCTCTCTGTCTGTCAAATAAATAAATAAAATCTTTAAAAAAAATGTGCCATGAATCACATTTTGACCAGCCTGATGTTGGGGATATAACGGAGTTGGCACTGGGGAAGAGAAAGGGCGGCTATTTCATGAAGGTGGGAGTAGGTCTTCCTGACAGGCAGCTGATTGCCTTTCCCATGGGAGTAGCACAACCCTGGTTAACCATATATTCAAGTCTATTAGGAGAATAAAAAGCTGGGGTGTTTTCAGGGGAGCCCTTCTGTCCTCCTCTTCCTATTTCCAAAGAAGGGAGAAAATGTCCACTCAGCAGGAAAGAAAAAGATAGGAGGAAGTTTCCAGGTTTTTTCTGTCTCCTCATTCACTTTGCCCCAAAATTGAGGAGTAATTTATATTTAAAGAGACAGAGTGTGTGTAGTCCAGCTTTTTCTGGGCTCTCTTTTTGTATGCAGCCTGATATTGGGAGACTTACTCCCTGCTCACCTTTCCCCGAACTTTCTAGGGTTGGCATAATCTGGTGGAGAAGGGGACATTTCAAGGTATCCTGATAATGGCCATAGCTCAGATTATGATCTTAAAACTTACTAGGGATAAAGCTGATGTTTTTATTTCAGTCTGATTTCAGCATCTATTTCTCATTTGGTTTTAAACTGAAAGGGAGGAATAAAGGTTTATTATTTGATGACCCCTAAAATTCCCCAAAACTCTAACACTGGAAAGCCATATCAGTCAGAAGGGCAGGGAACACTTGGGTGACTCTCTTCTCCTGTAGCTGCCAGTGGTGAGGTAAGCAGAGGGCACAGTCAAGGACTGTTCTTAGTGCTCTGTTAGGTGCCAGGGACACAAGATGCCGCGAGGATCCTTTGCTTTCCATGGCAGTCGCATATCCCGGAGCAGGAAGCTGGAGACTGCCACATATCCCAGAAGAGGGTTGGGTGGTGGCACATGATATAATCATAAACACCAGATTCAGTTAACTGCCCTTCCATTTATTCAACACACATTCAACACACTGTATACTCATTGCACTGTGCAAGGTGTTGGAGATGTGAAGGTGAACATGACCAACATAGAATGTGGACCCTTACAGACCTTTCAGCTGGAACGGAAAGCTCTCTGCTCCCTGCAGCATTTCACCACTGGAGTGTAGACTGGTTTTCCCTCTCAAGCCTCATGTACCCAGGACCTGAAGGAGGAGAGAGTCCTCTTTACTCCCTAAATGCCATTTCTAGGCCTTCTCTCTCCCAGCTTCTTTCAAAGTTCTTATCAAACTTTCCACCTGCTATCTATCACTAACATCTTGCTGTTCTGATCACCCCACTTCAGTCCCTGATGACTTTAACACCTGGCTCACTCTCTTCTCTTCTACCTCTACTCCTGTCTTCATTTTTTTGATGACTTGAACAGTCTCTTGGGTCATCAGTCTGAAACAGAGTGTATCTCTAATTTCCAGTGTGCCTTCTGTGAATTTCTTCTGTCTTATACCCTCTCTAGAAAGCCGAAGGCTGGTTTTTACCCCTTGACACATGATGAAGAAGAAACAAGGACTCGGAGAAGTTCAGCTGCAATATGGGACAGAAAGATACAGACATGGGCTCGCTGAATAAGTTGGGGCTCCAGTAAAAAGAAAGAACAGGTGAAGGGCTGGCTCACGAGAAGAGGGAAGCCTTGAAAGAGCAGAGTTCTTGAAACGGGAAGGGCAAGAAAGACCCTTAGCTGGTAGAACAAGGAAGTGGAGTGGACAGGACTCCTGAGCTATCCTCAAGTGGGAAGGAAGCTCCCACCCACTGGGGACATCCTGCTGTTCCCAGGGTTGAATTGTGCCCTTGATCCGAAGGTGGGGCACTAGGTCATCTTGTGTGGAAATAGAGACACAAAGGGAAAAATCAGACTTCCTGACCAAAGTGGGACTGAAGGGAATGAGATTAGAGTTTCCTAAACTCTGTGCAGAAGTGACCCTTACTGCCATATGCAGGCATACCCAGACCACCACAATAAAGCGAATATGGCTGTCCAGTGAGTCCAGTGAATTTGTTGGTTTCCCAAAGCATATAAAAGTTATGTTTATGCTATACTATAGTCTATTAAGTGTGCAATAGCTTTATGTTTGAAAACAATGTTCATAACTTAATTTTAAAATGATTTATTGTTAAAAAAATACTAACCATCATCTGAGCTTTCAGCAAGTTGTAATTAATGATCAGAGATCACCATACAGATATAATAATAAAGAAAAAATTTGAAATCATCTGAGATTTATCAAAATGTGCCACAGAGACATGAAGTGAGCAAATGCTGTTGGAAAAATGGTGCCAATAGACTTGCTTGACACAAGGTTGCCACAAACCTTCAATTTGGAAAAAAAAAAATGCAATTTCAGCAAAATGCTGTTAAGTGACATGCAATAAGATGAAGCATGCCTGTATTCGTACCTTGACCTCTCATTCCTTGATTCTCGTCGCCAAACATCATTTCCTCAACCCATTTCAGACACCCACTATCATGATGATGACCTTGTCATCAGCACTGACCCAACCTGGTCCAAACCCTAACATTCTCTCACTACCAGTCACCAACACACACTTTGCAAAGCACATTAACTTCATCCTCCCTCTCCCTTTCTTGTGCTCAGGCAGAGCCCCAGTCTGCTCTGTGCCTGTCCCTGAGCAGCTAAGTGGTGCTAGAGAAAAATGCACAGCCCTACTGAACAGTCTCCCTGTAAATCTATGACCACAAGTCTTAAAAGGGTACTCAGTATTGCCCAGAGTCCTGTTTTACATTTCTGGTATATTTCCTTTCTCAACTCCACAATGGCTATTTTATACCTTCTTTCCCATCAAATCCTCTGTGCACACTGCACCCCCCACCCCTCTTCCTCAGACTAGAGTTTTCTCATCCTTCCCTTGCCAACGTTACCTCTCAAACCCACCACTCTCCCTGCCAACTCCTTCACATGGGCTCTGGATCCACCCCCTTTCTTGTTCACAGGGACTATGCTCCTACAGTTCCCCAAGCTCTTCGACACCTTTCCTGCCAGCATCCAAACAGTCTATAATCTGTCCTATTAAAGAAACAAAAACAAAACATCTCATTTGACCCCGTAATACCTTTCAAATTGCCCTCTCATTACTCTTCTCTAAAGCAAAACATTTTGAAAGCAGTGATTATAATTAGTTTCCATTTCTTCATTTCATAATCTCTCTTCAACTCACTCCATCTAGTTTCCGTCCACAACAGTCCATCAAGACTGCTCTTGTCAAGGTCTCTGAAGACCTTCATGTTGCCAGCTGTGGGACTGTGTCTGCTTTTATCTTACTGCCTTGCCGAGCACCGGACACAGCCAACCATTCCTTCTTTCCTTGGCTTCCTGGGTTCACACCCTTTTAGGTTACCTCTTACCTCCAACTTCGCTTGCTGTAACTTCTCAGTTTTTCTTAGCTTCTCTCTCCTTCCCTTCCTTTTTTTTTTTTTTGACTGTTGATTTATTTATTTATTTTTCTTTTTAAAAATTATTTTACTTAAATTCGATTAGTTAACATATAGTGTATCTTAGTTTCAGATGTAGAGTTCAATTATTCATCCATTGCATATAACACCCAGTGCTCATTACATCACGTGCCTTCCTTAATGCCCATCACCCAGTTACTCCATCCTCCCCCCACCTCCCCTCCAACAACCCTCAGTTTGTTTCCTACAGTTAGGAGTCTCTTATGGTTTATCTTTCCCTGTGATTTCATCTTATTTTATGTTTCCCTCCCTTCCCCTATGATCCTCTGTTTTGTTTCTTAAATTTCACGAATGAGTGAAACCATATGACAATTGTCTTTCTCTAATTCACTTATTTCGCTTAGCATAATACCCTCCAGTTCCATCCACATCATTGTAAATGGTAAGATTTCATCCTTTTTGATGGCTGAGTAATATTCCTCTGTGTGTGTGTGCATGTGTGTGATAGTATATATATTATATATATTGTGTGTATATATTTATGTATACATATATATAATATATATATATATATTCCATTGTGTATATATATCCCATTGTATATATGTATATATACCACATCTTCTTTATCCATTCATCTGTCAATAGACATCTGGGCTCTTTCCATAGTTTGGCTATTATGGACACTGCTGCTCTAAACATCGGGGTGCAGGTGCCCCTTCGGATCATGACATCTGTATCCTTTGGGTAAATACCCAGTAGTACAATTGCTGGGTCATAGTGTAGCTCTATTTTTAACTTCTTGAGGACCCTCCACACTGTTTTCCAGAGTGGCTGTACCACTTTGCATTTTCACCAACAGTGTGAGAGGGTTCCCCTTTCTCTGCATCTTCGCCAACATCTGTTGTTTCCTGACTTGTTAATTTTAGCCATTGTGACCAGTGTGAGGTGGTATCTCATTGTGGTTTTGATTTGTATTTCCCTGATGCTGAGTGATGTTGAGCATTTTTTCATGTGTCTGTTGGCCATTTATATGTCTTCTTTGGAGAAATGTCTGTTCATGTCTTCTGCCCATTTCTTGACAGTTTTGGGGGTTGGATGTTGAGTTTGATAAGTTCTTTACAGACTTCAGATACCAGCCCTTTATCTGATAAGACATTTCCAAATATCTTCTCCCATTCTGTCGGTTGTCTTTTGGGGTTGTTGACTGTTTCCTTTGTTGTGCAAAAGCTTTTTATCTTGATGAAGACCTGATAGTTCATTTTTGCTTTTGTTTCCTTTGCCTTTGGAGATGTGTCTAGCAAGAAGTTGCTGTGGCTGAGGTGGAAGAGGTTGCTGCCTGTGTTCTCCTCTAGGATTTTGATGGTTTCCTATCTCACATTTAGGTCTTTCATCCATTTTGAGTTTATCAACCATATGATCCTTCCCTTCCTTTAAACACGTAGTCCCATTAAAAAGGTATAGTCTATGAAGACAATAGTAGAGCCTCTATTTTCATTTATTTTTTTCTTTAAAAAATAAGGAAGAAATTAAACTTTACTAACATATGATACACATTTCTATACTTATGCCCTCGGTTGGTGTATTAGACAATTAAAAGTCACATATGCTACACGGGACATGCTGAGGAATCGGTGGACATTCGACAGAGGTTACTGCATGCTGTAGTTATTTGTGACCAGTTATGTGGTTGTATAGATTATCTTCTTAAAATTTTTTTATTGTGGTAAAAAATACAAAACATGAAATTTACCATTTCAACCATTTTTAAATGTACTGTTCAGTGACATTAAGTACATTAAGTAGAGTGACATTAAGTACATTTACATTGCCATCACCACCATCCATCTCCACAACTTTTTATCTTCCCCAACAATATCCATGAATCAGTAACTCACCATGTCCCTGTCTCCCCAGCCCTTGACAACTACCATGCTACTTTCTATGTCTATGAATTTGACTATTCTGGGTCCCTCGTTTAAGTAGAATCATACATTATTCGTACTTTTGTGACTGACTTACTTAACTTAGCAGAATGTCTTCATAATGGATAAGCACAGTCCATATAATCCAATGGATAAAGTTTAGCCATATTGTAGTATATATCAGAATTTTGTTCCTTTTAAAGGCTGAATAATATTCCATTGTATGGATATAGCACATTTTGTTTATCCACTCATCTGTCCATAAACATTTGGGTTTTTCCCACCTTTTGGTGATTGTGTGAACAATGCTGCAGTGAATATTGGTGTATCTGTTTGAATCCCTCCTTTCAGTTCTTTTGGTTGAGTATATACCCAGAAGTGGAATTGCTGGATCATATGGTAATTCTATCTTTAATTTTTTGAAGAATCCTGATGCTGGTTTCTACAGTAGCTGCACCATTTTACAGTCCCACAAACAATGCACAAGGGTTCCAATGCCTTCACTCCTTACAAACACATTATTTCTGTTTTGTTCTCTTTGATAATAGCCATTCCAATGGGTCATGAATGAGTATCTCATTGTCATTTTGATTTCCCTAATTATTAGTGATATTGAACATCTTTTCTTATGCTTTCTAGCCATTTATATGTGTATATTTTCTTTGGAGAAATGTCCATTCAAATATTTTGCTGATTTGGGGGAAGTTGTTTTGTTGGTGGTGGTGGTGGTGGTGAGCTATAGGAGTTCTTTATATATTCTGGATATTAATCCCTTATCAGATATATAATTTGCAAATATTTTCTCCCAATATATGGGTTGCCTTTTCACTCTGTTGATAGCATCTTTTGGTGCACAAAAGTTTATAAAATTTTGGTGTAGTCTAGTTTATCTATTTATTCCTTCTTTCCCTGTACTTTTGATGTCATAGCCAATAAATCATTGCCAAATTCAGTGTAAAAAAGATTTCCCCCTATGTTTTCTTCTAGGAGTCTTATGGTTTCAGGTCTTACATTTATGTCTTTAATCCATTTTGGATTAATGGTGTATATGATGTAAGGTAAGGGTCCAACTTCATTCTTTTGCCTATGAAAATTCAGTTTTCACAGCACTATTTTTTGAAAAGATGGTTTGCTCTCCATTAAGTGGTTTTAATACCCTTGTCAAAAATCATTTCACTATATTTATGAAGGTTCATTTCTGGGCTCTCTGTTCTGTTGGTCTGTATATTTGTCTTTATGCCACTACCACATTGTTTTAACTGCTGTAGATTTGTAGTAAGTTTTGAAATCAGGAAGTATGAGACCTCCAGCTTTGTTCTTTTTCAGGACTGTTTGTCTATTTGGAGTCCCTTGAGATTCTATATTAATTTTAGGATGGATTTTTAATTTTTTTCAATAAATTAAAAAAAATACAAAAAAATACAAAACCTTGGTATGTTTATAGGGATTGCATTGAATCTGTAGACCACCTGGGTAGTATTGACATCTTCACAATATTAAATTTTCCAATTCATGAAGCCAGGATGTCTTTCCATTTATTAATGTCTTATTTAATTTCTTTTAGCAATGTTTTGTAGTTTCAATGTACAAATCTTTCACCTGCTTAGTTAAGCTTATTCCTAAATTTTTTTTTTTATGTTATTGAAAATGAAATTGTTTTCAGGGCACCTGGGTGGCTCAGTAGGTTAAACATCTGCCTTCACCTCAGGTCATGATCCCTGGGTCGTAGGATCTAGTCCTGCATTGGGCTCCCTGCTCAGCAGGGAGTCCACTTCTCCCTCTGTTCTCCCCCTCTGCTTGTGATCTCTCTCTCTTTCAAATAAATAAATAAAATCTTCAAAAAAAAAGAAAAAGAAAATGAAATTGTTTTCGAAATTTCCTCTTCAGGTCGTTCATTGTTACTGGAGAAACACAACTGATTTTTGTGTGATAATTTTATATCCTGCAACTTTGCTGAATTTGTTTATTAGTTCTTTTTTTTTTTTTTTAAAGATTTTATTTATTTATTCGACAGAGATAGAGACAGCCAGCGAGAGAGGGAACACAAGCAGGGGAAGTGGGAGAGGAAGAAGCAGGCTCACAGCGGAGGAGCCTGATGTGGGGCTCGATCCCATAACGCCAGGATCACGCCCTGAGCCGAAGGCAGATGCTTAACCGCTGTGCCACCCAGGCGCCCCTGTTTATTAGTTCTAACAGATTTTTGTTTGTTAATGAAATCTTGGGTTTGCAGTTATCTTTAAGTCATCCTTTTCTCTCTTGCTCTCTCATTCTCTGCATGCAAACAACTACCAACTCATTTCAGTTTGTTTTGATTTCACAATGTTTCTGCTATTTCACACTTTCATTAGTCTCCCTGTAATCCAATGTGATTGAATGAGTATTTGTATCCACAATGTCTAGGGCAATGCATGAAGTATTTGTTATCTAAAACGGTTCTTTTATTCTCGATATCCCACTCAAATCTCTAGGGGTTCCATATAACAGAAGAGGTCCCAGGCTTCTCTCCCATCTTCTCAGAGGCAGCGCTGGTAGTTAAAAGGGTCAAGAGCACCTGAGCTGGAAGTGGATATGCTGCTTACTAGCTGTGTAACCATAAGCATGATATGTAGACCCTGTCAGTCTCATTTTTTCAGCTGGTAACTGGTGATGATAATAATATCTATGCCATAAAGTGCTGGGAGGTGTCTTACCCCATTTGGGCTGCTATAACAAAATGCCACAGACTGGATGGCTTATAAACAACAGAAATTTATGGCTCACCGTTCTGGAGCCTGGGAAATCCAAGATCAAGGTACTGGCATGGTCACATTTTGGTGAGGACACTTCCTGGTCCATAGTCGGCACCTTCTCACTGTGTCTTCACATGATGGAAGGGATAGGGATCTTTTTTATAAGAGCACTAACCCATCCATGAGGACTTCACCCTCATGATTTAATCACCTCCCAACTGCCTCATCTTTTAACCCTATCACATAGGCATTATAGTTCCAGCATGCGAGTTTGGCGGGGACACAAACATTCAGACCATAGTGGTAGGCTTAAACAGGATTAAAGCACTTAGTGGAACTCTTCCTTTCTCTTCCTCTTTCCCTTTGAGGCCAAAGACACAGATGGAACAGATCTTCTGACCCCTCTTGTCTATATTACTTCTTTGGCACTTACCACCTACTGCTTTGTACTGTTCGTCATCTTTTTATGTGTATCCATATTATCTTCCTTATCAAATTATAAATTCTCCAAGGGCAGAGAGCTTGTCTCTTTTTATTTTTCCTTCTCTTGTGATTGTGGCATGTCATAATACAGTGCCTTCTATATGGTAAATGCTTAGTCAATATTTGCCTTTTAATTGTTTGGCATAATGAAATTCTTCATTGCCTCATTTCTAGTATCTTGAGAACTGATGTTTCATTTATTTTATGTGTTTTTTCAGCTGTATTCCCACTTTGATTTTAAAACAGCTGACATTTTAAAATAGCCAACAAGAAAGTAATGAAGACATCACTACTTCCTAGAAGACCATCTGAGTGTATTTCAACCAATGTCTCTATAAAGAGTAGAAAAATAAATACTGGCCAGGGTTGCCAGATAACATAGCCAATTAAATTTGGATGCCAGATAAACAATAGGTAATTTTTTAGTTTAAGTATGTCCCATGCAATATTCATTGTTTATCTGACATTCAAATTTAATTAGGTATCTTGTATTTTTATTTGATAAATCTGACAACTCTACCGTGAAGGCTATAATTTTTTTTTAAATTGTGAACAAGCATTATTCTCTCTGGAAATGAGAATATTCCCATATGCTTAAAACAAAGTGTTTTTGTGTCAAAGGTATACAGCTTGAGGCATCGTTATGAAACAAGCCTTAACCATGGCTATGACCCTACATGGAAAGATATGTAATGAAAAAGGTAATGAAGGGTAACATTAACTCAAATATCAACACCCATTGCTTTGAATATAAATGAAAACAGTGATGTTTCTGTGAAATGCAGTCCTGTACTAAATGAAAGCATTGGTTGGGCTTCAAAGTCTTTTATAGTAAGTGTATAAAATTATTGTAGTATTTGCATATCTCAGTCTTCCTGGAAATACTGTCGCTCTGCATGTTGAAAAACGTGGCTTAGAACTTACGGGAAGAAGCTAGAAAAAAATTTGAATTATCTGTGGCATGTCCTACTGCAACTGAGGAGAACATACATAAAAATCATACCTCTTGGCTCTATTTATTCAAGATGTAAATGAGGATTTTTATGTAACCAAAGAACTTTTGGACACAGTCATTATTTTGGTACCATATTACAATCTGATTTGTTTTTTAAAATCATGTATAGTTTAGGGGCACCTGGGTGGCTCAGTTGTTTAAACATCCGACTCTTGGTTTCAGTTTCGGCTCAGGTCATGATTTCAGGGTCGTGAGATAGAGCCCAGCATTGGGCTCCAAGCTCGGTGCAGAGTCTGAGATTCTCTCTCCTTCTCCCTCTGCCCTTACTGCTCATTCTCTCTCTCTCTCTCTCTCTCTCTCTCTAAAACAAATAAATAAATCTTTAAAAAAATAAAAAAAATAAAAGTCACAGATAGTTTAATATATAGTATTCAAAATGAGAAAGTGTAACTACAATTGGTATACCCGAGGAGTCACTTACCTCAGACTTGTTACACAAGCAAATAATGGAACCAGTGATTTGTATCGATTCAGCATGTAGGTCAATTCATCACATCCTCCACCATGAATCACTTGGTTCTACAAGGTGAAACACGGAGCATGTAATACAAGTAACAGCTTACCCTGAGAGCTGGATCCTCTCCTATGGCTCAAATGTGGACAATTTTCCAGTTTACGTGATTGTTTTGTCTTACGAACCAGATCCATAATACCATTAGAGGAGGAAAGGTGTTTTTCTTTTAAAATTCAACAATATTTATTGAAAACCTAATATGGGCTATGCACTATTTGGAGAAATGAGCAAGAGAGACAAAGTTCTGCTCTCGTGGAGCTTACATTTTAGTGAGTACAGACACACAATAAACAAGTAATGAATAAGCAAGGAAAACAACTAAGAGTGGTAAGTGCTAGGCAGAAAATTGAATAGGGTGGTGATTTGAAAGAGAGCAACCGGGTCACCTTTTGGGTCAACTGGATGCATTTTTGGTTTAGGAGATTGAGATAAGCTTATCAAAGGTGGTCGAACTTCAGTGCAGGACTGAATGGAGGGAAGAAACCAGCCATGTGAAGATCTGGAAGAAGAGCAAGGAGAGAGCAAAGGCCCTACAATGGCATGAACTTGGTGTTCTCTGAAGGAAGACCCATGTGGTGAGAGGGAGGATGATGGTAGGAGGTGAGGCTGCACTTAGGCAGGGGCCAGATTATGGAGGACTTTAAAAACCAGAAATGTGTTCTAAGCATCATGGGAAGCCATGAGACTTTTCAATCAAAAATGAATGAATAAATAAATAAATAAATAAATAAATAAATAAATATCTTGAAAGAAAATCAAGTAATGGAGAAAACATTTCAGTAAACTAATCTTATCAACCTTCAAATTATTGTATCATGAAATATTTATTATATCAAGTTTTTCACCCAAAATGAAGAATATTATCACTATCTACTCATTGGGAGAAATACAATGTACAACAATGTGTTGAAACCTGGTTTAACATTTTGCGATAAAATGAAGTCTGGGGGGCGCCTGGGTAGCGCAGTCGTTAAGCGTCTGCCTTCGGCTCAGGGAGTGATCCCGGCGTACCGGGATCGAGCCCCACAACGGGCTCCTCCGCTGGGAGCCTGCTTCTTCCTCTCCCACTCCCCTGCTGTGTTCCCTCTCTCGCTGGCTGTCTCTCTGTCACATAAATAAATAAAATCTTAAAAAAAAAAAGAAGGTCTGATTCTAATTTCAATTTATTTAGATGCTTAGTTTTAATGGATATCATAGGTGAGCGTATTCCTCACAAAGAGACGTAGATCCCAATGAAATATGTAGTTGGTTCTGCTACTAAGTCATAACTTGTTTTGCAGTTCCATTCAGTGATTATGCAAAGGTTTTTACAAAAATTCAGATTAGCAATTTTCTGTCCTTGCTGATGTCAAAATAATCGTTCTTGCAAATAAATTGAAAAGTGAGGGGTTTTCATATTTTTAACAAATGGATTTTAAGTCCACTGAAAATTTTCATTTGGAAGATTTAAAATGAGTTGTTAAGGATTTGGATAAGATAATTTGAATTAGCAATACAAGTAGTTTTTGGCAAAAGAAAAAATCATATTCACATAATGATGGGAAGATTTCCAAACACCCATCTCCATGCTTCTTTTGTAGTATGAGCTCCTTTCTCGGTCATTGTTAAGGCATTGCTTTTACCTTTAATAAGGTAAAAGATTCTCTATGTGTTTTAAAATATTTTTAGGAAGTGCTAGATAGCATACTATGGACAAACACTTGCCATTACAAAAAAAAAGGTAAGAAAATTTGGCCCAAGGCCAGGTGCTGTCAGAACACAACCGTGGGAGGCTGGTGGAAGCCAGTGTGAGACTGGTCACTTGGCTGAGGTTAGTGTGAGTTGGAAAGGATTTGAAGAGATGCACCAAGGTGTCTAACACAGGTTGTAATGTATCAGAGTGAAAACCTTAGCCTTTGAGCAGTTAGTCGCTGGGCACAGTTGGAGGACAGTTAGTGAGAAAGAAGGAGCTGATTTTGTCAATTCACACTAAAGCAAGTTAAAAATAAAAAAGCAAATCAACAACAGTTAAAAAGAACACTTAATCTCCAAATTTCCCTTGATCACTAATATAGAAGGGCAGGGTCACAGAATATTCTTTAGTGTGTCTCTAAATAGACCCTTAATGCGGACTTTTTGCAACTTCTCTTTCTCCTTCAGTTTGCTTTCAGTATTTATTTCAATATGGTTCCATCTGGACAAAAATGTTCTTTAAGTGAACCCCCGGTGGTGTCTGGTCCAATTCCGTACCCCCTGGAGACAGCCCTGGGGGTAAGGGCTGACAGTGCAGATAATGACCAGGCATAGGGTGAGCAGTTGAGGGAAGGGGAAGTAGCAGATCTTGCCAGACCACTGTGGTGTCTTCATTCCATTCCAGGCCTAATTTGAAATAGTGGCATCATTATAATTGATTCAGGGAAATGTGGTCTCAGCAGGTACTTAGGAGCAGGAAGAGGGCAGAGAAAACAAGCCAAGAGAAATAAAATGTGGGTTTTTTTTCCTATACCAGAGATACCTTGATTTCAAAACTCTCAGTTTGGCTTCCAGTACCAGAACTTTTACCAAGTTACAAGTTAGAAATAGTCAAATATCTTGAAACTTCAGAACACAGGATTTATGCATATTGGGCCATATTTTTCACCTCTTACCAATAATTTACTGTATCGATAATTTTGTTATTATCTATTAGTTACCTACAGCTCTGATACTTCACCAAGTAAGTGCAGTGATACCAAGTTCTCAAAAGAGATCATTTGTGAATTGATGTGCTTATCAATTATTAATATCATTTCACAGTTATAAAATTAACAAATGGCAAAGTATTAAAATAAGAGTCAATAAATTCGATTTCAGATGGAGGTAAAGACCTGAGTACATTTAATCACACTAAGTTAACAAAAAAGCAGAGCTGAACTACACGCTTAGGGAACATTGGTTAAAAGATAGCATGTGCTAGGGCACCTGGGGGGCTCAGTTGGTTAAAAGCCTGCCTTCGACTCAGGTTGATCCCAGGGTCCTGGGATTGAGCCCCACCTCGGGCTCCCTGCTCAGAGAGGAGCCTGCTTCTCCTTCTCCTCTGCATCCACTCCCACCCCCAGCTTGTGCACACACACTCTCTGTCTCTCAAATAAATAAACAAAAACTTAAAAGAAAATAAAAAAATAGCATGAGCTAAACACAGTTTGAAGGCCAGCATAGACAAGGTTAGATCAGTATTTCAAAAGTTCAATTTTTATTTCTCTTCCTCATGTGCAAGTTATGAGAGGAGAGGGAAAGGGGAGGCAGAAATTTCTGCCATAAAAAAATGATAGTAGATGAATGGGCATCTGGTTATTGGCAACTCTTACAATTTTCTCTTTTACAAACATGATTCTTCCTAAATTTATAGATTTCAGTTAGAATCTGTATCTCTTAATTTGAAGTTACTGAAATCCTAACAACAAAAATTATGTTCTCGCAGGTAATTTCTTTAGAATGTTAAAAATAACCTTTGCCTGTAAAACTGTTCTTTGCCCCCTGGTGGTGAAATTCTTATTATTCAAGTTTTTGAAAGTTAAAACGAGTCTAATTATGGGGTCTTGGCACTAAGAATCTTTCTGTGGTGAGCAAAAATAATAGAGAATAATATATTGGAAGTAGGGAGAGATGAAGCTGGGCCATAGGCGTGGTAAAAGAATTTCAATTTCCGTTGGGAGCTAAGTTTTCCTTAATCTATCTCTATTTGTTTCCAAGTTGAACATATTGCTAATTCACTATTATTTTAAAATTCTGCCTCCTCTTCATCAATTAAATAATAGGCATTTATGAGGCATGGAATTTCTATGAGTAAACTCATGCCTTAGCTGTGGCCTGTTGACTGAGGTTTACAGCAACTTTGTACTGTTTTTTCCTTTGTATTCCAATTTGGCATCACAAACAATATTAGGACTCCGTGGCAGAATGCCAAAACCAGGCTGTTCAGCCTGAAAGAGTAGATGATGAAGGGGTCTGTTAAAATTTTCTTTTGCACACTAATTAGAGCCTTTGTATATGAGGAAAATACAATGATTGCTGTGCCCCAGCTGAATTGAGGAGTCAGTAGGAGAGAATTTATTTCCTCCTTGTTGGCTAAAGGAAAAAGGAGAAAAACTCGTTTTCGAATTGTAAAAAGTGATTCAAGTGAGTTATTAGAAACCTTTGAAAAAATCAGTGATAATCTTCAAATTGTAGAAGGTGAGAGAAGAAAGAAATTTTAACATGGATTGTGTTGTGACACATTGAAGTCTGTGTAAAGCGGAAAACCTCATTATCTGAAAACACAGGGCTACTTCAGGGTAAGACAATGACCAGTGACTATTTAGTGACTAAATCATTGAATGTGAATATTTCCCCTGCCTTTTGTTCAATAGAGTTACATGCATTTAATTAGGTATCTATTGTACAACCTTAAGCCGGATTTAGCCCCAAAATCATGAATAATGTTTTACAGAGTTGGAACAAAAAAATTAAACTGGCTTTGAGAACCAGTCATTATTTTGTAAAGACAGTCTTGTCTCCCACCATCTTGGGCAAGCCGGTGATGGGATAAATTTCTGGTGAAGTGGGCAATCACCGCCTAAGTTTAGTAACAAATGACTTAGAGATAACACTTTTCAAAGATTTTATTTATTTATTTATTTATTTATTTATTTATTTATTTATTTGAAAGAGAGGGAGAGTGCGTGAGGGGAGGAGCAGAGGGAGACAGAGAGGGACAAGCAGACTCAGCGCTGAGTGCAGAGCTCAACGCGGGGCTCCATCTCACAACCCCGAGATCATGACCGAATCCAAGAGTCAGGCACTCAACCAACTGAGCCACCCAGGCGCCCCTAAAGATAACATTTAAACATTTAAGAATAGATAAGATTTATTTTGGAAGCTTTAATATGAGGTAGATGGAGACTTCTCATAAAATAATAGTAACATTTAAATTGCAATTACTATATGCCAGGCACTAATTATCTCCCTGAATTCCCACAAGGACCTTGTGATTTTGGAAGTATTATTATCTTAATTTTACATGTCAGGAAACTGAAGGATAGGGATCACCCAACAGGAGATCCAGGTGGTAGAGGTAGGATTCAAATTTATTTAGTCTGGCTCTAGAATCTGCTCTTATACACTAGGAGATTATTCAAGTAAATAGTATGTTATTCAGAGAAAAGAAAACCATGTATCAACAAGTTAGAAATTTATTTATTTATTTATTTATTTATTTATTTATTTATTTATTTATTTTAAGATTTTATTTATTTATTTGACAGAGATAGAGACAGCCAGCGAGAGAGGGAACACAAGCAGGGGGAGTGGGAGAGGAAGAAGCAGGCTCATAGCTGAGGAGCCTGACGTGGGGCTTGATCCCATAACGCCGGGATCACGCCCTGAGCCGAAGGCAGACGCTTAACTGCTGTGCCACCCAGGCGCCCCTAGAAATATATTTATTATTCACAACATGAAGAAAACCTGTATTTATGAGGACCTTACAAATGATTAAAATTCAATACTGCAATAAAAAAAGGAACTACTTTCCAGAGGAGTGCTTCCCCCAAACAATATTTTCCTAAACTTTGTCAGTTCAATATAAGTTTGTGAATAGTGTTTGTATAAATAAAATTACTGAGTGATAATGTTCCATTAAAGAACAATGATATCTTAGAACTTCAAGTCCTGTATTTGAGAGACAATTGCAGTGGAGCAAAGAGAAAATTTCAAGGTTTAATGAGAGCCAGACATTTCTAAATCATAGGATGAATAGGCCTGACCACTAAATGGCAATTTTAAGAGAGGTTTGGATTTTTTACCGTAAGAAGTATTATATTCAAGGGACACCTGGGTACTTCGATCAGTTGAGTGTCTGCCTTTGGCTCAGGTCATGATGCCAGGGTCCTGGGATGGAGTCCCACATCGGGCTTCTTGCTCAGCAGAGAGCCTGCTTCTCCCTCTGCCTACTGCTCCCCCTACTTGTGCGTGCTCTCTCTCTCTGACAAATAAATAAAATTTTAAAAATATGTGGTAAGAATACTTATCAAAACAATAATAAATATTATATTCAATTCTGTTGGTATAGTTAAGTCTGATCTTGCCCAAAGTGAGGAATAGACTACCAGATGGCTTCTTTAAACCTCTTCGAGTCCTACTGGTCTATGAAATTACCAGAGCTCTTTTACAATCCCTCCCAGAAAGTCGGGTCATTATGATGTTCAAGTTCATGTATGACAAGATCATCACATAACCTGTGGAAGACCCATCCAACAACCTACATCCTCTCTGCTTTCCTCATTGCCAATGGCCTATTCTTTTAAGACATCTAGTCACACACATGCATACACACACACACACACACACACACACACAAAGACATCTTAGCCACACACCACCATGGTCACATCATGAGCCTTGTCAATACCAGAACCTACAAATTAATGAAATTTTTAAAAAATTTATTCATATATGAACTAATATGCACCCCACTCACTTGCATAAGTGCCGTGTTGAAAACAATCAGGTGTCATTGAGACCCTCACTCTGGGTTTACTTTGTGGTTATTTATGTATCCCCTTATGTTGAACATTCAATTCACGAATTTTCTGTCTTCCTAAGACATTTAAGGCTACAAATGTTCTTTAAATTTACTGCCTTCACTATATCCCACAAGCTTTTCTACAGTTTGACTATGGTATACTAAGGTATGGCTTGCTTTTTTTGTTTGTTTTTTGTTTTTTCATTTATCCTTCTGAGGTTTGCTGACCTTATTGCATCTGTAGGATTGTTTCTTTTTTTTTTTTCTTTTTAAATAGCCTTATTGAGACGTAATTCACCCAAAGTATTCAAGTCAACGTTTTTTAGTATCTTCACAGAGTTAATCAACCACAATCTAATTTTAGAACATTTTCGTGCCCCCTAAGAGAAATTTCATACCCATTCATAGTCAAGCCCCAACCTCCCCCACCTCCAGTCCTAAGTAACCACTAATCTACTTTCTGTCTTTGTAAGTTTGCCTATTCTGGACATTTCATATAAATGGAATCACGCAATATGTGCTCTTTTGTGACTGGCTTCTTTCACTTTGCATAATGTTTGCAAGGCTCGTTCAGATTATAGCATGTATCATACTTCATTTTGTTCTATTGTTGAATAATATGCCATTGTATGGATAGACCACATTTGTTTGTTCATTCATCAGTTGACGGATATTTGGGTTGTTTCTAACTTTTTGGTTATTATGAATAATGCTGCTATGAGCATTTGTGGACAAGTTTTTGTGTGGCAAAACTTTCTTCATTGTTCTTGTGTATATACCTAGGAGTGGATTTGGGTCATGTAGTAACTCTATAGTTTTTTGAGGAACTGCCAAACTGTTTCCCCAAAGGCTGCAGCCTTTTGCACTCCCACCAGGAATAGAAGAAAGTTCCAATTTCTCCACATCTTCGCCAGCACTCTTCATTGTCTATTTGACTAGCCATCCCAATGTGTGTAAAGCAGTATCTCTTTTGAGTTTTGATTTGCATTTTTCCTAGTGGCTAACAATGTTGAGCCTCTTTGCATGTACTTATTGGCCATTATACATATTCTTTGGAGAAATGTCTATTTCAAATCCTTTGCCCATTAAAAAAAAAGTTATTGAGTTGTAAGAATTCTTTCTATATTCTGGATGTAAGTCCCATATTTGGTATATGATTTGCAAATATTTTCTCCCATTCTCTTAGTTGTCTTTTTGCTTTCTTGATGGTATTGTCTGTGACATAAAGGTTTCAAATTTCTGTGTAGTCCAATTTATCTCTTTTTTCTTTTGTCACATGCTTATGGTGTCATATCTAAGGAGCAATTGGCTAACCTAAGGTCACCCAGATTTACTTCTGTTTTTTCTTGTAAGAGTTTTATAGTTTTAGCTCTTACATTTAGGTCTGATCTATTTTGAGTTAATTTTTTCGTCTGTGGTTCTATGTCTTTCTAGTTTTGTAAAGTGCTTGGCTAGTATGTCTACAAATATTGCATCTGCCTCATTCTCTCTCCTTGCTCTTTTTCTAGGACTTCAGTACATTTATGCTAGATTTATTCACTGTGACCACATACCTTTCAAGCTCTGTTCTGTCCCTTCTTTTTTTTTTTCCTCTCTATGCTTCAGTTTGTGTATTTTTTCTGTCCTCAAATTTACTAATCTTTTGTTCTGCTATATCCAGTCTGCTTTTAAACCCATCCACTGAGTTCTTGATTTCAAATATTATATTTTCCAATTTGAGATTTTCTGTTGATTTTTTTGACAATTTCAGTTCTCTGTTAAAATTATGCATCTTTTAATCCATTTTTCCATCTTTTCTTCTTTTTTATAATAGTTACTTTATAGTCTGGGGCTCCTGGGTGGCCCAGGCAGTTAAGTGACTGCCTTCGGCTCAGGTCATGATCCTGGGGTCCTGGGATCAAGCCCATGTCTGGCCCCCTGCTAGCAGAGATTCTACTTCTCCCTCTCCTTCCTCCTCCCCACCTCCACTCATGCTGTTCCTTGCTTGCTCTCTCTCTCAAGTAAATAAATACAATCTTTTAAAAAAAATATTTTATAGTCCTTATTTGGATTCCAATATCTGGCTTATCTATGGCTCTTCTATTATCTATTTTTTTTTCTCTTGATTACTGATCAGGTGCTCACTTCAGAAGCACATATACTAAAACTGGAATGATTACTGGTCAAATTTTCCTGCTGTTCTCAAGTCTCATAATTTTTTTATCATATGCCACATTTTTATATTAAAAACCTATATATGCTATAGATGCTGTTTTTTCCTCTTGAATTGAAAATAGGCAAATAGGGTGAGGGTCAGGGATTGAGCTGGGTTGAGATTGGGCTGCAGTAGTAGGATTCCACTTTTGGTTTCTCTCTGTTCCTTGGTTGGATTCCTCTGGGCTTTTGATAGGGAGCCTGGAAAGTTTCTATCTTCTCTTGTTCTAGAGATTCAGTTCTGCCTTTGAGAGGTTTTAAACTTAAGATCTTTAGCCTCCTACGCACACAACTTCAGAAATATTGGAAATGTCTTGAAGGGGAAGACTGCCTGTGTATTTGAGGCAGGCTCCTCCTTCTATTTTTTTTTTCCGGATTTTATTTACTTATTTGAGAGAGAGAGAGAGAGAGAGAGCACAAGCAGGGAGAGCAGCAGAGGGAGAGGGAGAAGCAGGCTCCCTGCAGAGCAGGGAGCATGATGCAGGGCTGGATCCCAGGACCCTGGGATCATGACCTGAGCCAAAGGCAGATGCTTAACCTACTGAGCCACCCAGGAACCCCTCGTCCTTCTAAACAGAGTCTGTTTTATGTACATTGGTAGAATGTGGGGAGATTGTGCTCTCCCTATCAGGCCAGTCCCTCAGCCTCTTGCACTATCCCAGAATTCAGCAAATGTCCTGTGGGAAATTTTGGATGTAATGTTTGGGGCTCATCTCCATTTCTTTTTTTTTTTTTAAGATTTTATTTATTTATTCGACAGAGAGAGACAGCCAGCGAGAGAGGGAACACAAGCAGGGGGAGTGGGAGAAGAAGAAGCAGGCTCATAGCGGAAGAGCCTGATGTGGGACTCAATCCCGTAAGGCCAGGATCACGCCCTGAGCTGAAGGCAGACGCTTAACTGCTGTGCCACCCAGGCGCCCCTCATCTCCATTTCTAATCCATTATACAACTCATATGACTAAACATTAAATGTTTCACTAGTCTCTTTTCCTGTGTAAACTCCCTCTGCCCAGGCCAAACTTCAACAGCCCATGCTCAGAGTCAATAAATATCTTCAGAGAAGAAAATAGCTGGCAGTTATCTGCTCATTTGGTCCAGGCCTCAGCAAAAAGATTTATTCAGTTGCATTGTCCTTTGGAGACGTGTGAAGATGCCAAACTCAAAATCTAAATATGAATATCACTGTGGTCTTTGCAGAGACCTGGACCAGAACTTCAGTGTGGACAAGTGTCATTGGAACTGAGCAGGACGAAGCTTCAAGAGCAGTACCCTAGGGTGGTAAGAAGCATTAACAGTACTGTACTGAATAGACTGTTTCAGCTTGGCTGAGGAAAGAAAACTCATTCTCTGTAGTTGGAGTAAGTCCCTGGGGTTCTTGGACAACATAAGGGAAGAGCTCAAGAACTAGACTGGCTGCTAAAAGATCAGGGCAAGAGTTCTAGATTTGTGGCAATATGGTACTTCAGTCTCAAATGTTATATTGCACTTAATCCAATGATCAAATTAGGAGAAAAGATGAATGTTGGGATAATATGTAAAAGTAACACTTAAGATGATTACTTTCATCTTATTTAGATGTTTTACTCATTGAATAAACACTAAACTAGATAAGAGATTTGGGGAAGATGACTTTTACCTTAAGAAAAATGACATGCCAAAAAGCAAGCTAAAAAAAATTGTACTGGGAGAAATGGTGGGAGATTTTCACAGTGTTGAGTTCCCTAATTGAATGCTAGCATGTGCTATGCATTGTGCTTGGTACTGGGGGTACACAGAAAAGGTGATACGCCTTGCTATGGACTAAATGTTTTCCCCCAAAATTCATGTGTTGAACCCCTAATCCCCAATGTGATAGTATTGGGAGATGGGGCCTATGGGAGATAATTAGGTTTAGATGAGGTCATGACGGTGTAGCTCCCACTGTGGAAATAGTGCCCTTATAAGAGAAACACAGATCTCCATAGACCTCTTTCACTTTCTCTCTCTCCCCCTCTTCCTCTTGTTTCCCCCAATCCTGCCTTGTAAGTGTACAGGAAGAAGGCAGCTGTCTGCAACCAGGAAGAGGGCTCTCATCAGAACCCTACCAGGCTGGCACCCAGATTTCAGACTTCCCAGCTTCCAGAACTGTGGGCAATAATGTTGTTTAATCTACTTAGTCTACAGTATTTTGGTGTAGCAGCCCTAGCAGATGAAGACACCCCTGCTCTTGTATCTTTGAAAGATAAGCCTTGGGATCAAATTAAAACGTGATGCATTCAAGCATATACACTGTAAAGCAAGATATTCTTGCATTCATTTATGACTATTTAAAAATATTTTTTTAGGGGCGCCTGGGTGGCTTAGTCATTAAGCGTCTGCCTTCGGCTCAGGGCGTGATCCCGGCGTTCTGGGATTGAGCCCCACATTGGGCTCCTCCGCTGGGAGCCTGCTTCTTCCTCTCCCACTCCCCCTGCTTGTGTTCCCTCTCTCGCTGGCTGTCTCTCTGTCAAATAAATAAAATCTTTAAAAAGGAAGGAAGGAAGGAAGGAAGGAAGGAAGGAAGGAAGGAAGGAAGGGAGGAAGGAAGGAAGGAAAGGGGGAAAGAATGGAAGAAAAGAAAGAAAAAAATATTTTTAAGTTCTATATAAATAAAGGATTTCTTAAGATTCTTCCTAGATACTGTTTTTCTAACCTTTATCAATTATAGAATATACTTACTCTAAGAGTGAAAATAGTTTTATCATTCTCCTATTGAGCTTAACTAGCCAGGTCCAAGATGGGAAAAGTATAATGTAAAATTTTCCAAACTGGGTGAGCACCCTGAGTTATATAAGCGTATGTTCCCTTCTACTTCCTCGACAAGAGTAGGGAGTCAGGGAGAAGTATGAGAAGCCTAAGAAGAAAATGAAGTTTACGCAAGAGAAAGCAATGGTGGTAGAGGAAAAAATTAAAAGATACTGAACAGAAGCAATGTAGAGCTAGGAGGTTTTAAGCCTTTATGCCTTTTAAAAACATCTCAATTGGGAAAGGAACCCCAATTAGAAATAGGCTAAGGTGGGTAAAATGCACTTCCCTTAAGACCATGATTGAGTCATCATTATTCATTCTACCAAGCTGCCTATTTTATGGTATTATGCCTATAAATCTAATTTAGAAGTCTACCTTTTGTGTTGGTCTGAATTCCATTTCTGCTTCCCCTTTGTTATAAAGGACACTATAGACCACTCACTAGATATGCCCCCTTTCAGGCCGTGGGTTCAATTCCTCCTGTATCTTTATGCTGACAGTATAATGAAATGTAGGTAACAGAGGCCATAATCAAATCAGTCTTAAGATATGCTCTTGTTTTCAATATGGGGGGAGGAGAGTAAGATGGTAGAAGCTTCCGGGGAAATATACTTGAGATGTTCCAGGTACACGCGTGATTCCATGTGCCTTAAAATGTGTGAAAAAATGTATAGCCTTTCAACGCGCAAGAGCAACAAGAACGCATTTCTCCAAAGCCCGGATCTGGGGCGCCCGCCTTCCCTACTTCCGGCCCCGCCCACCACCCCGCGGTTGCTAGGAGACGTGATGTCACCGGAAGCGAGGCCTGGGATAGGCTGAGGCGAGGGGAAGCCTCTCCCCCTCTGCAACCTCAGCGCCCGGCGCTGGCTTCACAGCTGTTTGTAGGCCTGGGGTTGAGGGTCTGCGGAAGGTAGAGCCGGCTGCGGCCCTGCCCGCCCACCCGCCGGTGCGTTCGCCCGCTCCTGCCGCCCCTGCCCTGCCGCTGGGGCGGGCCGCCGGACGGGCGCCTCCGGGGCGGCTGCCCGTGCTTCTGACTGACAGACACTGTCCCCGCAGCCCGCGCCGCCCGCCACGTCCCCGGTCTCGGCCAACGGCACAGCGTGGCGGGTGACCTTTCCAAGCCCAGCGCGATGACGGCTACCTGCTCCCGGCTGGCCCGGCTGCCTCGGCGCCGCTGGCGTCGGCTAGTGCGGTTTCCGCCGCCGCGGCCACTGCTGTTGCTGCTGCTGCTACTGGCGGCCGTAGGGCCGGCACACGGCTGGGAGAGCGGAGACCTGGAGTTATTTGACTTGGTGGAGGAGGTGCAGCTCAACTTCTACCAGTTCCTCGGGGTGCAGCAGGTAAGCGGGGCCGCCGGCCCGCCTGAAGGCTGCGCCTATTTCGGCGACTCCGGGGCAAAAACGTGCAGGTCGGGGCAAAAAGGAGGGGGTGGGGCGGGCTTTGACCCTGTTTCCTCCGAGGGAGCCGGACACCCCGGCCAGCACTTGGTCATCCCGGGCTCTGGCTACCCTCCTCACCTGGGCCCACCAGGGTCTCTTAGTAACCCCAGCCGCAGAATTTGTCGCCCCCCCCCCCCCCCCGGCCCTCACCGCCGTGCTCCTCTTCTCAAGTTCCGGTCTCAGTGACAGGTTGGACGGTGCGACCAGCCTGGGGTGGTGAGACCTTCTCTTACTTCTGCCATTCTGGGGGAGATCCTTCCACGCAGCTGTGTTGGAGGAAGAAGGAAGAGTAGTATGGGTAGACCTTTTACACCTTTCATTTCCTGCCCCCTGAATGTGGAAAGCATAGGCATGGCTCCCCCAAATTTTCACCTAAGCGGTTACACTTATTATTTTAGTTGCTTTCTTGCCTCTTCCTTTCCCGGAAGAGAGGAATGCGTTTTGGTCGGCGTCTGTGTTGCAGAAGTTGTTCTTGCACCATACTTTGGACTTTTTAGCCTGTTGGATAGGGGTTCGTATCACAGTTTTGAAATCTGGAGGATCTTGAAGCCTCCACCGAGTTGGTCCTGGAATTAGAAGAGAAGGAGCTATTAAATTTTCTGGGCGTTGGAGGCACTTGGGGTGCTCCAGGAAGAGAAGCCCAACCAGTAGCACAAGATTGTTTTCCTTCTTTTTGTTTTCCTTTCATTTCTTTTCCTTTCCTTTTTTTTTTAGCTTGAGGCTAACTTGTAAAGTCCGTCTGTTGCTCTTTACTCCTACCTTGGGAGTGGTGAGGGTAGATAGCCTGTCTCTATCTGAAACCTACTGCCAAGGAGAAGATGGCATTTCATGATTTAAGGATTATGGGGTGAAAGACTTAGAATTTCACAAGATCAGATGGAGCCCTTCAAAAAATGCTTTGAATAGTTATGTGGGTAAAAAAAAAATTAAGGTTTACCAACAATTGTCATTTCTAGACAGGATATGAATATGATGTGTCATTCATGACTAGATATGAAATGTACATTTCCCCCCTATAGGTTATCATAAATTTGTATGAAATATTGCATTTAACACTAAATGGAAATTTACATTCAATGAAAAAGAGTGGAATATAAAATTGCTTTTGCCCCAGTACCATGATTTTAACAATTTCATTTTTGTAAGAGTTAGAAAGTGTAAGAATTTCACGCTTAAGATTCTTACATGTAAACAATTGTGTGATGTTTATTATCTTCACCTGGTGCCATTTCCTTCTCATGGAGACAAAAAATACCTCATTTTCAGAGTGAATGGTGATACAATATGTGTAAAAATCATTTGTGAAAATATAACTCTGATGACTTTTTAAGAATGCCTTTAATATTGAGAATACTTTTTAGAATTTATCATGATTAAGCTCTGTAGCTAGGGAGAGTTTTTTTAAAAGATTTTATTTATTTATCTGAGAGATAAATAAAGAGAGAGCGCACAGGGAGGGGCAGAGGGAGAGGGAGAAGCACACTCTCCGCTGAGCAGGACCCCAGGATCATGACTTGAGCCGAAGGCAGGCAGATGCTTAACCTACTGAGGCCACCCAAGGGCCCCTAGAGAGGCTTGTAATACATAACCTGTCCAAAGATCTTGAAGATGCTTTCCAGTTACTCATGGAAAATTAAGGCCTTTCAAAAGAATACAGAAATTTAATAGCAGTAGTTTAAATTTTAGATTATGTAATCTAGCTTGCATATGATCCCTCATAAAATTTTCATTTATAATTTCATGCAGTTTAATTTCAGACTTAATTAGGCAGTATGAATAACCAGAGCACTTAACTGTATGGGCAAGGATGGGAAAATAAAGAAGCACAGATAATCAAGAAGATTCTGTGTCAAGATAGAATTTGAAAGGATCCAGAAAATTGTTTTAACCTGTGTTTCTCTACCTGGCAGTGTTAAATTGGAAGGAATGCCAGAAGAAATTTTATCCTACCCAAGCAGAGACACTGATTGGAACAAGTTCTTTACATTACATTGAATCTTAACTTTCTTGAAAGACTTTCAGGGGACCAGAAATTTGACAGAGATAAATTGACAGAGACAAATTTTTGGTTCTTAATGTGTAATTTTCAGACCGGAGCCAATCAGTATTTTGCTGACTAGCCAGACATGAGGGACCAGGACAAAGTAAATAGGTTACTCAGAGTTGTAACCTGGCTCTATACACTCATCAGTTTTGTTGTTAATTCAACAGAAATTTATTTGGTGCCTGCTAAATTTTAAGCACTGGGAATTGGCTGGTATAAAAAAACCAAAACCCCCTGGCCTCATGAAACTCATATTTTAGTAGGGGGGAAATAATTGGAAACAACCAAATAAGTAAATATAAATGTCAGGTGGTCAGAAAAGGCCTCTGAAGGAAGTAAGGGCATGAGTCATGTTGACAAGTTGGGCAGACAGTAAATGCTAAGGTCTTGAGGCAAGAGCTTGCATGATGTTGGAGGAATAGTGAGGCAGCTAGTATGGCTGAAGCAGGGTGAACCAGGGGGACAGTAACATGAGATGAGATCAGAGTCATGGACTTTGGCTATTACATATAAGTAAGTTGGGGATCCATGTTGGGTTAAACTGAAGAGGTACATGATTTGACTTAAATTTCAGAATGATTATTGTGTTGAGGACTGTCTGTATGTATTCATTAATTACTTAGTGAGATAATTGTGGTATAGAATGTGGAGTGGATCTGGTGAAATTCTAGATTGAATTGGAACAAAGAGCTGACAGAATTTTACTGATTGTTTGAATGTGGGATGGGAGGGGGAAGAAGTTGAGGATAATTCTAAAGCTTTTGGCCTCAGTAATTAACTAAATTCTTGTCTAATTGCAGTTGCTACTACTGAGATGGAGAAGCCTGGTATAGAAGCAGGTCTGGTTGGGGGAAAATCAGAAATTTGGTTTTGGTCATGCTAAATTTAAGGTGTCTGTTAAATATTCAAGTGGATTTGACATATAGACAGTTGGTTATGCAAGTCTGGAGTTATAAGGAGAAAGATTTGAGCTGTAGATATAAAGTTAGGAGTCGTTGGCACTTAGAAGGCAGTTTGAAGCCACAAAACTGGGTAAGTTCACTAGGAAGAGTGGAAAGTAAGAGAGAAAAATAGAGGTCTGAGAGGTAAGCCACGGGCATTCCAAACTTTAAGAGTCAGGGAGATATGGGAGAACCAGCAAAGGAAATGGAGAAGAAATAGCCAGTGAAGCAGGAGGCAAACCAAGAGAAAGATGGTCTCTTTGAAGTCAAGAAAGTAGTGAATATTCTTTCCTTGTTGAAGTTTGCTTTGGCTATTCATGGTTTTTTTGTGGTTCCATACACATTTTAGGATTGTTTTTTCTAGCTTTGCGAAAAATGCTGTTGTTATTTTGATAGGAATTACCGATTGATTACTGATTCAATTTCTTTGCTGGTTATTAATCTGTTCAAGTTTTCTATTTCTTCCTGCTTCAGTTTTGGGAGTTTATATGTTTCTAGGAATTATCCATTTCTTCCAGGTTGTCCAATTTGTTGGCATATAGGTTTTCATAATATTCTCTTATAATCATGTTTATGTGGTGTCAGTTGCTATTTCTCCTCATTTGTGATTTTATTTCTTTGGGTCCTTTTCTTTTTGGTAAGTCTGGCCAGGGAGTTATCAATTAATTTTTTCAAAGAATCAGCTCCTGTTTTCATTGATCTGTTCTATTGTGGTCTATTTTGGGGGTTTTCTTTGGGTTTTTTTAGTTTCTATGTCATTTATTTCTGTGCTAATCTTTATTCTTTCCTTCCTTCATGCTGACTTTAGGCTTCCTTTTTTCTTCTTTCTCTAACTCCTTTAGGTGTAAAGTTAGGTTGTTTATTTGAGATTTTTCTTGCTTTATGAGGTAGGTCTGTATTGCTATGTATTTGCCTGTTAGGACTGCTTTTGCTGCATTCCAAAGGTTTTGGACTACTGTGTTTTCATTTTCACTTGTCTCCGTGTATTTTTTAATTTCTTCTTTGATTTCCTGGTTGCCCCATTCATTATTTAGTAGTAGGATGTTGTTTAACCTCCATGTATTTGTGGTCTTTCCAAATTTTTTCTTGTGGTTGACTTCATTTTTCATAGTGTTTTGGTCAGAAAATGTACATGGCATGATCTCAATCTTTTTTGTACTTGTTGAGGCCTGATCTGTGATTTAGAACGTGATCTGTTCTGGAGACTGCCCCATGTGCCCTTGAAAACAATGTGTTTTCTGCTGTTTTAGGATAGAATGTTCTGAATATATCTGTTATTAAGTCCATCTGGTCCAGTGTGTCATTAACTTTTTTTTAAAGATTTAATTTATTTATTTGTAAAAGAGAGAAGAGAGTGCAAGAGCACAAGCAGAGGGAGTGGCAGGCAGAGGGAGAAGCAGGCTCCCTGCTGAACAAGGAGCCCAATGCAGGACTTGATCCCAGGACCCTGGGATCATGACCTGAGCCAAAGGCAGATGCCACCCAGGCGTCCCCCAGTGTGTCATTCAAAGCCATTGTTTCTTCATTTTCTGTTCAGATGATGTAAGTGGTGTGTTAAAGTCCCCTACTGTAGTTGTATTATTATCTCTTATTTCCTTTATGTTTGTTATTATTTTATATATTTGGGTGCTCCCATGTTGGGTGCATAAATATTTATAATTATTAGATCTTCTTGTTTGATTGTCCCTTTTATTATAATACAGTGCCCTTCTTCATCACTTGTTACAGTCTTAGTTTTGAAGTAGTTTGTCTAATACAAGTATCACTACTCTGGCTTTCTTTTGACATCTATTTGTGTGATAAATCTTTCTCCATCCCCTCACTTTCAGTGTGCAGGTGTCTTTAGGTCTAAAATGAGTCTCTCATAGGCAGCATATAAATGGGTCTTGGTTTTTTATCCATTCTGATACCCTGTCTTTTGATTGAAGCATTTAGTCCATTTACATTCAGAGTAATATTGATAGCTATGTATTTAGTGCCATTTTATTACTTGTTTTGTCATTGTTTCTGGAGATTTTCTTTGTTCCTTTTTTGGTCACTTTTGGTCTTTCCTTTGCACTCCAAGAGTCCCCTTTAATATTCCTTGCATGGCTGGTTTAGTGGTCACAAACTTGTTTAGTTTTTGTTTATCTGGGAAAATATTTATCTTTCCTTCTATTCTGAATGACAGCTTTGCTGGATAGAGTATTCTTGGCTGCAGATGTTTCCTCTTCAGCACTTTGAGTATATCATGCTACTCCCTTCTGGCTTGCCAAGTGTCTGTTGAGAAATCTGCAGCTAGTCTTGTGGGTCTTCCCTTGTAAGTTAGGGACTTTTGTTTTGCTCTTTTTAAGATTTTTTTCTTTATCACTATATTTTGCAAATGTAATTACAATATGTCTTGGTGTTGGCCCACTTTTGTTGATTTTGGTGGGAGTTCTCTGTGCCTCCTGAATCTGGATATCTGTTTCCTTCTCCAGATTAGGAAATTTTTCACCTGTTATTTCTTCAAATAAATTTTCTGCCTCCTTTTGTCTCTCTTCTTCTTCTGGGACTCCTATGATACCAATGTTATTATGTTTGATGGAGTCACTGAGTTCCCTAAGTCTATTATCGTGTTCCATAATTCTCTCTTTTGTTGAGCTTCATTATTTTCCATTTTTCTGTTGTCTGTATCACTTATTTGTTCCTCTGATTCTTCCAGCCTTGTGTTCATTGCATCAAGCCTGTTTCCAATCCCAGTTATTGCATTTTTCATTTCTGTTTTTTAACTCCTTTATCTCCATGGTAAGGGTCTCCCTGAAGCCTTCCGTTCTTTTCTCAAGCCCAGATGAAATGATTACTGTGTTTTAAGTAACATGTCAGTATTCTGTTTTAAAAGCTAAATATTTTGGTTTTTTACTTCTATTTACTAAAATTTTTGTTGAAGAATGTCATTAGGACTTAATTAGAAATTTAATCTAGAATCTGGGTCTCATTCCCGTCCTTGTTAATACTAAAGTAAGGTCAGGATTAAGTGTTTCTGATTCATGTCATCCACCAACTGAAATCTCATATTGAGCATGTTGCAAAAGCAAGGGTATGCCACATTCTACATTTCTGGTTAGAGAGAATATGTGTTTAAAACAAAGTTTCATTATTAGACACCCATTTTAGTGCCAGTGAGGCAGTAAGCATAAAGCTCTGTGTTGCTACACAGTCAGCTAATAGAATTTGAATTGTTAAATGTAAAGAGTAATTGTTGAAGATAAGAGTCTAAGATCAAGTATTAAATAGAGGGTATGGCATAGTATAAACAGTAGTATTAAAATGGAAAAGAAGCAAAATTAAAATGCCACTGAGAGCAAACACTAGAATTCTAAGAGGGAATAATTTCCTTAGTTAAACAAATTCTGGAATACATGCAACTCCTGGTTATAGAAGGCACAAGAATTTTAAAAAGCCAAATGAGACTAATGAACAGTAGTCAAAACAAGTTAAGACCAGAAAGATCATTGTCATTTACTGGGACAGTCTGAACAGATCACATAGAAATCATAGGGTCATATACATGCCTACTAAGGAAGGTAGAGACTTCTTATTTCTTTCTTTCTTTTTTTTTTTTAAGATTTTATTTATTTATTTGACAGAGATAGAGACAGCCAGCGAGAGAGGGAACACAAGCAGGGGGAGTGGGAGAGGAAGAAGCAGGCTCCCAGCAGAGAAGCCTGACGTGGGGCTCGATCCCACAATGTCGGGATCACGCCCTGAGTCGAAGGCAGACGCTTAACCGCTGTGCCTCCCAGGCGCCCTGAGACTTCTTATTTCTAGTCAATTTTTGAGGACTTTATTCATACCACATCAAAATGGGTCAAGTTAAGGAAGCTATCCCATGACCAACTGAAGTTGTACATTACCAAGAAGCCTCTGACTTTTAGAAATTAAAAAAATATATATCTAATTAGTTATTTTCAACGACCACACTTTGAGTT
Organism: Ursus americanus; assembly: GCF_024610735.1. Taxonomy (NCBI): domain Eukaryota; kingdom Metazoa; phylum Chordata; class Mammalia; order Carnivora; family Ursidae; genus Ursus; species Ursus americanus. The sequence continues at coordinate 17,584,527 of NC_142157.1, forward strand.
AACAGATAAATATTAGTATTTAGGTTATTTTCTGACTTTAAGTTGTGTTTTTTGTTAAAAGTTGGTTTCTGATTTGATTTAAGAAAGTTAACATATATGTATAATGTAGGATGGTTGGAAATTTTGATTTTACTTGTAGTTGATTATATCCTACCTTATGGTATTTTTTAAAGAATCTTTTATCTACGGTAGGAAATAGACTTCTATGTTTAGGAATTTTGGTTTGGACATTTGATAAAGTTCAAATGATTACCATGCTATATAATTCTATAGTAGTTAGAATTAACGTGTCATTTTTTTGTATCATGCCTTTGGAAGTAGTATATGAGGTTCAACTTAGAGTAAATTAGATTGATCTTGAAATTAGTTATTGTGGAAAGTGTCAGAGGTTTTCAGCAATATTGCCATCTCTCAAACTATTGTTGAAACTTCTTATTTTGAATCACCTTCAAAGCCTGCAGCATATTTGGCAGATGATTCTCATTAATAGTAAATCTTTCAGATGGATTTGATTTTCAGCTATAGCTAATAGAGATTGGGAGCCAAAGTTGGCGACTAAATTGGGTTAGCAAGCTTGGGTAAATATAGTTTGGTCTGATAAAGAAATCTGGATGTAAATTTCATGTAAGTTTCATAAACTAGCTTAAGGACTGTTCTCAAAAAAGAGTTGCAGAGAAGTTTGGAGCAATATCAACATGAAGTAAATCTATAGCCTTACAAAGTAATGTATTCTGGTAAACGACTTTAGAATGCTTGTTACTTTGTGGGTAGCAAATTTTTTAAAGATTTTTCTTACCCAGAGGAGAACAATATATAAAGATTATCTTAACTTTAGAGAGGTAGAAAAATACTGAGCTAGAATAAAATAATTAATTTGCCTGCTTTTAATGCTAAAAACAAGTTTTCATTATATAATACTTCTATAATAAAGCTAGTTAAAGCAGAATGGGAGAGGAACCAGAATAAATGCTAGCGATAGGGACGATACCTGAGAATACCACTGAGGAGAGAAAGTAGGAAGTACGTAGGGAGAAGGAAATGTGGAAAAATGCAATAACTACAAGTAAAAATGGTAATGGAGTAATATCTCCATCTTGTGGAGATTTGGATATTGTCATTAAAAATTTTGAGGGGTTGTATTTTCACAACTGTAGGCATAAATAAAAATAAAATATGAATCAGGTGAAAATAAAATATGGGTCAGAGACTTTTGCAGTGTTTTGTGGGGACCTCTAAAACTAGGCTTCCCAATTGATGTGCTATAAGCAACTGTGCTTAGATAGTGATGTCCTCTCTTGAGCGGACTTAACAGTTTACTCCATTGTGTCTTTACAAATATAATTTTCTGTGAAATGCCATGATATGAAAAAGGTTGGAAAAGCACTGTAAAGACATATAGTTCTGATGTTTTTCTTCCAGGAGAAAATTTATAAGCATATACGTTTTATATGCTTATATAAGGAATTATATATCACATATATTGTGTATTATATATATTATATAATAACATATAATATATATGTGCAGATACACACACATATATAAATATAATTGTCCCATAAAATTAGTGTTATTAACATCTTAGCTATACTAAAGATCCTTATTTAGCTCTCACAGACGCAAAAGCATTATTTACTGAATCAGTGAGAGAATCTGAATATAAAAGAATCAGTAAGTCTTTGATGATTCAGTGTCCTTCAGATACTTGATTACTCATTCTGGATGATGGGATAACCATTAAACATTACCACAGTTTGTAATAACTCAGAGGAATACCTTAATGATTTGTACCAATCCTCTGTGTGAAGAGGATACAGATGACTTTGGAATATATAAATACACAAATTCTGAGTAGCCTAAAGTAATATTTGTGACATTAGGAGTTAAGTAATATTTTACTTAGAAATCCTGACTGACAGAAATTTGAAATTTGGAGCATTTGACACTTTTTCAGCCGTTGATCCCTTAGAGCAGCACTGTGTAATAGATATATAATACAAGCCACATATGTAATTTTAAATTTTCTAAAAACTACATTTAAAAAATAAAAAAGAAGCAGATTAAATTAATTTTAATAATATATTTAATGCAATGTATCAAAAATATTTCAACATGTATCACATTTTAAATAATTATTAATGAAATAGTTCACATTCTAGCTTTTTTACTATCTTCAAAATCTGGTATGTATTTTACATTTATACTTCAAGTACCGTTCAATTCAGATACTAAATTTTGATCGAAAGTACTTGATCTGCATTGAGATTTCATAAAATATATTGCTAATGAGTGGATTCATGTACCCAAAATCTTCCAAGCACACTTAAAACTTTCTAGTAACTGAATCAAGTATCATGTTTTAAATTTTAAAATAAATTAATCAAATAAAATTAAAAATTTGGTTTCTGAATTGTACTAGCACATTTCGAGTGCTTAAATATGGCTAATGGCTACCACTTTGGAAATCACAGGCTTAGAGAATTAACATTTCTGTGTTGTATAGATATATCTAAATATTTTTGGGTAAAATCACTTATTACTATTTGTTTTGTCAGGGACATAGTTTGTAGTTTTTGTTTTTTTTTTTTTTTTTTTTTTTTGCTTGTTTGTTTGTTTCTGTATTTTAACTAAGCGTAGTTTTTGTTGCTTTGTTTTGTTTTTAGATTGTTCCAGTTTTGCTAGATATCATCTTCCTAGTTAATTATCTGTACATTTTTCCATTCTTTTCTTTGTCCTATAAAGGCTATTAGTATAGTCCATGTTACTGTTCTAGGGACAATGGGTTCTCAATGTCCGTACATAGAGAGCTGTCTGCTAGTAAGGGTGTTTTCAAGTAATCAGTTTGATTCAAATGGGTTATTTACTTTTGCTGCTATATTTGATAATTCTTGTTCAGTTTTTAATGTTGCTTTAACCAAGTTCACCAGTATTCCTAGTTTATAATTTTAACTTTGAGGTTGCCCATTCTATGTATTCTGAAACTCATCCATCAAATATATTGCTAGCTATGAAATAGTTACTGTATTCTCTACTGTCATCTATTTTGACTATTATAGCTTTAATTAAATAGTTTTAAAGGAGATTTCTAGACGCAGCTCTATTTATGCACCAGTAGTTTGGCTCTTTATCAATCAGGGATGCCAAGTCATCCTTTTTTACTAGATACCTCTGCCACCTCTACATAGCTCCTAATAAGTATTGCTTTCCTTTAGACTGAATAATTGCCGATCTTTTTGACTTTACCTTTTGTGATTCCATAGGCAACTGAGGAAAAGAAGTAGATCTTAATGTTGATGATTTTTATATCTAGCTGTTGTTGTTTTGAGTAATCCTGGTACAGGGGCGCCTGGGTGGCTCAGTCGGTTGAGCATCCAACTCTTGATTTCAACAGAGTTCATAATCTCAGGATTGTGAGATGGAGCCCCACTGAGCAGGGTCTGCTTGAGATTCTCTCTCTCCTTTTGCCCCTCTCCCTGCACGCGCATGTTTTTTCTCTCTCTCTCTTAATCTATCAAATAAATAAATTTTTTTAAAAAAATCCTGGTACAAGAAAGAAATTGCGCTGAAGTCAGAAATGTTAAAAATTCCATGTTAAATGAAAAAACAAAAAAAAAATTTAAGAACCGGTAATAGAATCCTGAAGTTTGAAGAGATCTCACCAATATTTCCTCATATAGGAATCTCTTCTATAGGTCTTCTAGCAGATGGTCATCCACCCTGCTTTATTTATGTCTAACAACGGGGTTATGAAACAGCCTGTTAAGTTTTTGGATAATAGTACTCCGTGGAAATGTTATTCTTATGTAAAGCCAAAACCATAATTCTTAAATACTATCAACTTCATTTGCAATCTTCTTTTGGATTACCGCTGAATATATATTCCCTCTAAATTATTGCTGTGAAATGCCTTAAAATAAAATGCACAAGGGAAGTACTTACTTGTTGGTTCAGTAGTAGGGTTACTCAAAAAAACCCCACAATTCTTTATGGATCAGTTATACCTCAATAAAGCTATTAAAAAGAAAATATACTGGGCCTTCTTGTTTTCATGGTCTTCAGATATGTACTAAATGCACCCTAGAGAAGACCCAAGCCATCATAGTTAACAGTTGTCTTAGAACTACAGTAAGCATGATTTGAGATTACTATAAATGATTTCCTAAGGTCATCAAGGTCAGCAACAGGAAATTTCTAGAAGTTGAGAACCTAAGATGATTTGGGCTATGTCAGCTTTGATAATATGAGCCACAAGATTTATTTAATTAAAATTGTACCCAGAAGTTGTGATAGACCATTAAAGCAGGATGCATATGTGCCATTGTATAGGTTGTGTGTCTACTGAAAACCTCCTATTGTGGTAATATAAAAATATTTTAGACTTTGAGATTACTATAAAGAACTGCACATAGGCGATTCAACTTGAAGGCAATAATTTTTCTTTTATAATTAAAATGTTATATTTCTGTCAGTAAAATTTTAGTTTACAAGTTTATCTTGAGTGGGCGGTTCTCTCTCCTTTTCATGCAGCCCTCCCTAGGGGCTTCACAGTGGCTTTTACTCCTATAGGCAGCTTAGGGCTCCCTCCTGAGGTTATATTGGGGCCACTGCAGATCCAGCTACCAAGCCTGCAGATCGCTTGGCCTGGTCTCAGCTGTGGCGCTGAAACCATGGCCTCTTACCATCTCAGATACATGATATTTTATAAGCTATGGCCTCAGGTAGTGAGTGGCCTTTTCACTTTTTACTCCCCCTCTCCCCCAACAGGTGGTTGAATCCCTCTGTAACTGTTGGTTTCAAGCACTGAGCTTGGCTCTGATCCCAGGCTTTTTGTAGAGACTTTTAGTTCTCATGTGAGTGCTCTGTGAAAGTCCTACTTCTCGATTACTGCCTACTTGTAGGTGTGGAGTCCAGTAGGCCTATACCTTAAGCTCTCATTGGGGCTACGAGTTTCCATTTGTTTTTGTCTACAGAGATATTTAACTAGTATTTTTCATGGCTATGTGTTTGTAATTTTCTCTCTAAATTTTATCATTGGTATGTATTTGGAGTGGGGTTAGGGAGGAAGTCCCTCAATTCTTGCAGTGATACTTTAACCCTGAAATATTTTTATATTTCATAGCACATAGCAATGTTTCTTTTATAATATTGTTTTTAATGCGAGTTTTCCTGTTATCTAAGAATATTTTATCATTGATCACCCAGAAGTATAGTCAGGCCTATTATTCACAGCAATATAAGAGACTATTACTTAGATATAAAAAGGGACAGTAGGTCATTCACTTTCTGACCACTATTCCTAGAGTTTATTCAAGTGTGGGTGCTAAAACAGTCAAGTAACATTTCTAAAATAATCAGATCCTGCAAGGTTTTGAATGCGGTAATAAGTAGATCACATTACCTCAGAGTAATGTGTATGGCCCTGTTGTTGGAGATGCCCAGAGGAAAGTTCTGAACTTTGTCTTGAACCTAGTTAGAAAAATATGCTAGGTGGGGAGAAAGACAGTGAAACTCAACATACATGTCATAAAAACCATTGTTGGGGGAAATGAATGGTCCTAAAGTTATATACAGGTAATGTCATGTCAGCTGTAAATATATGCTACTTGCAAACCTCTTAAAAAGGCTTTCTCTTTCTGGGCCTATATAACATTACATTCTCTCATATTCAGTCTTCAAAGTTGCACAAAAGAAAACAGGACAGTGAGGGTTAACCTCACTGAAAACTGTTTCAGTAATCAACTTGATGACAGTACTAAAATCATAGAATTTCAGTGGGTAATAACTTCATGGAATTGGATGATCCTTAATTGAAATCAATAAACGATTTAAGGAAAGAAGTATATGATTCAGATTTACAAGCAAAGATAAAAAGTCCTTTCATTCTGGATTCATAGGACTCAGATACAATCAGTGTACATACAATTTGAGGAACATGTTTGTTTTGTAATTATTATGTACATTTAATATTTAGTTGTTAATCCCAGGGAAGTCTTTAAAGATACTAACATGGAAGAGAATGATCTTTTTAAAAGACATTTCACTTACAGTCATTGTTGGTTTTCTAAGGTGGGTAACATTAGTGCCTCTGCAGCAGTTCTCTGCAGTAATGTGTCTAACCTTTGTTTTTGTGACAGAATAGAATTTGCAAAGCTTTCTAGATTATGTTATGAAACCGATAACAAAGCCTGTTTTTCATATTTGTTAATTCATTAGGTCTTTTGATAGCATTACTAATAATAGTAAGGAATTGGAAACAATCAAATTTTAACATGAGATAGTTTCAGTAAATTATGACATTCTTGGTGTGATGTGTAATCATTAATAACACTATATGTGAAAAGTACACAGCAACATGGAAAAATACTTATAAGTAAAAAAAGCCATATATCAAGTTGTAGTCATAATTTTGTGGGAGTTATATACATGCACAAAGATGAGACAGTAATGGGAACAGTTTGAATTGTGGGATTAATAGAATTATTTTATTTAGGGATAAATATTTCCTTTTAGAGTTCTGTTAATATCAGTAACACATACCCATGTAAATTCTTTTACTCTGGGAAGAAGAATGATATATAATTAAATCACAGTTAGATAAACTAAATCTTTATTTATTAGATAAATTGAATGGATATTTTTAAGTTGCCTTTAACTTAAAACCTATTTAAAATTATAAGTGGCAAATGAAATAAGACAACCTTAGACTAAAAAACCCGTCTATGTATTTTGTTATTGTAAAAAATATTAAATAATTCCTAATAATTATTTCAGTGAATCAGAAACTATTTCACCGAATTTCAGATGTTAGTCACTTGAGAAATTAATAGCTTGGGTCAAATGAAGTAGCTTTATGGCTATAAATATACTTAGGATAAGCTGCAGATACAGTTCTTCATTCTGGCAAACAAACACCACGGTATCCTGGCCAAGAAAGCCAACTAATAGGGGCGCCTGGGTGGCTCAGTTGTTAAGCGTCTGCCTTCAGCTCAGGGCGTGATCCCGGGGTCCTGCTATCGGGCTCCTCTGCAGGGAGCCTGCTTCTTCCTCTCCCACTCTCCTGCTTGTGTTCCCTCTCTCGCTGGCTGTCTCTCTCTCTGTCAAATAAATAAACAAAATCTTAAAAAAAAAAAAAAAAGCCAACTAATAGGTCTCGAGGAGATACCACACTTCAGTGCCTCTTAACTTTGTATTATTCTTCTGAATGCTTTTATATATATGTATATACACACACATACATACAGTATATTATAGATACTGTTGAACAACTAGCTATATTATGGGCTTATTTATAACTTCTTAGTCCTCACAGTGCATAGAGTTTAGAGGTGTGCTGTCCAGTATTGTAGCCCCTAGCCACATATGTCAGGCACTTGAAATGTGGCTAGACTAAGAACATTAATTTTACATTTTATTTAATTTTAATTAAGTTAAAATTAAGATTTTAAAACTGAAGGAGTACAAAATATTTTCCCATTAAACACAACTTTATTGTTTGGGTAGGACTGCATTTCACTTTAACCATCAGAAATTTGACTTATTCACTGAGATGTGCTGGCCATGTAAAATATACACTGGATTTTGAAGACTTTGTATAAAAAATAGTGTAAAATAGCTCAATTTTTAATATTACTTACATGTTGAGAAGAATTTTTTATATATTGGTTTAAATAAACTTTTTAAAATTAATTTTATTTATTTATTTTTCCTTTTTTAAAAATGTGACTACTAGAAAATGTAAAGTCGGGGCGCCTGGGTGGCAGAGCGGTTAAGCGTCTGCCTCCGGCTCAGGGCGTGATCCCGGCATTATGGGATCGAGTCCCGCATCAGGCTCCTCCGCTATGAGCCTGCTTCTTCCTCTCCCACTCCCGCTCCTTGTGTTCCCTCTCTCGCTGGCTGTCTCTACCTCTGTCAAATAAATAAATAAAATCTTAAAAAAAAAAAAAAAAAGAAAATGTAAAGTTATACATGTGGCTTGCATTATATTTTTATTGAACAGTGCTGGCTTACTGCAGGCATCAGCAAAGTGTGACCCGTCTGTGGTTTAGATTTCTGGGTGGAAGAGCAGGTACTTACTTTGCCCAGGGTGCAAAAGATAATTGTTGGGCTCAGGAAAAAAATGTTGAAGCTTCTATTCACTTATATTTTATCCTTTAAAATCTCATATTTTCATATATATTTTATAATATACCGTATATTAGTACAGCAATAGACTACATATAATTTAATGAATAAATAGATATATAAAATTCAAATATAAATACAAAAATTTAAAAAAATTTTATGGACAGTTTATACAACCAAAAATGTTTGGAGATCATAATTTAGAGGGTTCTGTAAAAGAGAAAGAGAGTGAAAGACAAGGCTTTTGGAGCTCAGCAAATCTGCATTCTCCTCCCCCTACCCCACAAAAATGATGAAACTAAAAAAATGGTCAAAAACGACTATTTCAGGACTCTGAAAATTGAACAAAGATATACGACAAATTGAGAAGCCTTTATTACAAAATAAGCTGGTGAACTTCAGGTAAGGAAAGTGGGTGTTGGTGGCATTTTTGCCTGGAATGGTACCCATCTAGCTCTGTTTGTGAGGTAGTGGGCAGAGCAAGCACTAGCTATCTCAATGGCAAACAAATAGGGAAGGCCATGATCACAGCCTCCCTGAGGTTGTGATCCTAGATAGGGAAAGCAATAACCCAGTAGAGTAGTCAAAAAATTAACTAGGAGATCCAGAGAATAAGACAGTCATGTAGGCCTTGATAACATCCCACATGTCCATTATAATCTGGAAGGCTATGGAGGGAATGGAGAAGTCCCTAGCTATTCACACATTCCTGCCTGAGTAAGAGGTCTTGTGCATATACACATGAGCCACAAGAGGGTCAAAGAAAATAAGAGCCTCAAAAGACTTATAAAACGCCTAAGCTATGAATATGTTCCCTTGCTGACACACAGACCCATCATCAAAAAGTAGAAGCTTTACTAGCCTAAGATGTGTGCTCACAACCTGTAGCTAATGACTGACTAATCATTAAACTATGCTGCACAAGTTTAAAAATAAAAACAAGGGGGAAAAAAACCTGACCACTGATTTCAGCAGCTACACACCACCCAGAAAACAGACTCCATAGAATAATCCCTGGCAGGTCACTGAACATACAAACAAAAACAGAAGAACAAGCCCCAGTGCAAGGGGACAATACAAATCTAAGGTGGCTCCAATATATTATCATATAGCCAGTTTTCAACAAAATCTGTGATACATACAAAGGAACAAGAAAGTGATCTGTACTCAGGGAAAAAAGAAATCAATTGACACTGTGTTTAAATGGGCCCAGATGTTATACTTAGTATGCAAAACTTCAAAGATGCTGTTATAAGTATGTTCAAAGAAATTTCAAAGGAAGTCATGTTTAAAGAAAATCATGATAATGATTCAGCAAATAGAGAATATAGAAAAATAGAAATTTAAAAAGAAAACCAAATAAAAATTCTGGAGTTGAAAAAGGCATGAACTGCGATGAAAAATTCACTCGCTGGGATCTACCGCAGATTTGAGATGACAAAAGAATCAGTGAACTTGAAGACAGATTAGTAGAAACTGTTCAGTTGGTAAAATAGAAAGAAAAAAGAATAAGAAAAATGAACAGACTCAAAAACCTGTGGGACACAGTCAGGCATATCAACATGTATGTATTGAAAATCCCAGAAGGACAAGAGAGAAAGAAAAAGAGGGAAAGTATGTTGAATGCCCCCAAATTAACCAAATTTGATTAAAAATACTAATCTCTACATTCAGGAACCTCAACAAACTCCAAATCGGTTCAATGCAAAGATATCCACACCTAAGAAAACCATAGTCACATTGTAAAAATCCAAAAATAAAGAGAAAATCTTGACAGTGAAATTTAAAAATCATACAGGATGACAGCAATATGATTAAAAACTGACTTTTCATCGGAAGCAGTGGAGGCTAGAAGACAGTGGGCTGGCATATTCAAAGTTCTGAAAGAAAAGAAAAATGTGACCAGAAATTCTATATCCTACAAACTTACCTTTTAAAAAGAAGGTAAAATAAAGACATTTCCAGATAAGCAGAGATTAAAGGAATTCATTACTAGTAGTTCTATCCTGCACGTAATATTAAAGGAAGTTCTTTAGACTGGAAGAAACGAAACCAGAGAGTAATGTGAATCTAAGTGAAGGAAAAAAACCCCAAAAATATAAATATGTAGGTAAACAATTACATAAAACAACTATAAAACTCTATTGTTGAGCTTATAACATATAAAGATTACTATATATAATAATGATAATACAAACAAAGAGGGAAGAAATGGAGCTATAATGGAGCAGTGTTTCTGTATTAAAAGTTAGTATTAATCTTAAGTACATCTTGATAAGTTACAATATATATTGTACTCCTTAGAGCAACCACTAAGAAAACAACTAAAAAATTTATGTAGTAAAAATTCTAACAAAGTAAAATGGAACACTAGGACGTATCTATAGCTATGTAATTAAAAAGAAGGCAACAAAGGAGAAATGGTGGGGGGAGGACATGAGATATATAGAAAACAAAGCAAAATGTCAGATGTAAATCCGACCATATCAGTAACTAAATTAAATATGACTGGATTAGACATCCCAATAAAGTAGAGATTGTCAGGCTGGATTAAAAAAAAGATCCAAATGTATTCTTTCTACAAAAGACACTTTAGATTCAAAGACACAAATAGGTTGAATGTAAAAGGATGGTACAAGCATTAATACTATATTAGTAATATACTAATATTAGGCAATGTACCATATACTAATATACTGTTATACTAATATCAGGCAAAATTGACTTGAAGACAAAAAATATTACTATAGAAAACGAGGGACATTTCATAGTGGTAAAAAGGACAATTCATCAAGAATATAAAACAGTTATACACACAACAACAGGACTCCAAGATACATGAAGCAAAAACTTACAGAATTGAAAGGAAAAATAGATCATCAGGAATAACTTAATACCCTGCTTGCAATAAATGATAGAATACCTAGACTGAAAATCAACAAGAATATACAAGACTGGAGTAATTAATAATTCTATTAATCGGCCTTACTGACGTCTATAGAACACTCAAGAACAGTAGAATACACATTTTTTTCAAGTTCACATGGAACATTTGCAGGATAGTTCATATACTAGGTCATAAATCAAACCTCAGTATATTTAAAAGGATTAAAATAATACTAAGTATATTCTCTAATCACAATGTTTTTAAATTAGAAATCAACAACAGAAACAAAATTGGGAATCCCCAAATATTTGGACCTTAGCACATTTCTAAATTACCCATGGTTCAAAGAAAAAAAAATCACAGGGGAAATTGGAAAATATTTTGAACTGAATGAAAATTAAAACAGAACTTACCACATTTAGGGAATGCAGTGAAAGCAGTACCTAAGTGGAATTTATAGCTTTAAATAACTGTATCCGCAAAGAAGACAGATTTCACATCAGTAGTCTTAAGCATTTGCCTTAAGACACAAGGAAGGGAAAAAGAGCAAATTAAACTCAAAGCAAGAAAAATGAAGGAAATAATAAGATTAGAGCAGAAACCAATGAAATATAAAACAGAAAAGCAATGGAAGAACCAATAAAACCAAAATTTTGCCCTTTGAAAAAATTATAAAATTGATAAACTGTTAGCTAGACTGATCAAGAAAAAAAAAAGAATAAATGATCAACTTCATGAATGAAAGAAGATGTGTATCACTACCAACCCTACAGAAGTTAAAAGCATTATGAGAGAATACTATGAACTTTGCCAATAAATTAGGTAACATAGATGAAATGAACAAAGTTTATTTATTACAACTGTGTCAATAGAAAATCTGAACAGACCTATAACAAATAAGTAAATTGAATTAGTAATTAACAATTTTCCATGAAGAAAGCTTATAGCCAGATGGCTTCATTGGTGAATTCTATCAAATATTTAAAGAAGAAATAATTACAGTTTTCCACAAACTTCCAGAAAATAAAAGGGGGGGAGTACTTCTCAGCTCATTCTGTGAGGTAAGTATTACTCTGGTAACACAAAGTTAGACAAAAATGTCACAGGAAAAGAAAATTATAGGCCAATTATTCTCTTGAATGTAGATGTAGAATTTCCAGCAAAAATGTTAGTCAACTGGATCTTGCAACATATAAGATGGATTAAATACCACTATTAAATGGGATTTATCCCACGAATACAAGGTTAGCTTAACATCTGAAAATCAATTAATGTAGTACAGCCTATTAATAAAATCAAGGACAGAAACTACGTGATCATCTCAGACATATGCATCTGCTTTTAAAAGCCAACTCCAATTTGTATTAAACATATAGTGTCTTGATCATAGAAAGTGAGAAATATAATCTCTATCAGTATATTATGTACAACCCTACTAATAGATTTATTATCAAATGGAATTTTTTAAAGGGTGGGTGACAAATTTTTTTTTAAAATATTTTATTTATTTATTTGACAGACAGCCAGTGAGAGAGGGAACACAGCAGGGGGAGTGTGAGAGGAAGAAGCAGGCTCCTAGTGGAGGAGCCTGATGTGGGGCTCGATCCCAGAACGCCAGGATCACGCCCGGAGCCGAAGGCAGACGCTTAATGACTGCGCCACCCAGGCGCCCCGAGTGACAAATATTAATAGTGGTTCTGGGAATCTTGTCCAGTGAAGAAATATTTAATGTGAAAAGGAGAGGCTGAAGAGATGTATGATCACTGACTTCAAATATTAGAATTAAGAAAAATATTTTTAAGCTATTTTTACTTATAATCTTTCATTTTGAAATAACTTTAGACAAAAAAAGTGGCAAAAATAATACAAAGAGGTCCTTATACCCTTTTACCTAGCTTTCCCAAATATCTTGCATAATCTTAATAAAATTATCAAAATCAGGAAATTAACACAGTTAGTAGCCTTAACTGACCTACACCCTTATTCAAATTTTGCCAGCAGTCCCTCTAATATTTTTTTTCTGGTCCAGATTCACCCGTTTGGTGATCTTGTCTCATTGATGTTTTTCATTTTCACTCTGGGACAATTCTTCAGTCTTTGTCTTTCTTGACTTTGACGCTTGTCAGGAGCTATATTTTAGATATATTTTAGAATGTCCCTCAATTTGGATTTATATGATGTTTCCTCATGATTAATTTAGGTTATGTATGTTTGGCATGAATACCCACAGAAGTGATGTGCCCTTTTTGGTATATCAGTGGGAACATGATATTGATGTATCTCGTTACAGATGATATTAATTTTGATTACCTGGTTAAGTGTCTGCCAAGTTTTCCACTGCAAAGTTACTATTTTCCCTTTCTTATTTTTCTTGTGGGAAAATACTTTGAGACTATGCAGGTATTTTATTTCTCATAATACTTTTGCCCAGTAATTTTAGCATCCATTGATGACTTTTGCCTGTAACCAACCAGTATTACTGTTACCAGATGGTGGTTTTTCTATTTCCATTATTCTTTCTGTATTTATTAGTTGGTATTATACTGTAAGGAAGAGTGATCCCTTCTCACTATTTAGTCACTATTTAGTTACTTATATCAGTATGTACTCATGAATATTTTATGGCTTATTCTCCATTACCATCATTATTTCCTTGCTGGTATTATATCACATTTGGCCATTGAGAACTCCTTCACATTGACTCCTCTGTTTTTTTAACTTTCCTTACCATTTTTCAGGACAATTTATTTTCTGGCACCACAAGATGTTCCAGACTTATCATGTACTTCCCACTCTATGGAACTTTATAAGCATTAAGTAAAACAGTACTTTAAAAAATTTAATTAAATCTCCATCAGCATTTTTGCCTAGTATTATAGTCAGTTCTTAAAATCCTTTAAGATCCTCTTATGCTCATGCTTCCTTATTTGGGATAATAGGTTTTTAAGGTCATTTGAATAAAAATTTTAAGTATGGGGGCGCCTGGGTGGCACAGCAGTTAAGCGTCTGCCTTCGGCTCAGGGCGTGATCCCGGCGTTATGGGATCGAGCCCCACATCAGGCTCCTCCGCTATGAGCCTGCTTCTTCCTCTCCCACTCCCCCTGCTTATGTTCCCTCTCTCGCTGGCTGTCTCTATCTCTGTCGAATAAATAAATAAAATCTTTAAAAAAAATTTTTTTTAAGTATGACTCAGAGTAGAACCCATTTCACTGAAATGTGTTTCGCTGCTGCTTCAACTGTACTCATGGCTTCATCAGTAAATTTACATAGTGGAAAACATAGATGTTCTTGATGCCTATAAACCAGCTACTGCTTAGATTAAAGGAAAGAATTTCTGTAGATTTTTAGCTCTTTTTTAAGGTCTTCATATATTGCTAAGGCTTTCTCTAATTGTGAGAAATCTTCTCTTAGATCATTTAATAAAATGAGAGTGCTGGGAGAAAACCAAATTGTGCTAACTCAACTTTTGTGTTATAAGGACCTTATTCCATTGTTTACTAATCACATATAAGGCAGTTCAAGTAAAGGAAGCATTTGTCATAACACTGATTAACCTGCAATAAGCTGAGTAACTGATAGCTATTACATGTGCACTTCAATGACAGTGTTTAACCAGAGTTGATATTTGTATTTTTTATAGCCTTAGATGTTTCTGATAACATCATACAAACATATCACTTGCTGAATTTACAGTCTTTGAATAAAGGGTGCCTTGTGATGTAGTTTTTTAAAAAGTATTTTAGCCTTAGGATCCTTGGGTGTTGTAGAGACCCTTTTGAATAGTGATTTTGTGTATGTTTCCATTGTCTTTTAAATTCTTTGCCTTTTTTTTCCTGTGCCTCTTTATATTCCTTCATCTATTCTATTAGTCCCCAGCACTGTGTTAGGTTTTATGAATCTTTGAAAGAAGTATATAACATGATTCCCTCTCTTTATAGATAGGAAATAATTTGGTAGTAGTGCAAGACAAAATAAAATCAGCTGATAGACCACTATATGTTATCTGTAAACAATCCACCTGCCTGTGCCCTAGCATCGCCTAGTTCTTCTGAATGCACCTGGAGCTTAAGAAGTTGCTGACCCCAGGCAGCCCTTTCTGCCCATGGGTCCTGTCCTCTTGCTTTAATAAAACCACCTATTAAAAAAAAAAAAAAAAAAGAAGTTGCTGACCCCATTCTCACCAGATTCTGAGCCAGATATCTTTTCACTTGCTAATTGACTTTCTCACTTTACTGAGAGGCTGGCTTTCTGAATTCTATAAATTACTTTATCAGTATACAAGTACTACAAAATCTTTTTTTTTTTTAAAGATTTTATTTATTTATTCGACAGAGATAGAGACAGCCAGCGAGAGAGGGAACACAAGCAGGGGGAGTGGGAGAGAAGGAAGCAGGCTCATAGCGGAAGAGCCTGATGTGGGACTCGATCCCGTAACGCTGGGATCACGCCCTGAGCTGAAGGCAGACGCTTAACCGCTGTGCCACCCAGGCGCCCCAGTACTACAAAATCTTGCTTCAAGAAATGATGTTCATAGTAGCAATGTCCACAATAGCCAAACTGTGGAAGGAGCCAAGATGCTCTTCAGTAGACGAATGGATAAAGAAGATGTGGTTCAGGTATACAATGGAATATTACTCAGCCATCAGAAAGGATGAATACCCACCACTTGCATTGACATGGATGGGACTGGAGGAGATTATGCTGAGTGAAATAAGTCAAGCAGAGAAGACAATTATCATATGGTTTCACTCACTTGTGGAACATAAGGAATGGCAGGGAGGACATTAGGAGAAGGAAGGGAAAAATAAAGAGGGGGAAATCAAAGGGGGAGATGAACCATGAGAGGCTATGGACTCAGGGAAACTGAGGGTTTTAGAGGGGAGGGGTGGGGGGATGTGTTAACCCAGTGTTGGATATTAAGGAGGGCACGTATTGCATGGAGCACTGGGTGTTATACACAAACAATGAATCATGGAACACTACATCAAAAACTAATGATGTACTGTATGGTGACTAACATATCATAATTTAAAAAAAAGGAAATAAAATTCTTGTAGAGTTTGCATTTATGTTTCTCTCTCGCTCTTTCCTTCCCTCCCTTGTTAAAATTTCCCTCTCTTTGTTGTTGTTGTTGTTGTTTTTAAGATTTTATTTTTAAGTAATCTCTACACCCAACATGGGGCTTGAACTTAACAACCCCGAGATCAAGAGTCACATGCTGCACTGACTAAGCCAGTCAGGTGCCCCAAGATTTCCCTCTTTTGATGTAGATATGCTTCTAGGTGGCTAGTGGCCGTTTATGTTTTATATTATTTAGTACTTCTTAAATACTGTATTACCCATCAAAAAAAGTTAATCAAGAAAAATCTCTATCAATACATATTTGGTTGATGAAGAGAGAGAAAGGTGAAAGGACTTTTGAAGAGAAGAGCTTTAAGAAAAAAAAAAAAACTACTGAAGCTTATCCAAATTACAAAATCAGCCAAATGTTTCTATATACAAACTAGACATCCTCATTTAAAATTTAAAAAAAAAAAAGCTTTTACAGTTAAATATCATCTAAATGTTGGCTTAACATACAGAATGTACCAAAATAATTTGGAAATGTTTTTTTTCCCTTGTTACTTTGAAAAAAATTTCATTTATTTCTTTTCTGTAGACTTTTCAGAATGTTTATATTAGACTGTCTGATCAGCTTTCCAAAACAGAGAAAAGACCTGTTATCAGCCTTCATTTTCCAGGTGGGGAGGGAGAGATCCAGAGTGATGTATGGTCGTACGGAGGATCAGCATGAGAACATAAGCCTCCTGACTTTTAACTTAAATGTTATCTATCTGTATTGGGATGTATTTGTTTTATTTAATGTGAAAAAAAAAAAAGTCATGGTAATTGACTACCTAGTCCTGGGCATGTGTATTTTGGTGTTCTGCACTGGGATTCAATTCTAAACTTAAGTCCAAAATTGGCTCCAGGACTAGAGTGTTCAGAAGGGAACTAGGAAGAGATATCTGTACTTACACATCCTTGCTTGGGTTAAATTGATAATCACTACTTTTGGAAATTATTTCTCCTTCACAATGATTGTGATTTGTATTGTAGTTTGTGTGTTTATCTACAAAACAAGGAAGGGAATTCTTGAAGAAGACCTTGTAATAAGTGCTTTAGAGAAACTGAGCTTTGTAAGTGAATTAATTGCACTATCTATATTGCAACTTTTAGGTAGATAACTTACGTTTGTCATAGTCTAGCATTGTATTTTTCTTTACATTTTTGAAATTTGGTGGTTTTCTTTTTAAAAAATCACTTAGATAAAATCTTGAATTTTGTGTGGCATTTAAGTACTAAGATTTGCTTTTGTGCTTGAGGGTCGACCATATTCTCTGTCTACCTACAAAGAAGCATGGGTATGCTCAGGCTCAATCATGACAGCAGATTTGGAGTTAACACTCTTTCTTCTGTTGCTTACTATTGGCCCTTCCGTTGGTCTTCACAGATGCTGCTTGTTTTGACTGGTTGCTTTTGCGGTGGTTGTGCTGGTGTTGTTATGAAAGGAAAGGGTAATGGGGGAACCTAGTGGGTGGCCTGCATTCAAGAAGAGACTTCAAGAAAGGTAGAAGCTGTATCCTTCTCTTCCTCCACTGATTTTAACCTAGCCAGAGAAGTCAATAAACATAATCTCTGTAGCATGATGCAGGCCAAATTCTCCACCTTTCTCATCTCTTGTTACCCATTGGGAAGAACTGAGAAAACCCAGAACTAGGAGAAGTCCCTTGCTCCTAAAAGCAAGTGTAACCTTTTTGGATTGGTATTAATCTTTATTAATCTTTGTTGGGTAGGAAATATAGTGTGTATTCCTTTAAAACCCACCTCAAAAAAATCTTTTGGCATTTTCCCCAGTATTTGATTAGCATTTTAAAAAGTATTGCTATTGGGGCACCTGAGTGGCTCAGTCGGTTAAGCGTCTGCCTTCCGCTCAGGTCATGATCTTGGGGTTCTGGGATTGAGCCCCATGTGGGGCTCCCTGCTCAGCAGGGAGTCTTCTTCTCCCTCTCCTTCTGCCCCTTCCCCTCTTGTGTTCACTCTCCACTCTCTCTCAAATGAATCAGTGAAATATTAAAAAAAAAAAAAAGGGTCGCTATTAAGAGTCAGCGATAAATAACATGGCCAGACAAAGATTTTACATGGAATTTTAGCTGATAGTGGGGTGATATTGGTAACCTTTGGGAGCTGTGGTTAGTAGGGAAAAGAGAGTGTTAGGATTAATGAATAAATGTTTATGCAGATTGCCTTAACTTACTATTGAACAATACATGCTTTTATTATTGGCTCTACTACATCTTAGAAGCAAGCCTTTCACATATGCCACCATTTCTCATTCGTCATTACCAAAGTATGCATGCCTATATAAAGTGTACAATACTTTTTCTAGGTTTGATAAAATGTGTGGAAGATACAATCCTTGCTCTCAAATATAGATGGTTCAAAGAAGATACATGACTGTATTTTTGGAATCAGGAAGATGAATACAATTTTCAACGATAAACCTATTTACTGTCTTTTTAAAAAACTGTATTATATAGGCCTTCAAGATGCAAAGTTCTCATAAGTAGTAAATCATAAGTATCGATATAAGTGCTTTTACGGCAGCTGGTTGGTTTACAGACATCTTCAATGCATATTGGGATTTCATTATTATATTTTTGCTCATTTAAATATGTTTCTCTTTCCCTAATATTCCCCTAATTTATCTAGAAGAAATTTGAGGTGAATCCGACTGGAAAAAAAAAATCCTTTAGGTCAGAAAATTTGAGTAGTAATCAATTCATAGTTTAATAAAGGACATGTGTAGTTTGAGTTTTTGGATAACCTTTCTTCCTTCGAAAGCGTTCTTAATTAAAACCAGATGAGAGTAGCAAAGAAGGTATTCAGAACACTAAATAAAATGGATATGCTTCATGGAATTTGCAGAATTCATCAATACATGTAACAATGATTTATAATTACATTTGGTTCTTAACACATCAGTGTAGATCTAACAGAGGCACATTAAGTAAGATAGCTAGTATAAAACACTAAGGTGAAAGGGTTAATTGGGCTTGCACAGTTCAATTTGCCACTCTAGTGGCACTTTCTGTTGTCTGTGTAAACAGAGTTGCTAAGTACTTTCCCACTAAGCTGCCACCCTTTTATTTATACAGTTGAACCACCAATGAGGAATGGATCAGTTTACCAGTTGTTAGGCCTTTTCTTCCTGCCTTTTCAATCCACTTCATGCTTCTCCCCCCCCCCCCCCCAGCTGTTGCTACATGCCTCCCTAATCTTTCCTTAGTCCTTATGATTTTGGTACTTTTTCCCCCAGCTTTTTTCTCTCTTATTCATTGATGCAAGTGTATGGATATGTACACCTGGTTCTACTCTTCTCTACTCATTCTTTCTCACCTCTACTCCCATTCATTCATTCTACTCCTATTCATATCTCAAAACTTGCTGCAACTCTTCCCAAATTTTTTTCAAGTAACATTTAAATATTCTTTAAAAATTAAAACATGACATATATCGCTTAAAGGCCTCTCAAACCTGCCTTTACTATCTGAGAACCTCCCACTCCCTGCGAATTAATATATTTATACACACACACACACACACTTCTGGCCATTTTAATAATTTTACATATGTATATATACATAATCATAATCATAATATGGTATTGCTGTAAATTACATAATTCTGGAAATATTGTTCTGCTTCTTGCTTTTTTCACTCTATATTTTTAAGATCTGTACATATTATATGCTATTAACTGCTTCATAATATTACATTGTATTTTACATTTTAGTTATCTACCTATCAATAGGCATATAAATTATATCCAGTTTTTTCTCTATTTTAAACAATGCCACAGTGAACAGTCTTATAGATGTTGTCTTGTACATATTGCTACAGTTTTTTGGGCCAGTGTCTTCCATGCAACAGGTGGTGAAATCAATTTAGATAGGTTGAAATCTGCATTTTGAAAAAGAATATAGTAGAAAGTATCAGAGTAAAGGGCATTTATTTTTTTTCATAAGACATGTATCACAACTCAGAACACAATTATATAAAATGTATTTCCCTGAAGGTCTCAATCAAAAAGTTTATAGTGTGATAACAAAATACATTTTGTACTATGTATCTGAGTCTGTTTTGGTTTATATACCTAGATATGGATTAACTAGATCATAGGCTACATAATATTTTGAATTTTGTTAGACACAGCCAAATTATTTTCCATAGTGACTACACTAATTTACCTTCCTTACACCCTAATCAATATTTGATATTCTTGTCAGACTTTTACATTTTCTATATTCTTAAGGGTGAAAAATTCCATTTTATTTTAATTTTCATTTTAACTAGTGAGGTTGAGAATAATTTCCTTATTACTAAAAAGAAAATTGTCAAGAACATCTGGTTGGTGGAATTGCTATTCTTGCGAATCCTGCTTCAAACTAGAGAAAACTTTACCTCCACAATCTTTGCTAATAAAACTTTCTTTTTTTTTTAAGTAGTGAGCATACAACTATGTGGCCTTATGAAATAATTACTAAAAATAATATTGTTAACCATGACACATGTAGATTTGTGTCAAATTTGTTCTGAAACACAATTTTCTTGTCCACTATGAATAATTTTAGGTGTAATAGCATATTTGGGAATACTGATATCCCTCAATATATGAATTTAGATTCATTTCAGCAAAATTGCATCTATCATGCCTATTCTATTGTAGAAGAGAAAATGAGTTCCAGCCAAGTGTTAGGAAATGTTTCATCCCTTTGTTAGGACCACTGTGGATGGATAGAATCTTAGTATTGAGCAGAACTTTAGAAAATAATTTTGGTTTAATTGTTGGTTATCTACCCTAAAAAATGATTTGTAAGAAATATATACTTAGTCATTTAAATGACCAAAATATATTTCTCAGTTATATTTGGTCTTTATCCATAGCTCCTGAAAATACTTTGGAATCATAAAGGTGACATGGGTATCTTGTTATTAATGAAGGTGACTCTTGGACCCTGCCCAGAGGTAGGGCCTGGTTGCCAGGAGGACTAACCATGTGATTAGAAGGTTGGAACTTTCAGTCCCACCCCCTGACCAGAGAGGGGAGAGGAACTATAGGTTGAATCAGCCTATGGCCAATGACTTAGTAAATCATGATGGCAATGAGGCCCCCAGTGAAAACCCAGAAGGGTTGGATTCAGGGAGATTTTGGGTTGGTGAATACATGGAGGTGCTGGGAGAGTAGTGTGCCTGAAAAGGGCATGGAAGCCCTGCCTTTCCCCATACCTTGCCCTATGTACCTCTTCATCTGACTGTTGATTCATATCCTTTATCGTATTGTAAACTGGTAAACAAATGTGTTTCCCTGAATTCTGTGAGCCACCCTAGCAAATTAAAAGAACCTAAGGAGGAGGTTGTTGGGACCTCCAATCTGAAGCTGGTAGGCTAGAAGCACAGTTAACAGCCTGGGGCTGTGACAGACATCTGAAGTGGGGGGTCTTGTAGGACTGAGCCCTTAGCCTGTGGACTCTAATACTGTCTTTTGGTAGATAGTGTTGGAATAGAGTTGAATTCTTAGACATCAGCGGGTGTCCAAGAATTGTTCAGTGTTGTGGGAGTGGGAACCCCCTGCCCCCGCCGCCCCACCAACACATTGGAATTAGATCTGGGAACCCTAAAGGAGTTGCTGTTGATAGGTCTGCCTTCTGTGTAATTTTCTCTGGTAATAGAGATATGGTCACTTTCTTCCTAGATAGTCTTTTTCATTGTTAGTGTTGGTTATTAAAATTTAACCTGATAAATTTTAATAATAATTTCTTTCATTGGTGCTATATTTGCCTTCAGAAGTCACATAGGAAAGAGTATACTTCTTTAATTATGACAGTTTAATATTGGAAGCAACAAGACTTCCTTGTTATGGAAATTTTTATTTTTAGAGAATTGAGAAATCAGAACACATATGCAGTAATACAACCAACAACACATACGTGGTAATACAACCAACAACAAGTAGCCCTGTTCTTTAGGTTATGTTCGTATTTATGTGTGTGTAGTAATAATTTCTGGATTTATTACTTTGTAAGGCTTATTCCATAAGTTGCCATATTTTAAGATTACCTTACTTCAATTAACTAAGTGGTTTATAAATCTGTTTACAAAGTTGGAAGCTGATTTGAAAATGACATCTTTTGAAGAGGCTTTCAGCTTTCTATTTTTTTTGCAGCAAAGACTTTTTACTGGAATCTATCATGATATTTAGAACTCTGTTTCTGTTTTCAACCTAACATTACCCTATTTCCATTTTCTTGATGTAGAATACGAACTATACCAGCAGCTATTCTCAACTAGCAGAAATGGGGCAGAAGTAGCTCTGGATTGAAACCAGTGGAGGATCATCAGTCTGTTTTACGTTGCTCATAGCTGTATCCTCCAGACCTCTAATTTTATCAAGTAATGTTTTATACCAGACAAGTAGGAATTGGTAATAGGACTGCTTTGACAACCAGTGTTACTCTTGAGGAAAACTAGATTAAATTAACTTGTAGTTTCTTTTCTTTTCAAGATCCAGTGTTGTTGTTGTTTTTTAATTTAAATTAATTGCATACTCAAACGTCAAACTCTTGAACTTGACTTCGGAATGTAATAAAGCTACTTCTTAAGAAAGAAGGAAGCTATATTCAGTGAATTTATTTTATATTTAAATATATCCTCTTTAATAGCAAGCTTACTGAATACTTAGCACTTGAATAAAGCTTCAACCACTAATTCATAATTATTTTTGTGTGTGTGTTATGTTCTTTCTTGGTCTCTGAGAGATGAAAGTTTGATCTGGGGACTGGTGCTTGTTTGCAAATTGTTAACTTGTTTGCAGTGTGATAAATACAGAAATTGAGAGTGAGCATTTAGAAATTTTATGGCAATTTGGCAAAGATACATATGCCTGTTGAACCTAAGAACAAATTTGGGGTTTATATTTGGTATGTCCTTGTTTCAGAATTTATTCTTCCAGTAATTCACTTATATTGCATTTTACATACGTCTCCTTGAAAGCAAAACAAAGACTGGGTCATGCTCCATATTAGTAAACAGCTACAGCAGAGTCGAGTTCTTAATTTTATGCAAATATGTACTAAATAAAGAAGATAAAGGGAAAAGAAGTTGGTGAACTTAAATTATAGGGTCCAATTCCTGAAAGTTTTTCTAAGAACTTTTTTTTTTGTATTTGAAATCTGTTTACATGACATATTTAGTCCTATTGTCTTGTCTTCCCTCAATATGGTTCAGTTACTCTATGCAGTTATAATACCATCCAGTTTGCTCTAAATTTCTAAAGTTCTGTCAATGAGTGAGGTATCTTTTATGCTATACATTTATATCTGTACCATTTTCTCTTTAGTTTTAACAATTAATTTCAGTAGAAGTAATTTGAGTTATGATGTCAAACTATTCAAGACGTAAGTTTTAGGAGCATTTCTGAAATGAGCAGAAATCAGTTGACAAATTTAAAAAAGTACAGCATATCTTATGTTTCTCAAAGGAAGGGGCTGTAAAATTGACTCTGTGTTATATTTTTCTTACGTCAGTTTTTCTGGTCTAGTATTTCTCATTTAAAAGTTCAAATGGTATCTCAGATGTCCTTTTCTTTTGATTTCTTCTTGAACTTAAAAATTTCTCTTAAGCTGGTCCTTATAAATATAGAGCGAAGAGGAAGACAAGATTTGACTCTTTGAGATGATTTTTAGCTTCTGAAGGTGAAATATATTAAGATAAACAACTCATTGTTTGACATTAACAAAGGATATCCAAACAAATTATTTCTTTCACCCCTAGTTGTTTTTGAATTGTTAATAAGCCAAATCTGATGTTTAAAGAAAAACATTAGTAGTCATTGATTTTCTGAATATCTCTAAATAAATTATAAAATTAAAGGCATTATGTCACATGTATGTTTAGACAGGTAATATATATAGTTCTGTGACCAGAGTCCTATCAAGACAAACTAAAATATTTACCCTAATAAGTATGGAATAAAAGTTCATAGAAGTTATCTTTCAAAATTTTACTGTGATTATAAAATGTATATGAGAGATTAGCAATATAGATACATTTGGGTAGGATTAGAAAAACATCTCGAAATATTCAGGATAAGATTCCAAACTCTTAAGCTGGTAATTTTATCTTTTTTTCTACCATAACCAGTGACCGTACTGTCTCTGAGAATATTAGAAATAGTGTTGTGGAAGTAGCACAGCAGAAATCAAATCAACTTCATATTTATTGTGATTCATGTTTAAAAATAAACCTTAGTCTATCAGTTTAAGGAAGAGATGCTGACACAGGAAGGAGTCTGTCAAGATTTACAAAAGAAAGTATTCATTATGGAACAACAGGAACAAATATTTGAATAGGATCACAAGTATTTTCTCCCCTCTTGATAAATGTCAAATCTTTTATTTAAAAATGTTTATTAGCCTATTTTGTACTCAGAATTTCCTGCTTCTACTTGTTTTCTGGCTTCAGTGCTATTTCTGCATTTTCTTTATTAAAAATTTTTGTATTTGAATACCTACTGAGAAATGGGGAATTTCTTGTTTTCTTCTACTGACCTCCTTTAAGAAACTTAGTATGAGAGGAAAAGGAGACTTAACTTGTTAGTTAACTGTCAGAATAATAAAATTTGGAGAGCACAAAAAAAGAGAATTTGCCTTATAATTTATAGTGTTCATCACACCTTTATTTGATAGTACAAAATTACACTTATATAGCTTTGAATTACATTATTTTTTACTCTGCATCTGTAATAAATTTGCCCAGTTAGGAAAACTTAGAAACATCACAATGTTGAGTAGCAAAAAATACTAACAGAGATCAATGAAATTGTAAAAAATTTTTCATGGTAACAATGATAATTTAAGAAAGTAACTTAAATGACTAAAATAATTTTAGTTGTTACCCCAGCCTTCCAAATTCTATATAGGCTAAAACATAAAGGAAATCATGAACTGAATAAATTGGAAGCTCAGCAGAAAAACATTATATTTTATGAGACTGAAAAAACTGAAAAAGTGTCAATGCTATGATATGGATTATTATCAGATTTTTGTCCTGTGTAATGCATAAGCTGCTGGTCAGAAGGTGAGGTTGGGAGGAGGGGCATGATTTCATTGATGTTATATCTGAAGCTCTATGTTAAGATGTCCTGTGGTGAATTATATAGTAAACACTGTTTTTGCCATCATAACATGTTGTACCATGATTTTATGTGATACTTAAAAGAAAAACATACTGTTGGTGCTTTTTACCATTTAGAATTTTCACATCTATCAAAAGAACTCTATCAGAATTAATGAGACATAGATTTTATTATTTATAACTTTTGCACATACCTGAAAATGAAAATAGATATGAAATAAATTGGTTAAAGGATTGCTAAATTTCTTTACATTCAGAGTCCAACTCTTGAATCACTTTTTGACTCAGTCAGAGACGTTCTGTTTTTCCACATGGAGTCTTTGTGCAGCATTTCTGAAATGAATCAAGAACCATTGCTGC